>NC_052625.1:180140243-180765243 GCF_016161935.1 Mauremys reevesii | reverse complement strand
ATGCCTAGTAAGGAATCTATTTGTCAAAAAACATTTCCTGAATCTTTTTTGTTGTCTGTATTGTTACAGACACACTTGCTGACAGGTATTTTGAAATAAATTATCAAAATAATTGAAATTGGCATGATTATTTTGACAAATAAAATATGCAGAATTTTGCAGAATTTTAAAATATTGTGTGCAGAATTTTAAATATTTTTGGTGCAAATTTTTTATTTTTTTTGGTGCAGAATTCCTTTAATGGTCTGTTCTTAAACCAGTTTTCAGATTGAGAAGAAAGAATATATATTCAATGTATAGGGCAAAGTATTGACAAAATACACTCATTTCTAAAAGGAACACTCTACACTGAAAAATTTGTGAGCACACATTCTAGTGCTCAAAAAAGGTTCATGAACATTTTTTCAGGCAAAATTTAGGAAGGTCCTTTGAAAATACAGAGGCAGATCCTCAGCTGGTGAGAGTTGTCATGACTCCACTGGTTTCAAATGGAGCTCTGACAATTTGCACCAGCTGAGGATCTGCATCTTGGTACCTGTCATAAAAATATTAAAGAACATTTCTGTTGATACAATACTGTTGTATAACACAGTGACCCTGCTCACAGATCTGTACGATGCCCTATGTCTATGCATTCATGGATCAAGCATGAGGCAATCTCATTATTTTTTTATCTCAGAAGTAAGATTCTTGAAAGCTCAGATTTTTTTAAAATTTAATTGTTAGCAAGTTCATTCAAACAGGTTTTGCCAAAAACCTAATGATTTGTGTCTTTTATTCTTCATTTGCCAGGCTAAATGAATTGCCACTTTTACATCCTAAATACCACTTGAGAAAGATTACCATAAAGTCTTACTTGAAGCTTTTGAAGAGAGAGATGAAGATGCAGAGTCATGGGAGCATGATCTCTCTCTTTTGACAGGACTTCTCTTTTCTGAAGTGGAGCCTGTTTCATGAGAAGAGGGAGGATGGAGGAGAATTACAATTCTAAAGACCAATTCTCTGCTATGGCCAAAGTGCAGAAAGTGAAGGGATGCTGGGCAACAGTGGCTTAAAGCTCATCTAGGTGCCCTGATTCAGGTGCTGTTCTGAGCGTGGCCATTCTTCCTAGGCTATGGTGGAGCAGCCTAAGGGCTGTTCTAACTTTGGCTGAGCTGCAACAGCCTCTGAGAGCCAAAACTGCAATGAACAGCTAGCATAGTGCAGCGGTATCTTGGCCGCATTCCCTCTTTGCTAGTCATGCCTCCTCTTCTTTGCTATCCCAGCAGCACGGAGGATGAGTGACGCAGTAGCCCCTATGTTGGTACTACCAGGTGACCACCCTTAAAATGGGATTTTAAACCAACTTCACAACCAGACTGTACCTTTCTCTTTGATAACAATATAATTTCATCCCCCTTTCAAAGTACATCTTTCTGTTAATTTTGGCCCCTATTCTGCCACCCTTATTTGTGTTGAACAACACCTTATTCAGTTGAGCAGTCCCTTCAATGTGACCTTGAGCAATCACTTATCCTCTCTGTGCTTCAGTTCCCCCATCTGTAAAATGGGTAAAATAATGACTTTTCAAGGGTTCTGAGGTTCAACTAATTAATGTTAATAAAAGTCTTTGCATTCCTCAGTGTAAGACACAATATATAGGAAGTACAAATAACATTATTTGATAAGTTTAATTCCAAAAGTGCAAAAACCATCACTGTAAATTCAAATGATGTCTCCCAATCTTTTGCAGCTCCCCATGCTACTGATTGCTGTATACATATGTATTTACTGTTCCCTTCCTTCTGACAGTTTGCTTTGCACTCTTAAAGGCTAATGTCCATCTCACTTAGCTGAAATTTATGGTATTAGTATTTAATACACAATTGCTGTTTGAATACCTTTTAAGAGAACTGGCACTACACAGGTTCATTTACCTTCTGTCACTATTTCTTCATCTTCATTATCAGTACTACTCAGTTTCTCTGGGTCACTCTCCAACACATCATTCACGACCACCTTCTCCAGGTGGATTTCAGAGCTAACAAAGTATGCTGCCAAGCCAAGCTCTTGCTCCAAGGCTGTCCTTACTAAGCAAGAGGAATTTATTAAACGTAGGTCACAATATCTCAATGATCTGGAAAGAAACCAAAAGATACTATGAAAACTCATGGTATTCCACACCTTTGATTGTGTTTGCAAAAGAAATAATGAGTAATTTTGTCATTGCCTACTTAACTGATGTGTGAGATAGTGACCAATTCATTTCACTTGTTCTGTCTTTCAGTAAATTCACCACTATATTGTTTCATTATTATTACTTTAAGCAGTATAGTCCAAAGCATTAGGCATAAATTTAGGAGACAGATTCTTCGGAGTGCTAATCCTGGCTCTGACACTTACTTTCTCTCTACTCTAGGGATGTCACTTAACCTCTTTGGACTAATTCATAAGCAGGCGCAACACTAATGTTGATGGGAGCTGCACCTGCCTATACCAAGGATTAGTGGGATCTTTTTGTGTCTTGGTTTCCTCATCTATAAAAACAGGAATAATTGGCAATGTTATGAAAATTAAAGACTGCACCTCACACCTCAGCCTCACAACCATTACCACCAACCTACTAGACCACAAATGTTCCACTTTTTTTAATATAGAAACTACCAAAAGTCATCCTGTCACTCAAATTTCACCAGCCTTTGCACCCACAAAGGATTATGGGACACAGCAGGTCGCAGAATGATTTTTCAGCCATTTGAAGGGTGCAGAGAAAAAGGAAGTTGTGAACCATTGGGAATGAAAAAATGTCATGGAAATATTTGTCAGTATTTCCTTCCTACCTTGGCAAGGCTTCCCCTTGGGGGTCCATTCCACTAAATATTAATATGCAAGGCAGACCTTCTAATTCCAAATAGGTCTGTGGCCTCCACTCCGCATCTTCAATTTTCTGCCATATCTGTCATAGAATATAAAAACATTGATGGGCATATTTATATGGCACAATTAAGAATGAAGAAACAAATGATTTATTGTCTATTGTATGGATCTAATTCTGCAGATGTTCCACAAGAGAAATCTTTGCAGGATCAGGCTCTAAACTGAAAGGTCCTGAGTTGCAAAATGGTCTTATCTTCTTTCAGAATTTTATATCAATAATAAACTGCCCCATAATATGACTATATTTCAGAACTCTAGTGAATTGTTACCATAAGTGGCTAAATATAGATCCAAATGCTCCTCCAGGAAACATGAGAAACCATTGTGAAGATGTATAGCTTGATCTTCAAAGACAGAAAGCAGAGTTACTCACTATAAAGGTTTTCCTTTGTTGGTCCAGTCTTCTAACCACAGCTGTCAGTCACCCTTTGATAATCAGGCCCATTGAATGATACCTTTAATCACATTGATTAGTACCTAGTCAATGAGATTTCTTGATGAGTAAGGTACTACTCAGTGGGAGCAAGGGTATCACTATCTGGTCCTTATTTATTCATTAAGCACTGTAGTGAGACAGTGTGGCTCCCCTCCACCCCGGAGAGGGAAGAGCCCATCCGGCAGCCAGAGTGGGCAGAGCTAGGGAGCTCTGAGCCCGCCCCTCAGAGGGTCAGGTGGCGACCCGGAAGTATAAAGGCTCGCCCTCAGAGCTCAGTAAGGCCCCAGCCGCCAGAGAGGCCAAACGCCTCCAGCCTAGCCCGCGACTGGGAGAACCCCACGGCCCAAAGTGGCCACCAGGACTGGCCGGACCTGCCCAGCGCCCACTACCCGGAGGAGTTGCCAGATCTACCCTGCGCCTGCTACCTGGAGGACTTGCCAGACCTGCCACTCGGGTGCTGGACTGCCCAGAAGACAACACCCTCACTCAGGTCCTACCCGAGGGGGAGTTAGGAAGAAGCCCGGGGGCAGCCAACCCTAGTCTGGCTGCAGCACTGCCAGAGCCCATGTCGGTGTGTTGCAGCCAGGATCCCCACTGACTCAGCAGCGGGTCTTCTGCTGCTGCTAGGGCCCTGGGCTGGAACACAGTTGAGTGGGAGGGCCTGCATCCCCCCTGCTACCCAACTCGCGGGTGGCAATCTCCCCCTCTCCCAGGCCTTTTGCAGGCTTGGGCCTATTGTCACTGCTCAGCCCTTCCTGAGGGCCTGAGTACCAGACTCACTGTTGCCCGCCCTGACCCCGGGCCTGGGATTACGGTGTTTATTCCAGTTGCCACCATGAAAGATGCAGCCAGACTAATTCCCCAAACTTCAGCAGTGTGCAGTGAGCCGGTGTGGCTCCCCTCCGCCCCAGAGAGGGTCGAGCCTCGGCCAGCACCCCTACAATCACCAACAGTATATGCAGTGCTGCACAAGACACCTAAGACAACATGGCATGTGATTCTGAATTCACTTATATCAGCTTTAAAGCATGGAGTTATTCCTGATTTATATCAGAATGAGTTCAAAATCAGGCTCTTGTCCTCAGCTCTGTTGAGCTAAGTAGATAAATGACATGAATCAGACTCAGAATGTAAGAGCAGTCCTAGTTTAGAGAATACAAATATTTTTGTTTTAATATGTGGTGATAGCATTTGTACTAAGTGGGGTAGTGTCTGTGGACTTCAACATGTGTGATGCTTGAGGTCAGACTGTGTGATCATAGTGGTCCTTTCTAGCCTTAAAAATCTAAATCTTATTTCCAGCATTATCATATTCAAAATCACATAAGGTTCAGAAAACATTAGGCACCATGCTTGGAAAACCTTGGCCATTCAGAGACCTGTGGGTAAGTGTACTGATTCAAAGCCTTTCTGTCTGGTAGGCTGTGCAGTACAATTCCAAACCGGTCACTGAGGTTTGCTCACAAGGGGAAACAGCCTCTCTGCTCTGGTAAAGGTTTTTTCAAATCAAAAGTAGCTTTCATTTTCACTTGGTCTTTTACCACTATGTTGATTCATTCGTGCCACAGTCCAGTGCAATGAAGCTGATTGGGGCTAAAGATGGTGGTGGCTGGGAATTCTAATCACGTTTGTAAAGGCCCTCCGGAGCAGCCATCAGAAGCTGGCTATAGGAATGACAGATGCATGTGTCTGATAGATAGGAGTCAGGCTCTTCAGGGAATTTTAATTTTGCTGGGAAATAGCCATCTCCATCACGAACATCCAGATCTCATGCCAATAAAACCTTTATATCACCAGCCACCCACTGAAAGCACTGCTCCTCAGAGATTCTTTTCAGGCAGTGTCATTCTGCAAGTTACCTTTAGTTGCTCCACAAAGTGCTTCCCTATGGTGATTCCAGAATTAGGATTTCCCAAGATGATTTCAAAATTATCTGCAAGGGATAGTCTTTCCCTTACGTGATAAAGTCGTTCATACGCCACAGCAGCCAATGGAATGCAAGGAATTCTTAACACCACCATGAAGCCATGACCACTAGGGCACTGCCTTGAAGAGTTTACAAGGTTTTGGGTGATTTCCAGAGTTTCAACTGAGGTGTAATTCTTCATCTGAGACAGGCCACTTACTGCCATCATAGCTGCAGAGTAATGCTGTACAAGGACAAATGTCCTTATCACTGCACTGTGTAATCTGGGAAATCTGAAATAAATTGTGAAGCATTAAAATCCCAGAATTAAAGTGAGAAAGTTGCCCTTGTAAAAATTATTAATACTCAAAATTTAATCCAGGTGAAAAATCATGCTCAATACACAGTAGAACCTCATTGACCAACAGATAATCTGCAAATCCTGTAATTCCAAGACCAGTGATGCAATCTCTCCCCTTCTCAGTATAGGTGTAATAGCTAAGTGGGGTAGTGAAGTTATATTATCTCCTGTTATTATTAAAACTTCATCACATTTGCAAAACATACTACTGGATATTTGCTAGAGAACTATGCAGTACTATCAATCAAAACTAAAATGCACCTGTCATATAAATGAACAAAGTACTCCTCATAGTGCATTATCCTCGCTTTTTACTCACATTTACTCATGAAAGATCTGATTCAACTACTACTAAAATCAATAGAAAGAACTGGATTTATCCCTAATACAAACAGATTCCCCCAGTCATTAGACAATTTTGCAAAGTTCTGCTTGCCCAATCTTTTATTGTGTGCACACCTTAACACCTCCAAGGAATCCTACTGGAGTTTTGTGCATGCAAAAAAATATACCTAAGTAACAATTACTATGCAGTGGAGTAACTACATTTTTAATCTGAATCTCCCCACGTGGAGCAAATCGGCTCACTGACATCATTTTTCCAAGCTCTGATGATGTTCTACAGCATTCTCCCTAACTGAGTCTTTCATTGATTTAACTCCATGAGCCAAAGTGAAATCTCACCTGCTCTTTGTGGTCCCACTAAAATATTTACAAATGTTGTATGTTAAAATCAGTTTTTTGATAGCCAGCCAAATTCAGAATGGAATCACACTCCCCATATTGACTGAATAACACCTGAGACTAAGCATAGAAATTATACTGCAACTCAGAATGCAAACTCCTGATGGTTACAATGCAGCCATTTAAACGCACAACTTTTCACCATTCAGGCAGTTGTACTATATGTCAGATATTCCCATACATTTTGGTCGGTTAGTTCATACATAAAACTAATTAAGCTAATGAAGTTAGTTCTTGTAAGAGCAGGGAAGCAGTCAAAAAGTATTGGCTGTTAATTTCTAACATTTCACTTTGAACACAAGATTTGTTTGTAATATTATTTCTGTAGTGCCTATAGGCACCAACCAAGACCAGGGTCTCACTGTGCTAGAAGGTGTGCACGTAGCAAAAGAGGCCTGCCCTGAATAGCTTCCAGTCTAAATAAAGACAACTGAGAAAGGTTAGGAGTAGAAAAGGAGACAAAGAGAGGTAAAGTGATTTGCCCTAGGTCGGTGGCAAAACCAGGAATAGAAAGAACCCAGGTCTCCTGACTTGCAGCCCAGTATCCCACCCACTAGACCACACTAACTCTCAAATTTCATAATGCTTTAAACCAAAGAATGTACTGTACCTTTTTCCTAAAGCCATGACCATAGCTTCAAAAGAGCTGTCATATCGAAGTAATGGAAGGCTGTGTCCAGAAAGGGTGGATTCAATGAATTCTGACAACCCAAAATATTTCTTGTTTTCATGGTATAGATCTATTCCCTAAAGTAAATAAGACAACAGCAATTTAAGGATAAAACTACCATCACCTATATATAGACATTCTTTATATCTCGTACACACACACACACACACGTATATATAAAATAATCCACATATATATACACACACATTCATACTCACAATAGGTCATTCTCAGAAGGTTTAAATTGGTGTCATTCAATGAAGCTTACTTACAATTAACACAAGCTGAGGATCTGGGTAGATTTATATATATTTTTATCTTGTGTACAGTAGAAAGACTGCACAGTTCTGAACTACTTGACACATCATCTTTCCACACATCAGAAAATGTATAAGCCAAAAAAATAAAAGTCTGGAGAAAAATATTGAAAAAATGTTGGAAAAACAGCTAGGGAACTTTTCTGATAGTAAGTATAATGTGCTCTCACTGGTCCACCTTGCACACATGAACCACATTGTGGTTATTTCCATGTAGAGCATATGAATTAAGCTTAAAATAGAGGTATCAAAAGCATGTATAACCATGGTGAGATGTGTGAGAGGAAATGCAATGATCTCTTGGTAAGGTGAAGATTTAATAAAAACTTTTCAGAGCCTCCTTCTTTCTCAGAATTCAAAAACAATGAAGATTAAAACCTATGATTGCAACCATTTTGTAAGAAGCAGGCAGACGCCTTCAGTGGAGGGAGCAGTCATGGTCTTTGCAGCTTCCTCCGAGCAGTCAGGACCACACTCCCAATATTATAATTCACTTATTATTGTTAACAAATATTTGCATAAAGTTTATGGATGCTTAATACAGCTGGCAGTTACATCAGCTCTGTCCTTAATAGACTGGGGATCAGAGTGACATTGTAGGACTTCTTTCCACCCAATAAGGTGTTGAAGCCCTCCAGAGAGAAAGGAATTGCCCAGAGACCTGGATTATGACATTAGTGCTCATGGAGAGGGAACAAAATGCTCCTCAGGATCTGGTCTACAAATAAACACCTTCATTTCTTTTAGGCATGGGCAAGTGAGGTATGAAAATGTGACATACCTTAGTAGTGTGAGTAGCTCACCAAAAAAAGGTGGGGGGGAGAAAATTTGGATCACTACAAAAAGCACAGGCCCCCACATTTTCAGTAGCTAATGATCCAATGTCACCTACATTTACCATTACCAGACGTCCTGAATGGCTTTATTGAAACTGTAGGTGTCAACAAATTTCAGTGGATTCCTAGGACAGCTGGTCGCCTCAGGGTCATCTGTCTATCGTAGCTGTGCCATGTTGCAATGCAGCATAGCAATGCCACACATGCCAGTTCAGGTGACTAACCCTGTTCCCTCCTGCCAGCCACCCCTCATTGGGAGCAGATAGAAATATGTTTCCCCTGAGAGGAGGAAAGAAAAAGGGCCAGACAGTAGGGGAAGGATATCAAGGGCTCTTCTTTAAGCAGCTCCTGAACCAGTGCTTCTCTTCAGGCTGCTCCTTCCATGAGCCATCAAAAACTGTAGTTGAGGATAAGGAGACTGGGAGGGTGAGAAACAGTCTGGAAGGGGACAAACAGTCTGGAAGATAAAAGGCCTGGGGGATAGACTGAAAAGGGACTGATGGATACTGGGGAAAGGGAGGGGAGAAATGGAAGGAAGGTGAGTGGCAGAAGGGGAACCAACAAAAAAGGGGAAGAGATGGAAGAATAAGAGAGACGCATCTATAGACTGAATGAGGAAGAGGAAAGATAGGAGTGACACAGACATCATTATTCATCATTTCGCTTACAAGAACACGTGGTCTCAAGTGTTTTTCAGAACATGTAAATGTAAAATAGTTATTGAATGAACCTAAAATCCTGAAAACATCCATCTTACATTGCTGTATGACGAAGGCCAGTGGATTTCATTGTATGGGCTGATGTGAGTATGCTGTGTCTGCAGAGCATAGGGGAAGGAAGTCACATGGAGTGTCAAAATGTTTGGAGCCTCTTTCACCTCTCTGCAGTTCAACAATCTATCAACGAGTCCCACAGATGGTTCCGCTTGAGGATAAAGGCTGTGAACAGCGCTGCAAAAAGAAACCCCAAACTCTCCTAAGTGATTTGTATAAATGTACGCTTGTGACAAATTCATGCGTGTCACCATCTCAAACCTGGACACAAAAGCACAGTGAACCAGCCACAAGGAATTTGGGACTGGATTCTTTGGCCTTACTCTGCTCTCTTTGCACCACTCCAGTGGCACAAAAGAAGGGGAAAGCAAGCCACGTATCTCCTCAGCAGGGAATTCCCTGGCACGGTGGATCACACTGCAGGCTAGGGGCTGTGATGGCAGACTTCCCTCAGCCCCCAGCATACTACACGAGGAGATTGAGAAGGGGCTGGCACCACAGCAATTGCCAACAGCCACGTGGTCCTCTGGGGACTGTAGTCAGGTACCGTCCTCTTTATAACAGCCCTTAATGTGTTTAAAGACCTTGAAGACCTATCAGGTCCCACCTAGTCTCCTTTTCTCAAGACTAAACATGTCCAGTTTTTTTAACCTTTCCTCAGAGGCCAGGTTTTCTAAATTTTTAATTATTTTTGTTGCTCTCCTCCAGACTTTCACCAATTTGTCCACATCTTTCTCAAGTGTGGCACCCAAAACTGGACATGATGCTCCATCTGAGACCTCACCAGTACTGAGTAGAGTAGGATAGTTACGTCTTACATATGACACTCCTGTTATATGCCCAAGAGTGGTATTAGCTTGTTTTGCAACTGCGTCATACTGTTGACTCATATTCAATTTGTGATCCACTATAACAGGGGTAGGCAACCTATGGCACGCGTTCCAAAGGTGGCACACGAGCTGATTTTCAGTGACACTCACAATGCCCGGGTCCTTGCCTCCGCTCCGGGGGGGCTCTGAAGTTTAATTTAATTTTAAATGAAGCGTCTTAAACATTTTAAAAACCTTATTTACTTTACATACAACAATAGTTTAGCTATATATTATACACTTATAGAAAGAGACCACCTAAAAATGTTAACATGTATTACTGGCACGCAAAAGCTTAAATTAGAGTGAATAAATGAAGACTTGGCACACCACTCCTGAAAGGTTGCCAACCCCTGCACTATAACCTCAGTTCCTTTTCAGCAGTACTACTGCCTACCCAGTTATTCCCAATTTGATTTTTCCTTCTTAAGTGAAGTACTTTGCACTTGCTTTTATTAAATTTCATTCTGTTGATTTCAGACCAATTTTTCAATTTGTCAAGATCATTTTGAATTCTAAACCTGTCCTGAAAAGTGCTTGCAACCCCTCCCAGCTTGGTTTCATCTGAAGATTTTGTAAGCATACTCTCCACTCCATTATCCAAGTCATTCATCAAAATATTGACTAGTACTGGACTCTGGACAGACCTCTGGGGAACCCCACTATATATGTCCTCCCAATTTCACAGCAAACCATTGATAACTATTCTTTGAATATAGTTTTTCAACTAGTTGCACATCAACCTTACAGTAATTTCATCTAGACCCATTTTCCTAGTTTACTAAAAGAATGTCATGTGGGATTGTGTCAAAAGCCTTACTAAAATCAAGATATATCAAGTCTACAGCTTCCCCCAATCCACTAAGCCAGTAACCCTGTCAACAAATACATGGGAGGTGTCAGTAAAATAGAACAAATGTGACAATCATATAATACCATCAGGAAAACCCTTTCATGATACATTTGTTCTTGACAAATCCATATTGGCTCTTACTTATGACCCTATTATCCTCTAGGTGCATACAAATTGATTGTTTAATAATTTGCTCCAATATCTTTCCAGGTGTCAAAGTTAGGCTGACTGGTCTAATTCCCAGGGTCATTTTTGTTCCCCCTTTTAAAGGTAAGTGCTATGTCTTCCTTCCTCTAGTCCTCTGGGATCTCACCCATTCTCCAATAAATTATGATTGGTATAATAAGCTGGTAGGGAAACTGAATTTCACTTTTGTGAAAATTTTCAATGTTTTGGAAAAATGTTCATCCTGAATCAGGACAAACTGTCAAAACCTTGGCATTCCTTACAGAAGTGAAATGCCATCTTTTTTATTTTAGAAACACTGACACATTCCTGCAGTGAGAGCGTTTTGGTATTTCTGAAATGCAATATGCCCTCTGATTCTGAAGTCCCCCGCCAGGCACGTTGCTAAAGAGCTGGGAGCCCAGGTTCCCCAAGGAGCTGGGGATGTGGGTGGGTGACCTGGCAGAAACCACAGAACATTCTGATTTTGACAAGATTGGCATTTTTCAACTGAAAAAAAACATATCATCAGAAAAGTTTCCAACTTGCTCTAGTAATAAGCAGCTAGCACATCATACCAACTGCCCGGCCACTGTGGAGTTTCTGCAGGCACTGTAGCAGAGGGGCATTTGAAAGAGGGATGTGAGGGTTGATATTGTGGTGACTTTACACATATTTACACAGAGTTCCTCCAATACATAAAGGGACAGCCTGAAAGAGTGCATGAAGGTACTTGTGGAAAAATGTAACTGATGGACAATGAAGGCTGGCATTGATGGCTCAATAAAGCATAAGAGATGATAGGCAGGGTGCAGATAGATCACCAAGGGCCTTAAAAGGAAGTGTTTATGTTTGATGCATAGAAAGGCAAAGCAAGTGGAGGGATGCATACAGAGAGGTGACATAGATGAAGCAATGATCCAAGAATACAAACAATAACAACAATAATTAATAATAATCTCTCTAAAAATGGCCTAAGAATGAAGCTGTTCTTACCTCACAAGATCCCAGTGTGCATGATCATGGATAAGTACAAACAGTGTATGTGGATTCTGCATAGAGTTTTGCAAAAACACTTTAAATTTAGTCTGGGCCTCTGCATCCAGCTTCACAACATATTGTTCCATCCTCTGCTTTGTAAGGTGCTCCTTTTCTAAGCCAAGTTCTAATAAAACACCTAAAGAAATGGAACAGGGGTCAGATGCGGCTAACAATTTCCTGAACATATATAAAATAAATCTAGCTAATAATGAGCACCTGAATGCCAGAGGTGAAAGAGTGTCTGCTGATATGTCACTTCGGAGGGAGGAACACAAATCAGAAAATCAACTTTCTCAAAGGAACCCAAATCAAGATTTTGAGTGCTGGAGTCAGCAATTGAGCAAACGTGAGACAGCAATTTCTGAGCCACCGCTAGCTGGAATGGACGAATCTGATGCCGTTCAACATTATAACCTGGAAAGAGGCAAAAATCTGTTCAGCTGAATGACTGAAGCCTAATATTATACAAACTCTCCCTAAAGTCTGGACATCTTTAAAGTAGCTTGCTTATTGAGTTAGGACTCTGCTTTCATAAAAGCTAAAGGGGCATCCAAAAAACCTTTGTGAAATTGGGTATTTGCATAATTGTGGACCACCATCTTTTAATCCTATGAGTCTCAAACTCCTCAGGGCTGAAGCTCAGCTGCTGCAGAGTTAAGGTCCAACCTTAAGGTTGAGAGATGAGGAGATACACAGGAAGGAAGTGGAACTTTCAACCATGCAAACCTGGAGGACCGAAACAAGAGGAGTTTCTATTAACCTGAGTTTGAGACTCTGCAAAAGGATAAGGCTCTGCCCACATGGATCCAACTGCAGGATTAGGGCCTTAGTTTGTCTTGAAGGAGAGACACCCTCCTCTGCTACATCTTCAGACACCTTTATTACTTACTTGTGCACACAGCTGCTCCAGTTATATCCAATGCCGTTGGCTTATTCACTGAAGTAGAAAGAGATGAAGACCTCTGGCCTTGATTTTCTTGATAAAACTTGTCCAGCAGAACCTCAGTGTCACCATCTACCACATTGAAAGGACAGTGGATATTAGTATCCATGGTACATAATTAAACTCTTCTCTGAATGGCTCCCATAGTCATAACAGAACCAAATCAACACCCAGGGCAAAGAAACTATGGGCCAGTTTCTCCTCTCACTTCTACCAGTGTAAATCAGGACTAACCTCATTGAAGTCAATAGAATTACACCAATAGAAAATGAATGTAAGAGACAGGAGAACCAGGCCATATGTTAATGGAACCTAGGTCAATTAAATTTCTGTGTCATCCCACAGGAAAAGGATAGGCAGGTCCCAGCCATAGTGTAAGGGATAAATTTAAAAATAAAAGAATGTAATTAGATAAGATTCCCTGCAAAGCACAAGACTTAATACAATGTTAAATTAAAAAAATCAGACAATCCCTAGCTCTTCTATACTGTGTTTTTCATGTGAAGATATGAATGTGCTTAATAAAGGATGTCAGTATCATTAAATCCACTTTACAGATGGGGAAACTGAGGCAGGGAGTGGTGAAGCGACTTGCCCAAGGTTATCCAGCAGTACAGTGAGAAATAGAACCCAGGTCTTAAAAGTCCCAGTCCAGAGCTTTAGCCCTTCCTCCCTATTTAGGCAGTGTGGCCAAATGGATAGAGAGCCATAGTAGACTAAAAAATGGAATACTCAGAAACAAGGGAGCACAACAGAAGTAAGGCTGTACACTCAATCTTAACTAATGTCTTAAAATATGCTTTCTTTTTATATCATTGTAATTTATTTGTTAAATAAAATATAAAGCAAACCTGAATTGCTTATAAACCTTACTTTTAGTTCAGTCACTACAGACTTAGTTTGATTTCTAAATCCTAGTGAGTGATATTTACAAAACAAGTTCTGCAGCTCCTGTAAGCCTGCAATATGGACTTCTCTAGCTATACATAAGGCAGAAAACAGACATATTTTACTGAATAGTGCCACTGTATTTCACAGTATATCCATCCATATAAGGATCCTCCTTACAACCTGTTCGGTCTTGTTGAAAGATATACAGGACACAGTGTTAGCACTGAGTACTCAGTTTGCTCAGCACTTGTGCAGAGACACATTAGTACACCCGGAGTGAGCTAAACATGGTCAGGCTCTAGATTCTTAACTGCAATCTAGTGAGTGAACATGACGTGCATGGAAGCTATTCTGAGGATTTTCAGTTACTCTTACTGCCCAAGGAAAAGAAGCACCTGAGTACTTGTGAGAGTCATCTTTAACAGAAAATGGGGGCAGAGGCAGCCTCCGATATAGAAATGTGTCCGACAGTTCTAAGAAAACAGAATCATTCTCAAATGGCTAGTTGATGGCTTGTGACTAGAGCTAGGCGAAAAATTTTTGGCAAATAGTAAATTTGCTAAAAAAAATGCATTTCTCGAGGCACTTAAATTATTCACAAATTCAGGTCAAATTTGGCAAATAGTTTTGGCCAAAAAAAAAAAAAAAAACCTTCACAAACTTTTTTGAAAAAAATCAAAAAACAGTTCATACTGACCATTTCAAAACAAATTCGACTTTTTGTTTCAAAATGACTTTGAAATTTAGCTATATTTACTTTTTAAAAAGAAAAAGGAGAAAAATCACCAAAAATGAAAAAAGGAAAAACCAAAACCATTCAATTTTATTTCTTTTTTCATTTCATTTTTTCAATCTAAAATTATGTTTTTCTTGTTTGTCTATTTTTTGGTTTTTGTTTCAGTGAGAAAACACAAAATAATTAATTTCAAACCATTTTTTTTGGTTAAGCCCCCAAACCAAAAAAATCCCTCATTCACTCAGCTCTGCTCATGACATACGCTGGGCACACTTTTCTTGCCAGCTCCCCTGCCTGCAGCACCAGTTCCCCTCCATTTACTTCACCTTATGGATTGCAAGTGGAATGGAGCCATGATCAGCAGCCCTACTGGTGACTCGGTACTACTCTCTCTCATTTAGTGGGCTCAGGATTGAGTGCATGCTGAGGTGTAGAAGGGGAGTACTCAAATTCTCCTCTTAATCTGAGCATGTTCATTAGTATCAACAGAAATTATGTGGATGCATCAAATGCATTCACCCATCAATGTGTCTGTCCTGCGCAGTCAGAAATAGAACACAACTATACATTCATGCATTTTTATTACAATATAGGCATTTATAAATTGACGCATTCCAGGAGAATTTCTTAAGGAGAGACCAAATGTACGTTCCCAGATCTTCCTTGTCTCGTTTGTACGTATTCTTATTATATACCCTGTTCCTGAAAAGTGATGAGCTCCTGCAATTGCCACTGACTTACAAAGATCAGGCTCTTAGAACTGTGTTTATTTATGGCATGTTATGTACCTGGACAAAGGGTGCTAAAAAAAGAGCCCAATGTTTCCACTTTCCCAGTAACTAGTTGATAGTTAACTTCTTTCTGATACTCTGCTGGGGTAAGCATGCTCTCAGACAGTACTCGTGCCTGGTACTTCCCTAAAAGACAAAAAATAAGCTCTTTTTAATTTGAATTTCAATTTTGAATTCAGTTCAAATTAAAATCAAAATTCTCTACTTAATTGATAAAATAACTATAACAATACCTATCGAAAGGCATATTCCCCCAAAACAAAAGTAACAGAAATCAGCATCTTTCTCTCCCACCTCCCCAAATAAACAGTTTTATGCTTCCCCGTCTATTTGTCTTTTGTCTCAGGAAGTATGTTTGCAAAGCAATATATGGAAACGACTGTACAAAAACAGTCTTGGATTTGTCATTCATCTGAGCCATACTGCTTTCAAAATGAACCCTTAGATCTTAGTTATTTCATTGACATTCAGACCCATTATTCTGAGTAAAGCTGTAGAGTGCCAAGAATTCTTGCCAACAGTATCAGCATAGCCTATACAGGACATCGGCTGTCTTCGGGAGAACACAAAGAAAAAACATCCTTGTGAAACTAAGAACATGCTCAAACCTCTCCTTAGTGGAGATATTCCAGTCAAACACAGAAGTAGGACCGTATAACTACATTTTCAATGTGACTTCAACCCAACCTCAAAATTTGCATGTGCACTGGTGTGCATGCACAAAACCCTCCTTTGCATCCACCAACAGGCAAAGTTAGCAAGTAGCATGGGTAAGGGCACCCATACACAAGCAAGGGTGTGCAAGGGCATGCAAGCAAGTTAACCCAACTAACTTTTCAGAACAGAAAATGATGGAATTTTCCAGGCTTGTCCCAAGATTTTTCCCTATGGATCTCACCTGTTACCGCAATGCAGGAATCTAATGCTCTGTTTCTGCAAGCACATATGATCACCACATAGTTCGTCTTCACTAGCTTCCCTTCAATGAGCAACTTAAACATTTCTGAAAGTCCCTCTGCAAGAGAGTAACTGCACTCGATGATATGGACGCTGTCATTGCAAGAGCTGGCTGCCAGCCCTGCTAGCCAGGGAAGCTGGGCCGATGTCATTGGTGCAATCTGGCTGGGAACCGGAGGGAAAGCCTGTGGAATGGCCTGTTGATACTGACGGATTTCAGAGAGGTGCGACTCCCGCCACGAGCGCATGAATATTTGTTCCAAATCCTCAATCAAAGGGACCTGGTCTGGAGCTAAAGAAACATCAGCATTAGAGGCCCATTATAAATCACTTGCAAATGATGTCAAACTAAAAATCAAGCCCCTCCCCTCTGAAAAATACAGCAAATTAAAATCCTTTGAGGACTGATTTTTCTCTGGTTTTACACACACAACTCCATTGTCTTCACTGGTGTTACAGATTGTTTACATCAGAATCAGGCCCTTTGCCCATATAAAAGATTTAGGGCCAGATTCCGGTCCACATTGCAGCCCCTTTGTGTCACCATGTAAAGCTTCCCTAACTGGAAGCAGAACATTCCCTCAGCACTGGGGAATCCCTAATTGGCTAAGATTACACTGACACTCTTCCAGCATCCCACCGGTGTACGGGGTGTATCAGGGCATGGCTTGGTGGGGAAGGGAGGGCATGGCTAGTGTTTGAGAGATGTTATGCTCAGTGTAAGTTAAAGCAAATCTCAGCACAGTTTAAAGTCAGGCCTCAGCAGCCCTAGCAGTCAGCGGGAGCAAATCTGCCATATAGCCACTTTTGTTCCATCCTTGGTTCCTACACAGAGCAGACGTCTGCTGGACCCAAACATCCGGGTTCTTTAGCATTTCAACAATGACTTTTTGGACCACTGCTGGAATGCAAAATGGATATTTCATTGATTTTAAAGCCAGAAAGGATAATTATGATCAACTAGTATGACATTCTATATATGGAGTATAAGGTGGATAGAAAGCTGGCTAGATCATCGGGCTCAACAGGTAGTGATCAATGGCTCCATGTCTAGTTGGCAGCCGGTATCAAGCGGAGTGCCCCAAGGGTCGGTCATGGGGCTGGTTTTGTTCAATATCTTTATTAATGATCTGGAGGACGGCGTGGATTGCACCCTCAGTAAATTTGCAGATGACACTAAACTGGGAGGAGTGGTAGATATGCTGGAGGGTAGGGTTAGGATACAGAGGGACCTAGACAAATTGGAGGATTGGGCCAAAAGAAATCTGATGAGGTTCAACAATGACAAATGCAGAGTCCTGCACTTAGGACAGAAGAATCCCATACACTGCTACAGACTAGGGACCAAGTGGCTAGGCAGCAGTTTTGCAGAAAGGGACCTGGGAGTTACAGTGGATGAGAAGCTGGAGATGAGTCAACAGTGTGCCCTTGCTGCCAAGAAGTCTAACGGCATTTTGGGCTGTATAAGTAGGGGCATTGCCAGCAGATTGAGGGATGTGATCATTACCCTCATTCAGCACTGGCAAGGCCTCATCTGGAGTAGTGTGTCCAGTTTTGGGCCCACACTACAAGAAGGATGTGGAAAAATTGGAAAGAGTCCAGCAAAGGGCAACAAAAATGATTAGGGGGCTGGAGCACATGACTTATGCAGAGAGGCTGAAGGAATTGGGATTATTTAGTCTGCAGAAGAGAAGAATGAGAGGGGATTTGATAGTTGCTTTCAACTACCTGAAAGGGGGTTCCAAAGAGGATGGACCTAAACCATTCTGAGTGTTACCAGATGACGGAACAAGGAGTAATGGTCTCAAGTTGCAGTGGAGGAGGTTTAGGTTGGATATTAGGAAAAACTTTTTCACTAGGAGGATTGTGAAACACTGGAATGGGTTACCTAGGAAGGTGGTGAAATATCCTTCCTTAGAGGTTTTTAAGGTCAGGCTTGACAATGCCCTGTCTGGGATGATTTAGTTGGGGATTGGTCCTGCTTTGAGCAGGGGGTTGCACTAGATCAGGAGCCGGCAACCTCTGGCACACGGCTTGCCAGGGTAAGCCGGGCCAGTTTGTTTACCTGCCACGTCGGCAGGTTCGGCCGATCGCGGCTCCCACTGCCACAGTTTGCCGTCCCAGGCCAATGGAGGTGGCGGGAAGCCGCAGCCAGCACATGTCTCAGCCCGCACCACTTCCCGCAGCCCCCATTGGCCTAGGACAGTGAACCGTGGCCGGTGGGAACCGCGGTCAGCCAAACCTGCCGACACGGCAGGTAAACAAACTGGCCCGGCCCGCCAGGGTGCTTACCCTGGTGAGCCACGTTCCAGAGGTTGCCAACCCCTGCACTAGATGACCTCCTGAGGTCCCTTCCAACCCTGATATTCTATGATTCTATGATAACACAGGCGACAGAACTCCACCCAGTGATTCCACCCAGCCCAACAGATGTCATTGAACTAGAGTACATCTTTCCCAAAGATATCCAATCCTGATTTAAGAGTCCATGAACATTTTTGGCAGTCCTGATTTTAACGGGAGATAGAACTTACTAAGGACTTAATCCCAGGGGAACTGCAGATGCTTAGCACGTCTCAGTATTTGGCCCTACATTTTTTTAAGATCCAGCAATCAGCTCTTTCACTACAGCAGGAGCTCCTTTAGTTAATCTAAAAAGCACCTAGTCTAAGAAATCTTAGTCTTCACTCACCAATTGCAAAATGTAATAATTCTAGTCCAAGATTCTACACAGGTGTAAAAAAAACTCACCTAGTTGAACAAGATAATAGACAGTTAGTAAAAGCTGCATTTCCTCTGAAATAGGCTGTATTGTAGAAGCACCATACTGTTCATAAGCCCTAGATATGGACTGCGAATTTCTGTAGCAGGTGTACAAAAGAGGACTGACTATAATGTCATTAAGGTTCCCACAAAGATAAGGGAAGTTCCCATGACCTGTAATATAAACAATATTTGCACTTGTCAGATAAACTCAATTTAATAATTCACTATGCAGCCATCAAACAGGTCACTAACACTTTAAATGGTAATAGCTCAAATAATATTTCAGCGCTCGGGGGAGTCAGCGAAAGAGATTAAAAGCAGTAGGTGATGCCATATGTAACACCCTGGCTCCATGTGTTGTGTCCCCATAATGACTAGTTCTATTCTAGATAGCTGCTATACTGTGATCATCACCACAGAAGCCAAGTGCCTTGCAGGAGCACATTAAGCAATGTAAATAACATCGGCCATGTGTGCTGTGGTTCATTCTCTCATCTCTTCCAAGGGGAACAACTGTGTGTGGAGTGGTTTGTTTTGGTAGAGTTTTCTGTTTGGTTGGATTTTGCTGGGGGAGGGGTTGTTGGGGTTTTTTGTACATGCTGTTTTGTGTTTAGTTAGAGAAGGCCAGTCAAAGTGCACCTTGCATTTGGAGTGGACGGTGATGAGGTTTGTGATGGTCCTTAGTTCCTGTGGGAGATCATTCCACAGTCTCAGACCAGCCTCCAACAAAGCTCTATCACCTGCACAGATGAGCTTTACCCTAGCTCCCCCATACCAGATGAGCAGAGAAGTCAACCATGGTCTTCATCCCAGAGCTTTAGGTGATCTTCCTGATATACTGGGCACAAGCTACTGAGCACCTTAAAGATCAGGACTGAGAACGTTCCACGTAGAGATTAAGAAATTAAGGGTATTAGCAGCTAATGGAGGTAGCTTAAGTGCTAGATGCCTTTATTTTAGAGGCTGAAAGTCCTAGGTTCAATCCCTACTGAGGGGAGCAAAGTTGTTACAAAGTGAAGTCCCATAAGCAGAACAGAACTGTTGATTTCAGATGCTCAGAAGGAGCTTCCCCTGAGAGAAGAGTATTGCACATTGACTTAGGGCTTGTCTATACAGTGCGCTGGTGAGCAACACACTAGTGTGCACTTACTGTGTGGACCCTTGCGCACACTCAGGGTTCCTTAGTGTGTGCTGATGTAGTCCCATTTCAAACAGTACTGCATCAATGCACACTAGGGAACTTTCAGTGTGTGCCAGCAGGGTCCACATGGACTTAGTGTGTGACACACTGGTGTGCACTACATTTTACATCCCAGCTGGTGTTTACTAACTCTAAAGCTATGTCTACACAGCAGTTAAACACCTGCGGCTGGCTCACGTCAGCTGGCTCTAGCTACGGGACTGTTGAACTGCAATGCAAACATTCAGGCACTGGCTGGAGCCCAAACTCTGGGACCCCACGAGGGGGTAAGGTCCAAGAGTCCGGGTTCCAGCCCGAGCCTGAACATCTACACAGCAATTTTTAGTCCTGGAGCACAAGCCCCACAAGCCCAAGTCAGCTGACCTGGGCCAGCCGTGGCCATACCATGAGTCTTTTATTCCAGTGTAGATGTACCCCAGGTGTATCATGGCTGCTCCCCAAAGATGATAACACCCTACTACTTAGCCAGCATTTTACATGAATAGACTGTGTGAGCTTTACATCTGTCCCTCACAATGCACCAAAGCTGCAATGCTTTCTAATACTCCCCCATCCCAACCCAAAGACTACAGGTGTTCCTAAAGTACCTGATAGAACTGTGATGTAGATAATGTCTACTTTAGTCTAGACTGAGATGTAAACACAGAGTACCCATCACAAATTTAAATTTACAAAGGCCAAAGCACTAATTTATGGCCTTACACTCCTTAATTGTTGACCAATCTTGTTCCTATTGCATTAAATGGGAATTAAGCATTTGATTTGCATGGGAGCAGGATTACAACCTTGAGCTCTTTGGAGCTTTGCTTTTTGTTTTAGGGTTTTTTTGGGGGGGTGGGTTGATTGTTTGGGTTTTTGGGTTATTTCTTATAATTATCAAGATAGTTAATTAATGTTTGCACATGTAAAATCCTATACAAGTTTGCTCTCAAAATACATTAAATTGCCTTTGAGCCTGTGTCCAGTGTGTTTAAAGTTTCTTCCCTAAATTATAAAAGCAGGCCAATATCTTTGCATGTTTCTTACACACATGGATAGTTTTTTTACCTTTAAATATAACTGGTTTTGCTTTACATATTTTCAGCAAGTTATCAGGAACAGAAACTGGTTCTCCAGAGGCCACCACTGGAGAAGAGACTGGTCCCACCAGAGTAGAATGTGTCAAACATGATAGGCCTCCCACATCTAAGAATTAATTCATAATGTTAATACAATCAAGTAATAATCATATTGATGCAAATAAATTTTCTTGATGAAGAGTATTAAACACCAACAGCATTTGCATTCAAGATCAATGTTCCCATTCTTTTTACAACTACAAAACAAATGACTCATGAAATGCTAATAAAGCCTATATTTATTATGTTGGCTTCCTTGGAGGAGTAATTACATTTCCAAGCCCTTGAGTATCACACATGTCTAAAGATTGCAAAATGAGCATAAAAAACAACATGCTGGCACGAGTTCAATAATATGGACAGGCGTGGCTTTATCAACAGCAAACATGTATGATCTGCATTTTTCCACTATAGTAACATATTCAGGGATTCCAAGGGAATGTTCTTGCTATAAATACCTAGAGAGGGAAATTAAAAATCACCAAAATGTATCATTTTTTTCAATGTCCCATTTTTGACAGCAGTCATACTCCAAATAACAGGAGATAAAAAGACTATTTCAAAGAAAGCTAGTAGATTACAAGACTGATTTCAAAGCAGTTAGATGCTGAGTCACTTTTCAAAATCATCTGAGGCACCTAGATGGATCTTTAGGCTCCTAAATACCTTGTGAAATCTCACCCATCACTCATTATCTTTTAGACAAAACAATTCAACTAACTTACCATTTTTATTTCTATTTGGAGTCTGCAGGTTAGGCTGCAAGTTCCAAGTTTCAGTCGATGATGGCGACTCTGGAGACCATCCCTTGTGGCGCTTTTTAGGAGGCCCTGGATTTGTTAAAGTGCCTGGGTAATATTAATACATCAAAAAATTATTAATATGCAAAATGGAGAAATATTTTTAACTTGTTAAATCACATACATGACAGTCCAACATGATTTTTGATAGACAAGCCCTATATACAAGTTAATTATTGTATTAGTTTGCATCAAACATGCACACAGACTCACTAGTCTGTATATGACCTTTATTTTACTGTACTGTGTTACACCTTAATAATTTCAACTCTCCAGGGCAGTGACGTGTGATTCATGGTAGCACAGTTCATCTATTTTACAGGACTGTGAGTTCTGGGAAAACGATACTAGTATAGCATTGATTAATATGTTCTTACCCTGGAAGCCAAGAACATATATGTTTTATTCCTTGTATGTCCAGATACAACACTCAAAATGAGCAGATTTAGCAATTAGGAGACATTGGATAAAATTTGGCAAAGTGCATTCAGGGACTTAGGAATCTAAATCCCATTGAAACATTATGGTACTTAGGAGCTTTTGAAAACACTACCCACCATCATTATTTTTGCCGCCCCATACTGGTTATCAGCTCTATTCCTCTGATATTCAAGGTTGGCAGCTGTAGAGACTCAGCAGCTGGCTCCGGCACCTGTTTGTACTACCAATCACCATGCTGAGCCACATTTCTGCTGAAGTTACTGGTCTTTGATTTCTTGTGTTTTCCTGTGCATTTCTGCAAATTTCCAGAATGGTGAACTTGCACTGTTACCAGTGGGCATTTCTGACCAGTGGATGTTAAGGGTTTTCTAGGTTTTACTCAGAATCTTGTAAGACTGAGCTCTTAGTCTCACCCTACCTTAATATGCCAAGGTACCAGCACATCTATTCGCACTGTCAAGGCTATCTTGACAACAGAATGGTTATTCCCATGAATACTTCAAAATCTGAGTTTGAGTCTTATAGATTAAAAAAAAAAGGTTATGACATTTTCTTTGTAAAAGGTACCATACAAAAATAAACTACAACATATGTGTGGAACTAGCATGCCTTCAGATCTGGAATAAAGTTATTCACTTGAAGATTCATCATAGAGCTAGTATCTACTAAAAAGTTGGACTTTTGTCCTTTATATTTTCCCCACATGAGGGCAATATATGGCCATTTGTTCTACTTTCAATTACTTATCTTTCCAGCATAATCCACAGCAGAAGGCACAAATTTCAAGAAGAGCAAATCAATATAATGTACTTATTTTTTGCAAATCCCCAAATCCTGCCAGGTCTCACATGGGTTATGTAATTCACTGACATCTGATGGTTTTCTTTGTGAAATGAGAAGGTGAGATCAGTCCATTTTCTAATAAGCAAGTGCCCATCCACTTAGAGAGGCAAAGTGGTCAAGGACTGAGTGGGCATGGAAACTGAACTGGGATGCGACATGCTGGCAGTGCAATTCAGTGAAGATTACCTAAAATTAACCTCAAATCTGACTTTGGCTATTATATGGCTATTAAGAGTTTTCTGCCCAAACAGCAGCTCCATGGTGCTCATACAGAAAAGTTTGGCAATCACAGATCAGACAGAACCATGCTGGACACAGTGGTGAGCTGGAGCCGGTTCCCACCGGTTCGCGGGAACCGGTTGTTAAATTGAGAAGCCCTTTTAGAACCGTTTGTCCTGCAAGGGACAACTGGTTCGAAAAGTATCAGAGGGGTAGCCGTGTTAGTCTGGATCTGTAAAAGCAGCAAAGAATCCAACGAAGTGGGTATTCACCCACGAAAGCTCATGCTCCAAAACGTCTGTTAGTCTATAAGGTGCCACAGGATACTTTGCTGCTGGTTCAAAAAGGGCTTTTAAATTTAACAAAAGCCCCAGCAACTCCCTGCCCTTCCCCTGGCCCCAGCTCACCTCACTCCACCTCTGCCTCCTCCCCTGAAGACTCCCCCAGCTTCTCCTCTCCCTCCCCGGCTTCCCCTGAATCAGCTGTTTGCGCGGGAAGCCTGGAAGGGCTGAGAAGGAAGCAGCGGCTTCCCGCAGGTGAGCTGGGGTGGGGGGGCAGGGCACAAGGAGCCCGACCCTGTCCCCGGGTGGCACAGCTCCAGCCCAGCCCTGACCTCAGCCGGCCAGCTGGGCGGTGCAGCTCCGGCCCAGCCCCGACCTCGGCCGGCCGGCCAGTGCAGCTCAGCTCCTGGGCCCAGCCCAGCAGGCCGGGCGGCGCGGCTCCGGCCCAGCCCCTGGGCCCGGCCCGGCGGCGCGGCTCCGGCCTGGCCCCGACCAGCAGGCCAGGCGGCGTGGCTCCGGCCTGGCCCCTGGGCCTGGCCAGCTGGGCGCCCCGACTCTGGCCTCGGCCGAGCACCACGGCTCCAGTCCCAACCCCGGCCGAGCGGCCCAGCCCGGCCCAGCCTCCACCTCCAAGCAACGCGGTAAGGGGGCAGGGAGGGGGTGTTGGATAGAGGGCAGGGGAGTTGGGGGGGATTAGTGTTGGGGTGGTCAGAGGGCAGGGAACAGGGGGATTGAATGGGGGCAAGGGTCCCGGAGGGGCAGCCAGAAAGGAGCAGGGGTTGGATTGGGCGGTGGGGGCAGCAGGGGCAGGAGTTCCGGGGCAGTCAGGGGACAGAGAGAAGGGGTGGTTGGATGGGGCGGGGGTCCCACGGGGGGCATCAGGAATGAGAGAAGGGGTTGGATGGGGCGGCAGGGGGCAGTCAGGGGACAGGGAAGGGGGTGGATGGGGCAGGGGTCCCTGGGGGGGGCTGTCAAGGAATGTGGGGGGTTGGACGGGGCAGGAGTCCAGGGGGGGTGGGGGTATGATCCCCTCGTGGGGTGAGGAGGAGGGAACCGGTTGTTAATATTTTGGCAGCTCATCACTGGCTGGACAACCATTTAAAAACAATATTGTTCCTGGTGCAGTCCAAAGAGTAATGTGAACAGCGTCTTAAACTCTATAGCTAGATGTCTACGTGGAATGATCTTTCCCAGTGTGGACTGCATTCTTTGATAAGCAGCTTCTGACTGGTCAGAATAAAGCTTTTCCCCAACATTGAATTGATGTATAAAACCTGTTCTGGAGTGACTATAAGAAACTGACACAGACAAATCCTTCCAAGAGTCTGGACACCGAGTAAAGGCTGCTTTCTTTTCAAACTAAAATAAGAGTAAAATGAAATAAAAATAATAAATTACTGTTCTGACTTCTACAGAAGCCATGTCAGAAAATACATAAAACACACCTTGAAAGTTAATAAGGAACAAGAGATTTTATTAACACAATGACTCTTAGGGGAATATTCTGATCCAGAAACAGGAATTTATGCCAAATAGAATACTCCAATTTCCCCTCAAGTAACCAAATCAGAATATACTGTTTAGATTGTTTAAACACAAAGTTCAAAGGTACCTAAGACTGATGGTCTTGTCAGAGCTGGCAGGTTATTTTTCACCAGCTGTTGTTTGGGAGAATCTTTGCCATTGTAAACAGTTGAACCTAATGCTGCTGTTGATGGGAGATGATCAGATATTGTGCCTGCCACAAAAAAAAAAAAGTTATTTTAAATAAATGATTAGAGAGGAAGATCCTCAGATGGTGTAATGAACTGATCAATTGGTCGCTGATTTCAATGGAGCTATGACAATTTACATCAGCTGAGGATCCCCTCATAGTGTTTACCGCACTGAACACAGTGGGCCTAGTTTGGATCTCATATCAGTTTTACAATAGTGTAACTCCACTGACTTCACTGGAGTTACTTGGGGTTTATATGTGGATAATGCCCCAGTCCTGCAATCAGATACACATTCAGCCCATCAGCATGAAGACACCTGCTTCCATTGGAAGCTCATTGCAGGAATGGGCCTTAAAAGAATCAAGCATTGTATCAATACAAATAAACTCAACCAAAATTTTAAGTTTACATTTTTTTCCAAACATATTTTTATTTATCAGGAGTTGACAGTGTCATGTTAATAAATAGGTAGATTTGACTAACCCTAACTCTGTTTATAATTACTTTTACTTTTTCTACATTCATCTTTTGAAAATATACACACATCAGTGATGTCCTGGGGGATTAATGCTTTGTTCTCAATAGACACCAGGTTTCCAAATCTTAACTGTTTAATATATTTGGAGTTCAGGCTTCTCTCTGATAGAGAGAAAAAAAATGTCAGTGGAGTTACTGCAGTTCTCAAAATACAAATAACCTTCACGCTCACAAGACACTACACAGCTGATTTCATTAGGAGGAAATCCAGAGAGATCATTTCACCTTTCATCAGTAAACACCTACCTATTCATCCCAGGAAACGGAAAAGCAAACCTTCAGAAAGTAAATATTTTTAACCATAGAAGATATGGTGTGTTTTTTTAAATATGAAAACCTTGACCTTAATATGTCTGAAATATAAAAAATAAACCAATGTCTTTAATAGCAAAAGAAAAAAACAGAAGCTTTTAACCTAACTTCCATATAACCTCTGCAATAAAGAGAATTCCCACTCAAATCATAAAATGGATCAGAGGAACAAACTGAAATAAACAAACTGATTTCCAAAGCATTTGTGGCTAGATATGCAACAGCTGCAAAATGGTGAAGCCCACCTTACAACAGATGGATCTCAAAGATTTGGCTTGTCCTAGCTATGAAGAAGCTCACTGACTGCAAAAGAGAAACATTTTCTGACCATTAAGCTATTTGTCAACTCTTCATCAATAACTTTGAAAAACCACTTGTAATGAAAAAGCCTTCAAAGAACCATTAACTTTCTTTTTTCAGAGCTATGACATTATTACATCAGTTACTTGATTTAGTTAACCCAGACATCTGCATTTTATTCATTTTGTGCTATGTGTTTCCATTTACACACACACACACACACAAAATAATATTTAGTAACCCAAAGGGTTTTTCTTCTCTAAATTACCTGTTTGTTGAGTCCCAGCCGGAGCATTTGGGTTTGGTGCTGGAACAAGCTCACTTGTGGTGGTTAGCGGGGGACCAGAACTCTCTGGAGGTTGGAACAAAGTGCTTGAACAAGGACCAGATGAAGCCTGTCGGCCTCTGAACTCTAAGAAAACAAGACCCTTCCACTGAGAAGCAATACACAAGCTTTATATTTGTAAATTTAAATTGGGAATTTAGAACATGAACTAATTTGATTCAGTTGCTATGATATTTGGAAAGCGGGCACTAACGGTTTGTCAAACATGCCATCTTTTTATTAGACAATTGCTTTCTACAGCTGCTCTTTAGTAATCACCTAGCTTTAAAGACTCCTTTGTTTATCTGTCTATCTCAGGCTTTTCTCAGACGCCAATCTCTGTGCTATCTAAGCTCTGTAGATGAGAACCAGAGCTCCAACAAGACAGCTTCATTATCTCACCTGCCCCTTTCCAGCAGATTACAGATCCTTTGGTAAGAGCTCCTTGTGCATTCCTGACCAGATAATACTTTAAGTGTTTCTGTTTCTTGGGCTGAGTGGTCAGTTTAAGATTGATGTGATTGGAAAATTCAGTAAAGTAGCAGAAGCCCTTCTTTCCACAGCCAACACAATTGCCAGAGAAACCTGATAAAATAAACAATACAAAAGATCTGGTAAGATAGGTGACAGTAATATGTAGATACATCACTTCCCTGGGATGGTGAGCATTTGTTGTAAATAATTCATCTGATACAAACATTTTCTTACTAAAAAAATTAAGTCAAATCCTCCAAATTGCACTTGGCCATCAGGTTTCCTAAATTAAGGTTCACAGTTAGTAAATACATACCTTGTTTTCATTGTCTATGGTTATACTTTTCATTTCAGACCACTTTCAAAAAATTCCAGATACCTTCATACCCAGGTCATAGAAACGGAAACAGGCATTTTAGGCTTGGTCTACACAACACAGCTTTTAGTGACACAGCTGCATTGCTAAAAGTCAGGCAGTGTAAACGCTGTTTGTCAGCACTTTTGCCGACAAAATACTTCCATCCCCTATGAGCGGGCTTCGTGTTGTCAACAGGAGAGCACTCCCACCGACAACGAGCCGTTTACACTGCCACTTCCCTTGGCAAAACTTTTGTCTTTCAGGGGGGCTTTTTTAAGCACCTGTGATGACAAAAGTTTTGTCATTCAAGTGGCAGTGTAGAGAAAGGCTTAGACTATTAAGGCCCTGACTAGAAAGTACTTAAGCATGTGTTTAAATCTATCCCTATGCAAGACAGCACTGAGCAAGTGCTTAACTTTAAATGTGCACTTAAGCACATTTTTAAAGTGCTTTCCTTATTAGGGTTGCTCTCCTGGGTCAGGGCCTTCAGGAGGAAGTATAGCAAATCCCTCGTGACTTAAGACAGCCTTCCCAAACTCGGGGGCTAGTCTGCATGACCCATCTGCTATATCACAGAATTTGTTTTAAAAACTATTCTTTATCTGTATGATACCAAGGTGCTTGGGGCTGCACGGAGCATGAAGGAGACATGCTCCCTGCTTGTGCCAAAGAGCTCAGGGCCTGATGGGATAGCTGCTCCACACACAGAACTCCCAGGGACTTTGTGCCATTCACTTAAATGGGAATTCCTCACACTGAGAGACCGTAGGATTGAGCCCCAAGGAGCAGGTGTTGTGCTCTATTTGTTATTTAAATATATAACAGCACTCCTTCGGGGGTGGGGGGGAGATTGACACTGATTGGTTAATTTGTACTGTGGTCTGGGATAGCCTTATTTTTCTTGCTACTTTGTAATGTATTTACATAGGAATTGTCATAATGGATCAGACCAGCACTCCGCATAGGCTAGTATAAGAAATGGGCAGTTATAGAACTGGTTCCTATGGACATTTCTTTCTACTCCCTCATCAGTTAATATATGGCTTATGCCCTGAAGAATCAAAGTTTTCCTTTCCTTTCCTTTAATCCTATCTAATGCGCATGTGGATGTGTCACCATCCGCATAAAGATCTAATCCATTTTTTAATCCTAGAATCTTTGCCAGGAAAATCATGGGAAAACTTTCATATGAAGATTGAGAAGACACTCTCATATGAAGACTGAAAAGATTGAGATTGTTTACCTTAGAAAGGAGACAAACAGGAAAGGATGCGATAAATGGACAAAGAATAAGGAATGGTCTAGAGAAGGTAGATCATGAGCTTCTGTTTCCTGTTTAATATTACAAGGAAAAGGGGACATTCAGTGAAATTGAAAGATGGCAAATTAAAAACCAGTTACAAGGAAATTCTTTTTCATTAAATAGGTGATCAAACTGTGGAACTCATTAATACATGATGCCACTGAGGCTAAGAATTTAGCAAGATTCAAAAAAGTGGCTGGACATTTATATAGATAACAAGAATATTCAGAATTATCATAGTTAATGCTAACACATTTTGGAAAGGATATTAAACCTCATACTTCAAGGCTTAAGCCAAAACCTAACTATCAGGATTAGGAAGACACCTAATGTAGGGAGCAGATTATTCCACATCTTTCTAATATGAGGTTGAGTGCACCTTCCTCTCAAGCATCTGGTACTGGCCACTGTTGGAGACAGGATATTGAATTACATGGAGCACAGGTATGATTTAGTATTGAAATTTTCATGGGCCAATATATTGTTGCAATGAGTTCCACAGATTAATTACTCATATGTTAAAACTATTTTCTTTTATCAGTTTTAAATTAGTTACTCTTCAATTTCACTGAATGGCCTTGTTTTCTGGGTTATAAGAGAGTAAATAAGAATGGTTTTACTTTCCATCATTTATTATTTTGAATCCTTCTATCATTTCCATCTGATTCACCTCTCCGCTAAATTGAAGAGTCACACTCTTGCTAAATTCTCTCTATACTGAAGTTTTTTTATGCCTATAATCATTTTCTTAGACCACTTCTGAACTCCTTTCTGGTTTATTTATGTTGAGGTAGGTGCCCATATCTGAACCCATTATTCCAGGTGAGGATGTACCAATTTATATAGCAGCATTATAATATTTTCAGTATTATTTTCTACTCCAGTCTTTATACATCTCCACATTTTTTTTATTTTTTTGCTTTTTGGCCACTGCTGCCCACTGAGCAGGAGCCTTGAGAGCTATCCACAAGTCAGCCCATATCTTTCTTATTCACCCATCCTGTCTGTTAAGAGGTTCAGGGAGGAGTTTAAGATACAACCCCTCCCCCAGCCCCCTGTGGAGTGGCACAGCACTGCACCAACTCTCCTTACAAGGCTACAATTTTGCCTGATCCTGAACCCACTGGAGTCAATAGCAAAACTCTCCTTGGCTTCAATGGATGCAAGGCGAGGATTCCTATTCAATAGGTGATAATAGGGAAGCTTATGTTAATACTTTAAGTCACATCTTTCGCACAAATTAAGTGTTCGAATTAACTGACAATATTTTTGTTTTACTGAGCTAAGGTAAATTAAAAGCACAGCCTCTGAAATATAATGCTCTATAAAACACTTGTTCAGAAGGAGACTACCAGGAAAAGTATTGTTTGCTTTGCTTACAAATCTGATTACTCTCCTCATTAGCCTCGTAATGGCTCAGCAGAATGTATTAAAGGCCAAAATTCATCCTTTGTTGGTCTGGTATCTAAGGGTACTAGGTCTTTTTGCTGGGTATGTGTTGGAGCTAAAGTGAATTGAAATATGACTGTTACATCTCAGGTTCTGGTATATAGGTTAGTAAAGGTCACTATGACTTGTAACACTAGGACAAATTAGCACTCTGCATAAGCCTCCATATTAAACCAGGTATCACAAAACCATCTGTCTAACATAACACAAACATCAACAGTAACAGGAGAAAACCTTCAGTTACTTCAGTAATTAAAGGAAACAGTAAAAGGAACCACAAATAAACCCAATGTGATTAAAGCTGTACAGTGTTACGTGTGTTCTAACCAGATTCAGAGTTCATGAAACCTGGAGAATGAAATCCCCTGTTCATCCACAGAACACAGAAAGCATGGCCAGCAGCAGTGAACTTTTCACTACAGTGACACCTACCCAGATTTTTTTTTAAGCCTGACCATACAGGGGACCATTTCCTACAGCAAGACAGTGTTGTCTGTGCCTGTTCTAGCTGACTGCCAGGCTGCCAAAACTGGTGATAGAAACAGCTGTCCAGTAAGAAGCAGGTCATGGAGCACAAAAATTTTTCATGTGCACCACAGAGCAGCCACTTGGATCAGTTACCAAGATACAGTGCCTGCTCTGTGGTACACTTGAAAAGATTTCGTGCTCCATGACCAGCTTCCTACTAAACTTCCTAAGTCACTCACTTAGATCACTGACCACAACCTGGACCAGACTCAAACTAGCAGAGACTGCACTGAAAGGTTCCATAGCCCCTTAAGAGCCCCATGAGCAATCTCATTTAGCCATGTGAGATCAATTAGGAAACCTAATCTTCACTTAGGGCTCATCTACATTTAAAATGCTAAACAGCACAGCTGCAGCTGTTGCACCGCTGTAGTGCTTCAGTGTAGAGACTACCTATGCCTGCAGGAGCAAGTCTCCCATCAGCATAAGTAACCCACCTTCCCAAGAGGCAGTAGCTAGGTTAACGGAAGAATTCCTTCGTCGACCTAGTGCTGTCTACACCACCAGCTAGGTTGGTATAACTAGGTCTCTCGGGGGTGTGGATTTCTCACAGGGATTTATTGGAACACTGCAAGTACCAACTCCAGCACAAGCAGGCAGGACTGAATTTCCTGCCTGAACTTCCTGCTAACCCATATGTCAGATCAACAACATAATATACAAAACAACACCTTAACACTATGATAAAGATATAGCACCATATACTGGTTGAGTTGCTGTCTACAATGACCATTACAACTTTCCCCCCTCTAGTTAAATAACAGTAACTCCTAGGAACCCAGGTAGTCTGCCATCCATGGGGGTTTCTGTGTTGGTCTGCCCCTATATTCAGTCACTGACATCTCATTCATAGTTGGATCTAGATTATCAGTGACTGCAGGGTTCATGTCCTCTATCTGTTGTACACAGACTGTCTGCTGAAGACAGCCTGTGCTAAGGTCCCAAGAACATCCCAGCAATTCCTCCTCCACAACTGGCCTCCCATTATGAGCCACAGGAACCTGCTAGGGGTACCTCCAAATCCTTTCTGCATCCTTCTGAGATAATTATTGGGTATCCTCAGTATTTGCCTTCCTCTTTCTTTCAATGAATGTGTGCACCAGTTTTTGATGCACTTCAAAGTGGCAAGGTCTTGCTTTTTGTATCAGTAAGGATAAGCTGTTTAAATTCTTAATCACTGTGTAACATCCCCTCCAAAAAGGAGTACTTTGGGGATTTTTTCCAGACTGTTTTTTCCAGTTGCATAGCTACACCTTTTCTCTTTCCTGGATGGGCACAATTTTCCTTTTTTCTGGCATCTTGTATCTGACATGCTCGCTTCCAACTAATCTGTTCCTCTACCTTCTGGAATGCTGTCCTCAGGTCACTGATATAAGACTCCGCCACATCACCCACCTGCATAGAAGCAGGGGGTCTTGCCAGTTTTTGCAGCCTGAACATCAAGTCACAGGGAAGCATGAGTGTGCAGAGTCCAAAAATAACCTCATAGGAGAGTAATGGATAGGTGAGTGCACACTTGTGTTCTATGCAAAGATGACAAAAGGTGACTTAGTAACCCAGTCTCATTGGTTTTCGCTAACAAACTGCCAGTGGTGCACTCTCTCCACGTTCCCATTACTTGCAGGGTGGGCAACTCCAGTCCTCACCTTGGTTATCTGGAGTTGTCAGAAAACCTCCTATAGCAACCATGATTCAAATTCCTTCTCCTGATCACTGCAGATGCAGTTTGTTTCATCAATTCATCTGTAACTGTCTCAGTCCTTTTATCCTTCAGTGGTCACACCACAGCATAAGGTGTCAGACACTATCAGCAAATATCGATTTCCAGCTGGTGTTTCTGACAGAGGGCCTTTCCAAGTCAGTCTGTATGAACACCTAGAGCTTGCTGGGTTAGTGTGCTCCTAATTCTGTCTCTTCTTGCCGGCACTTTCCTTTCCTGACAGGTAAGACATGAAAGTACCCAGTCCTTAACATCTGCAGCCATGCCCAGCCAAAATATCTGTCAGATACACAGCTCAGTGTCTTTTCATACCCCAGATGATCTAGTATCGTTCTCTGTAAGCTTCCTAGCAAAACAATCCTGTTACCATCATACATTAACAAGTTAGTAGCTGGATCAATGGATTCCTGAACTGTGTAGATTTCCCCAGTCTCCTTCAGTAGATAAAATGGTTACTTACCTATAGTAACTTTTATTCTTTGAGATACATTGTGCACATATACATTCAACTGCATATATGTTCCACTGCACACGTAATGTGCACCCAATACACTGGATTCAGAGACTTTTGCCAGTGATACCACTAGGCGGCACATGCGCCCCAGCTCTCCTGGTATGCTGAGCCAGGACCATAAAAGGGCGTGTCTGCCACCTCCCTCTCCATTCCTTCTTGCTAATTGTGAAATTATTGTCTGAAGTAGCAGAGGAGATGGGGCAGTCATTGAATGTATATGTGCACAACACATCTCAAAAAACAAAAGTTACTCTAGGTAAGTAGACCATTTTTCTTCTCGAAGTGATTGTGAACACATATATTCCATTGCAGGTGACTCCGTAGCAGCTCACTTACTGATGGAGGGATTTTGGTTTATCTGAATAGAGATTTGTAAAAACAGCAAAGAATCCTGTGGCACCTTATAGACTAACAGACGTACTGGAGCATGAGCTTTCGTGGGTGAATACCCACTTCATCGGACACAAGTGGGTATTCACCCACGAAAGCTCATGCTCCAATCCGTCTGTTAGTTTATAAGGTGCCACAGGACTCTCTGCTGCTTTTACAGACCCAGACTAACACAGCTACCCCTCTGATACCTGAATAGAGATTGCAATTCCTACTTGCCCAATCTGCCATCGTCCCAAGAGGCCAGAGTGACGGCATAATGTCTGCAAAAGATATGTACAGATGACCATGGTTTTTGATGGTAGACATAAATGTCTCTTAGGCCCAATGAATCACACAGGGCTCCAGCACATTTATGCGCAGAGACACCTCCTAGGGCGACTACAGGTCTTGCGCACAAAGTCAACCAAGGTGGACCCCCAGCTTTTGGTAGACACATCTGTAACCAGAGTCAAAGCTGGCTCAGGAGATAGAAAAGGCAGCTCTTTGCACACATTGTGAGGGTCCAGCCACCAGTCCGGGATTTCAAGCACTCATGCAGCTACATAAATGAGCATGTCCATAGGATGCCTAGTCAGAAGATCAACCAAATGAAGCGAGGCCCATAGACAATGAAGGTGAAGTCTGGCATGCAGAGTTACATATGCGTACGAGGCCATGTGGCCCAGTAGTTGTAGACAGGAATGCACTGCTGTAACGGTATTGGATTTTAGGCCTTCAGAGAAAGTGGACTGAAACCTGACCACCAGAAGACAGGCCATCACAGTTATGGCACTGAGGTCTGCTCCTATGAATGTTATACACTCTATCAGCTGCAACTTTGATTTGTCTAAATTCAGTTTCAGGCTCAGATGAGAGAGCAGCTGTCTGATAATGAGGATGCTGCTGTTGACTTGGATGCTTGAGCTCCACCTAGTAGCCAAATGTGTAGGTAAGGGAAAATTTGGACACCTAAGTGGCACAGGTGGGCCACTACTACCACCCTGCATTTTGTGAAGACCTTTGAGGCGTATAACAGACCAAAGGGGTGCACCATGTACTGGTAGTGGATGTCTCTTGCTATAAAGCAAAGGTACTTTCTGCAGCCAGGATATATTGCCATGTGGAAGTATCCGTCCTGCAAATCGGGAGCAGCATACCAATCTCCTGTTGTCTGCAGTGGCTGATGATTAATGGTCATCAGTTTAACTCCTGCAGTACAAATCTTTTTCCCTTTCAGGACTGGGTATTCACCATAGATCAAACTTATTTCAGCTCCTGAGTCCATACCCACAGCATTGTGATTTTCCAGCTGTTGCTATTAGTTGTAATACTCACTTATAGAATCACAGGAATTTATTGGAATGTTGCAAGTAGCAACTCCAGCACACATAGGCAGGGCATGACTTCCTCCCAAACCCCTCAGATCCCAAACCAGCACATAGTAACGTACAAGACAACAACTTAAAGCTACGGTAAGGCTATAACACCACCTAATGTTGTCGACACTAATCATTTCAGTATGCATGAGAGAGCTGATAAGTGTCTCAGATGCATCTAATATTGACCACTCACTTTGAAAAGGACTCAGAGGCTGCACATTTTAGAACTTCTTTTATTTGAAAAGCCTTTTAAAAATCAAAAGTCTCCTTTCACTACCACCCACCAGCTTCTCAGCACTCTCCTGAGGTCTCCCTGCTGCAAGTTCCCTCCAACACAGCTATCCATATCATGTCCCCCTATTGTTACTCTACTTTCATTGACAGTCAGCTTTGTCCACTTATTTTTCACTAGCATATTTCGGCTATAACTTGAGAACTACAACACAACATGACTTTATGTCAACTATTAAGAGCACCTAAGAAATCCATTATCAGTCAAATATGGATTAGAAGAGGGTCCTGGCGGAGCTGAGAACAGTCAACTAACTGGGAGCCCTTATCTGACTGATAAGACATCCTAAGAGGATCTCATTTTGTTTTCAAGTGTTGATATTGTGCTCAGATATGGTGAAATAAAGATGTCACACATCACTTATATTATCATCATATGGCTAACTCTAGGCTTTAAAAAGCATCATTCGGACCTTATTCATAACCCAATATATGGCAACAGGAATTATGCAGGATGAGAACTCAAACATTTCACTATTCCCTTTCTCTTCGCATGCTTCATTTACATGCCAATGTCTGGAAGCAGCAATTGATAGGAAAGACAGGTAGTTTCATAAACAAACTAAATCAAATAGGCTTCCATACATTATAGAAAGGGCAAAGGTCAGGGGATTCAGGGCAGCTGTCCTAATTTATCTATGTCATAAGGCTAATTTCACAAGAGAACATGAGATCAATTCATAGAGTATAGGGGATTAAATAGACCAGTGGTTCCCAAACCTTTTAATAAGGTGACCCACCAACTGCATTTTGTCTTTTTTTCTGTGACCCACCATTACATGTATGCACACACTACCGCAGCACCGCAAACCTAATTCCAGCCCAGTGTGGAGGGGCTTTCAGTTCAATTTCATCTGAAGTCTGAAGCCATGTTTGTTTTTATAAGACCAGGCAAGAATGCTCAGTCCTGCTTGTTATTATAATGAGCTTGGTATCAGGGCCAACTCTAGGCACCAGCAAACCAAGCACGTGCTTGGGGCCGCACATTTTCGGGGGCGGCATTCTGGCCATCTTTTTTTTTTTATTATTATTTTATTTTTGCTTCCGGCGGCAAAAGCCTAGAGCCAGCCCTGGCAGCAGCAACGCGTTGTGCCTGGGGGGCACCCTGGGGCCGCTGCGGTTTGTGCCGCGGGGGAGCAGCACCACACCTTGTGGCTGGGCCCGGCAGGCTCCGAGCGGGGCACACTCAGGCTGGGGGCCGCCCCACGGGGCGCACAGAGCCGCCAGCAGGTGCTGCAGGGCGGCCGCCCCACAGCACTGCAGCTGGGGCTGGGCAAAGCGGCCCAAGCCACCCAGGGACTGGGGAAGGGCAGCCAGAAGCAGCAGCAGCAGCAGCAGCGAGGCCATAGAGGCGGGGCGCTGCCATGCGGGGCCCACGTCCCGCTCTCCAGGACTCTGCTCCCTCTGGGGCTACCCTGCCCTGGCTTCTCAGCCCCCTGCCGGGGCAGTCCCATGGCTTCTCAGCCCCCTGCCGGGCAGTCCCCCAGCTCTGCCCTCCCAGGTCCTGGCCAGTCCTGGAGGTGGGAGCCCTGGCTAGAGGGACCCTGGGCTGAGGCACGGCCCTGGAGCCCCGCTGCTTACCCCGACCCTGCCAGCTGGAGGGTGGGGGGGAGCTCAGGGCTGGGGCAGCAGGGAGTGTGGGTGGGGGAGGGAAGAGAGAGCCCAGAGCTGGGGGCAGCAGGAGGTGTGTGAGGGGGGGAAGAGAGAGCCCAGCGCTGGGGCTGCAGGGTGTGTGGGTGAGGGAGGGAAGAGAGAGCCCAGAGCTGGGGCAGCAGGAGGTGTGGGGGGGGGGAAGAGAGAGTCCAGGGCTGGGACAGCAGGGGGTGAGTGGGGTGAGAGCCAAGGGCTGGGGTGGGAGGCAGCCAAAATTTTTTTTGCTTGGGGTGGCAAAAAACCTGCTTGGTATACAATACGCCCTGTGCATTTCATCCAACAATAGAAGTAACAATACAATACTTCACAATGGAACCTTTCATCTACAACCAGGCTTACAAACGATATGTAAATTAATCTTTTCTGCTATATTATTCTGTCCCCAGCCAGTGACTAAAATAAATACACTTCTTACTCCTAGCAATGGAAGTGGGGATGGTCTGTGCAGCTGTTCTCTGTCTCTGGGAGGAAGATGGTAGGAGACACTAGCTGCATTGTTTGTCCTCACAGTCCCACTTCAAGACATGAAAAGTGGGGAAAATAAACAGATAAACCTTTGTGGGGAGAGGGGGGAGGGATGTATTAGCTGCATTTGTTGGGGAAACAATGACCCCAATCACAACACTGCCTTCTCCATCCGTTTCTAGCAGATCTCCAGGCACAAGGAAAAGGCTTCTTAATGGCAAAATACTGAGTTCCTTGCAGGACTGTGAGGCAAGGAAACTAATTCTGATTAATAAAGATAAGCTGGTGCAATGGAGCTTCTCAGGGTACAAATTAAGGCTCCTGTGCTATTACACACAAATGGTTGTGCTTGAAGCAGACACCCATACGTTTCCAAGAAGGGGGCCTTTCCAGTGGAATATTAGATGTAATATGAATGGCACATAAATCACATGAACAGGTAGCTAGGAGAGTAATACAACCTTTTACCATAATCAATAAACCAACCCTATACATGCCCCAGAGGCAGGTCAACAGTCAAAAGATAACGTCAGGAAACTATGAGACGCTCCTCAGGTGTATTTTCCTTCTGAGCCTACAAATGCCCCAGGCATATCCACAAACTGATACGGAGCCAGCTCAAGAATAGCCTGGAAACCACTAAGACATTTCTTGGGTGTGTTTTCCTTCTGAATAAATTACTTTTGGATAATCTACAATAGTGAACAATAACCTCCCCCTTTACACAAACACCACTGACCCAAGAAAGAAAATGAGGTGTCTCATGGGTTACAAACACTTCACTTCATCCTGTAAGGTGCTCAGCAGCTCCTGGAAAGTGTCAGATGCCTTCAGCTCCAATGGACTCTCAGTAAGTACTCAGCATTTTGGAAAATGGAGCCTGTTACCTCTACAGTTACTAAATATTTTGGGGCAACATTTTCATTTTTGTTTACAAATACACATACCCACAGCTTTGGAAAGGAAAATGGTCTCAAACCCAGACTTTCAGGAATAATTAATCTGTTCCCTTCTTTCAGAGCCATCAAATATAAAGAGGGGGTTGATCACTTGATGATTACCTATTCTGTTCATTCCCTCTGAAGCACCTGACTTTGCCCACTGTCAGAAGACAGGATACTGGACTAGACGGACCATTGGTCTGACCCACTATGACTGTTCTTATGTTCCTATGTTCCTTTCTATAAAGTCCTTTGCAGTTATCAGCTTGAATTTAGTGCAAGATAAAGTGGTTACCATGTTAGTCCAGCAAACAATAAATTGAAGACAAACTCAGTTGTCACAGACGATACCTTTTATTTGTAAATAAAACTGTTTGGCTTGTGAGACTGTGTACCTGATTCTAATTTCACTTACCCTGGTATAATTCCATTGACTGCAACAGAGTTAATCCTGGTTTACACCAACATACATGGGTATGTTTACACAGCCACTGCGAGCAAGCCTAGATATACTCTTGCTAGCGGAACTCGAGCCAGCATGCTAAAAATAGCAGTGTGGACATTGCAGCTTGGGCTGGAGCTTGGATTCTCAAGTCCACCCAATCCCCTACGCTTGACAGCCCGAACTGCAGCCCAAGACAAGCTCGAGTCCTGATAGACAAGGCTGTCTACCCAGATTGGGAGGCTTGCTCCCAGCTGCAATGAAAACATAGCTAGTGAGAACAGAACCAAACAATCTTTATTTACCTAAACCTGGTTAGTGTACTGTTGTACCACCACCATGCTACCCTGATGACAATAAACTGCACCCTATTCATGATCAGATTATAGGACTCAGGAGTGTTCCTTTGTTTGCAACTTCTGTGGCCTGAATCAGGATCTTAAATATGTAGCTTCTTTTTGGTTGAAGTTTATTCCAGACTTTCCAGGGGTAACGCTACAGCTTTGCTAAAATGTTTCACAAAAGCAAAGTGTTTGCTTCATTGGTTGTCATGTGTGATAAAATGATCAAAAATAAGCATATAAATAGCTTACAGGCAACTAATATAGCATCGAATGTGCAAAATGAGGGCACAAGTAGCACAAAAAATAGTGAGCTATTATCAAATGCTCCTTATTGTCCTTTTCTGTTCTTGTTTAGCATGCAATTAACAAATATACTACTTCCTCTGTGCTTACAGTCTAGGGAATTTAAGTTGTTAATAGTGCTAGCAGTGAATGAATTGAGTGGTACAACATTCCTGTCTGTATCTTTAAAATGACAACACTTGGTTGATTTACAATGCCCTTAATTCCTTTACAATCACTGGTCAATTTTATTGTGGCCAATCCAAGTCAGGAAGATCCCATGCCGAAAGACATTACTGTACATGGAGTTACATTATGCACCTTCACACTATGCTGTTATCCCAAATGCCTTTCAGTCTTATTCAAATTGAGATAGCAACCGAATTCACATCAGAACCTTTGGCGTCGGTAAAAGTGAAATTGCGAGGATCATTTCTTGATCAACAAAAAGGCTAACAAGCCCAACGACAACTTTCTTTCTTTTGTTCTTTTAATAATTAAAGCTCAGTGTTGCACAGAAGAGGCGTGACCAAAAAAACCCATAATTTTCTTGTAGATTTAAATATCACTTCACCTAATCATACAAACTACTTCAGTTTTTATCATGTTCATAATTAGCTCATTCATCCAGAAGATTTCAGATGTTAGAGGCTTTTCAACACTACTGTCAACAGTAATACTGGGCCTGAGCCAAAGGAAAGACTCTCATTGACTTAAATGGGCTTTGAATCAGGCCCATAACTTATCAGAAGGGCTGTGACCACTGCCAACTAGATACCAGAACCTAACTACAGTTCAGGGGCCAAACACCTAAACTGATGAATAACAAAATTCCTGTGTTTTCCCCACTATCCTTGTCATTAAATATTTTCTATTTTAAGACCAAAGACAGACAGACAATATTGTCTGCTTATGTGTCTAATCAAAACTTTGACTTGTAACTCTTATTTTTACGTATACACAAATACATACTGCAGTAGCATCCAAAGTCCCCAACTGGAAGCAGCAGAGCCCTGTTGTGCTAGGGACTGTCCAAATACATTGGAAGACTTGATTTCTGCCCAAAAGGGATCACAATTTAAAAAACGGTTATGAATTTCTGTGGCCCGAATGACCAATAGCAATCGCACTGCAGAATGTTATGATTCACTCCAGGTAGCTGCCACAATGGTTCACTAAGAGTAACTGCATCTGAGAAGGGGAGTGGTACATATCAGTATTTAGAAAGGTAACAGACAGGCAGCAACACAGAAATAGCTCAGTTAGTGAAGGTGTAGTTCAGGCAACCGTAATTCAAACTGACCTGACAATGACTTTAACCTTCAGCTGGAGGCATAGCATTCTCTCAGGATAAAAGGAGATGCAGCATTTGTATTGGAGTGGCTCACACTGTACTCTTTCCAGTGCAAACACAGCCAGCTCTAAAAGGTTATCTTGCTGTGAGCAATCAGGGAGGACTATTGTCTACAAATGATGGAAATAAGATCTACCATATTCACTTTGCAACAAGAGTAGATATGACTGTAGTCCAAAACAGCATCCACTTAGGGTGAGCAAGGACACTTACCTAACAGGGCATTACGCCCATTGTCATCTGGCAAGAATCTTTTATCTACGGCACACACTAAAAGGTGATCAGGCAGATTTGGCGATTTAGCACCAACAAGTAAAAAACCCGAAGGCACCTCAATTTGATCACTGGAAATGGATACCAGCCTCAAGTCTTTACCAGCCTGGCAGAAACCTGGAAAAAAAACAAATGCAACACATTTCTTAGCTCAAAGGTCATTTTGCTTAATTCTTCACAATTTCCTTATTGAACAAACTCCAACTTCTCTTTTTATTTAAAAAAAATGTAAACCTAATGTCAGGTTTAACTTCAGTGTCAATATTTTTCCGGCTACTGGGCGAGCTATAAACGAATGCTAGAAATACAATGAATAAATAAAAAATTGGAAATGTAAAAATAAAGTTTTCTGCAGCAACAGAAACACATCTATGTTGCACAATATATACATTTTATGGAACTGTATATATTTAACAATATAAACAAGATTATATTAAGCGTATGTTTAACAAGAGACAATAGCACTTGGTGTCTGGGCAGTTTTACAGTTTTGATACAGTCTTTTCCCTCTTGTTTGTGTGGGTCTTTCTCCCAGCCACAGGAGAGGGCAGAAAAAATTTGTTTTAAATGGGAAAATAAGGTGATAAAACCACAAAAGTTGGCAGGTGTAATATCTGAAACTACTTTAAACTCGAGTTTTTTTAAAACCGGATAGATTCCAAGTTGCTAGCTAGTCCCCTCCTTCATCCTGACACAGAAGTGCTCCTTTGAAAGATTCAGCAAAGACACCCAAAAGCGTATGATCAACCAAGTTTCTAGTTTTGTCTAAGAGGTAACAAACTGGGATAGCCCCGCAATTTCTATATACCTAATTTTGATGATCCACTTGGAAGGTGCTTGTTATGATGTTTGGTCTCAATCCTGCACTCTTTACTGGGACCCCAGTTCCCACTGATATCAATGGGAGCTTTGCCTGAATAGGCCATTGGATCAGTTGCCAAACTTTGAGTCTTGTGAATTTCTTACCATCAGTAGTGCAGCAGCCTTCAGGAGGAGGCTTCATCTGATAAGAAAGAGGAGGGCTACTTGATTCTGAACTTTCTTCTTCTTCCTCCTCCTCTTCTTCCTCATTATCCACTCTGCTGCCTGCTACAAAAGTACCACAGGAAAAATTACATTTAGACAATGGATAGCTGTGGCAATAGCTAATCCTGGGAATGAGCAGTGTCCCAGTTACAGCAAGCGCCATAGGAAAGTAAGATTCCCTTGTCTTTGCAAGGAACCGCAGTGTTGCCAAGTCCCACAATGTTTTGTGTTTTTCTTAAAGCTCCAGGTCCTGGAACCCTGTGATTATGTGAGAATTTCAACTTTCATTTAAAAAAAAAAAGGTTCAGCAATTGTGATTGTGGAGAAAAGCTTTAAAATGTGACCTGAGTGCACTTAAATCTCAGAAAACAGAAGGCAAACAAAAACAGACCCCCAAAATTTTATTTTTAAAATCTTATGATTTTGAAATCAGACTCATGATTTGGGGTGGGGTGGGGGCTGACTCATGACATTTGAACCCTTGGTGTTGTCAATAATAGAACTCTGTCCTCATAAAAGCTCCCTTGACCTTTGTTTTCAATATTTACAATATCTAATCACTTTGAGATGCTCTCACAAAGCAAAAGATCAAATGCAAATTATCAATAGTTAAGTGCTGACTATATACTTGATGCTGTACAAGAAACAGAACAAAAAATAGTTCCCTGCCCCAAAGATCTTAAATAGGTGGACAATACAAAACCCATTGGGATGGGGAAAGTGTGTCTGCTCCAAAGCTCAAAGTCAATGGGAGTCATTCCTTTGATTTCAATGGACTTTGGATGAGGCCCTGGAAATCCCATGGGAGGGGGCAGCCACAGAGTGGCTTTCTCTATGATCCTCCTCCCCCACTTTGTCCCCTCCTTAAATAATGGCTCCAGGGTTAGGATTTGTGAGTTTTGCAGAATAAGTGAGTCTTAATGAGGGATCTGAAAGAGGAGAGGATGGGTGTTGGAAGCTTGACCCTGAAAGGTGCCAAGCACTCTGGCCTCAAGACAGCAAAGTATTTAAGTATATGCTTACCTTTACTCACATGAGTAGCAAGACTGATCCCCTGGTGAACAGGGATAAAGGCAGAGTGGTACGCACAGGGAATAACATGGGAGAAGGCACAAAGACAAGAGGTAAAGAGGGGACAAAGGGAGAAGTGAAGCAGCCTTTGTCACTGGAATGCAGAGACGGGAGTAACAAAACACGAGAGCAGAGACTTAGGCAGGGGAGAGCTGTGCAGGCTTTCAGATTAAGAATGAAAGGAATCTAAAAGCAAACGCGCAGCTGTACAACATGAGTGACAGCTCCATTTTGCACTAACAGGCATAGTTCAGGGGCTTGGTCTTTATTTTCCAGCAGATTGCAAATCCTTGTTATGAGTCAAAATCTGATTTTAAATCTGAGTGTAAAAAAACTGCTTCCCACATTAAGCCTCATGTTTCTGTGGATAAGCTCTCAGGGTATGTCTACACTACAAAGAAAAACCTGCAGCAATATGTCTCAAAGCCCGGCTCAATTGACTTGGGCTTCTGGGGCTTAGGCTTCAGGGCTAAAAATAGCAGTGTAGGCATTTGGGCTCAGGCTGAAGCCCTGGCTCTGAGACCCGTCCCACTTGCCAGGTCTCAGAGCCAGGACTCCAACCTGAGCCCAAATGACTACACTGCTATTTTTAGCCCCACAGCCCAAACCCCAGAAGCCAGAGTCAGTTCATCTGAGCTCTGAGACTGGGTGCTGTGGATCTTTTGTTGCAGTGTAGACATCCCCCGCACAGAGCACAGGAGACTTTAACGGTCTACCCACACACACAGCTGTCAGCATTATAAAAAAACTGTACATGGTCTCCCCATGATCCACCCCCTTACCTGAGGAGAGAGCCCGTAGTTCTTTATGGAGTTTTAGTTGTTTTTAAAGAAGAAATTATTAAAAATACATTTTGTAATGTGGGACCACTTGACTAGACACTGCTGAAAAGCCTTAACCCACCCACCTTACGAGGGCTGTCTGGGGTCCTTCTGCACACCTTAAGAAGGCTGCAGACACAAGACCCTCTCCTGTGCATCTTAGGAACTATGTGGATTTTGCCTTATGAGACACACAGTACCCTAGACGTCTCCAGTAAGAGGCAGCAAAAGCTCTGATGCCAATTGAGCCACCACAAGGTGAGGCCACATGTCCCACATCCACAGACAGAAGGCATTAATGAGAAAGGAAGAGTTCACATTATAAGATCGTCCCCACCAATCTCAAAATGGAAAAAAATATACAGGGCTAGATCATCAGCTGGTGGGAAATGGCACAACTCTGCTGCCTTCAATGGGCCCATACAGATTTACACCTGCAGAGAATCTGGCCCCCAATCTTTTAAGATGCAACAGAGAAGCATGTCCACACTGTAACAGACACAGACTAGCTAGAGCTCAAAAATGCCCCCAATAGTCAGGGCAGAGCCTATAAGAAATCTAAACTAGCACCAGCCAAACACCCTCCACAACTACTACAGCCATCAAACCACCCTAGGAAATGCCTGTATGTCACTTTACTAAACATCTGGAGGAGGGTTCTCCAAGCTCCAAAACCCACAAAAAGAAGAAAACTTTAAAAGCTAGTCATTAGAAAGGCAAGATTAAAGGTGAGAGGTCACATCAGACTCTCTAGGCTTTTAGACAAGCTAGAAGCAGGATCATTTAAAGAGAATCAGTATTTAAAGAATATTTTCAGGCAGTTTCAAAAGCTGAATGAGCCAACACAGGAGAAGAGAGAGAATGCATCACTACATGGGCAAAGATAAAAAAGAGTGACAAACAGTGTTGATGGACCCATGGAGCTTTTAGTTTATTTAATATATAGTCCTCAAAATGATTGTGGATATGATGATTAAGGGACGCAAACAGATCTATATAAAACAATAACAGCAGCAAACAAGATAATAGTTGTCTAGAGATGTCTAAACAAAGTTTTAGTATACAGAAAAAAATGTTTTAAAAGCAGTTGTTTTTCTGAATAATATAGTATTGTAATAGTAACAAGGGGTTATCCCTTGTTCTATCTTGTGTTATCAAAATGATATGCAAAAACTGGAGTTAAAAATATTGTAATTTAGACATAGTGACATTTGAAAAGATAGCTTAAAAATCTACAGGCTGAAAAGAGACCTTAATTTCAGCTGGTTCACTTTGTGCATATTTGGCACAGACTTTTAAGTTCAGAAGGGACCATTATGATCATTCAGTTTGATTTCCCACATAACACAGGGTATAATCTGTTTCACATTTATAGGATTTAAACTGTAATATATAATCATAAATTGTAATAACACTTGTCTAGTTTTACTGCGTAGGCACTTTGCCCTATTATTTGTGAAGGTCTTTCACACAGCAACAAGGGAGAGAAAAACATTTATTTTAAATAGGAAAATGATTATATGAACCACAAAAATAGTTAGCTGGGAATTAGGGGTGGGGTAGAACCTGAAACTACTTTCAACTCATTTATTTTTAAATTAACTATATTTCAAGTTCACAGTGTCCCTTTTATATTAACAATTTTAAAATTAGAACAACAGCAGGAACATAAAACCTGACTGATATCATAGTGGTTGGTTTTGCTGCCAACTGGTATGGTGAACAGGGCAAACTAACACCAAAAAAATGCAGTGTGAGCTCCAAGACAACTTCAGAAAAGCACTCTCTTCAAATATGGCCAGAAGCTATAGCAACTTGTGATGCCATTAGTGCCTAACAGGATACCAGAGTCATTCTGTTTAGAAACAATCCTGCATCTGTATTTTTGTCATTTTGTGCCTATATGACTCAGCTGGCAGGGAATGTTAAATCAGAACTCCTGGGTTCTATTCCTTGCTCTGCCACTCACTGTATTATCTTGGGTGAATCACTTAACCCATGGTTCCCTCCATGCTTGAATAATGCCGACAGACCCCGGTCATCAGCAGGCAGGATCGAACCTGGGACCTCTGAAGCTTAGTGGTCCCCAAACTTTTCTTTCACGCCCCCCCTTACCAATAATAGAATGTGTCTGTGCCTCCCCAACCCAGGCCGGGAGCAGAGCCACAGCTGGGGCCAGGAGCTGAGCCGTGGCTGTGAGTGGGTCCCAGGGACCAAGACCGGGGGACTGATGGCTGGAAGCAGGTACGCGGCTGGGCCGGGGGCCGAGCCAGGGCCACAGCTGCAGCCAGGGAACGGAGCTGGGAGCTGAGTGGGGCTGGGTGGTGCTCCCTCCCCACCCCCTGAGTGGGGACTGGCCCAGGCCCCACCACGTCCCCCCCCAGACATTCCTCCATGCCCCCCTAGGGGGGTGTGCCCCATAGTCTGGGAGCCACTGCTCTACTGCATGAGCTAAAAGTCACATGGCACTTAACCAAGTGACATCAATCTCTAGATGGTCTAGGTGCCACAGAGGGGGACAGAGCCCCACACCAAGTAGGCATGGGTTACACTTTGAAAACACTGGCTTGGGGCGGGAAATGCACGGACCACAAATAAAATGCACCACAACAGACCCACTGTGTCAAGGAGTCAGGGAATAGGGAGGATACAGATAGTAGGAGGGCCAAGAGCTGGTGTCGTGGCACAGTGCCTCCACCAGGATGGCCCATTGCTTCAAGGTTATTGCCCTCCACCCCTTAGATCTTAACGCTTCATGGTTCCTAGAGGAGGAAACTCCTGTTTGTTCGGGGGGGGGGGGTGGAGTTGGATGTATGATGTGAGTTTGCAACCTCAACCATCTTATGCAACAACCCAGGAAAAGCTCTATTAGGCAATCCATAAAGAGTTTCCACCCTCTGATATTTGCATGAAAAGGAATGCTTTAGGCAAAGATTTGTGAGGTTTAATTAATTGGGGCCTGTTCACACTGACTGCAAAAAAAATCAAAAACAGATCAGGCTAGGAAGGCCTGTAAAGCCCTTTGATACCCTTAAATGAAAGGAGCTACAGAAGTGTGAAAACTGCACCTTTGTCCCTGAACAATGCATCTGCTCTCGCAACATCTTTCCCAGCTGATGTCATAATCCACTTTGTGACATCAGAGTTAGTTGCCATGGAAACATTTATGAAATTCCCAATAGAGGATAAGCACTTCATGTGGGGAATAAGCAGCAGGAGCAGATGGACACTCAGATTATATTTTCATGCAAATGTCCTTAGCTAGCAGTAAAGAATGGAGGGAGAAAATTAAACGTGTATGAGATATAAGCAGATCTGTTTCTAAATAGAATGTTTTTCAACATTTTCAGTGAGCTATTGGCAAGTGTTTAATCTTTTCAAAATGATTTCATTTGTTTTCAGTGGCTGGACTGATTTTTTTTAGAATACTTATTTTATTACAGACTATATTTTACCTTATACATTTTGCATTCCATGTGTGCCTCCATCATCTTTTGCAGGCTACACAAGAACACACACAGAGAGGAAACAAATGCAACATTGCTCCAGTAGTTAGTTGGAAGAGAGAGGAAATATGTGCGCCAGCAGGATAATGTTGCCTGCACATTGTCAGACCCACTGAGAACACCACAATTTAGCACCTAATTAGACTTGATGTTATGTATTAGCACTTGTTTTTCTAATTAATTTGGTTGTCAGATCTACACATTTCATCTAAACTATTCCACCTCTAGAGAGAAAAATGAATGAGTAAAAGAAACAGACAAGGTGGGCGAAGTCATATTTTTTATTGGACCTCTGTGTAGCTTGTCTCTTTCCCCAAAACAAGTTGGTCCAGTAAAAAATATTACCTCACCCACTTTGTTTCTCTAATATCCTGGGTCCATCACAGGTACAACAACATTGCAAACAGAAATAGAAGAGACGCCAACAAAGCAGCTCAGCAAATATATAAATAAATCAGAGAAATCCAAGACACTAAACATCAGTCCAGAGGCCATGAGCAGGATTTACCATAGAACACTAGGTAACAGCTTAAGCCAACACCTTGAAAAATGGAGATCAAGTTAAAAACACTGTCACGCCAAAATTAATCATAAAATCTTCTTAGCATACTTAATAGGAAGGCTGCAAATATTTTTGCTTCTTTCATTCATAATCAAAATTATTTTTAGCATCTCTCATTTGTAAATCTGTTGTATTTTTGCAACTGTCTAACATGGTAGAATTTTCTATTCTATAAAGGTAAACTACCAGATAAAGCTCTGCTCCTCCAAAGATTTCTGCCCATGTTTAGTGGGTGAACTCATAGAGCTTCCAGTTATGTATGTCCATAAGTGTTTGCAAAATAGAGCCTTACTTTGTAAAACCAAAGAGCATTCCATAATTATTCTCTTCAAATAGTTCTTTTTTCAAATTTGCATTAGATTTGGGGAGGGGAGGAGGAGGTTGCACAGAACATAAAGCACCCAAACAACTTCAAATACTTTTGCATCTCTCTATCTTTAATTTGAAACTTTCATGCTGATCACAGGATGAACAAGGAATGGATTCATAGTTCGATTTGAACAGAAATATAAATGCCAAGATTTCCTACCTTCTAGTGATGAAAGCTGCTGCTCTGCTTCCAAATAGAGCTGAGAAAAGATTGGTCTGGGGACTAAGTTGTTTGAGCGGAGAGAGGCCTCAATAGAATTATGCAATACTTCTTCGAATCTGGTTGTCTTGAGCTGCCCGGCGTAAGAATTTCCCATCTTCTTATTCAAAAAAAGAAGAAATAAACCACGTTTCAATTTTAGTTCACAGAGCTAGGAGATCACATTGTGTGGAAGCCAAACCACAACATTTCTCATGAAAGAGGAGCACTGCATTGTCTACACTGAAAGGCGGAAAAAAAGAAAACTGACAGCAGCAGCCACTAAACAGATCCTGCTGGTAAATTACAGGAAGTTATCTAAGTAACAGCATTCTGTAATTCAACAGAAAGGCAGCAAGGTCTGACACCTTTTTGAAGATGTTGCTAGAAAACTGATTCTAGTAATTCCCTAATTTAACAAACTATATGGCAATTCAGGAGATGCATTTGCAATAGTCAGTAATCTTATCTGTCAAACAATCTTTGTGTTTTCCAAATCTCAAACCGAATACACTTTAAAGGGTCTTGTGGATAACAGTTATGAATATGTGTATTGAAAAATCAATGGCCCATCATAACATATGCCTAAAATTCATGGTTAGAGCAGTTTAACTATTCTTTTAGAAGTGTTTTCTCCAAGCAAAATAGTGTTGCCTATAGCTAAAATCCAGTCTAAAAGGATGGCTGAAAGTATCGCTGGCATCTTTTCCCCACTAACAGGAGACTTATGAATACATTGAGACAATATATTTCCTTCTAAACAAGCACAAGTGTTTTTAGAACAAGAGTCAGATAAGTTATCAATTTGATTCGGTATTTAATTGCATTTATTATTAGTAAAACCACGTGATTTGTTCATTTTGTAGTTTACTGAACCATAATAGTCTAATCCAGTGGAATATTCAAGTAGTTTACTTTCCACATACTCACTTACTGCCTTTTTCCCACTGTGAACACAATGAATTGGTCTAACGCAAAGCCTTGTCAGCTTTTTTTTTTCTACTACAAAGTAACTCTTGCCCTGGGCCCCACAAACTTTCCCTCCTCAAGTAACTGTGAATTGAAAGCATGAAATGCTTCCTGTTTGTGACAGTAATTCCTAACCACTGAACAGCCGTGTCCCCACACTGGATACTGCTTGGGAAATAAGCCTGTGGGGAAGTAGCCTCCAGGAATCACTCAATCAAGAGAAAATTTACTTTGAACAAGCTAAGCCACTTACTACTCTACACAAAAATGTGTCTTTAGTGAGCTGCTGTCTGTGTGTGACAGTACATGGCACAGTCTGATATTATATACTTTAATATCACCCCAGTAAAACGATATACAACAATTAGGCAAGCACAAAGAACCAACAAGGAAAGTGTGCAACATGTAACATAGGCATGCGGTACACAGAAAACAAACAGTGCCGACATCTCTCTCACACATGAGCACATACATCCCTTAAGTACACTCACTGACATTGTCAGATGAAAACAGAACTAAAGAGAGGAGACTTCAATTTGTTGTGTGGCTCCACAAAGACACAACGGTATCAGGTAAGCTGCAGAGCTTCCAGACTATGTTCAGGACTTAAATAAGGGTCGGGCACATCCCCCTTCCGCTGCTAAAAGCAGAAGGCCAACTCCCAGCTTGAGTAAGCAGTGCTCTCCCCAGGCCTCCCTTTCCTGCTGGACTGGTGCAATGAGAGTACTCTCTCCTGTTGCAGGCTACTTTAACCTCAGGCTACACCAAACACAACTGCAGACAATGAGGAAACACTTCCATTGCCAATGTTGTCCTGATGTTATCTCAAACCACAGGGATATAAAAGGAAACCAAGGTGGATTCATAAAATGAATTAAACATTTTCCACTTAAAGGTATAAGACAGCTGCTATTAATGAAGCTACCAAAAGATGAATGCTAATTTCAGTCCATCCCCCAAGCCTCATAGTTGTAGGTGTAATTACATACATCTACATAACACATTTTAAAAAAATAACATGGAAATAATGAAACACCTGCTAATAACAATGTTATCACTTTGTTCACGTGCTGACCCCCCCACCCCCACATCCAGAACCAAGATATTCTCTGACTAAATTATAAACATTTCTGGGTAGGGCCTCTTTTCACGGTGAAAGGGCAGGCACCATTTGAGTGCTACATGACTGGTTGTAGCACACCCACAATCCTGCATAACAAATGGTTTCTTCTGGAACAAGATGTGGTCAGCCTGCTTGCTCCCAACATTTGGCCACCATCAGGAAGTTAAATGCCATTCAGCAATCATCTATTTTACAAACATTTTTTCTATAGAGGTTGTTAGTTAATAAACGAGACCATTAGACTTGACTTGCGAGATACGTAAGACCTGATCATGTCCACTTAGGAAAGTGTTATTGGTGACTCTATACCCATGTTTTGTTTGTTTTTAAGGACACACTGTCGCCTACATTTTATGTTTTTACAGCATCATATGCTTCAATGTATTTGAATCTAATTCTTATAGGTGGGAACACATTCTATAAGAAATTTTCAAGGTTCTTCCAGTTTATAAACTTGGCCCCACTCAAAAAAACACCTGTTACTCTATTATCTTTTCTTTCTTTGGAATAGAAATGTGTGTATTGTTAAGTGGAATGTAAAAATATGTCTTCAGCACTTTCATAGCAAGTCAGCCAATGGAAAGATCAGAAATTCCATCTCCAGGTCTGTGAATACTTCAGAAACCACCATCACAGACACAAGTAAATTAAATGATCAGGGAAAGTGAAGCCATTTTAAACTGTTGGGTTAATGGGTCTAATTCTCCTCTCATTTATACTTGTGTAAATCAGGCCTAACTCCAAAAAAGTCAATGAGTTACATCAAAGTAAAACTGATATACGTGAGAAAACAATCAAGCATTATTTTTCTCCATTAACAGTGATTTTTAGCTTGAGTATTTCTGAAAGAACCTTCAGCCACTCACATTCCACCTACACCCAAAACACTTCTATATGGTACCAGTCAGTGACCATTTCATTCCTAAGGAAGGACCTTGTCCTTTGTTAATATCTCACATTCCAAATATGAAAATTAGGACACGTGGTCTTAACTGGCTAGTCTGAATTTTTATAACAGTCAACAGGTTTCAAATGCAAAAAATGGGAAGCCCCTAGGAAAGGGCCATTTAAAAAAGTAAGCTCTTTCTAACATTGCATTGGTTAATAATTAGTTGTAAAAATATTCTATTAGTTATGGCCAGAATGGGGGGATTTTCAAATGTATATAAGAAATAATAATACTTCACACTCATAATCTAAGTGCTAAGATGTGCTGATGATAGGGGCCATATGAACCCATTAAATAGTGATCCTTATTCTCCTTTGTAAATCTAACTCTATTTTACAAATGGTGAAAGTGAGAACTCAGAGAGGTGAGGTGACATGCTCAAGGTGACACAGCAGGACAGTGACAGGACTAGAACTCAAGTCTCCTGATTCCCAACACTGTAACTTATCAACTGAACCATATTGATAAGGTTATTGTTTGCAGTATGCTACTACTAAGTCTCTGAATATCTGCCTACTCATATGCAGTTTAAAATCAGAGCCTTGATCTAGGGTTGCCAGGTGTCCAATTTTCGACCGTAATGCCCAGTTGAAAAGGGACCCTGGCAGCTCCGGTCGGCATCACTGACCAGGCCATTAAAAGTCCAGTCAGTGGCACAGCGGAGCTAAGGCAGGCTCCCTGCCTGCCGTGGCTCCGTGCGGCTCCCAGAAATAGCGGCATGTCCCCACTCCACTCCTATGCATAGGGGCACCCAGAGGGCGCTGCACGCTGCCCCTGCCCCAAGCGCTGGCTCTGCAGCTCCCATTGGCCAGGAATCAAGGCCAATGGAAACTGTGGAGGCTGCGCCTGCGGACAGGGTGGTGTGTGGAGCCTCCTGGCCGCATCTCCACATAGGCAGAATGAGCCCTTCATCGATTCTCCCAGCAGCTTGAGAGAGGGCTTTTAATGCCAGTATAAGCAAGCTATGGAAGGGTTGTTTCTTACTAGTTGTAAGATGACTGACATCCCTTCCAACCAACAAGACCAGCCATTTCTTTTAAACTTGGGACGCTGAGCCCCACCTACCCAGAATGTGGTACCTGAGTTGTCAAAAGCTGACCCCTGGCTCCAGGAGAGATCACAGGGAGCCCCATATTCCTGGTCCACCGGACTTGGCATTTACAGCCCAGATTTATGTCTCTCTCTCTCGGCTACAAGTGGGTGGCACAGGCAGAAGTTTTAAATGCCTGTGAAATTCCAAGCAACAATCGGAGACAGTGACCAGATCAATTGAGAGGGCTAGTGCAGCAGCAGAATAGCCCAATATCCTGGCTACTGATAGAGAGTTTCTCTTTGATTTATCACATTGTCACTCACCCTGGAGAGGATACAGAGGAAAAATACCTTCCACTGCTGCTTAAATCCATGATAAACAGGAGACTAGGATCACACTGAGACACATCAGCATCAAAGCAATACATGTTTCCTCCCACAAAGTAATTTAGGGCAATATAATGAGATCTCTCAGACAATGCTGCCTTGCACGTGTAAAGATAGCTGGCACAGTAAACAAGAAAAGAGCCATCCTAAAAATGGAAAGTGGTAGCAAGAGGTCTATGTGAATCCAGAGAGATCAACATTCAACCTCCAACCACGGAATAGTCAAAATTCCTGCAGCAAGGGGTGTTTGTGCAATATGGAAGGAGAAGGATGGCCACTCTGACTAAGGATTACTATTCTAATGTATCAGGGACAAGACTCAAGGTCAAGTTCAATTTTTCCCTACCCAGACCTTGACAAAGGAAGCCACTTGCATTACTCTGCAGTGGCCCTTTCCCCAGGGTTACAAAGTCAGTTCCTTCTCAGCCAGGAAGCCATCTCGGGCATCAATCATGGTAGAATAGGGGAAAGACTATAGTAAAAGGAGATCCAGTCAAAGGAAGAGGATTCAGCTAGAACTCCCATGTTTAATAAGATCAACCAAAGTGCAAACCTCATACAGAAATTGGCTGCAAGTTTGTAAAGCATTCAGTACTATGGGGCTCCAATTCGACCATAATGTACTACCACAATGCAAATATTTACATTATTTCTACTACTTCTATCTGGAGATCTTGGAATAGGGACTTTAGGAAAGAAGGTGCAGTGCCAGGCCTGGGCCAAGGAATGTATATTTAGTAGAACTGATATAGTACAGTAAATGTAGCTATTATTGAGGAGACAACAGTCAATATATATATTAGAAATTATGAACTACACAAAACTGATAAGGGAAACTAAAGACATGAGGGGAAAACTATGGGTAGCAAGGCTAAGGACAATTTCTTCTGGTTTTGGCACCTTTAGGGTGTGCATTTTAGAATATCAGGGTTGGAAGGGACCTCAGGAACTCATCTAGCCCAACCCCCTGCTCAAAGCAGGATCAATCTGCAGACACATTTTTGCCCCAGATCCCTAAATGGCCCCCTCAAGGATTGAGCTCACAATCCTAGGTTTAGCAGGCCAGTGCTCAAACCACTGAGCTATCCCTCCCCTCTGAAACACCAATGGGTAGCTTACTTTTTTATTATTTAATAAGATGAGAGTTTCAGGCATTCATATAAATTGAGGAGCTGGAGTTTTTAAAAGACACCGAAGTTTGTGAGAGTTGGAAATGCCAAGACACGGACTGACATAGTTTGGCTTGTGTGGAAAGGCAGATGTGCTGCTCCCATGGTACCAACCCTTTTTTCTTGGAGCCTGAAGAGAAGGCTTTGTAGGAGGAGGATTATTGGGTAGAGAAGATAACCAGGACCTTTGAGACTAATGCTCTATGTGCATTGTCTCTCCTGGCAACCCACCAACAGGGAATCTGCAGAAAGGTGATTGCATCTGTGGGCTGTGTGCAGTCTTATTCTCACTGGAAAAGGGGAGAGGAAGGTGAGCCCCCAGAACCATTCCCAATGGTTATGGCACTCCCTGAGGAAGTGGGAGACTGAAGTTCAATTCCCCACTCTGTCTGATGAGAAGGGATTTGAACTTGGGCTTCTCATCTCTCTGGTGAGTGCCTAGGATAGTCTGATGGGGAAATCTCTCCTGCTGAAGCTGCTCCACTGTGTGTAAATAATTAACTATGCATTTGAAAAGAGAGAGAATGACTCTCTAGTCCAGTGGTCAGGGCACCCACCTAAAAATGGGGAACCCATGTTCAAATCCCTTCTCCTCATTAAGCAGAGAGGGGAATTGTACCAGGGCCTCACATAGCCCAGATGAGTTCCCTACTACCAGGCTAAAGGTTAAAAGTGGGGCTGGGGTGTGTGTGTGTGTGTGTGTGTGTGTGTGCGCAAGCCTATAGGATAGGGTTTCACATGTGAGGTAGGTGTGGGGAATGCTTAGTTTCACCTGGTAGGATAATCCCTATTAAGGCTTTTGCATGAAAGAGGTGCCAGCTGTCAGACATAGGTAGTTGTACTCATGCCCAGAGGCAGAAACTTCAAGTTGCCTAGGTACCTAATGTTGTAAATTTAGGCGCTGAAGGACTTTAGGTGTCAGCTCAGCAGGGGTTTTGAGGATTTGGGATTTCATAGCCTAAAGTGGGAGTTAGGCACCTAAGTCTTTTGGTGGATCTGGGGCCTACAGACTGCAGAAAGTGGGGTTATGGAAAAGAGGCTAGTGGAGTCTGCATCTATTTAAGTAGAACCAGGTGTTTTCCAAGAAATATGGGAGGGGAAGGGGAAACTATATGGTTACCAAATGAAAGATAAAAAACAGCCAGGAGAGACATGGTATTTAGGTATTTAAGAATAATACAAATGAGAAAAAAAATTAAAATCTGCCAAGAGTAATTGACACTGTCCTTTTAAAACACACTTATGCACTCAGGAAGTTAATCCCAATAAATTTATTAAATTAGAGAGAGGGACAGTGTCTAGAAATGTTTTTTCATTTCACACCCTTTCTATTCTGGAAATCAAATATGAACATCTAAAGGACCCATTAATTACGACACTACATCTGATAGGGATTGGTTTGCTTATGCAAAATAACTGAGTTAGCTCAACTGTGGCTAGCCATACACATCACTAAAAAAAAATTCTACAAATGGCACTAATTGGTTCCCATTTGACTCTCAATAACACCAAAGTGGGCACTTTCACTCCCAGAGCCCATCCTTTAAATGAGGACTGAGACACAATGGCAGGCCAGTGTGAGGAAGCTGTATATCCACTCCCTTTGCTGTACTTGTCCCATTGATAAATGATGGGAGCTGTTCTCTGGGCATGCCCATCAGCACCTTTCATGAGCAGAGTTACACACAAGTGAAGAAAAAGGAGTTGAAAAGAACAGAATTAGACTCTGGTTGTTAAGCAAAATTCTGGTGGGAGCTGCATAGGCATGTTGATTTAACAAACCTCACATTAAAGATTACATGCTGATAAAATTATATTCAAATGACTATAAATACTACAGCCATGTACAAAACCATATCAGTTCTCTTCAGAGAAAAGGAAGCTGTCACTGGCGTACCACAGAATTGTCATTCACTGTAGTGTTCTATGGTGTGGTTTTAATTGCTTGTATAGGGCTATACACATCTACAGTAGAACTGGCTAGAACATTTCTGCCAAAGTGAAATTTTGGCAAAATATGCTGGTTCCTTGAAGTTGTATCAGTTTCTGTGAAACTTTTGTCAGGAATGTTTTTACAGAGAGAGAAGCCAGGTGGTCAGGGTACTGATCTAGGATGTGGGAGACTTAGCCTGATTTGCAATTATTTGGGACGAAAACCTCTACTCTGAATCAGGTAGAGCAGGGACTTGAACCTGACTCTCCCACAACCTAGGCCAATACCCTAACCCAGCCTCATCCTTTTCACAAAACCATTCCAAATGTTTTCTTCTCATTCCATTGCAGAATGAAAACAAATTTTGAAACTGTGAAGGTTGTCACCAGACAGAGTTGTCATACCCTGGTCAGCTCTAATCTATACAAAGTGTTAATTGTAGTCACTTACCTATTAGGCTCCAAAAGGCTAATGGAATCTCACCATGAAAAGATCTCCTTTTTCACTTAGGAGTCAGGTTATGGCAATTCTCTAGGCCCCACCTCAGCATTAAAGCTTTAATGTTGCTTTTAAAATTGTAACATCAAACATAGTTATCTTATCCCACAGTACCCTTTTCTGTAATCTTATCTTAGAATTCATACCTCTCCAATGGAATTAGATCAGAAATTGCTTCCTAATAGTATCAGTTTGGAAAGTATCTCATCACTGAACACAGAGGTTGATGATTAAGGCTGATGACAGGACCAGGACACAGAAAATAATCCTACCCCTTTGTCCAGCCAAAACCAATTTTGCTTCTGTTTCCATAAAAAGATATATGCTGTAAGAGTACTGGTCTGATCTCTGAGCTGCCACTTTCTTTGCTGTTCTTTTTATTTTTATCTCATTTGTTATTTCGGTCCTGAAAACTAGTTCAACATGAAGACTGGATTTTTTCTGCACTGAAAGTGATCCGATAATGATTTCCTCTGCTGACTCATGTTTCCAGGCAACAGAATCTCAGAGTAAGAATTCAGAATGCAAGTCACCAAACTTTCAAGTATACCACGCAGAAGAGTTCAAAAGGGGGAAGGGGACCACCAGGCTTTCTGGCAATTTTGGATTAAAAATAAAACTATTTCAAATCCAGGCTTTGAAATTAGTGTACTTGCCCAGAGTGAGAAAAATAAGGAGGTTTTTTTTCCTTTAACATTGGCACCCTTCACAAAGATTAATATACATACTTTTGCAATAAATATATAACTGTCCCTGCTAGGGTTTTGCTAATGAAAAATTTATCTGCTCATTGTTGCCTAACTGCCCTCTGTGCCTTTGAAAATCACCCCAAACCATCCATACCAAAGTGGAAAACCTGCTAGGAAAGCAATGCTGCCATTCTCAGACAGACAAGGTATCAAACAACTCACAAGAGACCAAAGGCTCATTTTCTGCCATACAACCAATTTTCTTTTTCATTTTTGGTCACTGAAATAGGAAAAAATTCAGCCCAAAAATCAAAATCTTTTGGGCTTTGGCTGAAAAATTTCAGCTGGAAAAAAAATCAGTTTTTTGGAAGGGATAAATTTTTCACTGTAACCTACGAAATTCCTGCAGGAAGTTTTGACAAAAATGAAAAATGTTTCATCTAAATTTTCTACAGGAATGAACCACCATTTTCTGACCAGCTCTACAGATAACCAATACAAAAAAGCACAACTAGATATTGCGTAAATCCACTAAGCAATAAATCAATAAAGGGATATGATCATTTATTAGTTTTGGTGGTCCAGCCTGAGGCATTATTGGCAGTTCAGTGCAGAGAAATTTGCAATGCTACAGCTTGTGGTGTTATACTTCTATGGAGAAACAGAGGGTTCCAATTTACAACCAGCCTCCTTTCATTAATTAAGCATGAATAACAGTTCCCCTTTTAAGACTTAGTTTTGGCCTTTTTTAAATCTTACTTTATAAAGTAAAGAACAAACTGCTTTGAGCATGAAGTTTCTCATGGTAGACCCAAGCCAGAGCTGAATTTATTTGAAAAATTTGAAGCCAGAAATATCATAACTCAAAATGATTTGTGTTTTGAAATTTTGATATTTATTCAGTTTTGAAAAAAAAAAGTTCTGTTTTTGACCTTTTTTAGTTTGTAATAAATCTTGCCATACAAAGTTCAAATGGGTCTTAATCACAAATCTTTATTGAGATCTCATATATTAAACTACTTTCACAAAGTTTACTTTCTAAATATAAGAGTTATTCAAAAATGCACACTGGGAACTCTGTCGGGGTGGGGGGTTATAATTCATTTTAGATGTCTGGGAAAAGTTGTAAATTCTGCTGAATTTGTGGAATTTTTAATCTCCAGAAAAACCATGCTGATAACCCCTCTAAATCCCACATTTTACATATCACAGAAGGGGGAAGCTCATAAACTAAGTCTGAATTACGTGAGTCTTGACAGTGGTTCTCACAGCAGTTACAAGACTCTTTAATTAAGGTGTTGCATAATTTTAGGGAAGGTATAGACTGGAGGAAGAAGATCTAGGCCAGTAAAAAGATTTTAGGAGATCCTTAACTGAACATTTATTGATGTTTGGGTATTTAGTTTCTGTTTGTTTCTTAACTATAACCTTCTGACAACACTGTTAGTCTTCATTGGAAACCTATTCTCAGCCCTAACTCTGGTTTAAGGGGTTTTTTTGTTTGGTTGGTTTTTGTCTAGGAATGTATAGCCAACCATACATTTCATTCTTTAATCCCTTGCTAGCCCAGCAGCAGGTCTAGGACCCACTTCTTGAAAAGCATATGTAGAGCTGGATGACAGTCCGGCATTGCGATAATACTGCAGACTAAGCCTAATATATGATGTGGCAATAAATACGTTTAGGCAATAGCATTGCATCCTGTAGATGCTTTGACATTCCTCCCTGCAGGAAACAATGTATTCTAATGCAGATTTGATTTTCCTGCGGGATCTCATAAACTTTGCAGGTGTTACTCTGGAGAGAAAAAAAATCACTAATCAGCAGTTTTGACTGTAGTTCAATTGACTTGCTTTACTCCTCTCCCAGCCTAGATCCCCAACCCTATTGCCAGTCAAGCAGCTCTACTCTGACCCTAGTTCGACTTTTAAGTGCTGCTTTGATCAGCTTCTGGCTTTTGATTAAAGCAGCTCTTTCAGACACCACTTTCAAACTCCCTTAAAAAGAATTACATATATAAAACACATTGAGTTTGTTGAGCAGCAGGAAGGAGCAAACCAGGGCTAGGAGTGGATGGCTGAAGTAGCAGGTAGGAGATGAGTGGAAAATGTTCCCATGATAATATTGGCCCGGATCATACCCTCTCCCAGCTCCATGCGCATAGTGAACCCTATGTGCATAGATCGTCTTGCTCCTGGACAAAAGAGGGGTTCAGCTGCCTCTAGGTACTGCCCCAAACACACCTAATCTGGGCTTCACAGAGATACTTCAAAGGTCTGAGGAGGCACTGATGACCGGGCAGGCCACAGAGAAGTGGGCACATTGTCCCGCATCCAGCCCCATGGAGATTCTTAGGAAAAGGTAACACAGCCTGGGATATATTATCTTTCCTGCAGAGTGCTGCCTACACACCCCAATACCACGTTCCACAGAACCATTCTGACAGGGACTGGATTGTGAGAGTCCTTCCAAGGTCCAAAGCCAGTGTGGAGGCAAGGATCTCTGCGGTTGTCCCTCAGTTTCCATGGGTCCTACAGGATCCACCAGATTTGAGGGCAGTAGTTTATTCCAGAGAGGAGGTCAAATTCTGTTCCCCCAGTAGAATACTAGAAGAACTCCATGTGGACAGCCTCAGAGATTTCCTCAATCTGACCCACACTTTTATACAGTTCTACATGGAGAAGACTAAATACATGTTAAAAGTTGGAGCAGAAGGGAGTCTAAAATATCTTGGATCCTGTTTGTGATGAAGCTGCTGAAGAGTTATAACAAATAGTAATAGCTTAAGATACTATTTCATTGTGAGATAAAATCCACCACCATCCAGTCACCATTTAAATAAGGGAAATAATTTCTATTTATAATTTACTTTAAAACTGTACTACATCAGAAAAAACATGTAATCACAGTGTTTAGAACAATGCATCTTTGGTTAAAGGGACACCACTAAGATGAAATCTCAGCCTTTTCACAAACAAGTTGAAAGTAGTTTTGAAACCATTTGTCCAAGTTCCCTGTTTTAAACGCAGCTTTTATAGATTTAAAATAATCATTTTCTACTTTATTTAAATGTCTCCCTTGTTTCTGTGGGAAAGAGCCACTCACCCAACAGGAGAACTGACCGATAACACAAAGGATACACACAGTACAGACAAATGCATAAAGTTAAAAAAAAACAAAAAAACCCTGAGACACTGACAATTTTTAAACTCTTTCAATTACAGCATTTTAAAATGCTATTTGTAACATAAAATGAAGCAGAAGTGTGAATAATAATATTAATAGTGGTAAAATTTATATTTTGATGGAATCCCTTTAGCATCACAAAATTCTCATCTTGAAAATATTACTGATACAGATAAAAATAAATAAGTTTGCACAAAGCAAAATACACTGTACCTTAAAGAAAGTTATTCTTCCTGATTACACCCAGTGAGTTAATCCCAAAGTTTCACATTTTGATTGCAATCCCAGAGGATTTACACCTGTGATAACTGCTAGTAACTTTCTTCATGGAGTTTTCTTTCCTTTGATTTAGGAGAATCTGCTGCTTTGGAGTATAGGTTAGGAGCACTTAAGGCTTCTGAGTCAGTGCAGTGCGCAACTGAACATTCAGTCAGGTCGTCATGACATGAACATTCTTCTGTCCCAGTAGAACACAGGAAGGTTTCAAAGCTATCTGCTCTGCAGCTACGACAAAAACAAAATAATCAGACTCTCATACAACCTATCAAGCTGTTCTATAATTTGTATGCCCTCTGTGCTACATGATAAATGGTATGACTTTATGTCTTATTAACACTCAAGTGTTTTGCTAGGTCATGTTGCTCCCAGCCAGGTACATATCAATCTGTCGGCCTAAAGCAATATTAACATCAACAGATTTTTTTTTAAAGAAACAGGAACGTCCTTTTGCATTATGCAGATAGAAAAACACTTGAAGAGAACAAAAGATTTCTGTTTGTACAAGATTCTATTATGTTAACAGAAGGAAAGATTAACAGGAGAATGAAAGTTAAATATGTTGCTATTTATGTTAAATATGTTGTCTGTGTGTCTTCTAAATAAAATGGGTAGGAAATTAAACAGTACATAGGTATATGGAAAACCTTTTATGTTCAGCATATTGCTGGATGCACAAAGAAGCAACTACAGTATTACATTTAAAGGGGCCATTGTATTACATGTAAAGGAACAACTTGTCAGGGTGATAATCATATTTCTAAAATATTGACTTACATTATTTGTAACATCACCAGAGATTATCAAAACTGAAACTGTTTTTAAAAAAAATCTAATTTTATTTCCCCAATGGCTCCAGTTTAATGAAGTACTTAAGCATATGCTTAATTTTATTAATGTTTAAGTCCCATTGAAAACAGTGACCCTAACCGAAGTCAATAGGGCTTAGTACATGCTTACACGAATTATGACTCTGCAAACTTTATTTTTTGCATTTCTGCTACACTGAACAATGATAACAGATTAGATGGTGTCATTTTTGTTTATAGTCCATTTCTATTCAGCTTCACATTCAAGTTCTCATACACAAACACACTACTGCAATATTTGGAAAGTAAAGACCACAAGTGAATCTTTAGGAGGTACATACATATGCTGTGTGGAAAAAATAGAGAGATTTCCACTGGAGTTTTTTTAAAAATGGAACATCTTTTCTGTTGTACTTAATGTTTGTAAAATACCGTTATGAGCTAGTGGAAACCCTGTTAAGGGTTGAGTCAAAACCTTGATATTGATGGAGATGAACTGTAAGAATAAGTTAATCACAAGCTCTCACCCAAGACAAAAGGGTTATGTGCACCTGCCCAGGAGCTTTGGACTGTATGGGCATTGTTTTGAGTAAGGGGATGTGGAAGTGGGTGAAGGCAGAAGACAGAACCACAGACAGATTGCCTGAAAAAGCAAAGCAGAAGCTTGTAAGCATGGTGTGAGCCTGAGAGAAACCTAGAGAGGTTCTGAGTTGGAGGTGGTGGCTGAAGGAGCTTGGGCCTGTAAGCTAAGAGACTACTCCTTTTGCCATTGGTTCCCCCTGTACTTAGAGAAGCAGGACTTGATACATTCCTTGTAAACTCCATCATCAATTCCTATTCCCACCAGAAACATCCCCAGGGCTGCAAACTTTGACTAGCTGCTTACGTCCAAAAGGGATTAAAATATACATGCAAAACCTAAATTTTAGGCCCAATCACCTGCACTGTGCTAAAGTGTAAGAATATAAAAGTGAAACTGAAAAGATAAAGGTAAGCTGATGACACAGAACAGCCTATGTTGGTTGTCTAAGTTGACAGAAATCCAAAAAAGTAAACAAACAGCATAAGTACCAAAAAGAAAATTCAGTTTGAAATATTCACTTCTAATAATCTAAACTGCTAACAGTAACACAAGTGAGGAAATCTGTACTTTAAAATGGTGGGGCCAGATTGGTGTGGTTACATGGGGCACAATCAGACATTTTCCATGAGATAATTGCCCTCCTTGCACTGATCACCATCAGACTTCTTCCAAAAGAAGTGTAGCAGACGGTACTTGTTCTTTCTACACTGGGCATCTCCAGAAGGCATAGTGCCTTGCCCCAGAGTTTCTGCTGGGGCAGTGCAACCCCATACTACTCTGATGCAGATCAGTGCCTAAAAGGCACAATAACGCCCTTAACTTTGACCCTGATAACGGCTCTTGAAATCGTTACACACAGTTACTTAGATGTTCAAGTATTCAATTCCACCTATGAATCAGGTATTTAGATATATTAAATTATTGTTACACACAGTTACTGTTACATAAAGTTACTAAGTTGTTATACACTGAATATGTGGACATCTAAGTAACTATTTCACCTACAAATCAGATATTTAGATATCTAACTTACAGTGGAACCTCAAATTTTATGAACACCAACCTTATGAATGACCAATTATGCAAACCATTTTTCCCCAACAGGATGATTAGGGAGAAAGGGAGGTGCAAAAAAAAAATCACATAACGAGATGATGATGATGATGAAGAACAAGTCAGTATTCCCTCACAATCCAGTGCCTTATTAGAAGTTGCTTTGCAGTGGTTTGAAGGACAAAAAGAAAGTGATGCAGTGCACCAGACTCGTTTATGCTTTGAACCTACTGTAATTTTGAGACATTCATTTTTATGAACCTTTTGATTTTATGAACTCCTCAATCCCCAATTAGTTCATAAAAATAGAGGTTCTACCATACATAAAATGTGCTTGAAATTGTTTTGGGGCATAAAACTGAAGGCTTTGTTAAAGTTAAGCAAAAAATCAAGATCTTAAGGCCAAATTGTATGGCCATGAAACCTCAGTTAAGTCAAGTCAATAGGTTAAATGGATATAATCAAGAACAGCATATGACCTCTACTATGCCTGCAAAAGTTCAGCTTGTTCTTAAGTTTCCTCTGTTTTAGTCATGTCACCTCTTCTGGGATTCTTCTCTTTCATACACCAAGAACCTCAAGTAGCAAGAGGAGGAATAAATGCCATAGCTTCTAGTCTAAACAGATTTAGGTTATCATAACACAGCTTGCTATTGGAGCTGCCTTTTTTTAACAGCTGAAATTTCTTAAGCACCTCAGCACTGTTTTTCCCTTTAATGTTTATTGTGTTTCACTTGCATTTTGAGTCTGCACAACGTTAGTCCCTGCACCAGCAAGTCCTTGGATATGAGCATCATATTCATGAAGACAAATTTATAGTGGTTTTACTAGCCATTTCTGAAGTGAAAACTTCCTGATACCAGTAGAAGCACAATCAGATCAACCCATTGTATCTGTATGTCCTGACCCCCCCAAAAAATGGTACTTGATAATGGACTCCATTTACACCTTCAGAAGAGCTTTTTGCAAGTTAATAATATCTGATGTGTTTTCTGTCCCTTAGAAGCCAGGTTCTAATCAAAAGCCCCACCTTTATTTTTAGAAATTTCAAAACCACCCCATAATGTCCAGCGAGATTCTCCATTTAAGCTTTATAACATGGCTCTCCTATTTGTAACTACTCGTATAATTCAACAACACAACCAAAGATACCATCCAAGTAAGAGATAATACTCTCCTGTTATAATATAGCTATTACCTTCCAGCTACTTATAATTATTGGTACTTGTTGCCAAGATAATTTGTTATACAATATGTTGTTTTGGGGTCAAAGTATATTCCTAGGTAGATAGCTGACTTTCACACATAAAGGATAATGTGATAGCTATATTTTAAAGATGCTGCTTGGTTACACTATATACACAATACTGCCCAAAGCCTATACTGGGATCAAAATATTGTACAGGCTTTAATTTTATTCTGCTTTAGCATATAGGACAAATTGCTTTCACATTGTATCATCATTTTTCTCCCTTTAAAGTAAGAGACAGAGAGAGAGAGAGAGAGAGTGTGTAAAAATGGAGGTATCCGTTCTATCCAACCATACAAAAGCTCCAGTTACCCAGCTGTAAAATGGGGGAAATTGTACTTCCCTACCTCACAGGGGTGCTGTGAAAATAACTATGTTAAAGATCATGTCATGCTTCAGAAACTATGATAATGGAGGACATAGAAAATAGGGGACTGAATCTATCAAATCTAAATCTCTAATTAGGTTATGGATGAACACTAATTTTGTGTGGGAGGAGGGTTGCCTAATAGTTAGAGTACAGGCCCAGGAGTCAGGAGTTCTAGTCCCAGCTGGGCCACTGAATTCCTGTGTGACCTTGGGATAGTTATTCAACTTCTTTGATCAGTAGTTTCTGCAAAATGGGAATAAAAAAAAACGTAGTGACCTCATATGGATGTTGTGAATCACTATTTGTAAAGCGATTGGAGACCCATCCTCTGAAAGTATATTATAAAACCACATAGTACATTCTCACAGTAATAGTATATTACTTTTCTGTATTTAAACCACATGATCGCTATATTTGGGATCGGGAGGGAATTTTCCTCCAGGGTAGATTGGCAGTGGCCCTGGAGGTTTTTCGCCTTCCTCCGCAGCATGGGGCAGGGATCGCTTGCTGGAGGATTATCTGCTACTTGAAGTCTTTAAATCAGGATTTGGGGACTTCAACAGCTGAGTCAAGGGAGAGAATTATTTCAGGAGTGGGTGGGTCAGCTTTTGTGGCCTGCATCTTGCGGGAGGTCAGACTAGATGATCATAATGGTCCCTTCTGATCTTAAGTGCTATGATTCTATGACAGTGTTAGTTGCACCCCAATCTTTGTGTGTCAGGACAGATGCACGATGCAAGTACTCTGTTTCTCCAGACTACTGAAAAGTAAGAAGGACTTTATTAAAATATTGTGAAATCTCTTATCATAGATATTTGTAACAAAAAATAAAAATATAAAGTTTTATAAAGCAATTTGGCATTCCAGTGCCACATGAAAAAGGATACCAGAAAGAAAATACGGGCTGTTACATACTTACTAAAAACCAGTGAAGCCAATAAATTGGTATCTGTTGCAAAACTCTTTAAACACCCACTGCATAGGACTCCAACATTGAAAAAATTATAATAAACAGGGTCATTCTGACCTAAAAGCAACCAAAAGACTTATAATTATTGTACCAGACAATGATGAATCATACTTAAGCAAACCGCCCATTCCTTTTCAACAGAATGCATTATTAATCAGACACATTGTTTTATAACTGGTTCGACTATGCCAAGGGGGGGAAAAAGCTCACTTTCCCAGTACAGTATTGGGACACTCTTGAGACAGTAACAATCACTTTTTCACTACCTATATTACATGTGGGTAGTGACTTCTGTGAATACTCTAAATCGGCAGTTCTCAAACTGTGGGCCGGGCCCCTGAAGTGGGTCACGACACTGTTTTAATGGGGTCGCCAGGGCCGGGGTTTGACTTGCTGGGGCCTGGGGCTGAAGCTGTAGCCCTTGGGGCTTCAGCTTTGGTCCCCCTGCCCGGGGTCTGGGCAGGCTCAGGCTTCGGTCCCCACTCCTGGGGTCATGTAGCAATTTTTGTCAGAAGGGGGTCGTGGCACAATGAAGTTTGAGAACCCCCTGCTCTAAATAATTAAACAAAAACAAAATCAAAGGTTTTTCAGTCATACTGTGCACAGGCAAATAAATACAGAAATGAAATCTAATGTAAATGCCCAAATAGCCCATTTAAAAAAAAAAAGGCCTGCAGAATTATTAATATTCTTATAGCAGTTAATGGTTCTGACTTTGTCCCACCAAGTTTTCTGGAAAGTGAATTTCCTTTGTCTCTCTTCTGTGTTATTCCCTGCAAAAATGGGAACCTCCAGTTTATTTTAGTAATATCTATTTAAGCAAAAACCAACTGTTAGGCAGTAAGCTAGATTCAACTTTAACCATAAATGTTAGGAACCATTAGGAAAGGGATAGATAATAAGACAGTAAATATAATGCCACTATATAAATCCAGTGTATGCCCACACCTGGAATACTGCTTCCCCATCTCTCTCTCTCATATATATATATATATATATATATATATAAGAATTTGAAAAAAAGAACAGAGAAGGGCAACAGAAATGATTAAGAGTATGGAACAGCTTCCACAGGAAGAGAGATTAAAAAGTCTGGGACTATTCAGCTTAGAGAAGACATGACTAAGGCTATGATAGAGGTCTATAAAATCATGAATGGTATGGAAAAAGCAAATAATGGAAATGTTATTTACCCCTTCACATAACACACAAACCAGGGCTCACCCAATGAAATTAATAGGCAGCAGGTTTAAAACAAACAAAAGGAAGTACTTCGTCACGTGACAGCCAGCCAGCCTGAGGAACTCATTGCCAGGAGATGTCGTGAAGGCCAAAAGTATAACTGGTTCACAAAAGAATTAGATACGTTCATGGAGGATAGCTCCATCAATGGCTATTAGCTGCAATGATCAGGGATGCAACCCATGCTCTGGTTGTCCCTAAGCCTCTGGCTGCCAGAAACTGGGACAGGATGACAGGGTGTGGATCACTTGATAAATTGCCCTGTTCTGTTCATTCCCTCTGAAGCATTTGGCACCAGCCATTGTCAGACAACAAGATACTGGGCTAGCTAGAGCATTGGTCTGACACAGTATGGCCATTCTTATGTTCTTACTAACTATAGTGTCGCTAACATCCCACTATTATCTATTATAAGTACTTGCAAGGTCCCTATTACTGTAATAACTGAGCACTTCACAATCTTTAATGTATTTATCCTCACAACACTCCTATGAAGTGAGGAAATGTCTCTCCATTCCTACTGATGGGAAACTGAGGCTTCTTTTTCATGCACCAAGAAACTCAACTAATGAGCGGAGGCATAAATGTCACAGATTCTAATCCAAATTGATTTAGGGTATTAAAAGAACTTTCCTCTTTTTAACAGATAGGAGTTTCTTTCACACCTGAACATACTTTTGTAATCTCTTTAATTTATCTTGTTTAAATCACATTTTTCTTCAATTCATTTTCTGATATTTGGTCAATTATATTCAAAATTTTAAGTGCTTAACTTTTTTAAATAACTAGTGATTTTGGGTACTGAAACTGAGACACCCCACCAGGCCTCTTTAATGTGTCTCAAATTGGGTGCCAAAAATTTAAACATCTTCCACCCTAATCTGAGGTACTGACGTGGCCCACTTACCACAGTAGCTGAGCATCTCACAGTCTTTAATGTGTTGATCCTGACAACACCTTTGTGAGGTAGGGAAGAGCTGCTACTCCCATTTTACAGATGTCACACAGGAAGTCTCTGGCAAAGTAGAGAATGAAACGCAGATCTCCCAACTCCCAGGCTAACACACTAACCACTGAACCATCTTTCCTCTGTGTAAATTTTATGTGAAATATTTATTTTAAATGCCAATTTAATTGAAATGACTGTAGTTTTGTTGAAAAAATACTAACTTTCCCATGCCCTATTTGAAAACAACAAATATAGGGCCACTAAAAAAAAAAAATCTGACAGAAAATCTTCATTCATCTCTATCCACAAACTGCAGTAGCTGGGCAACACCATTACATTTCCAGTTGACACAGGGTGAAATCTTGGCCCCATTTAAATATATTGCCAACACTCCCATCAACCTCAATGAATTTCACCCACAGTTCCTAAATTACAGTGAGCTCCAAATACAGATGAAGCCATTAAGGAGAATTAAACATATATTTATTAAATGAGGCTGTGTTCACAAAATAACAATGTTTCAGCCAAAAGGCTTTCACAAGATATATTCCACAAGCAACAAAGTTGGTTGAAATCAGCTTCCTGTTCTCCTGCCATTTACCATTTCCTAATTAATTTGCAATACACATAGTTACTAATGGTCAGATCCAAAACCTACTGAAGTCAGTGGGAGCCTTCCCCTTGATCTCAATGGGCTTTGGGTCAAACCTCTTGATGATGCCAAACCTTTTATGAATTACTTCATTTTTTGGCTGGCATTCCTACCTATTTTCATTAATTAAAATAACATTTACATAATACTTTTCAGTTAAAGTATAATATATGCATAATAAACATTTAAGAAAAGAATCTCCTCTACAATCCCCTTCAGAGCTGCTACATAATGGGCACTCATTCTTCTAGTCTGCCTAAATTCTTAGTTATCAGTTGGAGTTCCCCATGCTGATGCAAGTATAGGCCTTGATCCTGCAAATGCTTAGATATGTGAGTAATCCCATGTGTAAGTGTTTACAGTACTGGAACCATATCATCAAAAACAAAAACAGAAAAGCTTTGTCAGAATAAAAATGAACAGACCAATATGGAGGCAGTCATGGTTTACAGTTATGAGCACAGGGCAGGGTTATAGATAAACAGTTGAAGCAGGTAGATAGAATAACAGTGGACCCTTGAAAATATCAGTGCCATTGTGCATCACTCAAAGGATTAAATGACAAATCCTCCTCTACGTGCAAGGAAGGCCCTGAAAGCGGCAGAACTGAGGCTGCTCCACTGGCATGTGGAGGGCTAAGGGGGAGGGGAGGGACACAGGATTCAGGAAGCCCACACAAGAAGAATTTTGTTTTTAAAAGTTATCCCATTTTAAAAACTGTACAATTTATAAATTCAAACCAAACATGGCAGATTTCAGTGCTCCAGGTGAATGCTTTGGAAAGCTGTAAGGGCATGAACACAAGGGAGTAAAATGGAAACTGAATTGCAACCAGATTTAAGGGCCCAATTTTGGGCGCACACAGACAGAATAGTATCTTACTCCTTAAGTCGCCTCATTTAAGTCAACAAGGCCATTCCTGAAGTAAGGACTACTCAGTGAGAGTAAAGGGCTCACAGCCTGGTGATCCTTAATTGAGAGACTTTTAAAGTCTCTCTCTTTTTTCCTTAATAATAATTTAAAAAAGAGGACGAAGGGAGATGTGTCCTTTCTTTCTTCTCTTTGATTTTTAAAGTCATAGAAGGGATGTGGGGGAGGAAGGTTCCTCCTTGTTGTCTGCAATAGAAATGTAGGTCTCATCCAGCCTGTTTTTCCTGGAAGACTCTATGGATGACCGCAGCACTAGTGGGATTATAACATCAGAGATCTCATGCAATGGAAGTTGATTAAGTGAAAGAGGAAGTTGTTTTTTATTCAGATTTTTTTAAACAGTTTGCTTTTGTTCACTTCCATTTCACGCAAAATGCTCAATTTTTCTGAACGATTCCCCCACATGCTCCCTTTCACATATGGGCTGAAATAGCTCAGAGTACACATCTGAGACTTCCAACCAGTTTTCTAGAAAAAAAACAAGGAACATCAGACCTAACATTGTTCAAACGGGAAAAAACAAACTTTAAAAGTTATGCCTTCTTTGTATAGCAAAGGAATCAACGATGCACAAACCCAATTTGTTTGCTTTTTATTTTCTTCTTCTCATCTCAAAGCATTTTTGCGGACACAGGGAGCAGTACAGCATCACCATTCATTCTCGGCCATGGCTTGTTCCTCCATTAAAACCAACCTGATCAAGTCCCCATATACAATGTGCCACCATTTAGTCGGTAATCAGCCTCTAGGTCTGACTGACCTTGGTTGTGCATGCATTATTTTTTCTTTTTCATCCTATCAGCTGTCTTCTGCAGTGTCCCCATCATCGTAATCTTTTCTATCACAGACAATCCTGTATGCCGATTTCACATCCTTCTCTCTTTCTAACTTCATTTGTCTTAAAATCATACCACTTTTTATCTGCCAACTTGCGAAGAACTCATCTCTACTGCCTCCAGCCTTCTGATGTCTGTATTTTATTTTAGCTCAACTTTAGCTCTAGAAGCTGGCACTGGAGCCTACTAAATACCGATTTATGATGCTATTGGGAAGCTATTTCCCTAAGAGAATTGGTCCATCTTAAAGCACATGATAATAAAATTAGCTAGGGTAGTGCCTATTTTATTGCACTGTAGCTCTACTGAGTCTCTGTTCTTCACAGTTAAAACAATTTGTTCAGAGGGTTATTTATAAATCTACAGCTTACCTAAAATAAAAAGAAGAAGGGAAAAATAAACTTGCTTGGGGCTGAAACTCACCATGCTCAAGAGAATTTCTTGTATCACCCTTTCAAAGAATCTACCTGCAGTCAAAGCTCTATCATGCAGGTATCCAAGTCTGAATTCCATTAATGATCTTTCACTAGTACAGACCCAATCTAACTTCCATTGACTTCAACAGAGGTTGGATCAGGCCCTAAACCAGCAGGAGGCTGCTCAGAAAGGATGCTCAAAACTCTTGTAGGGAAGGAGTCTTTGTGCAATGACTGGGTTTGGGGAGGAAGCATTGCTCTGAATTGTTACACTTCCTGTCTGCCCCTGGGTTATGCTGTCTCCACAAATTCCCCAATAGGAAAAAGAATGTGAATACTTCTTTTGAAGGGCCTGTGCTGCATCCTGTAAGACAGGGGTTCTCAAGAGGTAGGGTGAGGGTTTTCAAAGCAGAATATGTGGTGTGTCAGGAAACTGCCAGGTCAAAGTTTCAAACCCCAGCTGCCTGGGTTCTGAATCATGATTCATTAAAGAGCTCCATTGTATGTGAAAAGCTACAGAAAGAAGCCAAAGGGCACGGGGTGGAAAAAAGTTTAATGGCATGAAATGCCACCTCTCTTCCATCAAAAATCTCCAGAAAAAAACACGCTCCTGCTGTTTGACAAAGAAAGAAATAACTGGTAGCTTGACATTATTTTGTCCTTTAGAAAATTAAAAGCAAAAGTGCCTGCTCCTTTAAATGTTTGTCTACTTTTTACAACTGCATTACAAATGGCCAAAGCATTCTAGAATGTGTTTAACCATCAATGCACTATCCATGGCCATTACACACACCAGTGTATTATGTGAACTCAGATGTCCTTTACAATGTTTTAGGGGAATATTTTCTCGCAAGCCAAGACCCTGTTCCTGCAAGAGGATCCACACAGATAGACCCAAGCTGCCACATGGGGTTTATCTCATAGGGATCCTCTGCTCAGGGAATTCATTGTGTGATTGGGATCTAAATATATTTTAGTTTCCCATTTTTTCCTACTCTTTTATTGTTGACTTTTCATCCCCTTAAAATAATTTTTTTTAACTCATCGGATACCATGTTACTAACTTTTGATTCAATGTTTTGTTCTGACATTTGTGTCCAGTTAAAATGGTTCTGTCTGATCAGCTGGTCAGGGGTCTAATGCAAGAGCACTGGGAAGCCACTTAAGGCCTGATTTACTACGGTTATGTCTACCCTACAAGCACTACAGTGGCACAACTGCAGCGCTACAGCTGCACCAGTGTAGTGTAAATGCTTCTGATATCAATGGAGGGGGTTTTCCATTCATAGATATAAGAAGCATCTACACTACACTGGTGCAACTGTAGCGCTGCAGCTGTACCACTGTAGTTCTTGTAGGATAGACATTACCTAGACCCATGCTGATTCATCCTCAGAAACTGAGAGCTCTGTAAACCTCCCAGTTTCTCTCAGCTTGGATCCCAATTACCTGGTTTTAGACTCTCCCTCTTTTCTCTGTTCCTACTCTCTTTACAGTTCCTGCGTTGTCATACAGCCATCAAGTTTAAGGTCAAAAGGGACCACCAGATTGTCTAGTGTCACCTCCTACATATCACAAGCCACTAAACCCCATCCAATTGCAGTGAACCCAATAATCTGGATTAGACTACAGTATTACAGCCCTCCAGAGATTAAACTATTGTGTCACAGGCAGAGAATAAGAGGGACCAAGGTGCATCAAAGCCTGAGACCCCTGCAATGGCGGGAAATTGATTTCATGAGATATACCAGATGAAGCTAGCAAGAAACCTGCAACCAATTCTGCAGAGGAAGGTGGGGAAAAAAAATCTGACCCTCCTTCCACACAGTGGTAAGCATCAACCAGAAGAATTTAGCTTGAAATACTCTTAAAAAAAAAAAGAGGTACTAAACAATCATAACTCCAGTTGTATAAGTCACTGCCAGTGGATGTTGTGAAGGCCAACAGAATAATTAGGTTCATAAAAGAATTAGATAAGCTCATGGAGGATAGGTACCTCAGTGGCTATAGGCCAAGATGGTCAGGGACATATCCTCATGCTCTGGGTGTCTCTAAGCCTCTGACTGCCAGAAACTGGGACTGGATGACAGGGAATGGATCACTCCATAAATTGCCCTGTGCTGTTCATTCCCTTTGAAGCATCTGGCACTGGCCACGGTTGGAAGACAGGACATTAGGATAGATGGAGCATTGGTCTGACTCAGTGTGGCCATCCTTATGCTTTCAATGGGAGTTGCAAACACTCAGCACAACAGCACCTCTCAGAATCAGGCCCTAAAGTAAGCAATGGGATTTCTCTTTTTAGATGATTTCCTTCAAGATCAGGGAAGACCAAACATTTATTTGCAGAGGGTAATATGACCTCTTACTCCACCCTTACACATTGGTTCAGATGCAGTGGAGAGAGGTAACTGTAGGGAGCCAGTTGTGACCTGGTTCAGGGATGCCTGGATCTGGAGTAAGTTAGGGCAGGAGGAGCCTGCTAGCTCTGGCAAAGGATCATTCCTACCTAAGCTCAACTCCCCCACCCCTGCCTTTCCAACAGGGTAGGGTATGAGCAGATGGCATAGGAAACAACTATGCCAGCAGAGATTCTCACAGTGTTGTCAACTCTCATGATTTTATCATGGGTTTCATTATATTTGTTGTTTTTCATAAAGTCCCAACTCCTGGAGTCAGGTGATTATGGGAGTGTCTCAGCTTTCATTTAAAAAGAAAGTTTCTTGCCCTTGTCATTGTGCAGAAAAATTTAAAAACATGAACACTAAAAGGGTAAAAAAAAATGACAAAGACCCCAAATTCATTATTTTTTAAACCTCATAATTGTTGAGCCTATCACAATTTTAGGAGGCCTGACTCATGATTGTTGAAAGATTGGGGTGACAATATTAAGAAAAGAACATAAGAATGGCCGTACTGGGTCAGACCAAAGGTCCATCTAGCCCAGTATCTGTCTACCGACAGTGGCCAATGCCAGGTGCCCCTGAGGGAGTGAATCAATGATCAAGTGATCTCTCTCCTGCTATCCATCTCCATCCTCTGACAAACAGAGACTAGGGACACCATTCCTTACCCATCCTGGCTAATAGCCATTTATGGACTTAGCCACCATGAATTTATCCAGTTCCTTTTTAAACATTGTTATAGTCCTAGCCTTCACAACATCCTCAGGTAAGGAGTTCCACAAGTTGACTGTGCGCTGCGTGAAGAAGAACTTCCTTTTATTTGTTTTAAACCTGCTGCCTATTAATTTCATTTGGTGACTCCTAGTTCTTGTATTATGGGAATAAGTAAATAACTTTTCCTTATCCACTTTCTCAACATCACTCATGATTTTATATACCTCTATCATATCCCCCCTTAGTCTTCTCTTTTCCAAGCTGAAGAGTCCTAGCCTCTTTAATCTTTCCTTGTGTGGGACCCTCTCCAAACCCCTAATCATTTTAGTTGCCCTTTTCTGAACCTTTTCTAGTGCTAGAATATCTTTTTTGAGGTGAGGAGACCACATCTGTACACAGTACTCGAGATGTGGGCGTACCATGGATTTATATAAGGGCAATAATATATTCTAAGTCTTATTCTCTATCCCCTTTTTAATGATTCCTAACATCCTGTTTGCTTTTTTGACCACCTCTGCACACTGCATGGACATCTTCAGAGAACTATCCACGATGACTCCAAGATCTTTTTCCTGACTCGTTGTAGCTAAATTAGCCCCCATCATGTTGTATGTATAGTTGGGGTTATTTTTTCCAATGTGCATTACTTTACATTTATCCACATTAAATTTCATTTGCCATTTTGTTGCCCAATCACTTAGTATTGTGAGATCTTTTTGTCTGCTTTGGGCTTAACTATCTTGAGTAGTTTAGTATCATCTGCAAATTTGTTCCTTTTACATGTGGGGGTGTCTCTACGGGAAATATTTGGTGGGTTTAAGGCCATTTGCTATTTACACAGCTTACAAATGGCATAAAATGGTCTTACTAGACTGGAGAATCTGACTGTGTGTATTCATTACACGCTGAAATGTACAGACAAGGCATTTAGTTGGAAGAACAATGGATATTGGTAAAATTTAGATTCGTTTTCTCATTTTCTCCTCCTGAGGTTGCAACAATTAACACAGCCATTTTGACCTGTATGTCTACTCTAAAAATCAAACTGACTCAGATACAAAATAAATATATAACATGAACAGTTTTCTTACATGCTATTTTCACTGTACTTTTCAAGTAAGTAAAAATTCAACAGAGCAAAAACACTTCCAACTAGGTGAAAACATTTTCATGTAATTTTCCTCTATGCAGTTTGAATCCTCAAAATTTCACTTTTTCACAAAGATTAGATGCCAAACTGTGGAGGCAGAGTTTTTTTGCAAAGTGGTATGTGAAGTCTATTTTTAGCTCGATATTTTGCACATCCAAAATTTGATGCTATAATACCATGGCAGCCACATCCGTCAATATGGACGAGAAAAGTAGTATACTATAAAATATACTATGAAATGACATAAGCACAATTTTACCCCTTCATCTCCAATTTCACCAAAAAATGGATTTCAAATACAAAATTGGTAGGATAGGTCTGAGATCAATGTAAAATTATTATGAAGAGTTAAAAGTGAATTGGACAAGAAGTTCCTGAATTATGACCCTCTAAAAAATAAGTGTTAATATTTTTTCCAATTTCATAGCAGGAAAACAGCTGGCGAGAAATAAAATATCATTTACTCTCACTATTTTCCCCCATTTGACATTCTCTCTTATAGCATCATAGAAGTGTAGGACTGGAAGGGACCTCAATAGGTTATCGAATCCAGTCCCCTGCACTGAGGCAGGACTAAGTATTATCTAACCATCCTTGGCAGGTGTTTGTCTAACCTGTTCTTAAAATCCTCCAATGACATAGATGCCACAAACTCCCCAGTTTGTTTGTGCTTAACTACCATTACAGTTAGAAAGTTTTTCCTAATGTCAAACCTAAGTTTCCCTTGCTGCAATTTAAGCCCGTTATTTCTTGTCCTATCCTCAGTGGATAAGAAGAACAATTTAGCACACTCCTCTTTATAACAAACTTTTACATACTAGAAGACTGTTATGTCCACCTCAGTAGTCTCTTCTCCAGACTAAACAAACCCATTTTTCCCAATCTTTTCTCATTGGGTCATGTTTTCTAGACTTAATCTTTTTCGTTGCTCTCCTCTGGATTTTCTCCAGTTTGTCCACATCTTTCCTGAAGTGTGGTGCCCAGAACTAAAAACAGTACACCAGCTGAGGACTTATCAGTGCTGAGCAGAGTGGGAGAATTACTTCTCATGTCCTGCTTACAACACTCCTGCTAAAACATCTTAGAATGATGTTCACTTTTTTTGCAACAGTATTACATTGTTGACTCATATTTAGTTTGCAATCCACTATAACCCCCCGATCCTTTTCTGCAGTACTCTTTCCTGGGCAGTCATTTCCCATTTTGTATCTGTGCAATTGATTATTCCTTCCTAAGTGTAGCACTTTGCTCTTCTTCTGGTTTGAAGAAAATGAGAAAATTCCATTGCATAAACAGGGGAATCTCAAGTAGGAGCACACAGGTTATTTTACCTCTATACCTCGCACTCATTCAACCATTGCTGGAATACTGTGTCCAGTTCTGGTGACCACAATTTAAGAAGGATGTTGATGGATTGGAGAGGGTTCGGAGAAGAGTCACAAAAATGATTAAAGGATTAGAAAACATGCCTTACAGCAGTAGACTTGAAGAACTCAATCAATTTTGCTTAACAAAGGTTAAGGGGTGTCCTGGTCACAGTCTATAACTATCTACAAAGGGAACAAATATTTAATAATGGGCTCTTCAATCTATCAAAGAAAGGTATAACAAAATCCAATGGCTGGAAGTTGAAGTTAGACAAATTCACACTGGAAATAACACGTACATTTTTAACAATGAGCGTAATTAACCATTGAAACATTTCCCAATGTTAATGATGAATTCTCTATCACTGACAAGTTTTAGATCAAGAAGGGGTGTTTTTCTAAATCATCTGCTCTAGGAATTATTTAAGAAAAGTTCTCTAGCCTGCATTATACAGGCAGTCAGACTAGATGATCATAATGTTCCCTTCTGGCCTTGGAATCTATTTGAAGAGCGGCTTATTTCAATTTAGCTTAATCCTTAAAAAAGGTACATCTAAATCAAAATATGTCACATTTGACTAGGGTTCCTATGAGCTACAGTAATACAAATGATTAATAGTAACAACCTGATCCAAAATAAAAATATCTACACCTGAATTTGGACCACTTTGACTCAATTGGTTTGAAAAAACACACATTTAGTTAAGCTGGTGCAAGCTTTTATGTAGACAAGGCCCCAGTGGATACCACAGATTCCCAAGAGGGAAGCCAATCAAGGGTGCATATGACTTTAAACCAGAACGATGGGTAGCTGGAGTGGGGGAAGCAAGTCTGGGGCTGAGGGAATAATGGCTTGTTGAGGGCTATTGTTTTCATGGTGTAGCAGTAGATTTGCCATAGTGGGGCTGGTTTAACCATAAGTAGGAGCACTGTGGAAAGCAGCCTCACCATAACAAAATGTATGCTTTGAAGGACTGCTATGTTTGGCAATCCAAACATGCAAAAGATCAGGCAATGAAAAGGCTAATGTCCCACAGCAACATTCAATCAGCTACATTAAACAAAAGTTTTAGAGTATTTGGGATTATTGTTTATATTGTCACATATCGGGAAAAAATAGAAACAACTGTGGAACTTATTGATCAGTTATTCAGACGTTATTATGAGAAGGGACAGAGTAGACTGAGCAGAAGACAGACCAGTGCAAGATCCAGATCAAGCAAAACAACTCCAGCAAAGCCCAAATGGTTAGTCTTGACCTATTTTTAAACTACTTCTGAAAGTATACACTGACTTCAGTTTCTTTAGTTGAGCTACTCAAGTCACTGAGAAGCTGCAGGATCAGGCTCCTATTATATTAAGGAAAATGGCACACTCAAAGTGTGTAACTTCAAATTGCCTCTAGTGAATTATTATTCCTTAATGAAGTTTTTACTAAACATAGCAAGCATTAGTCTCTGCAAATTAAGTACATGTACCATGTGAAATTTTGAAATCATGCACACAAAAAAGTCCAGACAGCTATTTTTAAAAGCAAAATAGACATCTTCTCATGCTCAGATAACTGAAACAATCTGAACAGATTTTTTAAAAAATAGCCACATTTGGGCATACACCAACCATAAGAAATTCAGCTCAAAAATAAAAAAGAAAATGATAAATGTATTACTTTGATGATGGGCTTACAATGGTAGGGCTCTTTCAGATCTAATATACCATCATTAAAAATACACTATGGGCAATGGAGTTATGATGAGGATGTGGCACAATATCTCATTATTTACAATGTGATTTTTTTATTCCATTATTACACTCAGTGGCTTAGTTTTTTCTGTTATGTTTTTGTACTAAGCTAGGCAAGTTTTCATGCTATTACATTTTTAACACTCAGCAGTATGTCCTCATTACAGGAAAACTGTCTCGTAGGAACAAGAAGGAAGATTTTTAAGAAGAGCATAGCTCTTGCAATCAGATGAAAGAATGGAACAGCATTCTGAAAAGACAGCTGTACAGTACAGCATGATGCAGCTGGATACCACAGCTGCACATCTTGTATGACTCCCATGTTAGGAACAGTAATAACAAGAGGAATCAGCTTTTTAACAGGAGCAAAATCCTTTTCTGAAAAGGGGTGACTATCCCACATCTGCCAACATTTATTTGTCATGCAAATGTGTATGCTATACCTGAAGTACCCCCAGTCTAATACACAAGTCACTTATTCTGTATCACTAAAAGATTTATAAAGGATTATCCTAGGTTTTTGCTACACATTATCTTGCACAGAACCTTTCGGGGGAAATTTTCCAACTCTATGGTGTAATGTTAAAAGCAGAGCTGTGTGTCCAGAGGTTAAGCACAAGATTGGGAAGAGGGAAATATGGAATTCTAATTCCAGCTCTGAAAGTGATTTACCTTCTGTAACTACATCTGTCCTCCTTAGCATCTCCTAATGTAAAATATAGGTAGTGATAGTTATTTACCTAGGCTGTTGCAAACTCCATTGAAGTCACACAGAAATGGTTTTGGCTAAGTGCTTGAAAAGGCTTTGGACATGAAACCTGCTATACAAATATGAAATACTACTACTGATGGCCTTCAAGAAACAACTCCTAATTAAAGCTTCATTTTGGAAGGACACGGATAAAATGCCTTAAGTGTGCCCAAGATGTGTGGATTACATGCATCATATAGCTACACCACCGTACATGATTATTCTCTAGAAAAAGTTCTGCTATGTATCAAAGTCTATTTAAGAGTACAGTAGTGAGGCATAATCACTAGAGCTGGTCTCTGTCTATATCCTATTTAGGCCCACATTATCTTTGGCCACAACAAAGTATGAGGTAAACCTTGGCATCAAAAAGTACCCAGCTTACTTCCTTTCAAGGAGAGCAATGTCTGAAACTGAGGGCCAGAATCTCTCCTGTGCCAAGATCCACTCAGCGCAGGACAAAGAGGGCAGCTGCCAAGGAGCTGGTTACAGCTCCTTGATTCTTAAGCTGCCCCCGCCTTGGATGCTATCTACTTGTGACAGCTGGCTATGGTCCTAATTCAAGGGACCATAAATCAGCTGAGAATTGTCATGGGGGAGCAGATCACAGCTGACCCCATCACATCCACTATGGCAGGAGGAAGGGGACAGTTAGGCTAGGAGCTGGCTGTGGTAGTTTTACCCCACTTGTGAATTTCCTCTCCTTAAACTCAGGCAACACAAAAGGTACAGAAATTGAATGAGGATCTAGACCACTGTGTTCAGACAGAGCCCACTATAGTTAGTGAAAGGACATCTGCATTCTATGTTTTCAGCCCTCTTCCAGAGCCATCACTTCAATGTTGCAACAAGTGAAGAAACAACAAGATTGGAATATATTTAGGAGCAGTGGTGCTATGACTGACCCTTCCATATGCTAAAAGAGACTGGGGCAAAATGTCACAACAGCAAGAAGCAGATAGAAAGGGAAATCAATTTCAGTAACACTGAGGAGGAAAAGTGATGCTTTGAACTAGTGAACTAGAGTGTGCAGAGAATAGTACATAGGTAGAGAGATCTATCTAGTGAAGGATCAGATTAAGACATAGGAACAAAAAAGCCCTGCCTAGGATCCCAGACCCTGGAGTCATGTGATTACATAGAGAAGAAATCTCTGGCTGTTGTGGTTGCAAAGAGTCTGAAAATGTGGCCTGCGCTTAACCAATACAGAGACATCTGCCTGAGCCTGCAGATAGAGCTGTTGTTTTAGCCTGAGAAGGGTGAACTGCCCTATCCAATTTAGATGGATGTCAACTCCAAGATCCACTGCTCCAGAAGGCCCTGCCAATGACACCTCAGCAGAGGAGTTTTTGTGGCAGTAGCAGATGAGCACAGTGCACCCCCCCCCACCTACTCAAACAAACATACCCTGGCTGCTGGAGTTAGTACTGGGGGGGGGGCTACTGATACCCCATCTCTCTAGCGTGAAGAGGAAACCTCTGCTGCTATTCCTAATTAGGGAAGATGACCCCATTCTGCTGCCCCTGCTTCTTTAGGTGGGATGGAAGCCCCTGTGACTGCTACTGCAAATGTGAGGTGGGAGAGCAGGGGCCTGGCTTCCAATCAAAGTCTCCCTCACTGTTTGCAAACATACAGTAGAAATCCCTTTGGCCATTACCTAAGGGAGGGTGGAACAGGGCAGATGCCAATCCAATTAAAGCTACTGGAAGAATTTTGCAAAGGTAGAATGTAATATCCCAATTGAAGTTTAGCAAAAACACCAGCGCTAACATCCTTAACTTTTGCCCAGAAAAGTGCCATAGGATTGTCACACTGTCGTGAGTGATGAGGAAATGGAAGATGGTAAATAATAAAATCGTAATGCCTGGTTCTTAAATAGCAATTTTCATCAGTAGATCTCAAAGCACTTTACAAAGCAGGTCAGTATCTCATTATCCACATTTTTACAGATAGTGAAACTGCAGCACAGGGAGTTGTAGTGACTAGCCCAAGGTCACCCAGCAGGCCTGTGGCAGAACTGGCAATAGAACCCACTTCTCCTGAGTCAACAAGTCTTGTTTCCTGTCTTGGGGTGCAACACACAATGTTTGTATGACTTTCATTGGAATATACAGCTACAGCATATAGCCTCAGAAATGTAGGGCTGGAACAGACCTACCAGGTCATCTAGTCCACATACACACCCCATTCTGAGGTAGGACCAAGTAAACCTAGACTGTCCCTGATAGTGTTTGTCTAATCTGTTCTTAAAAACCTTCAGTGACGGGGGCTCCACAACATCCCTTGGAAGCCTTTTCCAGTTCTTAATCATCTTTATAGTTAGAAAGATATTAGAAAAACCTAAGGGCATGTCTACACTGGCAGAGTTACAGAGCCAGCAGTTACAGTGCCGCTCAGAGAGTGCTGAAGGGAAACCGCTGTTGTGCGTTGTTCACTCTGTCAGATGCCTGCGCAATACCATGTTCACACTTGCGGCACTTGCAGCGGTATTTGGAGCAGTGCACTTTCGGCAGCTATCCCACAGAGTATCTCTTTCTCTTTCGTGGGTGCAGCATGGGAGGGGTGGTTTACCTCCTGCATCTTGTGGTAGGCATTCCGCAGCTTCTTCACTTTGACCCTGCACTGCAATGTGTCCCGGTCATGGCCCCTTTCTGTCATGCACCGTGAAATCTGTCCGTAGGTATCATAATTCCTATGGCTGGACCACGGCTGGGACTGGACAGCCTCCTCTTCCCCAAATGCTGATGCGGTCCAGCAGCTTGGCATTGCTCCAAGCGAGGAATCATCTGGTGCGTGGTGATGGCATGGCCACCTGGAAAGATGTGCTGAGGCCACTGCACACATCACTGAGCAAACAGGAAGGGGGGAGGGATAGCTCAGTGGTTTGAGCATTGGCCTGCTAAACCCAGCGTTGTGAGTTCAGCCCCTAAGGGGGCCACTTAGGGATCTGGGGCAAAATCAGTACTTGGTCCTGTTAGTGAAGACAGGGGGCTGGACTTGATGACCTTTCAAGGTCCCTTCCAGTTCTAGGAGATTGGTATATCTCCAATTATTATTTATTTTTACCTAACTTTCAAAATTCCAAAGGAATTTATGGGATGGGTGGGGCTGACAGTTGGTCACCCGAGGGCAAGGCAGTAAAGTTCTCATCTCTCTGGTCATCGGTTTGAACAGGCATTGTGGGACACCTCCTGGAGGCCAGTCATGCTGTAATCGACCACAGTGTCTATACTGGCACCACAGTGCTGTAGCCCCAGCGCAGAAAGCTGTATGCCTCTCGTTGGGGTGGTTTTTTTAAAGTGCTACAACTGCACACTTTCGGCACACTAAGTGGCTTGGCAGTGTGTACACCTCAGGAATTACAGCGCAGAAAGTCGCTTTACTGCGCAGAAACTTGCCAGTGTAGACGGGGGCTAACCTAAATCTCCCTTGCTGCAGTTTAAGCCCATTACTTCTTGTCCTACCTTCAGGGGAGATGGAGAACAATTGATCACCATCCTCTTTATAACAGCTCTTCACATATTTTAAGACTGTGGTCAGCCCCTCCCCAGTCTTCATTTCTTAATACTAAACAAACAGTTTTTAAACCTTTCCTTGGATGTCAGATTTTCTAAGCATTTTATCATTTTTGTTGCTGTTCTCTGGACTCTCTCCAATTTGTCCACATCTTTCTTAAAGTGTGATGCCCAGAACTGGACACAGTATTCCAACTGACACCTCACCAGTGCTGAGTAGAATGGAACATTCACCTCCCACGTCTTACATATAACACTGCTGTTAATACATGCCAGAATAACATTAGCCTTTTTTTGCAACTGCATCACATTGTTGACTCATTCTATTTGTGAACCACTATAACTCCCAGATCATTTTCAGCAGTACTACCAGTTATTCCCCATTTAGCAGTTGTGCCCTTTATTATTCCTTCCTAAATGGAGTACTATGCACTTGTCTTTGGAGAATTTCATCTTGCTGAATTCAAATTCTCCAATTAGCCTCAGTCATTTTGAATTCTAATCCTGTTCTCCAAAATGTTAGCACCCCTCCAAGTGTGGTGTCCTCCACAAATTTGTCCACATAAATGAGATTGAACAAAAACAGGAGACAATAATAATAGGACACGATATTGAGTCACAAAGAAAATTGAATCACAAAGATAAATGGGTAAGGGCTCTCCAGATACACAGTCAGAAAAAGGTCACCATGAGGACTAAACCATCCTAGAGAATTTAGAACCATATCCCTGTAATATAATTTTATACGTTAGTTTAAAATTCCTATAGAAAGCTTATTCTCTATTAAATTATACAGAATTTCCTCCTAAGTGATATGTTTTTAACCTTCACAAAGTCTTTTTATAAACTTTAATCATAATTCTGTTTGGATACATCCTATTTAAGGGGTCATCATCATCTTAGGAGATCTCCGAGGCACACAATAATGTTGCTATGTGGTATTAAGCAGCTGCTATGCTTCACTCCAGCAGTGGCTATATCTCAGTGGTGTGTGAAATGATTCATGTGTGTATATATATAATACACACACTTGTGTGGTGGAGCTATTGATCAAATATCACTGGATAATATGATATTTGTTTATATAGGGACCAATATTTCAATGATTAATATTCAATGCTCTAGGTGCAAGGTCAGACAAACGACCCTAAGAAAATGTCTCCATTTATTGAAACAAAGAAAAAGAAAAACTATTTACTAATAAATAGCCAATTTAACAGGTAACATTGCCTTAGTACTGTAGTATCAAACGCATTTTACAAAAAGGGCCAAATTCCTTTTTAATGACCTGTGGGCTGCAGTATAAACCTAGGAGCCACTCTCAATGCACAGCAAAACTCCCCCTAGTGATAAGAAGTTTGAATAGACATCAAGGGTGAAATGTGGCCTTTATGCAGCTCCTGAACTTTTAGTCGTTCCTATTTATTATTTGTTCAGTACTTTATTGATGCATTCAGCTTTCTGAAATGGGAAACTGGTCCCTTGGAGTATGTCTGCACTGCATTTGGGAGGTGTGACTCCCAGCCTGGGTAGACAGACGCATGCTACTCAGCTTGAGTTAGCTCGCTAAAAATAGCAGTGTAGATATTGCTGCAATGGGGTAGCAGCTTGGGCTAGCCAAGCAAGTCCAAGGCTGCCCGACCCCCTAGGTCCGAGTTCAGGAGGCTAGCCTGCACCTCCGCCCATTCAACAATGTCCACACTGCTATTATTAGTGTGCTAGCTCGAGATGAGCTAGCGCTAATCTGTCTCCCTGAGCTAGGAATCAAACCTCCCAGCTGCAGTGTACACAGGCCCTAAAGGTCCACCATAAGTTTTGCTCTCTGTCTCCCCATTCACCATCCTCCTTTCTCTTTGTGTGTCTCATCCTTCTACATTTCCTTTCCAACTGCAATTCTCCTCAGGAGCTTCACTCCCCACTTCTTCCTCATTCCATCTGCTGAAGTGAGCAGCAGTGAAATGGTTAATGGTGATATTTAGTCATCATTAGGCTTCAGCGCTAGTTCCACAATGAGATTAATGGGGTGGGGGGAGAGTTATGTTTCCAGGCTAGCTGCAGACTCAGAAATACAGCATTGCATTGGTTATACACTCACTTCATTTATGGAACGTTATTTGGGCAGCTATGAAGACTAGAAACTTAGTTTTATTATTAAATGAAAACATAGATTCTGAATATGTAGGGCCCTACAAAATTCACAGCCATGAAAAATGCATCACAGACTGTGAAATTTGGTGTCCCACTTTTAAATCTGGTCTTTTGTATGCTTTGCAGGGGGGTCACAAGATTATTTTAGAGGGACTGTGGTATTGCCACCCTTACTTCTGTGCTGCCTTCAGAGTTGGGTGGCTGGAGAGCAGCAGCTGTTGGCCAGGCGCCCAGCTCTGAAGGCGCTGCACAGAAGATTAGCAATACCATACCATGCAACTCTTACTTCTGCACCGCTGCCTTCAAAGCTGGGCAGCAGGAGAGTGGCAGCTGCTGACTGAGGGTCCAGCTCTGCAGGCAGCAGTGCAGAAATAAGGGTGGGAATACCATACCATGTCATCCTTACTTCTGCGCTGCTGCTGATGGCAGCTCTGCCTTCAGAGCTGGGCTCTCAGCCACCAGTCACTACTCTCCAGCTTAAAGTTGCCAACCCTCCCAGTTTTGCTTGGAGTCTCCTGGAATCAGGCCCTATCTCCCGGAGGTTACTGAAGCCAAACCAGCAGATTATAGGTACTAAAAGTCCGGCAGTGCAGCATGGCTAAGGCAGGCTCCCTGTCTACCCTGGCCCGGCGTCACTCCCAGAAGCAGTGGGCACATCCCTCCTGGAAGCAGCCGGCACATCCCTGTGGCTCCTGGGGCGGGACGGGCAGGGAGTCTCTGCATGCTGCCCCCACCCCGAGCACCCACTCCGCAACTCCCATTGGCTAGGAACTGCAGCCAATGGGAGCTGCAGGGGCGGCACTTGTGGGCGCCGGCAGTGCAGAGCTCCCTTTCCCCCTCCCCTGAAGGGATGGGCCAGCTGCTTCTGGGAGCAGTGCAGGGCCAGGGCAGGCAGGAAGCCTGCTTTAGCCCCTCTGCACCACTGACCGGGAGCCACCAGAGGTAAGCGCCTCTCGGACGGAGCCTGCACCCCAGCTCAGAACCCCCTCCTGCACCTAGGGTGAGCAGACAGCAAATGTGAAAAATTGGGATGGGGTGGGGGAGTAATAGGAGCCTATATAAGAAAAAGACTCCAAAATTGGGTCTGTCCCTATAAAATCGGGACATCTGGTCACCCTACCTGCACCCAAACTCCCTTCCAGAGCCTGCACCCCTAACCCCCTCCCACACGCCAACCTCCCGCCCCAGCCCTGGACCCTCTCACGGACCCAAACTCCCTCCCAGAGCCTGCACCCCCACCCCTACCCCAGCCCTGAGCCCCCTCCTGCACCCAAACTCTGTCCCAGAGCTCTTACCCCTTCCCACACCCCAATCCCCTGCTCCAGCCCTGAATCCCCTCCAGCATCCAAACTCCCTCCCAGAACTTGCACCCTGCACCCCCTCCTGCACCCCAACCCCCCTGCCCCAGGCTCAGCCCAGACCCCAACCCCCGTCCCAGCCCGGTGAAAGTGAATGAGGGTGGGGGAGAGCAAGCAAGAGAGGGATGGAAAGGGGAAGGAGTGAGCAGGGTGAGGCCTCAGGGAAGGGGCAGGGCAGGGGCAGGTCAAGGGTGTTTGGGTTTGTGTGATTAGACAGTTGGCAACCCTACTGCAGCTAGCCAGCTCTGAAGGCAGTGCTGCCACCTGCAGCAGCGCAGAAGTAAGGGTAGCAGTACCACAACCCCGCTACTATAACTTTGAGACACCCCCCCCCAACTCCTTTTTTTGAGTCAGGACCCCTAAAATTACAACACTGTGAAATTTCAGATTTAAATAGCTGAAATCATGAATTTTACTATTTTTAAAATCCTATGACTGTGAAATTGACCAAAATGGATCATGAATTCAGTAGGGCCCTATGAATATGTGATGTAAGCTAAATAAATACATCAGCAGGCTGAACCTCTGACACATCTGCCTCAGTTAAATCACCAGTGTTTGTTCAATGCTAGCTGTTAATTGTACAAGGCAATTCAGCCTTGAGAGAGTCAGTGCACATCTAAATTCTAAACAAGATAAGAGCCTCTATAATCACAAAAATGCCTTGATAAGCTTCTCTTATTATAATTCTTTCAAACCTGCTCTCGGGATTTTTTCCTAGATTATTAAACAGGTTATTTGAAGATCACTTTGCTTTAATTTACATTGATCTCTCAAGCACCTGGGCATTTAAGTGATAACAATCCTCAATGGAAAAAAAACTAATTTAAAGTTAAGTACCCCTTGTGTCACAGAGCTGGAGAGCTTATACAGTTCTGCTGTAGGATTTTCAGTTGACATCAGGTTGCAACCCCACCTAGATGTAAGTTTATGTAGTACAGCATCTTTTGTTTTTCACCCTCTCTCTTTGGAGATTATCCTATTTTCTATAAACTCCTCCATGCTGAAGGAAAGGTCCCTTGTGCCTTCTGGCATATTTGGCTGGAATTTAAGATCTTTAGCTTGGACATCAGGTTTTCCTCAAAGGTTTCTTCTTAGACTGTTGGGGGAAAAAAACAAATCTTTTGAAAAGGAGACAAGGTATCATTTTAGCTGGTATTTTCAAATCCAAGCTCAATTTCTTCTAGCCACACCCTCTAATGCAGCCATTTTCTACAGATGGTATAGTTCAGCAGTGGACTTTGTTCATCAGTACACACTGAGAATTAATATGCATTTGTGTAGCAATGAAGTGAAGTGAAGAGTCATGGGGAGTCAAATATGAAAACGTGATAAGCGTGTAAGAGGAGGAATCGGAGAGCACGCTAACATAGCTATACTTTTAATACCATTTTGCAGACAGTTGATGCCACACCTGATCCATTCTGTAATCAGTTTGAAGGCATTTTTATAGCATTCCTTGAAGAATGTGAGCCATTTCTATCTAGGTACCTACATGGCCACATCTTTGTGGTATCTGAGCCTCACAAACATCAATCATCCTCAAAATACTCCTGTGTGGGAGAAAATAATTATCCCTATTTTATAGATGGGGAATGGAGGTATAGGGAAATATGCAGGATCTGCTCAAGGTCACATAGGAAAAGTCTGTGTGGTAGAGCTCAGTATTGAACCCAGATCCAGTCCAGTTCCTTAGCCCTAACACCACCTTTCCCCCATAAGGCTCTAATGTAGCTGATCTTAGAAAACAAAGATAGTCTCAGAAAGCTATTTTGCAAAGCAACCTCTCTATATGTACTGGTATTAGTAACATTCAGTCTGAAGTCCTGTTAAAGCAAATGCGAGGGGATAATATCCAAATTTTAAAAAAATTCTAAACAAATTCTAATACTTCTGTGTACACAGTGTGTAATAAAAAATATGGTTTGTTGAATAGTATGTGTCAGTACTAAAGAGCTCATATGTCCCTGAAAATGAAGAATATCACAGTTGTCAGGGTCTATCATGCCCTGATTTACAAAAATATATTGTTTTATCAAATTCATTAAGCCCTATTTTAATGGTGCTTATATTCAAAGTGAGGAGTATGACCCCAATTCAGCACGGTACTTAAGCCCATCAAGTCAATGGGCCTACTCATATACTTAATATTAGGCACATACTTAAGTGCCTTGCTAAACTGAGGTTGGTAACGTGAGGCATTTTCCCTTAGTTTAACAAATATCATTATCATCATCTCAAAACATCTACAAATCTGAGCCCAGAGACATGAGTCTCTGTAGATAGGATATATTACTGCAGACAGGATGGTCAACAAAGTATCTATTAGGAGTAAGTGTCATTAATGAAAACTTAACCCATATATGAATAAAAACAATACATCTATGGATTAGAGCATCAGACTAGTCACACATTATGCTCTCCTGTTTCAGACAACCTCTTGCCTCCATACGCAACAAGTTATTGTGGTGTTAATGTTGATACTTGGCCATCTACAGTAAACCTTATTGTGCAACTTTTAATGTGCTGCACAATAAAGGACTATGCAATTTTCTATCCTCTGCATTAACTGGAAAAATTAATTCCAAAAGGACCTTTAGATCAATAATGAGGGCTAAACACAATTATTAAATAATGAAAGGAAACACCTATCTGTGGGCTAGATTGTGGCTCAGCCTGAGTGCCAGCTCAAGAGTGTATGGGGGCATAAGGCTGAGGGAAGCAGGGTCTGCAGAGCCCCTATGTTCATAACCCACCTCACATGAATGGATGGGAAGGGAGGGAAATAGGCAGAGCACTGACTCTGCTCCTCTGACTCATCCTGGGCAGCATATATTGCAATGGGGATAGACTTGTCAGAGCCAGGAGTAAAAACTGAGGTTCTTGACTCCCAGGGCTCTATTTATTAGACCATTCTGCCTCTCAAGGTTGACATTAGAACAGTTATCATGGGAGTGCCTCCACACAGAGTGAGGCTCTCCTTCCACACCAGTAACTTAAGCTAAACAATAAAAGGTGGACATCATGTTAAAGAAGAATGTTTCCAGTTTTTGGCAGAAGTTTTAGAGACGATGGCTCTAGCAGAACAACGGCATTTTTGTTTAGTTTAGGTGTTTGATTTTTTTCCAAGTAAGATTGCAAGATAGTAACAGGTGATGGGGCTGAAGGGAAAGGACTAAGCCTAAAATCCTACGGTATAAAATTCTGAAGAGGTGTCCGGCTGAGATAATGAAAGGTAGAGGCACTGCTAAGACCAGGCTTTTGTAAGCCAGGCTCCCCTGTTTGCCATAGGGAAAGTCTGGATTTTTTTCCTGTTTATTGATTTTCTCCCCCACCCCCACATAAAATGTGTATTCATGACATGACATACCTATTCTGTGTTCTGCTGAGGAACTAACAAAAGAGCAATCCATAGATCAGACATGATATTTGTATCACCTCTGATAAAAATTTGAATCCTGCCTATTTAACCATCAGCTAACCCAAGGTAAAGGCCCAAGTCCTACAAACACTTATACACATGCTAGATTTTATGCACCCAATTAATGCCACTCCATTCAATAGGACTATTCTCTTGAGTAAATCTAAACTTATTCATGTTTGCAGGATATAGATCCAACTGAGAACTAAGTACTACAACAGGAGAAAATGAGCAGAAGATAAAGTAGAATACTAAATAACATGCAACTCCATTTTCCCTAACTTTTTCTGAAACTATCCTGTACAATATATTTTTATAGAGAGAGATATAGACAGACACCTACTGGTATTCATGATCTTGGCACCTTTCCTCCCAAATCACACATTCTGGCAAAGTGGTGAACAAGTAGTTACTTTGGAATGTTACTGTAGCACTAAAGAAAAAACACAAACATTCTAGCTTCCCTTTGATCACTCATGCATGTTAGCATCTCTTAGGCTCTTCATTCTCGCTTTACTAGCCTACGATATTAATGATTAATGGTGAATCATGTATCAATCCAAAACATTATTTTCAATTTACACCTCAATCCAAGTGAGTAATGTTATCCCAGCACACTGAGGATTTTGTTATATAAAACTGAATTTAAGTGTAATTTGTTAACCTACAATAGTGATATTAGGCTCATGTATTGTTTTAGTGCAAGTTCACTCATATCTCCATTTCAAAGCTTTCTCTTCACAATTCCAAAATTACCTTGGGGCTGAAACTTGGTATAAAAGTTCTTACATCAAGAAAAAACGTACACGTAAAATTGTTTTATTTCAGATCTTCAAAAACGTGTTACCCTTAAATTTCTTGGCTTTACTCAGACAAAATGCAGCTTTGTCAGTCATCCATTTCATGGAGGATTAACACCTGCATTTTTTTGTTAAGCAGTTTAAATTAAACATAGTTTAGCTTTACTTTTATAAGTTTAAATTATTTCTTGGCTTAGATAAATAAGTATTGCACACTGAATTCAAATTAGGTTTACTGTATATTTGCATTACTGTCTTCTCTGAATGCTTTTGAGATTACAACATGGCTATTCTTTGGTATGTGGCCAAATGTATCTTCAAAAGTTCTCAATCTTACTCTAAGTCTATCATGATAACAGTGTAAAGATGACAAGTACAACTTTAAAAGTGCCTAAATGACTTAGGCATTTTAAAAAAATTATCTGACAACTCTATCAGCTCTATTACAGCATGTCCATAAGCAATAGTGCTATTCTGTAAATGATCCCTAAATTACTTTAAACATAAATTATCCTAAGCTATATTTTTGTAACTTTGCGATTCCCATTTTGTATTTTGCACCCATTTAAAAATACACTTGCAGCTTGACAAGTTATTACAGTCATTATTCAATGCTAGCTGTTAATTGTTTATCACAAACCTTCCTAGGGACAGATCCACAACCACAAATTTAGGCCATGATCCTGCATACGCTTAACTTTGACTATTGAATTTAATGGAACTATTGACTGTGCATAAAGATATGTATGGGCCAGATTCAACATCCATTGAAGTCAATGGAAGGATTCCCATTGAGTTCACTGGGGATGGATCAGGGCCATGAACATCAGACTTTGCAGGATTGGGTCTTTAAATAGTACTGCTCAGGAAAGAAATACAGAAGACTTAGGGATTAAACAAAATATAGCAAAGTCCAATGTACATATACAGACCAAACAGATCAGAAAAGGATCAAATAGTCAGCTTTTATCTTTTTTCATGTTTTCAGGGCAAAGCTTTCAAAAAGCATATTACATCTGACCATTTAAACAATATTGTTTATTCACAGAAAATGTTTCCTTTAAAAATCAACATTTTAGCACAAAAGAATAGTTAACAATGGTTACTCTTTAATCAGCATAACAGATACGTGAATAGGAAATAGCTGGAATATGTCTGGCACAGTTTGCTTTTGTACTGCCATTAGTTTCCATGGGAAGCATGGTCCCATGGAAAACAATGACAAAGTTCGTTTAAACATTCAAGGGAATGGCTCAAGCCTGAAATGCATCAAATACCAGCTCCTTCTGCCCTTTTTTTTTTTTTTTTTTTTTTTTTAAAGATATAGGTACCTCCCATACATAAGGCTTTTCGGAAGCATTAAAAGGAAGGTCCTATTCCCATGTTTTATTTTTCAAGAAACAGTTCTTCCAAATACCCTACAACAGGCAAAAATGAAATTCTTTAAGGAATAAGGTCTTCCCACTATTTTTGCAAAAATGTTATCAACAGACATGAAAAGTGCTTCTTGAATGTATGGTATATAATTTATAGGTTTGACCAACTTACATTTCTAGAAACTAACAGATTGTTTTACTGGCTAATGCAAATGTTATTGATCTGCTCTCTTGCTGAATTAATAGCACTAGTATGGGCCAACTCGCTTTCTTAGCTTTCTCAATGTTTTCCTGAAAAGAGGCCCATTACATGGCAGGGGGCAAAGGACAGGGCTAGATAACACTGTTTAGACATTTCTTTGATGTCCAAAGGCATCATCTCCAACAACTGACCAATGAAAACAAAAGAGCACTCTCAGGCTGCTGGAAATCCCAGCCATTCTTCTCACCACCTTTTGATTTCCCAAGGCTTCTATACTCTGACCTCTGCACTCTGACACAAAGATCTCATTTGAAGGATGGTCAGCCATGTCAAAAATTCTCTCCACATTCAGCCAATAAGCTAGGGATTTCTTTCGCTTTCCATAATACCTTTGTGTTCTAATGTACCAGCTGGAATGAATCTAATTTATAAAAAGGGCGGGGGGGGGAACAAAGGGGAGAACTTGTTTTAAGAAACCATTCTCAAAAATCCAGCTTTATTCTTGAAGCCACCATTCTAAATTAATTTATGCAAGAGTAATTATTTCCTTCTTGCAGACACAGTCACTAAAGCCTTCATAATTCTTTTGCATCCTATTTTATTTTCCCCGGTAATTAATAATGAATCCATCAGATTGGCATATGTCACTTGTTATTCTCATAAAAGTCCTGGGACTGTAAGGCACCTTTTAAGTTACCCTTCAGATTGTAAATACTTGTGGGGAAAAACAAATGGAAAAAATAATGAAGTCCACAAAAGAACAACAAATTAAGGTCTCATTTTTGCAAACCCTTATACATATGAGTAGTCCTAACAAAATCAAGTAGGGGACTTATCCAGCTCCCACTGAAGTCAGTAGAGTCTTTCTATTGACTTCAGTGAACGTTGGATCAGGCCATAAGAGGGTAAAATTGGGGGTGGGGGGAAGGAAGAAGAGGGGTCTGGTCTTACACTGTTTTTTGTAAATTCTTCCGGTAACTGCCTATATTTGGATTAATGAAGTGAATTTTGCAAGTTATAGGAGATTATATTAATAATAGAAGGTGAAATCCTGGCCCCACTGAAATCAGTGGCAAAACTCACATTGACTTCAATAGGGCCAGGATTTATCATAGAATCATAGAAGATTAAGGCTGAAGAGACCTCAGGAGGTCATCTAATCCAACCCCCTGCTCACAGCAGGACCAACCCCAACTAAATCATCCCAGCCAGGGCTTTGTCAAGCCAGGCCTTAAAAACCTCTAAGGATGGAGATTCCACCACCTCCCGAGGTAACCCATTCCAGTGCTTCACCACCCACATAGTAAAATAGATTTTCCTAATATCCAACCTAGATGTCCCCCACTGAAACTTGAGACCATTGCTCCTTGTTCTGTCATCTGCCACCACTGAAAACAGCCTGGCTCCATTCTCTTCGGAACCCCCCTTCAGGTAGGGGAAGGCTGCTATCAAATCCCCCCTCACTCTTCTCTTCTGCAGACTAAATAAGCCCCATTCCCTCAGACTCTACTCATAAATCAAGTGCCCAAGCCCCCTAATCATTTTCATTGCCCTCCGCTGGACTCTCTCCAATTTTTCAACATCCTTTCTGTAGTGGGGGGCCCAAAACTGGATGCAATACTTCGGATGTGGCCTCACCAGTGCCGATTAGAGGGAAATAATCACTTCCCTCGATCTGCTGGCAATGCTCCTACTAATGCAGCCCAATACGCCATTAGCCTTCTTAGCAACAAGGGCACACTGTTGACTCATATCCAGCTTCTTGTCCACTGTAATCCCCAGGTCCTTTTCTGCAGAACTACCACTTAGCCAGTCAGTCTGCAGCCTGTATCAGTACATGGGATTCTTCCATCCTAAGTGCAGGACTCTGCATTTCTCATTGCTGAACCTCATCATATTTCTTTTGGCCCAATCCTCCAATTTGTCTTGGTCACTTTGGACGCTATCCCTCCAGCATATCTACCTCTCTCCCCAGCTTAGTGTCATCCATGAACTTGCTGAGGGTGCAATCCATCCCATCATCCAGATCATTAATGAAGATGATGAACAAAACCGGCCCTAGGGGCGAGCCCTGGGGCACTCCGCTTGATACTAGCGGTCAACTAGACATTGAGCCGTTGATCACTACCCATTGAGCCTGACAATCTAGCCAGCTTTCCATCCACCTTATTGTCCATTCATCCAATCCATACTTCTTTAACTTGCTGGCAAGAATACTGTGGGAGACCATATCAAAAGGTTTGCTAAAGTCAAGGTATAGCATGTCCACGGCTTCCCCCATATCCACAGAGCCAGTTATCTCAACATAGAAGGCAATCAGATTGGTCAGGCATGATTTGCCCTTGGTTAATCCATGTTGACTGTTTCTGATCACCTTCCTCTCCTCCAAGTGCAGGCCAAAAAAGAATTTGAAGCCCAACTAGCAAAAGACACTAAACAGCAAAATAAAATTTAAGTTTGGCAGGCTTCCTGCTTCTGAAAAACATCTAGTGGGGCCATTGGATGATCCAGGTGCTAAAGTACCACTGAATGAAGACAAGGCTGTTGTGGAGAAGCTAAATGAATTCTTTGCATTGGTCTTCACTGCAGAAGATGTGAAGGAGATTCCTCTAAGCCACTTTTTTTAGGTGACAGATCTGAAGAACTGTCCCAGATTGAGGTGTCAATAGAGGAGGTTTTTGGAACAAATTAAATAGTAATAAGACCAGGTGGTAGTCACCCAAGAGTTCTGAAATTTCAGAACTACTAACTGTGGTATGTAACCTATCGTTTAAATCAGCCTCTGTGTCAGATAACTGGAGGACAGCTAATGTAACATCAATTTTTTAGAAGGCTCCAGAGATAATCCTGGCAATTACTGAAGCCTAACTTCAGTACCAAGCAAATTGGTTGAACCTATAGTACAGAACAGATTTATCAGACACATAGTTGTGACAGGGGGACTCACTTTTGGTCAGTGACTCCTGTCAGCTGGGTATGACATTGCAACCTTTTCCCCTGCTCCTGGCACCCCCTATAGGTTGTTGGCCTCACTAGGTGGGTCTTCAGTGGCTCAGCCCTCCAGCCAAATCACACAATCAAAAATGGATGAACCCTTTCCAGAGTAACAAAGTTCAACAAATGGTTGGTCCCCTCAAGAGTCTTCATCCCCGACTCCAGGCCTATTTAAATTCCAGCCCCTTTCTCAGGCTTTTAGAAAAAAGTCTTGTCCCCTTTTTGGGATTCAAGCTACTTCCTCGCTGGCCACCGCGAGGACCCAGGCCCACCCAGTACTCCGGGTCCCAACCCAGGGATCCTGTAAACAGCAGCACTGTACTGCTTCCCTTGATAGTTGCTGCTGCATTCCCTGGGCTGCTTCCCTCTTGGTCCCATCACCTTCATCCATTACCTTAGGGTTACAAGCCTTGGGTTCTCTCCATTTTTTCCCTGCTTGAGAAGGGTCTCTCCCAGGCCTCCTCGCCTGGAGAGTCTTAGTCTTCCAGACAGGAACTGACCTGCTCGGGCTCTGTAGCTCCTTTTAACTGAGCCTGCTGGAGTTGAAGTCCCCCATTACTATTAGGTCCATCATTGGCAGTCTTAAATCGCACCACTGAAGCTTTTGGCAACAATGTGATGGCTGGTTGTTCTGCAACATTCCTTGATACACAGGCTTCTTAATTTGATCTTCAATTCTGATAATATGTTCATAATAAGAAAGCCACCAAAACTGATACACAACCGATGGAGGGGGTTGCTGGGTTCAGCTACAAATATCCTAATTTCTGATCATATCTTGACACTTAATATGAAGCAGCTGATGAAGATGCTGAGAATCAAAAACATCAATCAGCCACCACTCTTTAGTCTTTTTTAGTGCCCATGTTTCACTGCCATAAAACAACAAAGAGTCCTGTGGCACCTTATAGACTAACAGATGAATTGGAGCATAAGCTTTTGTGGGTGAATACACACTTCGTCAGACGCATGTAATGGAAATTTCCAGAGGCAGGTATAAATATGCAGGCCAGAATCGGTCTGGAGATAACGAGGTTAGTTCAGTCAGGGAGGATGAGGCCCTCTTCTAGCAGTTGAGGTGTGAACACCAAGGGAGGAGAAACTGCTTTTGTAGTTGGCTAGTTGCCATAAAACAGAATCGGTATATTAGTTCTATAGATCTGCAGCTTCATAGCTAGCTTGGTGTCATGACTTCCCCACAGAGGCTGCTGAAGGACCTGCAACATGGAAGTAATTGCTGCTATACAAGCATCCACATCTTTCAAACATCCTCCAGCACTGTCTATGAAACTGCCCAAATATTTACAGTTGCCACCAGTGTAATGTCCCTTCCAGACAGATTGATACTGAGCTAGTTGTAATCTAGGGCTGGAGGCAGCTCAGTGATAATGGCCAGGGACACAGATGTATCCAGATTAATAACCAGACCAATGTGAGCTGCATGTTGCCTGACTAGATCATATGTATTAAGAGCTACATTTCAATTCTGTCCCACTCATGCTTCTTATGGTGGATTTGGAAACCTTTCTTCCAGATACCAGCTGTGTGCTGCCATGTCTCCTGGCTATTGTTAAAGCAGAGGACAGATGTGTCCATCCTTATGCAGCACCTTCAGTCCTGCACTTGAAATTATTAAAGGTGGCTTTATAAAAAAAAAATCCCATGCCAGACACCAAAACTCAGCACTGCCCCCCTACTTCCAAAGTGCTTGATGTTTCCATTCCCTAACCCCCACCTATGCAACACTAAGCATGATTGCCAGGTGGCTGAGAAATAAAATTAAGACAAACACATTGCATCTGAGGTGATTTTAAAAGAAAAAGCAAGAAGATACCAGTCAAAAAGGTCCCACTTATAGTCATTAGCAGCCCATGTGAAGTGACTGAGCTATACCCAAAGATGGCATGGAAGGTCATAACCAGGGAGCTGGACTGTTGGATCTGTCATGAGATAGGGATCGGCTTGGTTTCGGGTGACCAGATAGTAAGTGTGAAAAATCGGGACAGGGGGTGGGGGGTAATTGTCACCTATATAAGAAAGCCCCAAATATCAGGACTGTCCCTATAAAATCGGGACATCTCGTCACCCTAGCTGTGTTTGAAGCTTCTTCTTGCCCTGTAGTACACCACCTGAAGGTGTTATTGAGGTTCCTTAAGGGAATTGTCCAAACAGGATGCCTTGAGCTGATATAGTGTCTTGGTGGATTACAGTAGATGGGGCATGTCTTGCTCTTTAAGGAGCAGATTCTGCAAGATAATTTGTAGCCTGGTGTCAGGAGAGGCAATGTTGGACAGAACTGGCAGCCACGCCTGATTGCTTGGTCTCATTGTACCTGTTAAACACATGACTTCAGTCAAGTGAGTGTCTACTAGTCCTGTGTGAGAAGAGCTGAGTCGCACAAGGGAGCAGTACTCTGGTGCAGAATAGATCTAGGCAAGCCCAGAGTTTCTTAGTGTCTGCGCATTAGTTCCCCAGGTATAACCAGCTAATTTGCTGATGACGTTGCTTCTTGTTTTTTTCATAAAGTCTTGCTAATGTGTTTCTTGAAAGTCAAAGTATAGTCCAGTGTAACAAGTAGGCACACAGGCTTTTGGTTGTGGCTCAGCTTATGCCCATTCCAAAAGATACTGCGCTGTTTGTTGGCCTTTGTGTTGAACAGGTATAATTATTTGGAAATTGTCTTTTTGGTACTAGGTTTAAGTCTTGCATCTTTTGCGTCGGCATTCAGAAGTTCTTCTAGGTGACTGAAATCCTGGTCATGTATTGCCAGATAGACGCCATCTGCATAAATGAAGTGCCTGGCAGTGATGTTGGGAAGATCATTTGTGAAGAGGTTGAAAAGCATTGGTGCTAGAATTAAGCCTTGAGGTAAACCATTGTTTTGAGACATAGGGGAGCTGGTTTTTCATCCAAGTGAAACTTGGAACTAGCAGCCTCTCAACAGTTCCACAGCCACTACTACCCACTTCGGTAGGACCAATGACAATTTGTATAGTATGTCGGTATGCAAGATTGCATCATACGCAGCAATAAAATACTGTATCTGTCTTCTACCTGATCTGGAACCCATTCGCAATGCAGGTAGTGTGTGCCAGCACTTGATCATAGGTGCTGTGGTTTGGTCTGAAACCTCCTTGATCTATACCAGGGGTTCTCAAACTGGGGGTCGGGACCCCTCAGGGGGTCACTAGGTTATTACATGGGGGGGGTCGCAAGCTGTCAGCCTCCACCCCAAACCCTGCTTTGCCTCCAGCATTTATAATGGTGTTAAATATATAAAAAAAGTGGTTTTAATTTATAAGGTGGGTCACACTCAGAGGCTTGCTATGTGACAGGGGTGACCAGTACAAAACTTTGAGAACCACTGATCTACACTCACGATATCATCAACAGTGGAGGGAATTCTTTGAGAGAGAAGCATTTCAAGTAATTTGTACATGAAGCTTAGCAAAAAGATAGGGTGGTAGCTTGTTCAAAGTTGATAGTCTCTCTCAGAGTTTGGCAACGCTGTTACTTTTGCTCTACACCAGATCTTAGCTCCTTGATGACTCTAGCTAGCCATTGTCTGCTAGTTCATCCCAGGTTCTTCAGAAATTTGGGAGAGATTATCAAACCCATAGGCTTTACCTGTTTTCAATGTTTTAATTGCCCTTTTTATTTCAACTGTGGTGAAAGGCTGGAGATCCTCTTAAGTTTCAGGTATTCACTTTTTGTATCGACACACCATTTTATTCTTCACTTCTCCTTCAAACTCTTTGTCCTTATCTGCCTTTGTGAAATTTATCAGGTGGGCAGCAATGCTATTTGGAGAAACTGGGTGATGGTGCTGTGCTGAAAGTGGCTGAGCAGCACCAAATTTTCTGATTAGTGCCAGGCTTTTTGGCTGGATCTTAATGTGTTTCGTTCTGTGGTAGCATAATGTATTTAGTTCCACGATGGCCTGCTCCCATCTTGCATATTTTAAGACAACTTGAACAGAAGAGCATGGCAATGTACTTCCTTCAAATTGCTTGAGGAGTCCTGCACATTGATCATCAGGACAGGAAATGCCGATCTTATAACAACATCTTCGAATTGATTTCATGGCACCTTTCTGGATGACTTTTGTGACCTGCGTATAAACTTGGAGATACTGTGTAGGATATCAGAGGGGTAGCTGTGTTAGTCTGGTTCTGTAGAAGCAGCTGCTTGCATCCGAAGAAGTGGGTATTCACCCACGAAAGCTCATGCTGCAAAACGTCTGTTAGTCTATAAGGTGCCACAGGATTCTTTGCTGCTTGTATAGGATACAAATAATACAGGGGTCTTTGAATTGTGTAAAGCTGGGCCTTTTTGTTTTCTTATCATTCCAGTGAGGATTTTTATTGATACTCACAATAGCTATGGTTACTCCAACTTTGGTAAAGATCAGACAGTGTTGACTATTAAGGAAGTTTTCCAATACATGGTTTATAGCTTGAAGTGGATGATTGCCCGTGCTGATGGTCTATGTGAAGTCAGGGGAGAAATCTTGCTTCCATCTGGCAGAATGAAAAGTACCCCTTTGTTTTGGATCATGGATGAGGTAAAGATCATAGAGTAAGGCCCATTTCAAAAGGTCAACTCTGGTTCTCTGTATTCACTGGTGGTGTGGTAGCTATTAAAATCTCCAACATAGATGGCAGGTTATGGGAGCTTTGGAAGGCTATTTGGGATAGGCCAGGGTTGTTTGGGGGTTTGTACACATTTTCCACACTGAAATGACTGACTCAGGCCGGGTCTACAATACAAACTTAGGTCAACAGAAGCTGCATTATGTTAATGTAATAATGTATGTGTCTACAATACCAAGTCCCTTCCACTGACCTAAGTCACCTGTAAAGTCGACTTCTGTATTCCACCTCTGTGAGAGGTGTAGCGCTTGATTAGGCATTCATGGGTTAACATGGGAATAGTGTAGACAATGTGTTGTGTAATTCGAATGAATTGGCCTCCAGGAGGTGTCCCATGGTGCTCGGCTATGACCGCTCTGGAGAGCACTTTCAACTCCACTGCATGTGAGCCAGGTACACAGGAAACAGCCGGTTCCCTGTAAAAGCCCTGGGAACTTTTGAATTTTCATTTCCTGTTTGATCAGCATGGACTGCTCGCCAGCACAGCTGATCATGGAGACTCAAGGCCGCAAACGCGCTCCAGCATGGAGTACACAGGAGATGGTGGATCTTATTGCTGTGTGGGGAGAAGAGTCTGTGCAAGCACAGCTCCGATCCAGCAGAAGAAATGCTGACATCTATGCCAAGATCACACAAGGAATGGGGGAGAAGGGCTACACCAGGGACATGGCAGCAGTGCCGTGTGAAAATAAAGGAGCTTCGGCGAGTATACCAGAAGACAAGGGAGGTGAACAGTCATTCTGGTTCTGCCCCAGAGATATGCTGCTTTTACGAGCTGCAAGCAATTCTCGTTGGTGACCCCACCACTACCCCAAAACACAGCATGGATACCACCCAGGAATCCCAGATGACCTTGGGCAACAAGGACAACATTGTTAACGAGGAGGACGAGAATGGGAGGTGGTAAACCAGAGGATCCATTCTCCCCAGCAGCCAAGAACTGATTTTAACCCTCGAGCCAATCTCGTCACAGGGCCAGTTGGCGGATGAGCATGATGCCAGGGAAGGCACAGTAGGACACTTTCCCATGCCACGCCACTATTAACTGTGCTGGCATCATTGCAGCACACAGCATTGCAACGTAAGGACCAGGTCTGTACCCAGACGCTTGCAGCATCTGCTCCTTGCCACCTCTGTTACCCTCAAGAGAGTGATATCGCATAGGGTCACCTAGGGGAAACGGAGGAAGTTTTCAATGCTAGCCCTTAAACCGCAAACAATTCAACAAGTAATCTTTGGTGAAATCTGTGTCACACAGCCATGCTTTCCCTAATGTGCTGCTGCTGTGGTTAGAACCAGCATTGAAAAAAAGGGGAGGTGGTTTCCTGTTTGTCTCCCTTCCCCACAACTTGGTGCCGCCTTTGTAAAAAACAAACTATTTGGGGGCTTTCCACTAGTGCCTGTCCTTAAGCTCCATCCAGGTTGCTAGGGAAAGAGCATTTCTCAGGTGCCAAACCAAGCTCCCAAGTCTGTCTTCACAAAAGCAGCAGCACAAGACCTCTCGCCCATGCCTCGTGGCCATATTCACCACGGCTGGAGCAGCAAACCGACTCTTGCAATAGCCAGCAATTGTGATTATGTTGTGGCTTGCAGTGAAGTGTACTAAGGGGTTTTATAAAAAAAAAAATCAACCTTACACCAGAAACAATGTATGCACTGTCAATGTACCCTTGTGCTTTGCATTCCTTGCAGCTGAAACTTGTCCGTCTGTGCATCCTCCACACCGGGACAGAGACTTTCACAGATTAGAAGGCAGAAAAAGACGACTCTGGAGGACAACATGTTCAATGAGTTAATGCATGTCTCTGAGACTGAAAAGACGGAGCTCAGAGCATGGAGGATTTCACTGTCCGAGAACCTGGCATGCAGGGAACAAGAGCATGCTACACAGGATGAAACGCTGCAGATTATGAAGGAGCAATCAGACATGTTGAGGCATCTGGTTGAGCTTCAAGAAAGGCAGCTGGGTGAATTTGCTGCCATCATCGCCCAGTTCTCAGTCCTCCTTCCCCAAATGTCCTATGATGCTGGGGATGGGGGAGTTCGGTATCCCTTGCACTCAACACTAGGGGAGGTTAGAAAGAACAGAAGACACCCATTCCTAGATCTTTGATTGTTATTGCAGTGCATCTGTAAGCAAGCTTTCCTCGTTCTTCCCCTCACTCTGCTATCTTATTTTTCTTTGCTGTCTGTGTGTGTTTGTGTACATAATAAAACAAAATGTACTGAGGAGAAAAGGCTCTTTATTCATTCCACACATGGTGGTTGGGGGGGGGTGGAATTTACGGGAGAGGAAATGTAATGGAGAGGATAGTTTGGTAAGGAACAACACAGATAAGTGTCACATTACTCTGGCTCATTGCTGAAACTGGTTTTCAAAGCCTCACGGAGACATAGAGCCCCTCAGTGTGCTCTTCTTAGTATCCTGGTATCTGGTTGCTCAAAATTGGCTGCCAAGTGATCTGCCTCAACACCCCACCCCGACAGAAATTTTTCTCCCTTTGTTTCACAGATATTATGGAGCACACAGCAGGCAGCAATAACAATGGGGATATTGCTTTCACTGAGATCTAACCTAATAAGCAAACACTGCCAGCGACCTTTTAAATGTCCAAAGGCACATTCCACCACCATTCTGCACTTGCTCAGCCTATGACTGAACTGGTCCTTACTGCTTGTCCAGTCTGCTGGTATATGGCTTCATGAGCCCTGGGAGCAAGGAGTAGGCTGGATCTCCCAGGATCACGATTGGCATATCAACATCATCAATGGTTATTTTGCGGTCTGGAAAGAAAGTCCCTGCTTGCAGATTATTGAACAGACCTGTGTTCCTAAAGATGCACACATCATGCAGTTTTCCTGACCATCCCACATTGATGTCGGTGAAACAGCCCCTGTGATCCACCAGCACTTGCAACACCATTGAAAAGTATCTCTTTCAGTTTCTGGACTCTTTGGCAAGGTGTTCTGGTGCCAAGATAGAGATATGCATTCTGTCTATTGCCCCACCACAGTTAGGGAACCCTATTGCGGCAAAACCATCCCTATGTCCTGCACATTGTCCAGAGTCACTACCCTTCTTGGCAGTCTATTAATAGCCCTGCAAACTTGGATCACAACAGATCCCACAGTAGATTTACCCACTCCAAACTGATGCCCCACTGACCAGTAGCAGTCTGGCGTTGCAAGCTTCCACAGAGCTATTGCCACTCATTTCTCCACTGTCAGAGCAGTTCTCATTTTAGTATTGCTGCGCTTCCGGGCTGAGGAAAGCTCTGCACACAGTTCCTGGAAAGTGGCCTTACACATTCGAAAGTCCCGCAGCCACTGCTTGTCATCCCATAGCTGCATAACAATCCCATCCCACCAGGCAGTGTTTGTTTCCTGGGACCAGAAATGGCGCTCAACCATATTCAGGTAATGCATGACTGATGCCAGCAACTGCAAATTGTTTCGCTCTATGGCTTGCAGCAGGGCTGCTTGCATGGCATTGCATTGTTCTGCATGGCGGCTCCTGTCTCGGCTGCAGAAATACTGTAGGATAAAGCACAAGGTGTTTGTAATGCTCACAAGAATGGACAGCTGAGCGGGGTCCATGCTTATTGTGCTATGGCATCCGTGAGGCTAACCCAGGCTTTTGAAAAAAGGTGCAAAAAAGCCTTGGTTTGTTTGATGTTGATTTCAGGGAGGGAAGGAGGAAGGTAAGTGCATCATGGGAGGCTAATGCCATGTTCCTATAACCACCCGCGCCAATGTTTTGGTCCCATAAGCCATTGCAAGCCCCACCCAAAATTCCATTTGGCTAGGTGCACTGTGGCATAGCTACCCAAAGTGCAGTGCTTTGTGTCGATGCAAGCGCTGCTAGTGAGGATGCATTCCGCCGACACAACCAGCGTAGTGTGGACATGCAAGATTGACTTGCTTAAATCAGAAGCTCGATGTCGACTTACATAAAGTTGACTTAACTGTGTAGTGTAGACATGGCCTTGCAATATCACAGAAGTTTGAATTAGATGGCAGAGGTTTTGTGTCAGCAAGATCTCCTCTAACAAGTAGAAAAGCCATGTTTTCTATGCAGAGTAACTCACAAGGTCATAATCTTGATGTTAAGGTAACTGGCAGAAAGGGAGCTGGTATGTGTCTCTTGAAATCAGATTACATCCATGTTATATTTGGACGCTAGGGACTGAAGAATGGAAGGCTTAGCAGCTCAGAGACCTTCAACATCCAGCTGAAGGATTTTCAAGGATAGGCCAATGTCCAAAGTTTTTTAATTATAGTTAATATCGCTGAGGTTGCTTGCGAGCCCATGCTGGCCAGAATCACAAAGATTTGGCCTGCTAGTTGCAACTTTGTTTTCCCCCAGCTGAAACAAGTTATCTATGAGGTATACAACAGGAACATAGTTGCATTATTCCATGATGGCTATAATACTGGTAAAGTAACTACTTCTTTGATTCCTCTGTTCTCCTAGCACATGGTATGATTCACAGAGCGGGGTGAGCTGGGAGAAAGGTCAAGGGAGGTTTGCTGACCTCATGAATGGCTCCCAACAGAGGGCAAAAAATACAGAATAGAGGGAAAGAATCATGTTGCATAACAAGAAATATGCCAAGAAGCTGTGATGAGAGTGTATAGACCAACTGGACAGAGAAAGGGAGATGCAGAAATGTTGGACAGGATGCTGAAGCAGACAAATTTGCAGAACATTCTTGCACTGTGCTTATGTTTAACACCCCAACCTAACCCTGCCCTGCAGCCTATTGAGAACACAGGATGTGGACAGACCCCTTTCACGTCCCCAATTGCAAGCAACGGAGTTCTCATGCCATTCTACCCTCCAAGGCAAAGATACAAATGGCCATACTGGGTGAGACCAATGGTTCATCTAGCTCAGTATCCTGTCTTCTGACAATGGCCAATGCCAGGTGCTTCAGAGGGAATGAACAGAACAAGCAATCATCAAGTGATTCATCCCATCGTCCATTCTCAGCTTCTGGCCATCAGATGCTAGGGACACCCAGAGCCTGGGGTTGCAACCCTGAACATCTTGGCTGATAGCTATTGATGGACCTATCCTCCATGAACTTATCATTATTCAAAAAAAGAACTAGTTATAGTTTTAGTTTTCACATCATCCCCCAGCAACAGGGGCGGCTTTAGGAATTTTGCCGCCCCAAACACGGCAGGCAGGCTGCCTTCCGCGGCTTGCCTGCAGATGGTCCGCTGGCCCTCGCGGCGCTGGCGGAGTGCACCCTGTGGCTTGCCACCCCAAGCACACGCTTGGCGTGCTGGGGCCTGGAGCCACCCCTGCCCAGCAATGAGTTCCACAGGTTGACTGTGCATTGCGTGAAGAAGTACTTCCTTTAGTTTGTTTTAAACCTGATACCTATTAATTTTACTGGGTGACCCCTGGCTCTTGTGCTATGTGAAGGAATAAATAATACTTCCTTATCACCTTCTCCACACCAGCCATGATTTTATAGACCTCTATCATATCACCTCTTAGTCATCTCTTTTCCAAGCTGAAATATCCTAATCTTTTTTATTCGCTCCTAATACGGAAGCTGTTCCCAGGGGCGGCTCTACAAATTTGGCCGCCCCAAGCAATCATGCCCGGGAGGCGCCCCCGAGCCGCGGGAGCAGCGGAACTGCCGCGGGCATGACTGTGGAGGGTCCGCTGGTCGCGCGGCTCAGCTGGACCTCCAGCGGCTGCGGACGGTTCGCGGTCCGGCGGCTCCGGTTGAGCTGCCGCAGTCATGCCTGCGGGAGGTCCAGCCGAGCCGCGGGACCAGCGAACCGTCCGCAGTCATGCCTGTGGCAGGTCCAGTCGTCCCGGGGCTCCGCTGGACCTCCCGCAGGCATGACTGCGGCAGGTCCACCGGCGCAGCCTGCCGCCCCCCTGGGAAAGGGCCGCCCCAGGCGGGTGCTTGCCCCGCTGGGCTCTAGAGCCGCCCCTGGCTGTTCCATATCCTTAATCATTTTTGTTGGCCTTCTCTGTACCTTTTCCAATTCTGATAAATCCTTTTTGAGGTGGGGTCACCAGAACTGCATGCAATATTGAAGGTATGGGTGTACCATGGATTTATATAATGGCATTATGGTATTTTCTGTCTTATTATCTATCCCTTTCCTAGTGGTTCCTAACATTCTATTCACTTACATGACTGCCGCTGCACACTGACTGGATCTTTTCAGAGAGCTCTCCATAGTGACTCCAAGATCTTTTTCTTGAGTGGTAAGAGCTAATTTAGTCCCCATCATTTTGTATGTATAATTGGGATTATGTTTTCCAATGGGCATTACTTTGCATTTATCAACATTAAATTTCATCTGTCATTTTGTTGGCAGATGAAGAAAACAGCTACAATCCCACATATACATTTTGGTGATTGTCTGCACAAAAGTGTGGTCAGCCTGTACTTTGGCTATTTCAGCACTGTTTTAGTTTACAAATTTGCACTGTCATGTGTCAAATCAAAGTTTATGATTTGCAGCGGCACACATTAAGGTCCAGCTCTCCCTAATACCATCCTTTCCTAATAAAATCAATTCAAGATATATGCATTAACGTGTCTTCACCTCTGCCTCCCATCAATCAGTGAAGCTGTCTCCTTTACTCTCACAAATACTGTGCAAAACACAACAAACAGCCATAACATGAGGCAGATATCCTTCAAAAGCCTCCAGACTTGTTATGAGACATCTCTACCTTCCCTTCAATCTTCCAAATGTACACTCCTTCTGCAGCTATTCAGGGTACACTTAAATAGTTCTTTTCCCTTATCCAACTGCCTTGTAACAAAGCTTTATAAGCCAGGAAATCCACAGATAGGATGGATCTCCCAGAATAGCAGTTGAAACCACCATTAATGTTCATAGTGGTTTGGGGAGTAAAAGTTCAATTTTACATCTGTTTTCTGCAGTGAGAGTTTCTAAAGATCCTGGCCACACAGACCTTTCCTTATCACCCCACATTAATAAACTTGCCATGGTGATCAACCAGGCCTTGCATAACCACGGAGAAATACCCATTTTTGTTGATGTACACCATGCCCTGGAGGGTGGGGGGACAAATAATAGGCACATGGGTCCCGTCAATGGCCCCTGTACAATTTGGGAACCCCAAGTGTTCAAAGCCATCAATAACCTTCTGCTCATTGTCAAGTTTCATGACCCGGAGCATTAGCACCCTCTCAATAGCAGCACACACCTCCATGACAACAACCCTGGCAATTGTTTTACAAACTGGTTAGCTACTGACTGGCAGCAGTCGAGGGTGGACAACTTCCAGAGAGTGATGGCCACACACTTCTCCATATTGAGGGGGACTCTCATGTTAATGGTCTAGTGCTACAGCTCCAGGTGAGCTCTCTGCAGATTTCCAGAAAGTGCCCTTCCACATCCCAAAGTTCTGCAGACAATGCTGGTCATCCCAGGTCTGCCTCATTATCCTGTCCTACCAGTTGGAGCTGCTTGGCTGCATCAAGATGTGGCACACCACTGAGTCAAGCTGGTCCAGGAAACAGTCATGCAGAAATAACTGGTTTCATTCTCCTACACCAGAATCTGTGTGGTGTCCCAACGGTGAATTTCCATCTCCTCCATAGTCACCTGCCTGCCTGATTCCAATGCCTCTAGAGCACCCTATTCATATTAATAATGGCCAGGATCCTGGTGCTCAGTAGTTCTTCCTCTGTGCTGCCTGACAGCTGTTAAACATTTGTTTGAAACTGAAACAGTTTGAAAATTATTCTGAACAGCGAAAGTCAGATAATTTATGTGATTTTGTGGAAGGAATCATGGAAGCTTGACCCTAAATCACAGAATTCTAGTTGATATGCCACAATGCACCATCACCCATAATGCATTGAGCCTAGCGGCAGAACAACTGCACCTTGGGATATCTGCCCAGAATGTTGTGTGTTTATTTTGAAAAAGCACAGTGCTGTGTGGATGCTATGATTCAGAAGGTAAGTAGCTTAAGCTGTTTTAGACAAAGCATGAGGATGCACTCTTTTGGTTTAGTTATACCTATATAATTTAGTACAAATAGAAAAAACCTATGCAGGAAAACTTTCCTGCAGACAAGGTCTCAGTTTACCAATCAGGCTGCTTGCAAAAGCAGGGCACTAGACTCAGTGACTGAGGAGGTTCCTTCCAGTCTTATGTTCCAATATACAAAATGCAGACAGTACTTAACACAGTTCTTCAGAGGGGTTTTATGGGACTTACTTCACTAATGTATATAAAGTACTTTAAAAATGAAACAACCAACTGGAGATCACTAGTGAAATGAAAATATTTTCATTTCATTAGTAAAATAACTTTTAATTTAGGATAATGTATATTTATAAAGTGATTATAAAAAGATATTTAGGATGACTATGAGTAGGCAATGTGATGTGGCCGTTAAAAAAGCTAATGCGGTCTTGGGATGCATTAGGCGAGGTATTTCTAGTAGAGATAAGGAGGTGCTAGTCCCGTTATACAAGGCGTTGGTGAGACCTCATTTGGAGTATTGTGTGCAGTTTTGGTCTCCCATGTTTAAGAAGGATGAATTCAAACTGGAACGGGTACAAAGAAGGGCCACTAGAATGATCCGAGGAATGGAAAGCCTGTCGTATGAAAGGAGACTTGAGGAGCTCGGTTTGTTTTCCTTAACCAAAAGAAGGATAAGAGGAGATATGATTGCACTCTTTAAATATATCAGAGGGATAAATACCAGGGAAGGAGAGGAATTATTTCAGCTCAGTGCTAATGTGGACACAAGGACAAACGGATATAAATGGTCAGTCAGGAAATTTAGGCTTGAAATTAGACGAAGGTTTCTAACCATCAGAGGAGTGCAATTCTGGAACAGCCTACCGAGGGAAACGGTGGGGGCGAAGGACCTCCATGACTTTAAGATTAAGCTGGATAAGTTTATGGAGGGGATGGTATGATAGGATAACGGGTTTAGTCAATAGGTCAATAACGTGCCACACTGGTAATTAGTACAAAGGGTCAATGTTGGGATATTGTTAGCCTTTTCCAGAGGGTCTGGCTGGAGAGTCTTGCCCACATGCTCGAGGTTCAGCTGATCGCCATATTTGGGGTCGGGAAGGAATTTTCCTCCAGGGTAGATTGGCAGTGGCCCTGGAGGTTTTTCGCCTTCCTCCGAAGCATGGGGCAGGGGTCGCTTGCTGGTGGATTATCTGCTACTTGAAGTCTTTAAATCATGATTTGGAGCATTCAACAGCAGAGTCAAGGGAGAGAATTAGTACAGGAGTGGGTGGATCGGCTTACGTGGCCTGCATCTTGCAGGAGGTCAGACTAGATGATCATAATGGTCCCTTCTGATCTTGAATTCTATGATTCTATGATTTCCTTTGCCCTTTAGATGCTGACATAGACGTGACTTATGTGTGTGTTCATCAATGTACATTTTATTTCAAAGTCGTTAATTCTTCCACTCCGCTAATACTAGTGAACTAACACTAGTGCACTTTGCTAAATATAAAGAATATTCTATTTTTTAAATTGTGAAAATATATCTGCATCAAAGGTGGTGGTTTAATAACAAAGGAGGAGTCTAGTATTGTCATGGTGGGGGAGGGCAGTAGCTCCTCAGCTGGTGTAAACTGTCTAGTTCTAGTGACTTCAAATGGAGATATGACAATTTACACAAGCTGAGGATCTATGTTTGCAATCGTGATATAATGAAGATGACTCCCTCCCAATTCCCCCTCCAAACAAACAAATGAAACTAAACAGGGAACAAGATTTTTACCCAGAGTAGTTTTCTAACACTTCCCCATCCTTAAATTTAGCTTAATTCCTATGGCCACAGATGGGAGAAGAATCAGAATAGAGGCTGAATATTAAAACTGACATGGAACCCTACAACAGTCTTGGGATAAGGAACAAATAGGCAGTGGGCAGTCAGGGTAATCAATTTGTCTTAAATTTAAGGAAACCACTCTTATTAGTCATACTTAGAGATTACCTGAATTAATTCATTAAAGATAAACTATGCCAAAATTCCTTGTACTGATTTATCACAGATGAACTTTCACTTAAGAAGGAAAGACTAGATTTTGATTTTCCCATCAGAGTTGTTTTTGTAACTTTCTCTATCCACTGGCTGGCATGGTCATGTGGACTTACAGCTACTGATTAGAATGGAAAGTATCAGAAACAGTTCAATGGCTACACAAGCCTTAGCAGCAATGTGTGAGAGCGAGAATAAAAAATAACCAGATTAAAAGGGAAAATGAAACATAAAAGACCAATCCTACAACCTTTACTCAAGAAGGGCCAGATTCTGAAACCCATACTCACACTAAGTAACACTTTACTACGCAAAACACTTCAATGACTGGAGTGAGAATATTCATTAAGATACTACTCAAAATTAATTGGATCCATAATGGTTGTAGGATCAGGATCATAAAGTATACAAAATGGAAGTTTATAAATAAATATTAAGATGAAATTTTGCTTCAACAAATTAAAAAATATTAGTTAGGAAGTTTTTTTTTTCTTTTAGCTTGATGTATCTAGTCTTCTTGTAAATGAAGTTACTTACATGGGCCCAGATTGTGGTTTTAGGCATATGCTTATCTGTAAATCAACTGAAGTCCAGCACACAGATTAAGCACATGCATAAAGCTTTATAGGACTGAGACCAAACAGCTCAATGCAGCAATCCTAATTGATGCGAGTAACCTTTACTCACACAAGCAAACATATTTAGCTCAAATTGATTGCAGACAAGAGCGAGGTTTGTAGAATGAAGTCCTTGGTTTGTGGAAATTCTGTTTGAGATAATTTTGCTTGGAGATTCTATAAATGACATACTGAGACAAATTACTGTACTTACAACTGTCAAAATTCTAATAGTTTTAAAAAATTTGGGCAAGAACTACTTAACCAACATTAGATTCAGATCAAACATAGAACCTGTTCATAAACAAAACTAAATAGCTTACATCTGGAGGAAGCGCACTAACATATAGTCAGCCATATTAATCACAGCAAGTTCTCCAACCTCTCCCAGTAATCCAGCAGCAAAAATATCATCCAACTATCAAAATCTTAGGGCCTGATCCTGAAAAAACTTAAACATGTGAGTAACTTTACCCATACAACAATCCCATTGAACTCAATAAGGCCAGTTGTGTGATCAGTTACTGATGTGCTTGTTTGCAGGAACAGTATCTTAAGTATTATTTTAAAGAACGCACGATAAAGACCAAAGCAGCCAGCCCACCAAACCTTATAGTCCGATTCCAGCTACAATCATGGTGGTCACAATGGGCCTGATTACCCCTTTCCTCAGGAGGTGACTCATATGGAAGAAAATTTCCTCTCATTGAGTTGCACCGTGGTTGTTCACTGTGGGGGGCTGGTTTGCCCCCACAGAATAGGCTATGGGAGCAGTGGAAGGTCACGTCAACATATAGGTGCTATGCCTCATGCTTCAAAAACTATGACCCTAGTCCCTGTCTTCAAAGGAGCTGCACTATCAGGGTCTCGCACATGGCTGCAACTACACTGAGGTTCCCTCTTAAAGGTTCCCTCTTTGTAAGCTACATTGGATACAGGAGGCATAACGTGTATCTTTGCATTCAGCTTCATTCGTGAATGAAACTGAATGCAGGTTAAGCTGAATAAGACAAAACTTTATTAAACTCTGTGCACTGCTCTGTCCATGTGGCTGGGTTACTTCCAACCTAACATGCTGCATTCCCTGCTTTTCTGGTGTCTCATCAAATAACAATCCCTCCAGGGAATACAGGCCCTCTGATTCCAGTTCCACTGATCACGATACAACTTCCCAATTTTACAAGCATTTTAATATATACATTACAAACAAATAATTGACAACCAGATGTCCACTCAATGTCCCTTCAGCCAGAGGTGCTTGCACATAGTCAAGTTGGAGGCTTGTCTTTATCAGTGACATAGCCCGTTACTTAACCTGTCTTTGAGATAGTTTGGTCTTCTCAACAGGCAACCACATTGGGAGTAACCACTCTCTGTCTCCCTGTCACCTGAATCTAGCAAACTGTCTCTCTGAAATCTCCTCCCTTCCTGTGGGGCTGGCCTCCGGATGGTTCTGTCTCTCTGTTCTGTGAGGATCTCTATAGGCTCTTGCCGAGTCTATTGGCTCATAAGTTTCTCCTGTTCCAAATTAGGGAGACTCTCAAGTCCCCAAAATTGGACATAGCAGCCAGTGTGCATAAGCATTAATGTGAGGGTATCTCCCTCCCCTTCAGACTGGTATCTAGTAAAAACTGCTCCACCGTTTTGTTGTGCTTTGGAGAGCAACAGGTCCTAGGACCGCTGTGGGGCTTGAGGCAGTGATGAGCTTTAGAGTGGTGCAGACCTCTCTGCTTTGTTCCCCAATAAGATAAAAGAATAGTTTTAACTTTCCTGCAGTTGTCATCCTCCTGCATGGCCAGGTGTGTGTATAGCTCACACTCTTCCTTCCACCAGGTCCATTGTTGGATTAGGTTTGTGTCTGCAAAATCTGGGGCTTCAGACCAAATCCAAGGCTTCACACTGCCAGCTGCTGCACTTCAGAGAACTCACAACTCATGTACTGCCACCACTTTTCATTCACAATGAATGAAGCTGAGTGCATATGAAGCTGAGCAAGTGAAACTTTATTAAACCCCTTGGACTGCTCTGTCCACATGCCTGAGTCGGTTCCAGCCTAACTGCACTTATTCTCCCAGTGTCCCATCCATAACACTCCCTCCCGGAAACATGGTCCCTCTGAATCCATTTTCACTGACCATGACACATCCTTCCTGGGCCTATCACCTTCTCGCTCAGTCTCTCACCATTCAAGTTTCCATGGAACAGCAGGAGATCTGCATACAAATCTGGGGACACAATTCCCTCCAAGGAGAATACCATGTTCTGCTTTTACACAGCAAGTAATGATGATAAAGAATGGCAATATGGCAGAATGAGGGATACAACAGTGAAAGGTCATGCAATAGCAATATATGCCTTTGTTGGTGATGGTGGTGGAGTTTATTTTGTAAAAGGCAATGACCAGAACTGAATCTGAGGAGAGTTTAGCATGTTTGAACTTGCAGAATTTTCGCTGCATTGTCCCCTCGAGAGGGAGCAGTGAGTAGCTTTGCAGAGGGGCAGGAGCACTGACCCCACCTCATGTTATATCTATCTGTCTACAAATGTCTTTACAAGAACACTTATCTCTGTGATATCTAAACACTTATGTCCTGAACCAAAGCCCACTGACATCAATAAAAAGATATCAGTGGGCTTTAGATCAGGCGTTTAATGAAAATGTCTTTCTCACAGCAGTTTATTAGCCACATCACTGTTTTTAGTCACAATAAACAACAGTTCTATTGTCTCTACAAGTGAAAACAAAAACACTAATACAAAGGCAACTTAATTTTAAAGTCACACTTACGTATGAAAATGTTTTAGATAACACCTAAAATTATTAGGATTAAGACACTTATGTAACATGTAAGATTAAATCTATTTTTATCCAGATTGTTTACTTGTGCATATGACAGCACTTTGTGTATGACTAGTTTAACCTTTATTTTGTGCAGATGTGTCATACAGCAACGGGGGGGGGGGAGGGGGGAACATTTAAAAATAACAGGAAAATGATCACCAAATCACAAAAATGATACTTTTAACTTATTTTTAAATAGACTAGATTGCCAGTTGACAGTGTATGAAAATATTCCTTCAATCAGGCACTATATCAATAAATCATAAATAATGGTGTGTTCAGCAACATGTGTAATAGAAACTAGACTGTAAATTAACTGCTTGTTTAAAGGACACTGAATCTGCACATGATGTAAGTCATGGCAGAATCTGGCCTATTATTCTTATTGACAAATGTACTTTAGGAGCGTTGAGGTTCTGCAGGCACGGGGGAAAGGAGGGAAATATTGTGGAGTTAATACTTCCCTTTTCTCCCACAAAAGCCAGAATCCACACATTTTGCTCCCCTCTCTTTATGAAAACAGAGAGAGAGAGAATTGGCCTAGAACCAGGATCTTCTTATTAACAGGCTTTAAAAATCAACAAGGGTAGCTTAAAAAAAAAAAAAAAACCAATCTACCACTTTATAGGTAGCCATTTTTTAAAGTGAATTTTAATACAAGGATGAACTCCTTAAGGAAAACATTCAAATTACTCTTTGGTACCTTTAAACGTCTCTTTGATGACAATTCTCCCTTAGTACTCATTGTTTTATGAACACACATTCAAATATTGTTTACAAATATAATTTTTCCTTCATTTACACATACTGTATAATTACACAAAGCATCTAACATTGCCATAGATTGCTTTTACAACTGTTAGTACAGTTTTATGATAAAGTATTGCCACCATATAAAGTTCTGCCAGTATTCATGTTTTATATTTTAAAATATTACATATTCTGTAAGACACTCCATGTCCAAATGCCAGTTCCCCTGTATTATTTTTTGAAAAAACATGCCATTGGAATGTTACTACTTAAATAGATTGCTGACTGTCTTTATTCAGCACATGAACACAAACATGGAAACAATCAGACAGTATTTGCTTATGGCAGAAGAACAGTGTTTCCACAAAACAAAAAGAAAAAAAAGACAAGTTTGTTAGAATTTTTCTGGATGTTATTAGATAGGAACTGCAGTCATTGCAAAATCTGACTTTTGGCTAACAAAGATTTGAGTTTCTTTTGCAAAGGATTGCATCTCCCATCCCAGTTTCAGATTTTAAAAGCCCACATTCCACAATAAATATTTGTAGTAGAAGCTTTGAATAGTTAGCAACAGTCTAACACAATCTAAGACAGACAAAGCAAGGAATGTTCATTTTGAGTAAAATTTGTGATTCTTTTTTATATATATACACATATACACACACTAAAGCTTTTTATGAATATTGATGGTGTTGATTATTCACAGGAAACAGCACAACTGAAAAACAAGCAAATGCTTTATTTTGTATTAAGTTGACAAAGGAGTGACAGATCACTTACCATTCACTGATCAGACTTGTGTTCACTAGAATAGAAATTAAAGATTTTGTTTTCCCCCAAAAATAAGTCTGCTCAATAGCGCTACAATATTTATGGATTTTTCAGTATTTCTTTTATAAGAAAGCATCATCTTTGGGAGTTCATCACTCAGTGATAAGTTTGCCCTAGACTAAAATGGGATATCAAAATCTCAGTAGTGTTTTTTTCTACAAGTGTTTTTTCTATCCAAGATTTCAAATGGTTATATTTAAGTTGTATGCATACACAAACATGCACACAGGAAACAAAAAAAATTAATTAAATGTAGTTTACTAGTTTTTGGAAGTGTTTTGGCACTAATAATTGAAAACTTTTTTTTAATGCCACTTTATATGCCATTAGCCCCTAGTATGGAATATGTTCTGATTTTTAAAAGAAACCCAACAGCACCAAAAAAGTTTTTTAAAATGGCTAATTCATAAGAGGAATTATTATTTTCCCATAATTTTAACACTATTCATATAATACTAAGTCAATATTATTTATTGTTGTTATGAAACATTGTAATATCTCAAAGATTGTGAACTCTAATGTCAAAAAATTAAATTCCTTAATGAGACATTAAATAGACAAAAGATTTAAGTTAAAAGAAAAAAAATCTTCAGAAGTGTATGTACTCTTTACACAATACATGGAATACAGGTATTTATAATTGAACAACAACAAAACAAATGAACCCATACGGTAACATTGTGTCCGGCTGAAATCCACAAAGCAAGGAAGTTCAGAGAAATTAGTGATATTCCATCCTTAATGCATTCTATTCTGCTTATGTATTTATGGACTCTCCCATTAGAGGTTGATTTCACACCACAGACCTGCTCCAAAACACACCGAGTCAATGGAATGACCTCCACTGACTTCCAGGAGCTTTGGATCAGGTCCATCTGAGCTGCAACAACAATAAAATCATCTTTGTGGAGCACTGTTCACACAAAGCCAGTTTGCACAGCTAACTGCAGTCTAATGTCACATTAAGTCCAAGGAAAAACAGAGTTTCAGCTTCAAATAGAATTTACATGCTGGTTGTGGGTTTAAGACATCTCCTTAATGTTATCTTAGCATTTTTAATGCATGTATCACAGTTATACCCTTCAAAAGTCAGGACACTCAATTTCTAAAAAAATACAAGCTGTAGTTAACTGGCAATCAACTTAAAAGCGACTTTGTATATGGCAATTTTTATTTTGTTAGAAAAGCAGTTCACCGTTTTTAAACCTCAAAAAAATGATTTAATAAGGGCTTGAACACCAGAAAAGAGGCAGAATGTTGTTCACAAAACAAGAAAGGGCTTTAAACAAAAAAAAAATACCCCCAAAAAGTTTATCTTAAAAAAAAAAAAGACCCGATCTTGTTCTCCAAGTGAGATCAATGGCAAAACTCCCACTGACTTCAATAAAGCAGGCTCAAGCCCAAAGTCAACCACATATGTCTTGTTTTAAAGGGATAATAAAACTTTGAGTCCTGAAATAACAATTAATACAGTCATAAAAGCTGGTCAAAGAAAAGCCCCATTGTTGTGAATTATGTCTCGTCTCTTCTCCTGGTCTCTGTGTTCACAGATTACAGGAAGATCTGACAGTGAAACAAAGCAACATCAAGTCTGAAACTTATACTTACACAGTTATCACTGGATTTACATTGCTGTAAGCAAAATCAGAATCAGTCCCACCCTTTCAAGGTTTTGCAAGACAAGGGAAAGTGATGACTCCATCATCCTATACTCGCATCTAAGTCAACCTACTACAGTTATGCCACCTAATCCTGGTCCATTAACCTTGACTGCCACATTTCTCCCATTTAGGGTGACCAGACAGCAAATGTGAAAAATCGGGACGGGGGGGGGGGGGGTAATAGGAGCCTATATAAGAAAAAGACCCAAAAATCGAGACTGTCCCTACAAAATCGGGGCATCTGATCACCCTACTCCCATTCCTGGGTTACAAAATTAGACCACTTGTTGGTTTCAACCTTTCCCTAAAACCTTGGAGTGGGGAGGGGGCAGAGGAATTATCAAGGGGGCACAAAGATTCCAGGCTCACTACTTTTTTATTCTGATTTCAGTGTTTCATTATGAAAATGGAAATAAAATCCCCAAATAACCTTTTTCATAAGACACAAAACAATGTTGGACTCCCTTATGACTCCCTAGTTCCTGATAGGATTCAGGACATTCAAGTACAAACTCCTATATTATTATTACTTGCTTCCAGCAAGTAATAGTGTCCACAATGTGCTAGGTTCTGTACAAACACCAAACAAGCGATGGTCTCTGCCTCAGGAGCTTAGCCTTACACCCAGACAAAAAAGCAAAACAAAAAGCAAGACAGAGTGTAAGGGAAACAGGAACAAGCTCTCCCATATATAGGTGCCCCCCTTTCCAATCCCTTCATCCAAGCCCCTGTCTACAAAGAAGCTGACAATAGCTCAGGTTCCTGCTTTACAGATTTGTCCCTTGTATTTCAAGTGCCATAGCATTTGCCCTAATAGTGCAACTGTCCCCACCATCTCTCCTCCTCCTCCTGTTTGGGGGACTGGAACACAAGCTCCTCAATCCTGGATATTCCCAGCTGATGCTAATTTATGACCTGAATCCCTCTCCCCCCTTACTGCTGCTGCCCATATTTCCTCACTCCTCTTGTTAGCTACTCTCCCCTGCACCTTTATTCCTAGATGCTGTTAGTCTCTCCCCTATGCTGCTGCTACTGCTGCTTTCCCTTCTGTTCAGCAGACTGTACAGATTTACAAGTTGAAGGGGACCTTACCTCTGAGACCTTCTTTGTTGCTCTGCCTGTTCTGTGACCACGTTGGGAGCAGGGGATAATGGATATTAGGGAAGTCTGAACCTCCCCTTGCTGTTAGCAACGTACTCTGGAGAGAAAGATAGAGATGCTGCTCTCTCTCCACTCCCCTCCCAGTCCCAGCCTCCTCCTCCTGCTGCTGCCCCCTCTCTCCCATCCACAAACTCAAGCTCTGTATGCACTCCAACTCAATAAGCCATCTCTCACCATCAGCTACCCTGGGGCTCAAGATCACAAGCCAGCCCCCTTCCCTCCCCAGTGACTTGCATCCTCACCCCTGCTTCCCACTGCACATGGTATCTTCCCAACTAGTCCTGCCTTATTTAGATTTAGGATCTGGGCAATTTCAGCAGCTGCAGGAGGCAAAGAGTTATGAGGGGGAAAAGGTGTGTAACAGAGAACAGAGACTTGAGAAAATCATCTGAAGAACTGGCAGTCTTTGTTCTGACGTGTGTGTGTGTGTGTGTGTGTGTGTGTGTGTGTGTGTCCGTCCTATCCCATTCACACGAGACAAAATTTGTCACTTAGAAATTATTTTCAAACTTCTGTACAAATGGTATCTATTTAGAGCGAGAGCCCTGGAAGTCTAGTTTCACACAAATCCAATTTGCATATTATTTATGCTATATGTTTACCTTTGCCATTTTTTAAAAAAGTTACTAACCTTTTTCCTTGCAAAGATAGACTTGAAAATCTAAACCAATATAAACTGATGACGCAAACCACTCTCTACGGTTAAAAACCTGTTATTGGGTTTTTTCCCCTAAAGATCACAAAGTTATTCACAGTCCTCTGGCCGACACTCAGCAGTAGCTTTAAGGTCCAGAAAACACAGTAATAAGTCTTTTAATTTCTTGTCCCTACTTTGAATATGTGCTCTCTCAGACTGTTGTCATTTTTCCCAGTTTCAATGTGTGGCAGCTACTTCAGGTGACCAGTGTGAGGTTTACAAAAAAAAAAACCTGGATAAAAACATTGGGTTATTTCCTTCACTGCTCTGCCCCAGTCAGACATGATGAAGATGTAGAGTTATGTGTCATCAGAATACAGACGATATCTCATGTTTCCTGAATAACCCTCTCATTGCCCTCATATATATGTTGAGCAGAAGAGATCTCTATGGCGTACTGGGGCAGAGAAAATTGTTCACAGCTACCTTCTGGTTCCTCTCAGAAAGCTACACCAGAGTCGCTCTAGGGAGAGTCCATCCACCCCTGCTGTAGCAACGTCCACCTCTTTGAGCAAGTCAGTTATGTCTATCAAATAGATCAGAAATTTGCTGACAGATTTAACAAATAAAAATCAACATTAACTCTTTATCTTCATTCAGTGCTGGCAGGAGATCATCAACTAATACAAACAGTATACTTTTTACTCTATACTGAGGCCTATAACCTGATTGACTGAAGTCCAGGAAATCAGAGAGTTGCCCTGTCATAGTTGTCTCGATGATTTCCCCCAAAAAATGGGAGATTGGATACCTATTAACTAATCTGATAGCCTCAAGGATTGGTTACTTGAGCCGTGGCCTTGCAGTAGCTTCTGTACAAGCCTCTGGTATTCTGTCCTCCTGAAGGAAACATCACTATTAGGACTGTCAAGCAAATAAAAAAAAAATGATGAATCGCAGCGTTAAACAATAATAGAATATCATTTATTTAAATATTTTTGGGTGTTTTCTACATTTTCAAATATATTGATTTCAATTATAACACAGAATACAAAGTATACAGTACTCACTTTATATTTATTTTTATTACAAATATTTGCCTTGTAAAAACAAATAGTATTTTTCAATTCACCTAATACAAGTACTGTAGTGCAATCTCTTTACCATGAAAGTTGAATGTATAATGTGGAATTCAAATGTAGAATTATGTACAAAAAATAACTGCATTCAAAAATAAAACAAAGTCTACTCAGTCCTATTTCTTGTTCATCCAATCGCTCAGACAAACAAGTTTGTTTACATTTGCAGGAGATAAAGCTGCCCATTTCTTGTTTACAGTGTCACCTGAAAGTTAGCACAGGCATTCTCATGGCACTGTTGTAGCTGCCATCGCAAGATATTTACGTGCCAGATACGCTAAAGATTCATATGTCCTTTCATGCGTCAGCCACCATTCCAAAGGACATGCATCTATGCTGATGACGGGTTCTGCTTGATAACAATCCAAAGCAGTACGGACCAACACATGTTCATTTTCATTGTCTGCGTGAGATGCCACCAGCAGAAGGTTGGTTTTCTCTTTTGCTGGCTCGGATTCAGTAGTTTCCATATCGGAGTGTTGCTCTTTTAAGACTTCTGAAAGCATGCTCCACACCTCATCCCTCTCAGATTTTGGACAGCACTTCAGATTCTTAAATCCTGCTGGTCATCCTGAGAATTAGCTCTTCCAGCGGTGAGCACCCTCTTCAGGCCAGTGTCTTGCCTGCCGCTGGCCCTGGTGCCCCTCTATGTCAGGGTTCTGCCCTGGCAGTAACCCACATTGTGGGTCTCCCCTCCCAGGGGATCCCCCAACCCTCTATCCCCACCTTGCCTCTGTGGCTACTGCCAGTCACTATCTAGCCCCCGCTCACTGGGGCGGACTGCAGTCTATAAACCACTCATCATCAGTAAGGGGGGTTAGGACCTGCTGCCTTTGCCTATCTCTGGGCTGCCCATCTGCAGCCCCAGTACCTTCATGGCAGGAGCGGGGTGACTACCCTGCTACACACACTTCCCCTTAAGCATGCTCACGGGGTGGGGGTGAGAACTCCCTATCGCCCCAGCTTCCCTCGCAGCTGGGCCCACAGGGAATCCCTCTCTTGCCACAGGCTCTCCACTACTTGGAGCCACCTGCTTCCCTCCACCATTGTCTGGGTCCCCACCATAGCCCATTTAGCTCCCGTGGGGATTCCCCTCTCTACCCAGGTTTCCACCGTAGCCCTCCTGGCTCCCATGTGGGTTCCCTGTTTTGTCTGGAGCCACTCTGCCCCCAACAATCCCCTTTCGAGGGCCCTGGTCCTCCCCACCCCCTCCTTCGGGCAGCTTCAGACCAAGACCGATCCTCCGGCTTCCCCCTCCTTCTCTGGGGGCACGGCCGTTGGACATGGCCTCCCTTGTGGCACAGGAAGCACGTCCACGGCCCTCCTTTAGCCACCTCAGGGTTAGCCTGGGCCCTGTGAGTTCCATAGGGGCACTCCCTCTTCCTGTGGCCTGGCTCCCCACAGGCCCAACAAATTTGGGGTCCCCCTGTTGACTTCACGGAGGGTGCTCTCCCAGTTTCTGCTTTTTCTGGGTGGGGCCTCTGTGCTCCATCCCGATAGGGACGCCCCCCCCCTTTTATAGTGTCCCAGTCACCCACAGGCAAAACAGTTTTTAGGCCTCGGCACCAGCTTCCAGCCCTTGGTGCTTGGCCCCCGTTGAGGTCCATGTGCCCTCTCCGGCAGCAGCTGAAGCAGCCCCACTTGCTGCTCAGTAAGCCGGGCCACACAGGTTCTCCAGTAGTAGTTCATCCCCATGGTCTCTATCTTCTGTCTCTACACTCAGATTCAGGCAATAGTCCCACAGTCATTGCCTTTGCCCCTTGTATCAGGGGCGGACCGCCTATGCCCACATTCTGCACCACCTGTGGCGGGGCAACAACTCACCGGCACAGCGCCTCCTGCTGGTCGCCCTGGGAATTAGTTCTTCCAGTGGTGAGTGCCCTCTTCAGGCCAGTGTCTCACCTGCCACTGGCCCCATGTCCCTACTGGACCCCGGTGCCCCTCTATGTCAGGGTTCTGCCCTGGTAGTAACCCACATTCTGGGTCTCCCCTCCCAGGGGAACCCCCAACCCTCTATCCCCCCTTGCCTCAGTGGCTACTGCCAGTCACTATCTAGCCTCTGCTCACTGGGGCAGACTGCAGTCTATAAACCATTCATCATTGGCCGGGGGGTTAGGACCTGCTGCCTTTGCCTATCTCTGGGCTGCCTCTCTGCAGGCCCAGTATCTTGTTGGCCCTTTTTAGCAAGGCCTGCAGCCTGGGGTTTTTCTTGGCTGGAGCTCCCCCACTCCCTCTGCCCTTCTCCAGCACTGCTCCACTTCTGGTACCCTTCTCTGCTTCCAGGCAGCAGGTCCTTCTCTCTCATGAAGCTAGAGAGAGAATCTCCTTTCTGGCCCACCGCCCTCTTATAAGGGCCAGCTGGGCCCTCATTGCACTGGCTACAGCTGTGGCTGCTTTCCCGATTAGCCTGGCTTTTCCCCACTGCAGCCCTCTCCCAGGGCTGTTTAATGCCCTTCATGGCAGGACACGGGGTGACCACCCTGCTACAATCACAATTAATTTTTTTGAGTTAATCGCATGAGTTAACTGCAATTAATCGACAGCCCTAATATCAAACAGAAATGTATCGTTGCTTCCCTGCTAGCCTTCACTAGCCAGAAGGGACAACAGTCCATCTCACAGATTGTAGCACAAAGCTGCCCAGCCCCTCCATAAACTCAGTGAGTGATTCTGACAGAAAATCAGCCAGAGAGAACTCAGCTTTTACTTCAAGAGGCTGTGTTTCCATGACAATAATAAATACTACTACTAATAATAATAATACCTAGCTCTTATAAAATCTCATAGCATTTTATAAAGGAGGTCAGAACCATTATCCCCATTTTACACATAGGGAAACTGTGGCACAGGGAGATGAAGTGACTTTTCCAAGCTCACCCAGCATACCAGTGGTATAGATAAGAATTGAACCTGGTCTCCTGGTTCCAACTCTAGTGTCCTATAGGCCACACTGACTCCCTTGTAGACATTTAAGTCCAAATCCTAACAATGTTGCATGTAAAGTAATGTGAAAATACTTCACAAATAGACAAACTCCATAAATGAATTGAGGCAGCTAGATTTCACGAAGCTGCCAAACACTTTAAACAACTCTGCTGCATGAAACTTTGAAGACACAATGGTAGAGACAGAGAACACTTTCTTCCATTTCTGCACAGCCATAGCACACAAACTGAACAGAAAACTTCTGACACTAGCTCTCTAACCATCTCCCCTTTTTCTTCATTGGTTGTAGGTCATTTGTAAACCATATTGACTTGCAAGGATATAGCAAATAGATAGGATGTTTAGGAGGGCATCAAATCGAAAGTAGAGGACAAAAGATCATTAAAAAGTCCTATCAAACCATCAACAGATTTGTCAGTGGGATGAATAATACTTTACCTCAAGGCTGTCTGAAAGCCTGTTGGATCTGTCAACTTCCAATGTCAGATCATCAAGACGGGTTCCAAACCCCATCAGAATAAGTATATCCCAAACCCAAACTGACAATGGCAGTGGTAAGCCTATGACCAAGGGGTAATTTCCATCCCCAACTCAAGCAGTAGAACTAAAGTGTGCCAGGCTTATGAGTGGAGCTTGCAGCCACCTAAAATAGCACCCCCTGGTTGTCATGGCAGCCATAAAATTCTGAGCCAATCCAAATGAATCACCATCTGTATGAACAATTAGCCTTGACAGCTCCAGCACCAGCAAGGAACCTGAGCACCGCAGCTAAGACATCAGTGTTAGAATAGGATAACTTATCAAGTCTAAAGCCTCCCTACTTTACAGTCCTACCCTGCCCTATCCCAGAGATAGGGCAGCTTTTTCTAAAAGTTCATGTATAGTTTCTCGTGCTTCAAATGTTGGAGTAATAGGGAAATCTTGCCTTTTTTAAAATCTATTCTTATATGAATCAGTATTGATAGTGAATAACCAGCCCAAATGCCTTTCATCTGTTTTGTAGTTTTATGGGATTGCCTTTAATTTCCTAAACCTCTTGTGGAAGCAGGGAAAGCTTCAATAAGGATTTGAAGGGGATTTTAATGCATGTTAGTCAGTTAGCAAGAGTCAGGCCATACTGTAACCCTAATGACGTGAGACTTGTAGGAGCAAAGATAGTGCAAGGCGACAGGACAAGAACTGTGTACAAAGTTATTATGACCTTGCAATCACTAACCAAAATGCAGGCTTGCTTTTTCTTAGGACTGAGACAAATAAGATAAGCCTTTCTGCTATGTATAAACAAAATGTAGTTGTTGCTTTTTACTGTCTGTATTATTGCTAGAAATTGTCTGTAACAAAGGTATAAAGGCTTGCTGTGATTGTTTACCAGTTGAGAGACCTGTCCAGGACTGGGGCGACCCTGTGTCCTATGGCACTCTCTCCCTCCATTGTAATTACTGGAGAAATAATAAAGTATTTGATTTTGCTGCACCCAAACAAAAAGCGAGAACTGAGTTTTTCTTCGACAATTTGGGGGCTCGTCCGGGATGGCAACGCCCACGGACCCACAGACGGCTACTACGGATCATTCCCCTTCGAACCCCATGGCGCCACATGAGAGGTATGAGACCTTTTGAAATCTCTATTGGGGTATCGGAGGAGGACTTTCCGTGAGGACGTCTGTCTCTGTTGGGCTCACGCCATCTGAACTTATTGACTGTGCAGCAGGATCAGATGCAAAGTGGTATTGGGGAGAGGCCCCAATAAGGTTAGTTTATAGCAGTACTGGGAACTGCTGAGTTGGCCAAGGTAAATGCATAGGTAAATGCATAAGGTAATGCATAGGTAAATGCATTAGAATGCACCGGTGCTGAGGGGTTTTTACCGCCTCAAGAGGGGTTGTCATACCGCCTCATGGTATTGGTCCGGACCAGGTAAAGATGCATCGTGGTTAAAAAAAAAAATTAAAAAGAGATAAAAAGGTTAAAAAAGGGTTAACAAAAAAGGAAGAAAAGAGGCCTTGGTGTGTGTGTGTGTGTACACCAGTGTGAGTGATCGTTATCAGAAGACGCCCAGAGTACCCTGTGAAGCGGAAGCTAATGATCAGGACTGCTCTAACGCAAGCCCGGTAACTAGTGGATCTTTAGGAGATCCGACCCACGGTGGGCTGACTCAGCCTGGCATAGTCCGGCGAGGAAGCTGCCTGGGTCTAGGGGTGTGTGAACCCATCTTCCCTCCCCTTTCCCTTCCGTGTGGGCTACTGACAGTCTGATCATCTCCTTAGTTTTTGAGCCGCTAGCGCGGACAGGGCACCCTCTCTGTGTGTGTAAGTGGAAAATGGGTAAGGGACAGTCTAAATATTCCACCTTACCCCCTAAGGGTACCCCAGCATATTACATGTACGTACATTATGGTCCTAGAACCTGCAGGTATTTAAATGATTGGAATCTGTACACGCGTGAAAATCCATCTAAATAATGCCCATTAGAAGGTACCTTCAATCTAGATAAGATCATATATCTCAGAGGAGCTTTTAATTACGAAAGAAAAGCCTCTGACACAGTGTGAGCAATTTGTCTAGGAACGGGTTAATTTGAAATTCGGCTTAGCCCAGAGATAAAGGAGAAGTTGTTTTGTGTTCAAGGTCAAGAATCAGTGCGGACTATGCTAAGTGCAAAGGAAAACTGCTTTCAGCCCAAGCTGCTTGTGGAAAAATAGAGACACAGGCAAACCAAAGGCAGTACAAGTTACAGAATTGGAATTATATTTGCAAAGCTTAACTTTCCAGTGAGACATGTGTGAGTATTAAAGTGGCTTAAGGCTTGGGGCATTCATATTTTTCCTGTGTGATGTGGGAGCATTCCCAACACTCTCCATTGTTGTTTTATTATTGTTAATGAAGCTTTAAAATTTGATTATATGCTCTGTCAGTCTGATCACCTGACATGAGGGATAAATTAGTAACAGGACTTTGTCACAATTTGGTGAGCAATTAATAATGGGGGAGCCCTGCAGAATTTACACCATCTATCTGTTTTATCCTTGTTATTTTATGTTTGCTTTGTTTGGTATTGTTGGTGTTATATGATAAGGATTGCATGATTATAGGTGAGCCCTAATAGCATAAGGAAACACTATTTAGTTTTGTTCTGTTCTGTTTAACCGGTTACTGTAGTTTTTCTGCTCTGTTCATTTGGGCGTTGGGTGTGTGAGCGGAACTGAACTTCTCGTTCGTAATTCCTCGGAGTGGAAGCCATGTGTGCGATGAAGCTCTGAGGTTGTATTGAGATCTTTCTGTCCCACCCCCTGTGACGGACAATGTAATAGAAGTAGAAAAATCTGGCTTAGACTGTAATTTTCTCTGCTCCCTGTGTAATTTTCTTTTCTGTATAAGTGTCAGCAGACAAATGGGTGGGTCTCTGGGTAGACCCCCTAAAGTGGTTTGGATTATGTGTTAAGTAAATGGCCTTTACCCAATGGCCATGTATTTTTGCCCAGGTGGCAAGCCTTACTAGGGAGGACTCGGGTAGTCTTGTGAGTAGAAATGTTTTGGGGAAAAGACCAGAAGGGTGGGGCTAGTTGAGAAGCTCACCATCCTAGCTAAACTGGTAGTGGAGCAAATTGGTGCCAAATGGAAGGGACGGCTCAGCGAGAAAAAAAGGATCGGGCCCAGGCGGGCAGGCAACAGACAGAGTGATTGGAAAACAGGTTGGAAACTTTTGAGGGTGTAGTGGAAAGAAGGAGTAAGTGAATATAAGCATGAGAATTTCAAATTCTCAGAAGGATATTTGGAATGGTGATTTGAATTGGTAAAGTGGCTGTTGGAAGGGAAAAGCAAGTGATTTTTAAGAGAAAAGTTTTTGGTGTCTTTGAAATGTTTGTAGATAAATTCAGGCAAAGAAATTATTAGATTGCAATCATTTGGCTATGAACAATTTTGTTAAATCAGTTGAAGAATGTATACAGTGCTATGTAATGAAAATTTTATTAGGCTCTACAGGCACTATAAGTGGTGATGTTTTCTTTCAGTGTTTAAAAGCAGGAGTTAAAAGAAATAAAAGCAAGCCGGAAAGCATCTGTGTTAATGCAAATTAACTAACTGATAAGGTAGAGGCCGCTGAACCAGGGCTGTCTAAGAAACACATACGAGAAAATATGGGGTAATTCCTCTGTTTTGCCTAGAATCAACAAGAGTATTTGTATATTTTAAGTATTTAACTGCCCAGAAGGGGTGGACCTCTGTTTTTGTCTTTCAGATAATCAAAGAAAACTAATGCCAGCTGCACAACATTCAACGTACCTTGATTTACTGGCACAGTAAAAATTATGTTGTGTGTTCTATGTTCTATCTTGTGGTGTTTGTCTCGTGGCCAGAATTGTTGTGTTTAATATTTTCATGAGATGGTCTGATTTGAAATCAAGCGGAAATGTTGGATTGAGATGCAGATACTTGTTTTGTTCAACTTAGAATACAAAGTGTTTGGTTACATCAGAAAAATGTGATATACCAAAGTCTAATACTTAAGAAAATGTAAGAGAAAGAAACTACATTGGCCAAATCTTTTAATTGAGAATTGTTGTTAAAATTTGCATACTGACAGTCTTTGGAAGCAAGGACATGAAAAGTTAACCCACTCCCCATATTGTACAAGGGATCCTTCTGGCTACCTCAGACTTTTAGCCAGAGGGCTGGGGATGGTGGATAGCTATTGGACTAGAGGTTATATTAAGTGAACTTCTCACAGTGGGTGTGCTTGTCCTGGCTTGTTGTTCCAAAGTTCTGTAATAAGGTTATTTTAGTGAAAGGGTATATGTGGCATACATTGAATAATAAGACTAATGTACTGTATAACAGTAATGTTTATGTGTTCATGGTATAAAAGAAGGTGTATAAGTAAAGAGTAGAAGTTTCCTTTGTATGTTAACAAAAAAAAAAAAAGCCAAGAAGGGAGAAAAAAAAAAGAGAATAGCTAACATGCTCAGTCTAGGAAAAGGGGGGATGGTTGCTGCAGTTAAACAAGGTTGGTGTGCAGCGGGCAGCCCACCCTCCTCCTTGGGGACCTTTTGTAAATATTCAGATTGATTTTATTTAAATGTCTAAATGTTGTGGTTATGAATATGTATTAGTTTTAGTTGATGTATTTACCAATTGGGTTGAAGCTTTTCCCTGCAGGAAAGCAGATGTCAGGACTGTTGTGAAATTTTGCTTAAAGATTTTGTGCCACATTTTGGCATCCCTGTGAGTATCAACAGTGATCGTGGACCTCATTTTACTGGACAGATTGTAAAGGAGTTATGTGCAGCTCACTGCCCTCACCACCCACAGTCTGCTGGGACAGTGGAACGCCAGAACAGGATTTTAAACAATAAACTGGCCAAGATTTGTGCTGAAACAAACTTAAAGTGGCCAGATGCCCTTCCTTTGGCACTGATGAGTATGAGAGCCATTCCCAATCGAAAGACTGGACTCAGCCCTCATGCAATTTTGACAGGACGCCCAATGTGACTACCAGCTGCACCCCCACTAACCCCAGCTCAGATGGACATTCATTTGCTGGATAACATAATGCTTAAGTATTGTCAGGCACTAATGAAATGTGTTAAGTCTTTTTATACACAGGTGAAGGAAGCACTACCGAAGGATCCTGTGCAACCTTGCCACTCCTTGAAACCAGGAGACTGGCTCTACATAAAGATCCATCAACGAAAGACTGCCTTGGCTCCACGCTGGAAAGGCCCTTTCCAAGTCCTGCTGTCTACCAACACCGCTGTGAAGTGCCAAAGACTGACTGCCTGGACCCAGGATTCTCTCTGCGAAAAGACCCCTCCACATCAGAAGAATTTTCCTACTGATGATTAGCCTATTCTTCTTCTAGCTCTACTGTGCTTCTGGGCAGCAGGGAAAAAGGACAAGGTGACGTACTGGCAACCTCTCCCTTGTCCGCTGACAGACCAACTGTGCCTTTGGACTTTTCTAGAAAAAGCAAAGCCATTACAAGGTGATATGTGCTGGCAACCTCTCCCCTGTAGGATGCTAAACCACGATTGTTTTGGGAAAGAAGAAGAAACACTCACTCCACTGACATTGCCAAAGTCCAGGAATTCCTGACTGAAAAGGACACTGAGAACTGACCCTGGTGAAGAAACAAAGAATTACATACTGGCAGGAAGAAATTTGTGGGACCCATGCTTGGGACTGTGGTATTAATTGGATTTTGGGCTTTATTCTACAGGCTGCGCCCTGTGTTCTGGATAAATCCTTCAGTATGTATTGCCCTCCCTAACTGGATTTTAAATGACATTGCCCTTATCCAGTTTTCAAATCACTTCTACATACCCAGATTGCTCACAAGGGGCTGCCATTAGATTAGCACAACAAAAAGGCCTGGGTTATTTCCTCTGGACAAAAAGGGAATTGACCAGATCCCTGTGGGCTGGGGCCAATAGTGTAGTAGCCATTTGGACTATTCTTCCAGGCCAAGAACATGATAAGAAATTGGGCCAACTAGAAAAGGCCACTAGCCTTATTTTTGAAGCTCAGCTATCTTAAGTACAGGCTGGAGTTGGTGAGTTACATGTCATTTCCACCCTTAGTTCTATGACCCAGAAGTTACTGATAGAGATGGTATTGCAATCTCACTGAGGCTGGGAAGGCATTGCAGTGGGATCTAGACCAGACTTGGCCCACTGCCCTTACAGACACGTCAGGAGTACCATCTGATCTGTGGTCATGAAGACATACTTGGACACTTTCTGGATGGAAGTGTGGACATTCACAGTGCTCCTTCCAAGCATATGGACCGGTTAGGTTGGGTGTGGGCTCCCACATACCGAATCCTGCTGGGTCCATGGGGAGGATGCATGTGGAACTGAATTATTTACCAAGACATCTGGGAAATTAGACCACCTGGTATACCTACCTGATTTATAGACAGTACCCCTAGAATAACACCTGACAAGATATACATATTGATCTTACCACTGCTGCAGGCAATTATATCATTTACTGGCCTGCAGATAGAATGCAGATAGAATGTTGCAAGTAGCTCTTAGATTTCAGGTATATTTTGATTGGACTAGAGTAGTGCCTGATCGGTTTCAAAATTTGCTTTCATTGTTACCAAAGGTTCAAAGAATCTCTGAATTGCAAGGGCGAATTCACATGCTTTAGAATATATATCAAGCTGAAAAGAATGCCTTTCATACAGCTTATAGAGTGTTTACTTTATGTACTAGGTATGATGTTTTATGCTTTGTAATCACAATTGTACAACAGCCCCATTATATTATTCCTATGGGAATGTTATTGTTTGTAGTGTTGTTAGTTAGCTTGGGATTTATTGTTGTTGTTGTTGTAAAAAACGTAAGAATAGCACTACCTTTCATGTTCATGCTAATCATGCTTTGTCATTACATCCCTTGACAACCCCTAAGGTTGACATATCTGCTGTAGAATCTGAACTCCACGAATTAATGCAAATGGAGATTTGAAAATATTTGTTGTACTAGAAGTACAAAAGGGGGGAGTGTGGAAGCAGGGAAAGCTTCAATAAGGATTTGAAGGGGATTTTAATGCATGTTAGTCAGTTAGCAAGAGTCAGGCCATACTGTAACCCTAATGACGTGAGACTTGTAGGAGCAAAGATAGTGCGAGGCGACAGGACAAGAACTGTGTACAAAGTTATTACGACCTTGCAATCACTAACCAAAATGCAGGCTTGCTTTTTCTTAGGACTGAGACAAATAAGATAAGCCTTTCTGCTATGTATAAACAAAATGTAGTTGTTGCTTTTTACTGTCTGTATTATTGCTAGAAATTGTCTGTAACAAAGGTATAAAGGCTTGCTGTGATTGTTTACCAGTTGAGAGACCTGTCCAGGACTGGGGCGACCCTGTGTCCTATGGCACTCTCTCCCTCCATTGTAATTACTGGAGAAATAATAAAGTATTTGATTTTGCTGCACCCAAACAAAAAGCGAGAACTGAGTTTTTCTTCGACACTCTTAATAAACCAGTAAGAGAACTGTATATCATTCATATTACAAACATGGGTTGAAGTAGTATAAATTTATATAATCAACAGCATTGCAGGAAGAAGTGGGTGAGGCTTTTTTTAAACAACTAACAAAATCAAGCACCGGACTTGGTGATGGGGGACTCAACTACCCAGACATCTGTTGGGAAAATAACACAGCAGGGCACAGATTATCCAACAAGTTCTTGGAATGTATTGGAGACCATTTTTTATTTCAGAAGGTGGAGAAAACTACTAGAGGAGAGGCTGTTCTACATTTGATTTTGACAAATAGGGAGGAACTGGTTGAGAATTTGAAAGTAGAAGGCAGCTTAGGTGAAAGTGATCATGAAGTGGTAGAGTTAATGATTCAAAGAAATGGTAGAGGGAAAATAGCACAATAAGAAGGCAGACTTCAGCAAACTCGGGGAGTTGGTAGGTAAGATAACCTGGGAAACAAGTCTAAGGGGAAAAACTATTCAAGAGAGTTGCTCTTGTGCCCATTATTAAGGGCACAAGAGCAAACTATCCCAGTGTGTAGGAAAGATAGGAAATATGGCAAGAGATCACTCTGGCTTAACCAGGAAATCTTCAATGATCTGAAAAACAAAATGAGTCCTACACAAAGTGGAAACTAGGTCAAATTACAAAGGATGAATATAAATAAATAAAATAAGTAGGTTTTAATTAGAAAGGCTGAGGTACAAAATGAGATTAAACTAGCTAGACCAGGGGTGGGCAAACTTTTTGGCCTGACGTCCACAACTGGGTGGGAAAATTACATGGATGGCCATGAATGTAGGGCTGGGGCAGAGGGGGCTGGGGTGTAGGAGGGAGTGTGGGGTGTGGGAGGGGATGAGGTGTGCAGGAAGGGGCTCAGGGCAAGGAGTTGAGGCAGAGGAGGGGTGCGGGATGTAGGAGGGGGCTCAGTGCAGGGGGTTGGGGTGCAGAGAGGGTATGGAGTGCGGGAAGGGGCTCAGGGCAGGGGGTTGGGGTGCAGGAGGGGTGCGATGTGCAGCAGGGGGCTCAGGGCAGGGAGTTAGGCTTCAGGAGGGGTGTGGCAGGGGGCTCAGGGCAGGGGGGGCAGGGTGCAGGAGGGGTTCGGGGTGCGGGCTCCGGCCTGGCACCGCTTACCTGGAGCAGCTCTGCGATGGCAGCGGCGCACAGCGAGGCTAAGACAGGCTCCCTGCCTGCCCTGGCCCCACGCCGCTCCCAGAAGCAGCCAGCACCACATCCCTGCAGCCCCTGGGGGAGGGGGGACAGAGGGCTCTGCACACTGCCCTCACCTGTGGGTACCTCCCCCGAAGCTCCCATTGGACACAGTTCTCCGTTCCCAGCCAATGGGCGCTGTGGGAGCCTGCAGGCGAGGGCAAAGCACCCTCCTCCACCTCCAGGGGCCGCAGGGACGTGGTGCCGGCCACTTCCGGGAGCAGCGTGGGGCCCACAGCACCATTGGGGTGGCAATTCCACGGGCCGGATCAAAAGCCTTGACGGGCCAGATCTGGCCCGCAGGCCATAGTTTGGCCACTCCTGAGCTACAGACAAAAAAGGTAACAAGAAAAAATATATACCGGTATACAAATATATTAGGAACAAGAGGAAGACCAAGGACAGGGTAGACCTGTTACTCATTTGGGGATGGGGGGGAACAATAACAGAAAATGTGGAAATAGCAGAAGTGCTAGATGTATTTTTTGGTTCAGTTTTTACCAAAAAGGTTAGTAGCGATGGAACATCTAACATAGTGAATGCCAGTAAAAATGAGGTAGGATCAGAGGCTAAAATAGGGAAAGAACAAGTTAAAAATTACTTAGACAAGTTATATGTCTTCAAGTCACCAGGGCCTGATGAAATGCATCCTAGAATACTCAAGGAACTGACTGAGGAGATACCTGAGCCATTAGCGATTATCTCTGAAAAGTCATGGAAGACCGGAGAGATTCCAGAGGACAGAAAAGGGGAAATATAGTGTCAATCTATAAAAAGGCAATAAGGACAATCCAGGGAATTCCAATTTTTCCCACATCCTTCTAGTAGTGTGAGGCCCAAAACTGCACACAGTACTCCAGATGAGGCCTCACCAATGCTGAATAGAGGGGAATGATCACATCCCTTGATCTGCTGGCAATGCCCCTACCTATACAGCCCATAATGTAGTTAGCCTTCTTGGCAACAAGGGCACACTGTTGACTCATATCCAGCTTCTTGTTCACTGTAACCCCCAGGTCCTTTTCTGCAGAACTGCTGCCTAGCCACTCAGACTCCAGCCTGTAGCAGTGCAGGGGATTCTTCCGTTCTAAGTGCAGGACTCTGCACTTGTCCTTGTTGAACCTCATCAGATTTCTTTTGGCTCAATCCTCTAATATGTCTAGTCCCTCTGTATCCTATCCCTACCCTCCAGTGTATCTACCACTCCTCCCAGGTTAGTGTCAACTGCAAACTTGCTGAGGATGCAGTCCATGCCATCCTCCAGATCATGAATGAGAAAATGAAGAGAAAGCAAGGATCAGATTATTTAAATATGTGCTGAAAATGAAACATCTGAAGTCTCTATTCCAAAATGAGTAAACAACTCTTTTGAATGTTCCTTTAGGGGGCCTGCCAGCGGACAGGCTCTTGCTGATGTCAGCGGACACTGGATCAGGCTCTAGGTGAGCAGAAGAAGTTATTTAACAGTTGGTATCCTAAATATTAATAGAAGTCACTGGATACTGAAGTCTCAGGGAATACACAGTTTATGAAACCTAACCACTACTTAGTATTACTATATGCAGTGGTGAGCTCCAGCTGGTTCGCACCAGTTCGCAGGAACCGGTTGTTCAATTTAGAAGCCTTTTTAGAACCAGTTGCTCCAGGACAACCGGTTCTAAAAAAGCTTTTAAATTTAACAAAGGCTCAGGCAGCTGTCCACCCAGCCCCCGGCCCCAGCTCACCTCCCCCTCTCCCCTGAACGCTCTACCCTCCTTCTCCTCACCTTCCCCTGCTTCCCGCGAATCAAATGTTCGCAGGAAGCCTGAAACAAGGAGCAGGCAGGTAAGCCGGGCGGGTGGGAGGCGGACGGGGGACGGTGGGAGGCACGACTCGCGCGGCCCAGTCCGGTTCCCCCTGCCCCTGGCCGAGCGCCCCCAGCTCGGGCTGGTCCTGGCTGACCGGCTTCGGCCCGGCTCGGGGAGTCGGGCCCCGCGGCGCCGGTCCCGGTGCCAGCCGAGCGGCCCCGGCCCGGCTTGGGGAGTTGGGCCCTGCGGCGCCGGTCCCGGTGCCGGCCGAGCGGCCCGGCTCAGGGAGTCTGGGCCCTGTGGCGCCGGTCCCGGTGCCGGCCGAGCGGCTCCGGCCCGGCTCGGGGAATCGGGCCACGCGGCGCCAGTCCCGGTGCCGGCCGAGCGGCTCCGGCCCAGGCCCCAGGCAGTGTGGTAAGGGGGCAGGGAGCAGGGAGGGGGTGTTCGGTGGGTTGTGGGGGGTGGATAGGGGTCGGGGCGGTAAGAGGGCAGGGAACAGGGGGATTGAATGGGGGCAAGGGTCCCGGGGGGCAGTCAGGAAGGAGCAGGGGTTGGATGAGGTGGTGGGGGGCAGTCAGGGATAGAGAGAAGGGGTAGTTGGATGGGGCAGGAGTCCCAGGGGGCCATCAGGAATAAGAGGAGGGGTTGGATGGGGCGGCAGGGGGCAGTTAGGGGACAGGGAAGGGGGGTGGATGGGGCAGGGGTCCTGGGGGTGGGGTGTCAAGGAATGTGGGGCGGTTGGATGGGGCAGGAGTCCCGGGGGGTAGGGGGGGCACGACCCCCTTGTGGGGTGAGGAGGAGGGAACCGGTTGTTAATATTTTGGCAGCTCATCACTGACTATATGTACCATACAAGAAACAGCATGTGCACCCATTTAAAACATGTGACTGTCCCAGCCATCAGAGGAAAGAAATGAGTATCTTGAATAGAAATTACATTTCTGTGAATGAAATGCTAGTATTCACAAAAACTTTGTCCAGTTTATTATGTCTAGATACTGCATGATCTTTTTGAACATTCCCTGTTATGGTGCAAATTACTACATTTGACCGTAAAGACAGCTATAGCTCTCCTGGTGACAGTATCGGGGGAACCCATTGTCAGAGACTTTAACAGCTGACATTAATAGCCTTATTTGGGTTGAATCTGTTACAGATTCGAAGTGCCCAACTGGTGGTACCATGTCAGTTCCAAGATTTCTCAGTATTTAAAAGACTTTCCTCTCCTTCAAGGAACCTCAGGATATAATGAGAGAAAGAACCTAGGTCAGGTCAGAGAGGATCAATGCTGATCACATATAAAGTTTCAGCATAGTAAAAGGATCAGTTTTGCCAACTTCTAGAGATCAAAAATTATACGTTGGACCCCTTAATGCTATCAAAAATCATGACATTTTAAAATAATCAAAATATGGTTTTTAATCAGTCTCGACTTTTTAACTCCCTTCTACTCCTCTGCCAGTGTCTGTGTGATAATTTCAGGTTGAAAAGTCAACCTTTAATGCACACAAAATGCATGCCTCTCTCTGGCTGCTCAAGTGGAGACTCCATTTACCTCTCCTCTCCCCCTAAGACAGGGGAACTGCCATTCATTTCCTATTACTGTTCCCCTTCCCTCCCACCACCTTTCTTCCCTTAAGATTCTCCCCCTGCCTGGACCTATCAGCACCACCTCCCTGATTCCTCCCCCCTTCTGATACCCCTGAGGGCTTCTGCCCTTCCCTGGACCCAGCAGCACCACCTCCCCAACTCCCACTCTGGCTTCATTTTGTGTTCTGCCTGTATCCCAAGTGGAGAAGATCCAAGACAGCCAGAGGAGGAAAGCATTGTTGCTAGGTTTGGGTCCCTTGAGACAACAGCAGCTTTACCCCAGAGTTACTCCACTGCCTCAAGACCCTCTCTGCTGACCATATATTGAAGGCAGGGCTCAGAGGCAGAGCAAGGCTTATCCTTAGCCCCAAGGCTCTCACACAGAGCTCTGCCCACTTTGAAAACTGCGGTATCAAAGGAACTTCTGCAGATGTCAAATTCCACGACACGCCATCAATTTGCAAGAGTTAGCAACACTACCTTCCCCTAGCTGCTCAGGGGGGCTCACCTTACCCATCGCTATCCCCAGACAGGGAACTGCCATTCTATCCCCTCCATCCCGCCCCAAAGAGCCCCATCACTGTCCTCTGCACCTCACTCAGTCTCTCTCCCACACCCCATCCCCCTACAACACCATAATCTGCTCCTGCTCCCCCTCACTTTCCCTATCCACTTTTCACAGTGTCCCTGCTGCTCCTCACTGTCCCATCCAGCCCCCTGAACCATAGACTGGCAGCCACTTTGCCTGTGGGCCTGGCTTCAATCTCACTGAAAACTGTGGGAGGTGGCAGCAAACTTTATTAAGGGCAGCTTCACTTCTACATGCAAATAGACCAGTGGTTCTGAAACTGTGGGTTGGGACCCCAAGTGGGTCACAACTTCATTTTAATGGGGTTTTCAGGGCTGGTATTAGACTTGCTGAGGCCCAGGGCCAAAGCCGAAGCCCATGCCCCACTGCCTGGAGCCTGATTTTGGAATTAAATATATAGAGTCAAATCCTGCACTCCTCACTTAAGCAATATTCCCAGTGACATCAACAGGAGATTTGTCTGAGTAAAGGCTACATAAGGGCTGCAGGATTTGGTGCATTTATTTTATCAAAAAAAGTAATATTTGGATTTGGTAATATTGTACTAAATAATATAACAATTTTTTACTGCTTGAAAAAGAAACTGGTGAGCAACTGTGTTAAAAGTATCATTCAAATCTACAGATAATTTACCAGAATCTGCTCCTATTAGAGAGCCCTCTTAGTACTATGACTTGTCCTAAAACTCAGCAGATAATTTAATAAGAATAAAATCAAGGACATAGAAAGTGCATAGTTTCTTGAACAGTGAGACTGTGCAGTATCAAATTTCTCCAGTGATTATGTGGCCTTCAGCAGAGCATCACAGCCATACAGGACACAAATTCATTACTTTGTTATATGTGAAAAAGTTGCACAATGGTATTACATTGTTAAATATATAATGTTGTTGGGCCAAAACTGAGGTGCTGAAAACCTTGAATGGGAGTTGAGGGAGGCTCAAAACCTCACAAAACTAGGCACACACAATTGGAAAAGTATATTTTTAAACACCTACAAGATATTTTGTAGCTAACGTCTTCTATACTTTTATTGGCTCAGATTTCTCCTTTCATGTCCTTGCAGGCAGAACTTTGCATTGACCCAAGCCCCACTCAGCATAGTGTCCATCTGCAAGGATACAGTTGCAGGATCAAGGCCATAAAATAGAAGACGGTATTAGCTACAAAATGTGTCTTATATTTGTACAATTCTGAGCATAACGGTCTTTGATCTTGACTGAGGCCTCATGGAACTACTGGAATGCTAGTAAGTAAAATAAATAAATAATAGCATTTAAAGGAAGACCATCAAGTGATTTAAGACCAACATTTAGGTTTAGACATATAGGCTAATAAATGCTAGTAAGAATCTAAAACAGTAGAACACATCAACATAACTGCTTTTAATATAGTTATTTTAAAATGTTAATACAGCCATTTTAAATGTAAACATTCTCTTGTAGTGCATGCAACCTAGCACTGCAGCATTGTACTACTGCATTAGAACCAATAGTGAAAACAACACTATACAAAACAGGTTAATTTCATTGTCCAAACTAAGAGAAGCATGGAATCTAATCCAACAGTACACATAGAACATAGTAAAATGTAAGATTTGTTTTGATAATCTAAAAGCACACTAGTTACACACGTGAGGGGGTTTGGGTATAATATATTATTTTAATTTTGACATGTTTCCTTTAAAGAACATTGGATGAAATTACTGCTTTAAAATACATTTATTCTAACAGACCACACTTTTGAAATGGAATGACTGCCACCTGGTGGAGAGTCAAGGAATCAAAGTATATAAGCAAACCACTCGCCTTAGACCAAATGGCTGGTATTGCCAGTGTTTTGGGGTACTTTTAGAAGCTGTAGAATGTATTTGCATATGTAACACCACATAACTATAAATAGGGCAGATTTATATTTGCCATTAACAAGTAGTAAAATCTAAAGAGGTGACTTTACTTACCATTTTAAATTAAATGCAGTTAAGCACTAGAATCAGGTCTGTGAAATGCCATAGCAGCACTTTCTCTGACAGTCTCATCAGTTTCTTCAAACCCTACGCTTTCATTTAAAAAAAAGTTTCTTGCCCTTATGTGGTTGCACAGATATCTATCTGAATATGAATCAATGCTGGCCTTTTGTTTGCTCATTCAGACATTTCAATCATCACCTGATTGGCTACCCCTGCAAAATAACTCTAAGTCTCTCTGTTTAAAGATAGCTGTGCAGTATGAACCCACAGACAGAAGAGTCCAATGGACACTATAAGTTGACCCTTCTGATTACACATCACAGAGATAATTTTACACATTCGAATGCTAATGCAACATTTTCTGCATAGGTTGAGACAGCTAATGCATGTGCCAATCCTCACATAACAAATATTCAACAGCACACTTCTCAAGGAGAACCTCTCTTCTGGCCTTCAAAAAACCCACCAACCTCATCATCAAAAGCAAGCTCCCCACAGATCAGGAATCACTAATGCCAGAACAATAAATGCAAAACCTGCAGATATATCTCCACTGATGAACACCCCCCCCATAATGCATCTTTCAAGATCCATTGGTCCTACACATGCCTATCACAATACGTGGTGTACCTCATCCAGTGCATCAAATGCTCCAACAACTGCTACATGGGTGAAACCAATCACTCCGCTCTCAAATGAACTCACACAGGAAAATGATAAAAACAAAAACACCACATCACCTGTGGGTGAACACTTTTCACAAAATAATCACTCTATATCTGATCTATCAGTCCTCATCCTCAAAGGAAACCTACACAACACTTTCAGAAGACTAGCCTGGGAGCTTAAATTCATAACTTTGCTAGACACTAAAAAACAGACTTAATAAAGACAGTGGATTGATGGCTTATTACAAAAATCTGTAACCCACTAATACCCCTTTTTGTCCTATGACTACAGGGGTGTTAATGGGCCACTTCATCTTGCATGATCCCATAGAACATGTGCTAACTACCTATGCTAAACTAACTGTTTAATCTTGTATTTAGCTGCAACATTCTCAGTACCTTTCCCAGACCCGAAGAAGAGCTCTGTGTAGCTCAAAGCTCAAAAATCTCAAAAGCTTGTCTCTCTCACAACAAAAGTTGGTTCAATAAAAGATATTACCACCTTGTCTCTCTGCCTCTCAAGGAGAAATCTATGGGCAGTAGAGTTAAGGAAAATAAGAAAAAGGTTTCTTTAAGTATATTCAGAACACAAAGAATCCTAAAAATTGCACTGGTCAATTAGTAGGTGGAGATGATAGAATTGTCAGTAATAATTCAGAAAAGGAAGAAATGTTCAATAAATATTTTTGTTCTTATTTACGAGGTTAGATGATGTAGTTGTTTGATCATCACTAGATGATATACTTTCTACTCCAATAGTAATTCAAGGAGGATGTTAAACTGCAGATACTACAGACATACATTTTGAAATCAGCATGTCCAAATAACTTGCATTCAGGAGTTTTGAAAGAATTGGCAGAGGAACTCTCTAGTCTGTTGGTTTTGATAAGTCTTGAAACACTGGGGAAGTTCCAGAAGACTGGAAGAAAGCAAATGTTGTACCAATATTTTAAAAGGGTAAAATGGATCACAAGCAAAATAATGGAATGGTTGATATGGAACTTGATTAATTAAAGGAAAGTAATGTAATTAATTCCAATAAACATGGGTTTATGGAAAACAGATCTGTCAAACTACCCTGATATCTTTTTCTGATGGGATTACAAATTTGGTTGATAAAGGTACAAAAGTAGATGTAATATTATCACAGGCTCCTCTGAGTCAAAGGAGCATCTTATTAAGATAAACTCACCTTAATTTTTCAGCAATAAAATAACATTTAACTCAAGATGGCCACCTGGGCTTTAAATTCCCTAACATTCCATTGCTAGTTCAACCAAAAGGTGTGTCAGAGTTAGACCCTGACCAGGCCACATTGCTTGGATTGAGATAGGGAAATCATACTTCCCCTGTCCCAGCTTCACCCAAACATGATCCTGGAAGCAGCCAGCCCTTGTTATCTTGCCTGCTTGAGCCTGATTGGGTTCTGCTTCCTTCCAGCCCTTCTAGCTGCTGGAAGATCAATTCTTCTTGGCTCTGCCAGCAGCTGATCCTGGCTGACCTTTCTAGGTAGCTCTTGGAAGACTAAACTCACTGCTTTTTTTTTTCCAAAAGGATACCTTCTTCAGGTAGGGTGTACCAAGACAGCAGGGCCTCCAGCAGGGAGCAGCAAATGCCTGGTACACCTCATCACAAATATATTTTGATTTCTCTAAGGCATTTGACTTGGTATCACATGACATTTTGATTAAGAAACTGGAATGATATAAAATCAACATGGCCCACACTGAATGGATTAAAAACTTCGTAGCTGGTAAGTCTCAAAATGTAATTTTTAACGGAATCATCACTGAGCAGTGGTGTTTCTAGTGGAGGCCTCAAGGGAGTCAGTACTTGGTCCTACGTAATTTAATGCCTTTAACAATGACCTGGAAGAAAACATAAAATCATTGTTGATAAAGTTTGCAGAAGACCCAAAGACTGGGAGAGTGGCAAATAATAAAGAGAGGACAGGTCACTGATACAGGGCAATCTGGATCGCTTAGTAAATCAGGCACAAGCAAATAAAATGTGTTTAAATACTTCCAAATGTAAAGTCATACATCTAGGAACAATGATTGTAGGCCATACTTACAGGATAGGAGACTCTATCCTGGTGATTCTGAAAAAGACTTGGGGGTTCCTGGTGGATAATCAGCTGAACATGAGCTCTCAGTGTGATGCTGTGGCCCAAAGGGCTAATGCTATGCTTGAATGTATAAACTGGGGAATCTTAAATAGGAGTAGGAGGTTATATTACCTTTGTATTTGGTTCTTGTGCAACTGCTACTGGTGCAATCCTCTGTCCAATTCTGGTGTCCACAAATCAAGAAGGATGTTGAAAAATTGCAGCGGTTCAGAGAATAGTCATGAGCATGATTAAAGAATTGGAAAATATGCCTTATAATGATGGACTCAAGGAGCTCAATCTGTTTATCTTAACAAAGAGAAGGTTAAGGAGTGACATGTAAGTCGCTACATGGGGAACAGAAATTTGATAAGACAGCTCATCAATCTAGGAGACAAAGATATAACAGGATCCAATGGCTGGAAGCTGAAGCTAGACAAATTAGACAGAGTAGAAATAAGGCATACATTTTAAACAATTAGGGTAATTAACCACAATTAATCATTGGAACAGCTTTCAAAGGGTTGTTGTCAGTTCTCCATCACTGGAAATTTTAAAATCAAGATTGGATATTTTTCTAAAAGACATGCTCTAGTTTGGACAACAATCTAGTTCAGACAACAAAGTTGTTCTCTTTTGCCACAAAGGGCAGGACAAGAGGCAATGGGTTCACGCTATAGCAAGGATGCTCAAACTGGGGGTTGGGACCCCTCAAGGGGTTGTGAGGTTATTACATGGGGGGTCACAAGCTGTCAGCCTCCACCCCAAACCCCACTTTGCCTCCAGCATTTATAATGGTGCTAAATATATAAAAAAGTGTGTTTAATTCATGGTGGGGGGTCACACTCAGGCTTGCTATGTGAAAGGGGTTACCAATACAAAAGTTTGAGAACCACTGCACTACAGCATAGCAGATTTAGATTAAATCTCAGGAAAAACTTCCTAACTGTAAGAAGAGTAGGACACTGGAACAGATGCCTCAGTAAGTTGTGGAAGCTTCTTCAGTGGAGGTTTTCAAAAGGAGGCTGGCTAGCCACCTGTCTTGGATGGTTTAGACACAACAAATCCTGAATCTTGGCAGGGGGTTAGACTAGATGACCCTTGTGGTCCCTTCTAACCCTATGAGTCTATGATTAACCCAGGGTGATCCTATGGCCTGTGTCATGCAGGAGGTTAGACTAGATGATCACAATGTTCCCTTCTCACTTAATAACCTATGAAATTATGAATGTCTGCCTGCCAGTCAATCATCTAATGGTGTCCCCTCAGTATCTCAGTTCTATAAATAAATGTGCAAAGCCCTTCTATTGGGCATTCAGCTATAATGCCCAATATTTAGTGTGCCTCCAGCCATCTACTCCAGTTGGAGAGGGTCAGTCCCATTCTGGCAGGCGTGCGCAAGTACGTTTATGGAGGTATTTAAAGGAGGATGGAGGTTTTGGTGTTACAGAAAAAAGTATCTTTTGGTGTTCCCTAGCTAGGTTGTAGCAGACAGGGAGATAACTGAAGAACACTAGAATAAGGGTATCACCACAGAGCTCAATCAGCATGAAGCAGCTCATGTGATACTGTATAGAAGGAATGATAACCAGCTGTACACTAATGTATCATCACAAATGTATCACTACTATTACAATCACTAATATATCATCATTATGGCACAATTGCACTAAGTCTGATACAAAGTATTACTTCTTGTAAGTATCAATAGAAAAGCTATAATTCAGGTTACGATTTTGTCATGGTTATTTTTAGTAAAAGTCAGGGACAGGTCTGGGCAATAAACAAAAATTCACAGGAGCCTGTGACCTGCCTGTGAGTTTCACTAAAAATAACTGGGGGTTCAGGGCTAGGTAGGGGGAGGAATGACAGCTGGGATCCCACGAGGGGGACTGACAGGTCGAGCCCCTACGCCCCCCCGGGTGAGCACAGCTCCCACTCTGGAACTGACCACAGCTGCAGGGCAAGGGACACACAGTCCTGGCTCTACCCCTGGCCACAGCTGGGGGGTGGGGGTCACAGTCCTTGGAAACTGCGGAGCAGGGGCGCAGGGCCCTTGCTGCAGCCCCCTCCACAAGCCGTGGAGGAAGGGCGCACAGTCCCAGCTCCAGCACCCACAAATACAAATGTATTGGTATCTCAAACGTGTTGTGTTCCTGGGTGATACCCACTAGACAGATTTACATCAGGATTAGACAGCCATGAGTTGATGGGCCATTGAAGACACTAAACACATCCAATGAGCTTTTCCTGGAGATGTTTCACAAAGCACTGAGGCCCAGTGACTCATCATGGCATGTAAGGACACATGAAGAGGATGTGTGACCTAAGACTCCATCTTTTGCCAGCAATTTTCCATGCACCTGGGCTGAAAGTATAAGGGGAGACTGTGACATCACTTCTTTGTCTTCATCATCTGCTTCACATCCTTGGACTGCATTTCTAACAAGGAAGCTTTGAACAAAGGGACTGAATGACCCCTCCAACCAGTCTGGGCAAGCCATAGACTTTTTACAAGCTAGCAGATTTACATCACTGCTATGATTCTGACCTGCAATCTCAGAAAATCAACTGTAATGTATATAATCTTTTAACCATTCAATAACATTTTTCTTTTTATATTATTAAACCTTTAGTTTTTAGTTACTAAAGGATTGGTTCCAAGTGTGATTTTTGGGTAAAATCTTAATTATATTGTAAGCAGAGTCAGGATGAGCCCCACCCTGACATCTGGTGGTAAATTATGGGGAGTGCGGAAAGTGTTGCATTGGTATTTCGGTTATTTGCATGGGCACTCCCACCCCACTTAGCATACCGCAAAGCAGCATGGGATGGTTATTTTCGCAGCTGTGGGAGCCCCAATTTCGTTGTTATTGGGGCAGGAGGAATGAAATGTTGTCACCCTGATTGGGTAAATGGGGAACTACAAAATTGTCTTGTGATGGGGGGTTTCATTGTCAGCTGGATAGCGCTTGCTAGATGGGGCACATGGGTTCCAAAACCCATTGGAAAGAGAGAGGCTGGGGACAGATATCTGTACTGGGTGGTGCAGGCTCTTTGTGTGAGCCAGAAGCACCAGTTCCACCTGTGCCTCTCTCCACTGTGGAATGTTAGAGTTAATGTTTGATTCCCTTAAGAATCTAGATACAGGTTACTGAGCTGAACTCACTGGGGCTCCCCTACTATGAGCTGGAATCTCTAAGAGCTGAAATCACTAAAGAGCTGGACTTGCTGAGCTGGACTTGCTGAGCTGAGAGCACTGAGTATTGTGCTAATGAGTGGGGGAGCCTGAAGCAATACCGTGGAGCAGAGCAGCTGGCAGAGCGGAGTGGAGCAGTTTGTGCAGCCCTGGGTGAGTGGAGCCAAACAGCTCGCGAGGACGGCCGGAGCAGATCACAGGACAGCTGGTGGACCCGAGCAGCTGGCAGAGATGAGCAGCCCACAGAGCCAGCGGAGCTGAGCGGTTGCGGGGACGGCTGGTGGAAGCAGAACCCCACGAAGAGGCAGGGCAGTTGGCCCCGAACCACGTAAGGTGCCCCTTTTCTACCCAGGCTGGGGTGGGGGACCTCTGCAAAGAGACTCTTGAACTCTGGGGCTGCACTGACCCGGGACAGAGACTTTTGGATTGTGGGACTTTTGGGACTGTGGGTGATTTGGGGGGGTTGCTGGACTCAAGGGCCCAGAAAGAAGGACACGGCCCAATTTGCTGGGGTGGGTCTTTGCTCACGGTTTGACCCATGATCTCTAGTTAAGGTATTTTCCAGATTTAATGCTTGTTGTTGTTTATCTTATGTAATTAAACCTTTTCTGCTACACCAAGAGTCTGTGCTTGCGAGAGGGGAAGTATTGCCTCCTTGAGGCGCCCAGGGGTGTGTGTAAGATTTTCCCAGGTCACTGGGTGGGGGCTCGAGCTGGTTTGCATTATGTTGTGGGGAAGGGACCCCTATGTATTGAACCCGGCCCTTGCTGCTATCGTTTCGGCCCGGCAGAAGGGTTACATTTTTGGGGGCTCATCCGGGATCCCTGGGTCAGTACCCCTCGCAAGCACATGTTGAGTGTTCCACTGTATTGGGAAATAATTGTGTTTATATTTTGAGGAAATTACTGTTGGTATAATGGCTAATATGTCGGGTCTGATGGGCCCCAGTCCTGCAGCCTCTAGCTCAGGGGCGGCAGCCGCAGCCTATGATTGGGCAAAAGCACTGGGGCATATATTGGAAAAGATTGTGCTGGCATATGCTACGTCAAACTTGTGTCGTAAGTTAAGGTTATTTGATGGGAAAGAGGAGTTTGAGCCCTGGTTGGAGCATACCACTGAAATGCTGCGGGAGTGGGCCGTACCCGATTTAGAAAAGCGAAGATGTCTAATAAAGAGCCTTAGTGGCCCAGCACTAGATGTAATTCGCACCCTGAAGCTAATTGACCCTGGGGTTAGCGTGCAGGGCTGCCTAAAGGCCCTGGATAATACCTTTGGGAGCGTAGAGAGCCCTGAAGACAGTTACTGTAAATTCCTTGATTCCCGACAGCAAAGGGGTGAGAAAATTTCAGCCTATATACAGAGGCTGGAAAGACTGCTTCAAAGAGCTGTTATGAGGGGAGCAGTGACTGCTGAGCAGATGGATCAGACCAGACTGGCTCAAGTTGTAAGAGGGACTCAGTATCAGAACCCGATCCTACTTCATCTCCGACTAAGAGAACGGCAGGAACATCCCCCAAGTTACTCCCAGCTGATAAAGGAGGTCAGGGAAGAGGAAGAAAGGCAGACTGCTAGCGAGTGTTGGGAAGTCCAAACATTGGAACCAGGCAGCACAACACCACTGCAAATGGCCAGTGTACTGATGGTGAGCACCACAGAGGAACTTGCCCAACAAATGCAGGTCCTGACAAAACGGATAGCTGAGCTGCAAAGCATCATTGACCGAGCTAAGGTTTCCAGGAATAAGGAGCCTCAGACTGTGACGATGGAGAAGTCAGTATCTAGAGCCACTGTCCCACCCCGGCGAAGGGGGAAAGGGCAATTATTTTGCTACCGGTGTGGTCAGGATGGGCACAGTGCTGCTAACTGCCATAAGGAAGAGAACCCCTCCTTAGTGTATGAAAAGCTGAGGAGCAGTTGGGAGAGACCCAGTAGCGGCCAGAAGGTCTGGGGACGGAGACCACCTAGACCTACAGGATTTGAAGATTCCCCCAAAAGAGACTGTCCAGCTGGGATCCCTGCAGGACTGATAGGGCCGCGAGCAGAGGTCATGGTGAGGATTGAAGGGGCGGAGTGTAAAGCCGTGCTTGACACTGGATCTCAAGTGACTATTATATTTCAGTCATTCTACCAACAGATGCTTAGGCACCTGCCTATACAGCCACTGACTGGCATTGGTCTGTGTGGCCTCAGCATGGATGAATACCCCTACCAAGGGTATGTCATAGTGCACCTGGAATTTCCAGAGGAGGTTGCTGGGGTAAGGGAAGAGGTAGACACAGCTGCCTTAATATGCCCTGACCCTAAAGGGACCTCTGATGTGTCTGTGCTGATAGGGACCAACTCCAGTCTCTTCAAGGTGCTCGCGGATTACTGCAGACGACGGGCTGGGGACCAGTACCTGAGTACCCTGATGATCCATACGCTTTGTGCTGAAGCCTATAGGAAAATTGAGAGTGCTAAAAAGGAGACATCTGAGCTACCGATTGGGGCACTGAAGTACATGGGCACAACCCCCTTAGTAGTGCCCGCAAGGACAGAGCAAGAAGTGCTTGTCATGAGTACCAGGCTGAAAGGCAGTAAAGGGGCACTAGCAATGATAGAGCAGCCAGTTGAAGGAGAGCTCCCGGAAGGAGTGCTGGTCCCCTGTGGAGTCATAACCCTACCTGCTGAAGCCCAGGAAAAGGTGACTATACTGATTGCCAATGAAACAAGTAGAGATGTTGTTGTGAAGCAAGGACAAAAGATAGCAGACCTCTTTGAGCCTGAATCAATTGTGAAACCCCAGTGCGAGACTCAAGTTCCGACAATAGACCCAGCAAAGTTTGACTTTGGAGATTCACCATTGTCCGAGGAGTGGAAAGATCGCCTGAGGAGGAAACTTTGTGAAAGACCCAAGGTGTTCTCACTGCATGAGTGGGATGTGGGATGCGCAAAAGGAGTAGAGCACAACATCAGACTACATGACTCGCGACCTTTCAGAGAGAGATCTAGGAGGCTTGCTCTCTCCGAGATGGAAGATGTGCGACAACATCTTCAAGAGCTGGTTGCAAACGGCATCATTACAGAGTCCCGCAGCTCATACGCCTCGCCCATTGTGGTGGTACGTAAAAAGAATGGGAAAATCAGGATGTGTATTGACTACCGCACCCTGAACCGCCGTACTGTGGTTGATCAGTACACAATGCCTCGAGTCCAAGATGTCTTAGACTGTTTGCTGGGAAGCCAGTGGTTCTCTGTGTTGGATCTTCGGAGTGGATACTACCAGATCCCTCTGGGTGAAGAAGATAAGGAGAAGACAGCCTTCATCTGCCCATTAGGGTTTTATCAGTTCGAACGCATGCCCCAAGGGATTTCTGGAGCACCTGCCACATTTCAACGTCTTATGGAGAAAGTTGTGGGAGACATGAATTTACTGCAAGTGTTAGTTTATTTAGATGACTTAATTGTGTTTGGAAGAACTTTGGAAGAGCATGAGGAAAGACTTCTTAAAGTGCTTGATAGGTTGGAGGAGTATGGTTTGAAGCTTTCCATTGACAAATGCCAATTCTGCAGGACCTCGGTGAAGTATGTGGGCCACATCGTGTCCCAAGAGGGTGTGAGTACTGATCCTGATAAAATAGAAGCACTCACTACATGGCCCCGTCCAAGCAACTACAGAGAACTCAAGACTTTCCTTGGGTTTAGTGGTTACTACCGCAGATTCGTGAAAAACTATGCTACAGTTGTAAAACCCCTCAATGATCTTACCAGGGGATATCAGTCCAGCAAGAACAAATCTAAGACCAAGAATAAAGGGCCTTCTGTGCAGAGACACTATGGCCCCTTTGAACCCTTTGGGCCACGGTGGAATGAGAGATGTGAAAGGGCTTTCCGAGAAATCATTACTTGCCTAACTCATGCCCCTGTCCTAGTCTTTGCTGACCCAAGCAAGCCATTTATCCTGCATACTGATGCCAGTTTGGAGGGTCTGGGAGCAGTACTGTACCAGGAGGTGGAAGGCAAGCGTAAGCCTGTAGCCTTTGCCAGCCGAGGACTGTCTGATAGTGAAACCCGCTATCCCACCCACAAGCTGGAGTTCTTGGCCTTGAAATGGGCCATCACTGAGAAATTTCGAGACTACTTGTATGGTGCTCAGTTCCAGGTGTGGACAGACAACAACCCACTGACTTATGTGTTAACAAGTGCTAAACTGGATGTTACAGGGCAAAGATGGGTGGCTGCTTTGGCTAGCTATGACTTCAGCATTCAATACCGATCAGGGAGAAGCAATGTAGATGCAGATGCATTGTCCAGGCGTCCACAAGCACCAGGAGTTGCTGTGATACCCACGGATGGAGTGAGAGCTATTTGCATTGTGAGTCGCCGAGAGCCGGAGACCCATGAGAGCCTTCATGGATGCGTTGCTGAAGCTTTGGGCCTGCCCCCTGAATGCGTGCCTTCTGCTTCAGTGAACTATATTGCTTTGGACCAATCTCCCCTGCCCGTGCTCAATGCGGCTGACTGGCAGGAAGCCCAGCTGCAAGATATTTCCATTCGTGATACGCTACTTGCCAAAAGGGAGAGGCGAGGCCCAGCTGCGGTTGTTCCACCTACCCCAGAGGGCAAACTACTGTTGAGAGAATGGACCAAGCTAAAACTGATTCAGGGACTGCTACACCGTGTGACCACAGACCCTCTACAAAGGCAACGGAACCAACTAGTGCTGCCGAAAGAGTACAGAGGCCTGGCCATGAGGGCCCTGCATGATGACTTTGGACATTTAGGGATGGAGAGGACCCTGGAACTTATCCGCAGTAGGTTCTATTAGCCCCGGATGGCTGAAGATGTTCGCAGAAAATGTGAGACCTGCGCTCGATGTGTCCAAAGGAAAACTCTGCCCACGAGGGCTGCTTATCTGAAGAACATCACCAGCAACAAACCTCTGGAGCTGGTTTGCATTGATTTCTTGTCTTTAGAAGTGGACAAGAGGAATATTGGGAACATTCTAGTAGTGACCGACCATTATACGCGATATGCGCAGGCATATCCCACACATGATCAGAGGGCCACCACTGTCGCACGAGTACTGTGGGAAAAATATTTCTCAGTTTATGGATTCCCAGCCCGGATACACTCGGATCAGGGACGAGACTTTGAGAGTCACCTTCTAAAGGAGGTGCTAAGGATAGCAGGAATTAAAAAGTCAAGGACAACGCCGTATCACCCGCAGGGTGACCCTCAGCCAGAGAGGTTCAACCGAACTCTGTTAGATATGTTAGGGACTTTGCGGCCAGAGCAGAAGGCAACCTGGAGCCAACATGTTGCATTTCTGGTGCACGCCTACAACGCCACCAAGAACGACGCTACGGGAGTCACCCCATATTTCTTGATGTTTGGGCGAGAACCAAGATTACCCATAGACCTGTGCTTTGGCGTATCCAAGGATGGAGATAGCTATGAAACTCATCAGCAATATGTATCCCGACTACGAGAAAAGCTGCGGGATGCTTATCACTTAGCTGCATCTGCAGCTCAGAAGAATGCAGACCGCAACAAACATCGATATGATGCTAGGGTACGCCTGCAAGAGCTCCAGCCAGGGGACAGAGTCCTGCTGCGAAATTTGGGTATTGCTGGCAAACACAAGATAGCTGACAGATGGAAGGCAATATCGTACTTGGTGATGGAAAAGCTAGGAGATCTGCCGGTCTACAAGAACAAACCTGAAGAGGGTCCAGGGCAAAGACCGTGCATAGAAACCTTTTGCTCCCGGTGGGGGAATTGGTAGGCAGCCCTTATGAGATGGGCCACAACAGGGCAACTGGGCAGAACGAAGGTGCTGTACTAAAGCCACCTTCCAACGTGGACAGGCGGCCTCCTGCAGCTAACCTACCCCTACTCAGCACATCTGAGAGTGAGTCTGAGGAGGAAGACACCACCATGGTGTATCCTAGGATGAAGACAAGATTGCAGTCTCAATCAGCTGAATCAAAAGAGAGTACCTCCTCTTCCACCCTAAACCCTATGGCAGAAGTATTTAGGCCCATCCCTGACACTCCTGAGCCACTGGTGGAACCCCCGTGTGATAACCTACACAGATTATTGGACAGTGGCGACATACAGATGGAAGATGTCCCAAGCACCTTCGACCCTCCACTGTTAAAACTAGAAATGCAGGGGCCTATGCCAGTATCCGAGGGGAACTCACAGGAAACTTCCCCATCCGTTACTCAAGAGGATGTCCCCACTGCCACAGCAACAGAGATTCTCAATAGGCAAGACAGGGTAATAAGACCAGTGAAACGGTTAACTTATGATGCACCTGGGGTGACTAGTGAGGAGCCAATACATTTAGCACACAGGCTTGTGGAAGCTAAAGTGGGCTATCTGAGGCCGTTTGACGGGGGCCAGTAAGTTGGTACAGTAGGGAATGTGATTTATCGGGACGACAAATTCTCGGCTGGGGGGAGGATGTAAGCAGAGTCAGGATGAGCCCCACCCTGACATCTGGTGGTAAATTATGGGGAGTGCGGAAAGTGTTGCATTGGTATTTCGGTTATTTGCATGGGCACTCCCACCCCACTTAGCATACCGCAAAGCAGCATGGGATGGTTATTTTCGCAGCTGTGGGAGCCCCAATTTCGTTGTTATTGGGGCAGGAGGAATGAAATGTTGTCACCCTGATTGGGTAAATGGGGAACTACAAAATTGTCTTGTGATGGGGGGTTTCATTGTCAGCTGGATAGCGCTTGCTAGATGGGGCACATGGGTTCCAAAACCCATTGGAAAGAGAGAGGCTGGGGACAGATATCTGTACTGGGTGGTGCAGGCTCTTTGTGTGAGCCAGAAGCACCAGTTCCACCTGTGCCTCTCTCCACTGTGAAATGTCAGAGTTAATGTTTGATTCCCTTAAGAATCTAGATACAGGTTACTGAGCTGAACTCACTGGGGCTCCCCTACTATGAGCTGGAATCTCTAAGTGCTGAAATCACTAAAGAGCTGGACTTGCTGAGCTGGACTTGCTGAGCTGAGAGCACTGAGTATTGTGCTAATGAGTGGGGGAGCCTGAAGCAATACCGTGGAGCAGAGCAGCTGGCAGAGCGGAGTGGAGCAGTTTGTGCAGCCCTGGGTGAGTGGAGCCAAACAGCTCGCGAGGACGGCCGGAGCAGATCACAGGACAGCTGGTGGACCCGAGCAGCTGGCAGAGCAGAGCAGCCCACAGAGCCAGCGGAGCTGAGCGGTTGCGGGGACGGCTGGTGGAAGCAGAACCCCACGAAGAGGCAGGGCAGTTGGCCCCGAACCACGTAAGGTGCCCTGTTGCATCGCAGAAGAGCAGGAACAAAGTTCAGCATATAATGTGATCCCAAGCAGAGAGAGAGAGCGTGTGTGTGTATGCATATGCGTTTATTCATTCCCAGCATGCTCTTATATACAATATGGTAAGCAATCACAATTGCTAATTAATTAATTAAACCCACACAGCCACAGCTGTAACCCATAGGGTAATTATCATATCATCCTGTTCACAATTAGCTGGCCAATGAGAACGAGCCCAAGGCCAGCCCTTCACACACAATTCCCAGCCCAGAAGCCTAAACAATCTCAGCATCTCACATTCTATTCCCACATCTCCCCCCTTTATTCACAATCAAAAGAAGAGGAAAAAGGAAAACAAGATAAAAACATTCGCCAAACATTTCCAACTTATAACAACATAGCACCACAATCTATCACAAGCCAAAATTAAAACTTTATACCTGTTTTCAAAAGTTACTCTATTTTGTAGTGCAGAACAGTAAACAGAATGGTCCAAACTCTGAATAATGGACATATACTGTAAACTGAACCAAAGTATCTTAGCACTATTTAGCTATGTATATGATCCTTAACATATAACCCCAAAACACCGAACAAACAAAAACAAGACACAACAAACAAATGATGTAAATTCTGCAGGATTCCCCCCTCTCTGTTGCACACCAGCTTGTGCTATTAAATATCCCTCAGATGTCAGGCGATCAAACTGACACTGAGGGTGGGGGGAGGTCCTAGACACATCAAACCACATAACACAACAACAATTCTGGCCAGAAGACAAACAACACGAAACATAACAAAAACACAAGACATACACTAAATGCTATACAGCCAACACAAAATTTCTTTCAGGCACAGCAAAAATCATTTCAAACAAGTAACTCATTCACGGAGGATCAAACAGGAAAAGTCCTGACAGAGCTAACAAACAGTTCTCCTCCAGGGGCTCTGGTTCTGCGGCGCCTGGGCGCGTCTCGTAAGGCTCCTCCGCATCTGCCTACCGTCGCTCCGGAAGACGCAGCCAAGGCCAGACCCACTTCGCCGGTATCCACCTGGGACCTGCATCAGTGGCAACACACGCATAACCCCTGCCCCATGTTAGCAAGTCAACTGGTCCTTTCCATATTTGCTGCTGAAAATCAAACCATTTGACCGAGGGTCGGGGGGCCGCACCCTGCTCTTCCCCAGTCATCCCGCTGACATGTTTAATCGCGGGGGGCACCTGGCTGTTTTTACCAGGATATAACCAATTAAGCACGTAAAGAGCTTTCAGCAACCGAGCAGCAGGCGTCTTATCCAAGGCGTCTGCCCGCTCACTGCAAATCCCCCCTTTCTGTCTTGAGAGGAGCACCTTCAGAGAGGCGTGAACACGTTCAATAATAGCTTGTAGTTTGTCTGCTTCAGCCTGAAGGGCTTGGATAAGCAGTTCTTTGGCTTGTAGCTCTTTCTTAATTTCACTCAACTCAAGAACAGCAGCTCTATAATGACGACGGTCATGCGCTGCACCCACCCTGGCTGCCGCAACCTGCTCCCCAAGGTTATTAATTTTGACTTTTCTCTTTCTAAGGCAGTCTGTAAAGCTTGAATAAGTTGCCTCATTTGCTGATCCTCCTCCTCTTTACGCTTTAGGACTGCTTGAACCCGGAAATTCAGCTGCACCAGGTCTGCCTCTCTCTCTGCTAATACTGTTTCGGGGATGTTGCTGTGCTCTCGCAAAGCAGTGTTAGACTGACCAAGACCAGTGAGCTTCCCCCGTTCATGTTCTAGTTCGAGGGCCAACTTCTTGTTTATTTCTTCTAAACATTTTATCTTCCTCCTGAGTTCTCTAGATTCCTGAAGCTCATCCTCAAGTTCAATCACTTTTTCCCTGTACTCCTCAAGCTCCTGGCTGGTGAGTGAAATTACTTCTTGCAGCTCTTTCTCCAACATCATCTTACTGTGGCTAACAGCCTGCAGCTCTATCTCCAAAGCTTGAATCCTTTCATGGGAAGCCTGGTTATTTCCTCCATCAGCGATTTGTGCTTTTAGTTTGCTCAGCTCCAGTTCAGAAGATTCCTTTGCAATGAGGGCTTCCTGCAGCCGGCGGCTAAGGATGCCAACTGCGTTCTCATAGGCTTTATGTTTTGCCTTCATTTCTTTCTGTGCACTGATCAGATCTAACCCCAGACGCTTCATTTTTTGTTTCTGTTCAGTGATGGCCTTTTCGGCTTCCTCTTGCATGTGTTCTACCTGTAGTTTTAATACCTCATTCACCTCAGCAAGAGATGTTATTTGTTCTTTATCAATCTGCAAAGACTGTAGCTGTATCTCCATGTCATCCCGTTCTTTTTGCACTGACTGGAGGTGGCTTTCTAACTCCACCATCTGCTGGTGAACCTGGGATACTTCCTTCTGCAGTCTTGAGCGTTCAACATCAATGGACTGCTTTTCACCTTGAAGTTTCAGTAGCTCCTGTTTTAATTCTTTCACTTCCGAATCCAGCCGCTTCTTTGTAGATTTCAATTCACTAATCAGCTGGTCCTGTGAACTTGCATCTCTTCGATAAGCTTCCACCATTACCTTTTGCTGTAGGAACTGCTCCTTTACTTTTTGGGTCTGTTTCTTCAGGCTGGCACTTTCCTGTTGCAGATTTTCCACCTGGCTCAATTGTGCCAAGATTTCTGATGCTGCCTCAGTACTTTCACCTAAGAAGTTTGCTCCTTCATCAAGTTCTTCTTTGCTTGCTTTTGCTGCCTGCAGAGCTACCTCTAGGACAATCTTCTCATTCTGCAAATATTGGATCGTGTCATCCTTGGAAATAACATCACCCTGGAATTCCTCTAACCTGGCCACCAGCTCATCATATTGAGTCTGTAGGTCATTTAGGGACTGCTCTTTGGTGTGCAATGATTCTTGGGTTAAGGTGAGCTGCTTCATGAGCACTAGATGCTCTTGCTGTAAAGATTCAAACTGCAGATCTCGCTGATGCAGAATCAATTTAACCTGTTCCAGTTCTTGTTCCAGTGTTACTGCAAAATCAGCCATTTTCTGCAGTTGTTCTCTCTCATCCTCAAACTCCTCCAGTCTTCTCTGCGCGGTGAGCCATACTGGACTCAGGGAGAAAGCCTCCTTATCGCCCTGAGCCACCGATTTCCAAAACTCACAGCCCAGCCGCTCCCAAACAGTTTTATCAAATATTATAATCAGATATTCATGCACCATCTTCTCCTCTGCTGACGCAGCGGTTCCCATATTCGCTGACTATGGCCCGCAGCTTCTCCACCATTTGTTGCATCGCAGAAGAGCAGGAACAAAGTTCAGCATATAATGTGATCCCAAGCAGAGAGAGAGAGCGTGTGTGTGTATGCATATGCATTTATTCATTCCCAGCATGCTCTTATATACAATATGGTAAGCAATCACAATTGCTAATTAATTAATTAAACCCACACAGCCACAGCTGTAACCCATAGGGTAATTATCATATCATCCTGTTCACAATTAGCTGGCCAATGAGAACGAGCCCAAGGCCAGCCCTTCACACACAATTCCCAGCCCAGAAGCCTAAACAATCTCAGCATCTCACATTCTATTCCCACAGTGCCCCTTTTCTACCCAGGCTGGGGAGGGGGACCTCTGCAAAGAGACTCTTGAACTCTGAGGCTGCACTGACCCGGGACAGAGACTTTTGGATTGTGGGACTTTTGGGACTGTGGGTGATTTGGGGGGGGGGGTTTGCTGGACTCAAGAGCCCAGAAAGAAGGACACGGCCCAATTTGCTGGGGTGGGTCTTTGCTCACGGTTTGACCCATGATCTCTAGTTAAGGTATTTTCCAGATTTAATGCTTGTTGTTGTTTATCTTATGTAATTAAACCTTTTCTGCCACACCAAGAGTCTGTGCTTGCGAGAGGGGAAGTATTGCCTCCTTGAGGCGCCCAGGGGTGTGTGTAAGATTTTCCCAGGTCACTGGGTGGGGGCTCGAGCTGGTTTGCATTATGTTGTGGGGAAGGGACCCCTATGTATTGAACCCGGCCCTTGCTGCTATCGTTTCGGCCCGGCAGAAGGGTTACATATATTGACCTGGTGAATTGGCTGGTCCTTTGGGATTGGAAGAACTTTACATATGATTAATCTAGTTTTCAGTAACCTCTCATTATAAAGTCCAGTTGTCTAGGTGGTGAGCCCATGGCTGGAATCCCTAAAGAGACTGCATTTATGTAGTCAGAGGAATGGGATGGAAGAAAGGAGATATGAGAGAGGGGAAATGATTTGAAGCAGGGGCAGGAGCTATTGGGGGGGAGGAGGGGAGCTACAGGGTTTGTTCAGGCAGGCTGCACAAGCTGCTGTTGTTGGAAAGCCTCCCACTCACACCTCAGGACCAGGGGGAGAGATTCTTCAATAATGACAAGTGCAAAGTACTCCACTTTGGAAGGAATACTCAACTGCACAAATACAAAATGGGAAATGACTGCCTAGGAAGGAGTATTGCAGAAAAGGATAGTAGATCACAAACTAAATACAGTCTAACAATGTAACACCTGTTGGGGGAAAAAAAAGGAAATATCATTCTGGGATGTATTAGCATGAATGTTGTAAGCAAGAAGTAACTCTTCCACTCTATTCAGCACTGATAAGGCCTCAACTGGAGTATTCTGTCAAGTTCGGGACACCACACTTCAAGAAAAATGTGGGCAATTGGAGAAAGTCCAGAGGAGAGCAACAACATTACTAAGTTCTAGAAAACATGACCTCAAGGAAAGACTGAAAAAAATGGGTTTGTTTAGTCTGGGGAAGAGAAGACTCGGAGGGACATAATCTTCAAGTGCATAAAAGGTTGTCATAAATAGGATGGTGATCTCCTTATCCACTGAGGACAGGTCAAGAAGTAATGGACTAAATTACAGCAGGGAGATTTGGGGTAGAGATTAGGAAAAACTTCCTAACTGTAAGGGTAGTTAAGCACTGGAAAAAATTACCTGGGGACAGGGGCGGCTCTAGACATTTTGTCGCCCCAAGCATGGAGGGTCCGCTGGTCTCACGGCTTCTTCCGCCGAAGCTGCGGGACCAGCGGACCCTCCGCAGGCATGCTGCCGAAGGCACCCTGCCTGCCACCCTAGCGGCGACCGGCAGAGCACCCCCCATGGCTTGCTGCCCCAAGCACGTGCTTGGCATGCTGGTGCCTGGACCACCCCTGCCTGGGGAGGTTGTGGAATCTCCCTCATTTGAGGTTTTTAAGAACAAGTTAGACAAATACCTGTCAGGGATGGTCTAGATCGGGGTGCCCAACTTACAGCCTGCAAGCCATGAACAGCCAACCAGAGCATTTCCTAAGGCTCCCAGCCTGCTTCTACAAAATATACTAACAGCCGATTCATTAGCATTTTGTCATCACGTTTACATCATTTTAGTTTACACAATTGTGTAAATACCCAATACTGTACATAGAAACAACCTAAATGCATACAAAACAAGCTGAACTTAAAATATAAATCAATACATGTGACTTTAAATCCTATCAAAATATGTAGAATCTGTTTGGCTCACACAAGGTTGTCCTTATGTTTACGTGCCCCTCCTATGTAATAAGGTTGGGCACCAGTGGTCTAGGTAACACTTAGTTCTGCCTCAGTGCAGGGGACCGGACTAGCTGACCTACCGAGATCCCTTCCAGGCCTACGTTCGTACGATTCATGATTCTGAGCACGCTGAGCTCCTGACCACACATACTGGAAACCACCTGCTGACTCCTGACACCAGTCCCTCCACAGATCTCTCTCTCCCCGCTGAGCCATGAGGGGAGGGGAGTGTCTGGGGGAAGGTGACGGTGCCCCCGCAAGAAAGGGCTTTGTTTGGGCTCCCACACAGAGGGGCGATGGCGGCGCCTGGGAAGGGGCTTTCTCCAGGCCTAGAGCCCTGGGGGGACCCAACGGTTTCGTGAGGTGGGAGCAGGTGGGGCACGGCACAACTCCTGGGGCCTCGAGACCCTCTCTCCGGTTTCAGGTGCTTCTACCACGGGTGTCGGGCTGCAGGGCTTGGCCCCGGCGGGATTTGGGTTACGGGTGTTTTCCTCCATTGCCTCCTCTCGCCCTTCCTAAAAGAGAACGGCCCGAGATTCCCTAGGGCGTCGGCCCCACGCAGGGGAAGGGAGAGAGACGGGCAACGGCCCCCCAGCCTGAGGCGAGCGCCTCCACCGCGGGGCGGGCGAGACGGTAGTGACGTCACAAAAAGCTCCCTCTCGGAATTCACCGGCCCGCCACTCACGAGCGCCGCAAGGAAGGGGCGGGGCTTGTGCAGCCTGTGTCTCCCGTTCGCGGAGGCTTGTGGGTAAGGGAGGCAGAATGGGGCCTGTGGCGGGAGGCAGTGACTCGCTGCGCGAGGCGGCCGCGCCATGGACTGAGTGACACGGGGAGCCTCACGCCGCCGCCGGGAGTCGCTTTTCCCGCCCAGAGGCCGCCGGCGTGGGGAGCGGATCGCAACGCAGCCGGGCCCTGCCCGCTCCTCCCAGAGGTGTGACGGGGGGCGGCGCTTGCCCGGACATGGACTCGCCGCCCTAGGTGGGCGGCGGCCTGTAAGCAGCGCCCCGGGCCGCGAGAGGCTTGACGCCGACCGCTGGGCGGGGAGGAGAGGGGCCGAGCTAATATGGCCACCCCCGCCAAGGGGAAGAGTCTGCGGCCGCTGTACCCGGACACGCTGCGGGTGAGTGAGGGCGGGAAGCGGCTGGTGGCTGCGCGGCGCCCCGGCCCAGTCGCTCTCCTGCTCCCCGACCTGCAGAGAGCGCGGGGGACACCTGAGATGGGGGCAGTGTCCGGCTTTCTCCACGCGCCGTAAATGACCCCCCCACACACACCCCCGGGCCCCTGGGAAAGGAAGGATGCGGCGGCGGCTTTAAAAATCAGAGTTGCCCAAAAAGATGCTTTTCTTGGGTGTGCGGCTTAAATGACGTAAAGGGGTAGGGCGGCTGCCCGCTGCTGAGTGCTCTGCGCTCTCCGGGCGCCTTAGCCGCTGCTGCAGATAAACCGCTTCTTTCTCCCCGGGTTTACACTCAGGTTCTGCTGCGCTGGTGATGTAGTGGGTTACCCGGGAGTGTGATTTAAAAAGAAAATCTGTTCATTCGGAAATAAAAAAGCTGTATCTGTTTCAACTGATGTGGAGTTTTTAAAACTTATTTTTATAAATCCTAAAACTTGGGCTAAATTTGACTTGATAGCTTCCTTTTCTGAATTTTTCATGGGTTGGTAGCTGGAAATTTTAGGTGTTTCACTGGGTAAATTTTGATTAACGCTCTTGTTTTGTGGCATTACTTCAAGAGAAGTAGCAGGAAAAAGAGGAAGGCCTTCCAGGATCTCTGTTGCAATGCCATTGCTCAGAAAACATCCAGGGTTAATACAAATTCTGCTACTAGCATAGTCTACCAGCCTATGAGTTGAAGTCAGACTATTTGCATTGTAATTATATTGACTTATATTTTAAATTATATAATCTATGTAATGGGCCATCAAGAAGTGAAGGGAGAGATGATCAAGGCATCCATTAATGCTTTCTATGCAATGACTATGTGAAGAGTGATCCCCTGGCCCAGCTAAGCAGGAACATTCTCTCCCCCACCTGTGTGCCTCATAGCAACTACGTGTGTGGATAACCAGTCCTTTATCACTCCTGATATCTGCAGTTGTGCTAGGAGTTGAGTTTTGTGGGGTGTCTTTACTACCCCTTCCATAAGTCTTTATGTTAATCCTACATGGCTCAAGTGCCTGTGTCTGCTATTGATTGGGAAAGGTTTGAGCCAGAGCACAATGAAAACGAGCCCAGTTATCAGTTTCACCCTACAGAGTTTTCAGTCCCAGGAGTGAAATCTAACCAGAGATTAAATTTTCCCTTGGTTATACTTACGCAAAGCTATGAACAGTAGAAAAAACACTGAGTCTGTCTGAAGACTTAAGACAACTTATTTAATGAAAGCTTCCATTCTGCAGGCGGAAAGCTAACCTTTACTCAGGATAGCTTCCTGTTTGCCATATGTATATTTCATGTCTTGTACTCACCTTTTTTTTTGTTTTGTTTTTGGTTTTTTAGCCACCAAAAATCAACCTTAATATGGAAGATGAGGTACAGTTTGTGACAATGAGAAGTAAGTTCCTGAACTTCAGATTTAGAGATGTGAGATGTTTCTTTTTCTCAAGGTATATGCGGTTAGAGGAGGAGTTTGAATAAACTGCTGCTCTCTTCACAAACTTACTTCATGTATTTACCCAAAGAATGCCAGGCACTGTATACATACTTGCCTCCTTTTTTGTTTATAATCTGTATAAAACAGAGGGAGGGATGGCATGGAGCAAAATCAGGCAGTTGATCAAGCAGTAATAATCAGCCCATCACTGACCGTTTTGTTTTTCACTTTCCATCTCCTTATAGTGATGGGGTATAAGTAGGGCCCAACCAAATTCCTGGTCCATTTTGGTCAATTTCACAGTCATAGGACTTTTAGAATTGTAAATTTCATGATTTTAGCTATTTAAATCTGAAATGTCATGGTGGTGTAATTGTAGGGGTCCTGACCCAAAAAGGAGTTGTGGCGGGGATCACAAGGTTATTGTGGGGGGAGTTGCAGTACTGCTACCCTTACATCTGCGCAGCTGCTGGTGGTGGCACTGCCTTCAGAGCTGGGCAGCTGGAGAGTGGTGGCTGCTGGCCGGGAGCCCAGCTCTGAAGTGGGAGGCGCCACCAGCAGCAGTGCAGAAGTAAAGATGGCATGGTATGATATTGCCACCTTTACTGCTGGACCCTCTGTCAGCAGCCGCCACTCTTCGGCTGTCGAGCTCTGAAGGCAGTAGCACATAAGTAAGGGTGGCATGGCATGGTATGATATTGCCAGCCGCATTACTTCTGTGCTGCTGCTGGCAGGGCGCTACCTTCACAGCTGGGTGCCTGGCCAACAGCCACCATTCTCCAGTTACCCAGCTCTGAAGGCAGTGCAGAAATAAGGGTGGCAATACTGTGACACCCCTCCCCCCCAAAAAATAACCTTGGGAACCCCCCCCCCTCCCAGCTCTCTCCTTGCAACTCCCTTTTGGGTCAGGACTCCCAATTTGAGAAACGCTGGTTTCCCCCATGAAATCTGTATAGCATAGGGTAAAAGCATACAAAAGACCAGATCAGATTTCGTCGTCCATGATGCGTTTTTCATGGCCATGAGTTTGGTAGGGCCATAGGTATAGAAATGGTTAATTGGCCTTACAGAAGACATGCTGGAATGGAGCAGGGAAATGGGGCTACAGGCATATAAGGCCTGATAGAAAGGGATGACCAAATATGATCTGCAGTAGAACCCCGTTTATCCAGTCTAATTGGGATCAAACTGCCCTATCATATAATCAAAATTCCAGATAAACCAAAGAATGGGAAAATGCGATGCTGCAGCGCCATCTAGCCAGCCATAGTAGCGTTCGCCTGTTTCTGGCCCTGGAGTTCTGGTTCAGTAAATGGGGAGAGCTAGTTAAAGGAGGGTGGGATAAACGGGTTCTGTGTAGTTACGATATGAAACTGTGTAGTTAGGATATGAAACTATGATGAATGCTTTATTTTGAAAACTTTGTTACATGCACTGCTTACTCTTTGTAGCAGATATCCCATTAATGTATACATGGCTTTAAGTCTTGCATGTTTCAAAACAGTATTCCGAATTTCTCCAGATAAACATAAGATTGAGTGAACTTTGAGCCTGTTTAGAGGCAGTTTTCACTAGTTATTAATATGAAATGATGCAAACTCCCAATTAATAAATCATCTAGCCGATTTAAGAACATAAAGAATGGCCATGCTGGGTCAGACCAATGGTCCACCTAGCCTAGTATCCTGACAGTGGCAAATGCCAAGTGCTTCAAAGGGAATGAACAGAATAGGCAAGCTTGGAGTGACCCAACCCCTGCCATCCACTCCCCGCCTTTGGCAGTGAGAGGCTAGGGACACCCACAACTAATAGAAGGGTGGGGCAAACTATGGCCCAGGGTCCGCATCCAGCCCTTCAGGCGTTTTAATCCATCTCTCAAGCTCCTGCCGGGGAGCAGGGTCTGGGGCTTTCCCTGCTCCGCGTGTGCCGTGACTCCCAAAAGCAGCGGCATGTCCCCTCTCTGGCTCCTACGCATGGGGCAGATGGGGCTCCACATACTGCCCACAAAGCGCTGCCCTCACAGCTCCCATTGGCCGGGAACTATGGCCAGTGGGAGTTGCAGGAGTGGCGCTCGCAGACGGGGCAGTGCACAGAGCCACCTGGCCATACCTCTGCGTAGGAGCCGGAGTAGGGACATGCCGCTGCTTCCAGGAGCTGCTTTTGAGGTAAATGCCACCTAGATCCACCTCCCACCCTCCAAACCCCTCGGTCCCAGCCCGGCGCACTCTCCTGCACCCCCAACCCCTCACCCCCAGCCCCACCCAAGAGCCCACATCCCCAGCGGGAGCCCTCACCCCATCCCCAATTTCATGAGTATTCATGGCCCACCATACAATTTCCATACCCAGAATTTGGTCCTCGGGCCAAAAAGTTTGCCCACTCCTCACTAATAGCCCTTGATGGATCTGTCCTCTATGAATGTATCTAATTCTTTTTTTAACCCTATTATAGTTTTGGCCTTCACATCATCCCCTGGCAATGAGTTCCACAGGTTGGCTGTATTGTGTAATGTAATATTTCCTTTTGTTTGTTTTAAATGTTGTTACCAGATTTGCCCTTTACTTTGACGTATGCTCATTTATTAGGGTTACTCTTCTGGGGAGGGGGTTTCTGTAATTCTATAAATGTACTGCTTGTGTCACGTGTGTTTTCGTATGGAGCAAGTCTGAGCAGACCAGGTCAGTCAGCACTTTCAAGCTGACCCCTTGTATGTCCCTGGACTGGGTCAAGCAGCAGTTTCAAGAGCCGTCCCCGCATATGCTTCTGGGCTCAATAGGCTGGGCCGAGCAGCACTTTCAAGCTGTCACTCTTATATTCCACAAGTATCGCACTGGAGTAGAGAAAGCCTTAGCAGGCTGGATCAAACAGCACTTCCTGTTACTTATATGCCCCTGTACTCAGCGGACTGGGTCAAGCAGCACTTCCAAGCTGCCACCCTCGTATGTCACAGGTTCAGCACGTCCCTATCCCCACTTTCACATCACAATTGTACTGGTAGTAATCCACTTGATGAGCAAACCCCACAGTATTTTTGGGTGCTGCATGGATCTTTGGCGTTGCTGAAGAGTAAATGGGGAAGCTAGAAACACAAAACGGAAAAGTTCAGAGAGAAAGAGAGAAGCAACCAGCTTAACCATAAAAATTATTTATTGAATAATAATAACTACACAATGAGAGCCTAAACCAATATAACAGTTACATTATTAAAGGTTAATACCTGAGGTAGAAAAAAAAACAGAGAGAGATCTCACCGCTTCGTGAAGCTTGAACTGCTCAGGGTTCTCAGGTGATGTTGGTAGCTCAGAGTCCTGAGTGCTGGAGACTGGCACAGCCCCCAGCACGATCAGTCAGGAGATGAAATCCCAGTGGAACTGATGCAGAGTTGATTCATGCATCAGAACACTTAAATATAGGTAGAGAAACAACAATGGTTCAAGGGAGAACACTAGATTTGTTAATGGGTAAACTGCTGACTCAGGGGTTTTCTTTAGGCTAGACAATAGGAGCTGATCATTCTTGGCTATGGATGGGGTTTTCTTCCAGGGAGCTCACAGTGCAATTAGGCAGCATCAGTATTTTGGATATCAATCAAGGATTCATTACTAGAATTGGTCTGATAACTGCTGAGCTGGGTGTGTGCAGGCGTAGGTTCATTAACATCTGGAGCAGAGATCCGCCATGATGCAATGCTTCCCTGTTTTTTTCTGGTCCCAGAGTTCAGTATGGTTCTCTGTTCTCCATTCTGTATGCTAATGGAGATACCTCTCCCATCTTTCATGCAGATGAGTCATGGGGAGTTGCCTTTGTTCTTGTCACCCTGGTCAGGAGGGGTCTAGGTGTGTCTCCCAACACCCTTTACTGCTCTCTGCAAGTCTTTTCTCCGATCAGTTTTGGTTCAAGCAGAGGCTGGTGGGAGAAGGGGGGTGTCTTTCATGAGTCAAACAGGCTGGATACTGCGCCCTGGTTCCCCAAGAACACAGAGCTGACTGGTATCAATCTGTTCCCTATTAATTTCATTGGACGACCCCTGGTTCTTGTGTTATGTGAAGGAATAAATAACACTTCCTTATTCACCTTCTCCACACTATTCATGATTTTATAGATTTCCATCATGTCCCCCTAAGTCATTTCTTTTCCAGGCTGAAAAGTCTGTCTTATTAATATCTCCTTGTATGGAAGCTGTTCCATATCCCTAATAATTTTTGTTGCTTTTCTCTGTACCTTTTCCAGCTCTAATATCTTTTTGAAATGGGGCAACCAGAACTGCATGAAGTATTCCAGGTGTAGGCATACCACGGTTTTATATAGTGACATTATGATATTTTCTGTCTTACTATCTAACCCTTTCCTGGTGGTTCCTAACATTCTGTAATTTTTTTGACTGCTGCTGCACATTGAGTGGATGTTTTCAGAGAACTATCCACAATGACTCCAAGATCTTTCCTGAATGGTAATAGCTAATTTAGACCCCATCATTTTATATGTATATTTGAGATTGTTTTCCAATGTGCATTACTTTGAAATTCAGTGTTGATAAATGCATCTTGTTGCCCAGTCACCCAGTTTTGTGAGATCTCTTTGTCACTCTTTGCAGTCTGCTTTGGACTTAACTATCTTAAGTAATTTTGTATCATCTGTCAAATTTGCCACCTCACTGTTTACTCCTTTTTCCAGATCATTTATGAATATGTTGAACAGCACTAGTTCCAGTACAGATCCCTGGTGCACCCCACTACCTGTCTTCATTGTGAAAACTGGCCATTTATTCCTACACTTTGTTTCCTATCTTTTAACCAGTTACTGATCCATGAGAGGGCCTTCGACTGCTTAATTTCTTTAAGAACCTTTAGTGGTGGACTTTATCAAAGGCTTTGTGAAAGTTCAAGTACACTATAGCCACTGGATCACCCTTGTCCATGTGTTTGTTGACCTCCCCTCAAAGAATTCTAATAGATGGGTGAGACGTGATTTCCCTTTACAAAAGCCATGTTGACTCTTCCCCCAACAAATCATGTTCATCCATGTGCCTCACAATTCTGTTCCTTACTGTTGTTTCAACCAATTTGCCTGGTACCGAAGTTGCCTATAATTATAAGGATTGACTCTGGAGCCTTTTCTAAAAATTGGTGTCACATTCACTATCCTCCAGTCATCTGGTGCAGAAGCTGATTTAAGTGATAGGTTACATACCTCAGTTAGTAGTTCTGCAGTTTCAAATTTGAGTTCCTTCAAAACTCTTGTGTGAATACCATCTGGCCCTGGGGGCTTATTACCATTTAAATTATCAATTTGTTCCAGAACCTCCTCTGTTGACACATCAGCCTGGGACAGTTCCTCAGATTTGTCACCTAAAAAGAAGGTGTGGGAATCTCTGTCACATCCTCTGCAGTAAAGACTGATGCAAATAATTCATTTAGTTTCTCCACAATGGCCTTATCTTCCTTGAGTGCTCCCTTAGCACCTTGATTGTCCGGTGACCCCACTGATTGTTTGGCAGGCTTCCTGCTTCTGCTGTACTTAAAAAATTTTTGTCTGTTTAGTTTGATTTGCTGTGGTGATTGGATCTCTGCCATTCTGATATATAAGGTACACAACCTTACAGGAATGGAATAAATAACATACTATGAAGATGTCATGCAAACTAAGGACAGATGTGTCTCATTAATGCTGGAAATTTTCAATTAAAAAATCTTAAGATTTATTAAGTCAGACCTGCAGCAGGCATAGTCTTAAACTACCAATTTCTGTCCCTGATTCTGTTAATAGTGCAAATTAAGGAATATATGGGACAAATTCTGCTATGACTTTCATGCCATGCAACTCAATTGAAGTTAGTGAACTGTGGAGAATTTGGCCCATAGGTTTTAGTGTTTTGTTTGTTTTATCAAATTTCAGGTGCTCTTGGGCTGTAAAACCTGGACTGGAGTACACCCTGTAGTGGTACAATATTTGAAACTTCTGAACTATAGAGAGAACCAGTAAGAGAGCTTCTTAGGCCTGTGGAGCACCTTTAGTGTTTTACAGATAGACTGAGGTAGGTCTTGATTCCATATACTCTCAAAGGACTCTTGGACCCATAGAGTCTCCTGTTGAACTCAGTGAGAGTCTTCCTGCATGGATCCAATTACAGGATTGGGGATTTAGTTTATTAGAATGGTTCTGATGAGCCTAGCAAGCTTTCTGCTGGGACTCCTCAGTTGTCTGGTTCTCAGTCTTGTAAGGTGTTATGCATCCTGGGGTTCAAAACATGCAGTATTTGAATGGAATATGTACTCTAATATTTCACATTCGAATAAAACATTTCCGGTTAAATTGCAGGAATTAAAGGCAGAGAAATGGCCAAAGTATAAGGGTACCGAGCAGTTTCTCTGTGTAAGTCTTCAGAACTTTTGATAGCTGCATGTGCAATATCCTCGAGCTCTGCACCTTTGATGTCTAAACAAAACTTTAAGGGTAAAAACAAGTTCTGCTTGGAAACATTTATGTGATTAATAACTGAATTGTTTTTAAACCATATTTCTATAAACTTTATCCAAGGATCAGAAATCATCTTAATAGTTTGCGTATGCTGAGTGTACACTAGGAGTGGTTCACTGGTATAGAAGTACTAGTATACTATGCCAGCAAAGCACTCCTATTGTGGACACAGCTATACAAGCAAAGCTGTGCTACATATTGGTTAAGTGCAATTTTGCTGGTATGGCTGCATCTACACTACAGACTTCTGGCATAAGTGTGACCCCTGACCAGTATAGCTGTGCTGACGGTCATCTGCAGTGTAGACATAACCTTAGTTTAAACAACCTTTCTCTCAGTCAGAAGCCAAACATTTCCAAATTAATTCCACTTCCCCTAGAAAAAAAAATCACCTGGAAGAGACAGCTTTTTTTTTTTTAATGCTTTCTCCCAAAGGGGTAACTTTCCCCTACAAGTTATTAGCACCTTTTCTTAATTGTCATGAAAGGGAGAAAAAAAGAAAACTTTCTGTTGATTAAATAGTTTTCTGTGGTCAATGTCTGAATTAATCTTTCTTAAAGATCAAAAGGCAGATGGAGTTCTTAAAAAAGGTTTTGTTCCTGATGTTTTGATTAAATGAAATGGAGGAGCAAATTAGCCAGTAATTGAATTTAAGTAAATTGTGGTAATTGATATTCATATAATTACAGCTGTTTGAAAACTGGGTGGTCTAGTTTACATTTTCCTTTGTGAACTTGTTAAATGGCTCCTATATGCAGACATAATAAGTAACTTTTAATTTTGTTATATTTAAGTGAGGGACCAGATGGCATAGGTAGGTGCCATTCAGACAGTCTTTTTATCTCTTGATTACAGGCTCGTAATTGGCAACAGGGCTATTTTAAACAAAAGCTATCATGGCTGTTTAGTAACCCACCAGTTTGTAAAATTACTTATACATATGTTCATATCACAGTTGATATCCTTGTTGGAAGTCTAATGTCAAGAATTTAAAAGGCGTGGAGATACCTTTTAGCTTTCTAGATAAAACTTCTGCAAATTAATTAAGGCATATTAGATGGACAGCTTTCTTTACGTCTTGTACTGATATAGAACAAAACTTCAACCTCCTGTGCTAATGTAACACTTTTTATAAGCATTGTATATTGGAAAATTATGACAATGCTTTGAACAGATCTGCAAGGGTTAATACTAAATGAGATGATGTCAAACCTTTACAGAAACCCTGAAAGTCACAAAGCCTCGTTTTGATGCATCCCTGGTTTACCTGACCCGAAAATTCATGGATCTTGTCAAAACTGCTCCAGATGGTGTTCTTGATTTGAATGAAGTAGCAACAACTCTGGGGGTACGAAAACGAAGAGTATATGACATCACCAATGTGTTGGATGGAATCCACCTAATTCAGAAAAGATCTAAGAACCTTATCCAGTGGGTGTGAGTTGGCTTTGAAATTTCTAACCTACGTTTGCAAAAATAATACGGATGCTTTGTGTGATGTAGTTTGATCTAACTTTGACCTAATTGTGAACATGTGTTTTAGCTTCATTAGTGTTTCGCAGTAACTTTCATAAATGAGATGGTATGGCCATCTTAAATTGCACTGTATAATTAGTACAGTCTGTAATTATAGTATGCTTTTAACTTTCTAATATCAGGAAATGAAGCAATTGTGAAGATTTTTTTTAACTGACTACAAGAAACTAAAAATAATAGTTTGACCAAAAAGCTTTCAACATTTTAGCTATGCTCTTTTTTAAAAATTAGAAAATGTTTAAGTATTTTGTATTACACTATAGACTTTATTTATAAATATAAGCTTTAAATAATGTTCTTCATAACTTTCATATTCTTTTAGAGGATCTGATCTCGATCAGATTGCTGGAAAGGCATCAGAGCAACAAAAGCTTAGAGATGAACTTTCTGATTTATCAGCAATGGAAGAAGCTCTGGATGAATTAATTAAAGACTGTGCTCACCAGTTGTTTGAATTAACGGATGACACAGAAAATACAAAATATCCTTTTAACTGCTGCACCAGTTACTTAGGCTATTGGCACCAAGCAGTTAGTGATGGAAATTTAGAATGGTAAGTAAGAGGTGGGAGGGATAGCTCAGGACCAATTTTAACACAGGCTTGTGAGTTCAGTCCCTGAGGGGGCTATTTAGGGATCTGGGGAAAAAATCTGTCTGAGGATTGGTCCTGCTTTGAGCAGGGGGTTGGACTAGATGAGGTCCTGAGGTCCCTTCCAACCCTGATATTCTATGATTCATTGCCTTTTTCCTCATGCTTTAGTATGGGGCAAGTAATACTTGGAATTACTGGTCCCAAAGAAACTTACATTTGCAGATATATGTCTATATAGAATAAACTGCAGAGGGTAAAAGTTGGAGCAGTCTTGAACACTGTCACTGTAGTAATTATGAATATTTACATTTAGTAGTCCTATCTCATAGGCAAGCTTTGACAAATGAAAAGTAGTTTTGTAATTGAGACATGAGTTATTCCCAATTTTCACATTTGGTGTTTATCACCTAAGATTCTCATTCTATGCTTGCCTCTAGGCAGAAGGCTAACTAGAAAAAAATCTGGTGCTTAAATAAATTCATTTTCAGACAATAATCAGTGAAACTTGTCCATTCCTTGAAAGAGATCAGAAAGTAATTATATCACATGTTAACAGCCATACTTTCTTCTTTAAACAGTTAACAGATTTCCTTATAGAATCCTTGACTTATGTGTACACTAGCTTATGTGACGTATCAAGATATTCATAGCATTAAGGCCTTTCAAGAACAGATTGTTATGGCAATCAAAGCTCCAGAAGAAACAAAACTAGAAATACCAGCTCCTAAAGAAGTAAGTATTGCTTTTCATCACTCTAAGGCAATTGCATTTTTAGAATTAGAGTTTGCAAGAAGAGCAGTTGATTTTTCACTTACAGAAATTAATATTGGTATTATATAATACTGGCATTCTTCTCTGATACGTTTCATGAAACAAAGCTACTTGCTATAATGTTTGGTGTAAAAATGTGTGGGGACAGTGTTTTCGCTTTTAAGATGGTGACTCTTATTGCCTAGACTAGGAAAATACTATATCATAGATTACCACTTCACTTTTGCTGGGGATGGAGGAGCATCTGTAACTGATGCCCAAGCTACCTCATTCGGTACTTGAGTTTGAGGGGGAATTGAATAAATAAGCTTATACAGTACTTTACAGGGTTTAGTACAAACTCCTACGTATAAATAGATTGTAAAATCTAGGCAAGTGAGATCATTCTAGAATTTTGTCAGGAGAGGATTATTATATTTGCTAGTGAGACGTGCCTGGCATCTCACTCTGGTCATTTACTGTCCTGTTATATAGGAAGTCAGACTAGATGATCATAATGGTTCCTTCTGGCCTAAAAAAAAGACTTGGTTTATTTTTGTTACAAACTGCAAAAATATTGTGACTTTGGGCATGTGTGTGTTTGCTGATTTCATCTGAAAATTCTTTATTCCAAGTTCTGAATAGAATAGACTATATGAAAGATGCATCTGTTTTTAACAGTGAAAAGGGGTAAGAAAGGAGCATTTGAAGCCAGAGTAGGAGAAATACTCTACTTCTTTAATTTTCTAACTTGTACACAAAACTATGTTTAAAAAAAGATTAAGATGGCAAAATCAAGCATTGTTAAGAAATGTCACCTTTATGGTTCCTTGAATTTGGTCCCCTTGTGCATAAGCATTATGATCTTTAATTGTATGATCACATACTATTTTTGTCCACAGTGTATCTACCTCAGTCAGTGCAAAGGATAGATGGTATTCACTTAAACCTTGCTCTGGAAACAGAATTATTAATTTTTCTGGGCTTTTCTAAGATGCTCATTGCTAAATTGCCTGAACGCTTCACAAATTAATTTATTTTAACACATCTTGAGATGAGGAGTCATGATTAACACCCCCCATTTTACAGATGGAGAACTGAGGCACAGAGATCAAGTTTACAAGCATACATTACTACCCAATTTGAGATTCCTAGACCTGATTTAACTTAACACTATATAGATCTTTATGTTCAAAGCACAGCTCCTGTTGACTTCGGTTGCAGCTGTGAGTGTGCAGCACTTAAGAAAATCAGATCCCAGGGTGTCAAGTCAGGCAATCAAAAAAGAGGAACACAGTTAGTGATGATCTCTGACAAGCTTGGTCTCACTAACTTGCTTAGCATCGGGGAGCTACAGCTTTCCAAAGAACATATTGCTTTGGTTATATTAAAAATTTCTGGCAGTGTGTTTTTTCCCTACTTTCATTCTTGGAAACAGCTGTAAACTGCTTTGGCTGAAATTTTCCAAAATGATTCCTCCCAAGGTAGATGCCTAACATGGAAATTTTCAGCCTAAATGGTTGGTTAGGCACAGGTTTATAAGCAACTGAAAACGGGCTAATAATGGAAAGTTTCAGGCAACCTTACTAAGAGGTGCTAACAGCCCTGACTGTAATTGTTTAGAAAGCTAGAACAACATACTGTAAAATTTTCATGCATATTTGATTTTTTTCTATTACAATGCACTTGTCTCTTTGGAGAAAAAATAGTTCTGGAACTTGTTTCCCTATAATGTTTACACCTAATTCTTTTTTTTGATTAATGTCTTGGGGTGATTTGGTGTCCTCTGCCTTTTGGTTCTTGAAAGCCCATTGCATTGCTGATATTATCTACTGGGGGGGTTGATATAGCAATTTATGAAATTTGTTCTGCCTTACTGATTGTGCTAGCAGTAAAATTTGTGCCAACACTGATTGTTTAGAGCTATTCAATTGTCACATTGACCCTAAACTCATCACTTTTGCTACCTTGGTTTTTAACAGTGTAATAAAATCCAGTCATTTTGTCAACATGGCCTGTTGAACACGACCAACTAAAAAAGTAGTTCTTCACATTGGATAGACCCTTATCAAAACAAAACTATTCTAATGCACAGAAATGTTCAGTTGCTTAATTACATTATTTAATCAATGTCATTCAATATGGCAGCTTCATAGGTAAACCTATTGATTTACCAAGAACTAAGGAACCTTTAAATTGGCTTAATTAAAGTCTGTTAAAGTTAAAATGTCCCTCCTATATCTGGGCTTGTTCTTGTATGTTAATTTGTGTTAAAATACATGCAAAATACTTGAAGTAAAAATTAGTTTGGCTTAATCTATAAATTTCTTCTGATTTTGACTATATTAAATCTGTTTTACAGGATTGTATAGAAGTACGTATAAAGAGCACAAAGGGACCCATTGATGTATATTTATGTGAAGTGGAGCAAGATAACCCGGGTGCCAAAACTTTTGAAGATATGGATACTCCGACATCAGAAACTAAATCATCAGTACCTCTTGATGAAGGTATGTGAGAAATTTAAATGGAAGAAAGGCATTTATCAACATAAGACAAACAACTGTGAAATATGTATTGTATCATTCTGACAAATTGAGCAGGATAAACACTTCTAATCCCCCTGAAACTTGTGTAATTTTTAAAGTGGGCTAAATTCTCAGCATACAAAAAATATTTCAGAACCAACTTTAACCCTTGTTACTAGAGCTGGGCAAAATCTTTTGGATGAATAGTTTTTTGTTGAAAAATATGTTTTTTGTTGACCTGAAACTGTTTTCAAATTTGACACACATTAATTGAATAGTTTAGTCCAAAAAAGTTTTGGGATAGCTTCACAAGGGGGAAGGTAGGTCCCATTCAGAAAACTGCTGACAGTGGGTTCCTCCTTATAACTTTTAGCCCAATGCTTAGGGCACTCACCAGGGATGTGGAAGGCCTGGGTTCAGTATCTCCATTGTTTGATATGAGGCAAGATTTGGATTGGGTCTTCTGCCTCGCAGGATCATGTCCTAACCACCAAGCTATGTTGTGTTCTGGGGCAAGTCTCTCTTCTCCTGTTGAAGCTGCTCCACTTTGTATAAAATACTTGAGTCGGAGAGAGAGAGAGAGAGACAGTGAACATAGCCTGGTGGTGTGAGTCCCCTAACTACCGGGCAAAAGTTATAAGGAAGGCTCCTCCTCTTCGTGATGTTTAGTGAATCTAGCCCTCTTTGTTTCCAGCAATATTAGCATTTCGGGTCAAACATGTTTTGTTCATCCCAGAATGGACTTCTTGATTCGCTGAAACTTTTTAGAATCTTTGGATTCATTTTGACTCAAACTAATGTGTTTAATTTAATTTTATTTATTTATTTATTTATGGAACTCTGGGTGAACTGAAAAAAATCAATTATTTGCTCTGCTCTATTTGTTACATTTACATATTTTTGATTTGTGTAACACTACTGTATAATATAATCTGGTGCCCTGTTGTTCTGTGATTAGATGTAAAATGCCCTGCTACAGAATCTTACACAGTTGGCAAAACAGTAAAACTTGACAACTAACTCAATAGTTCACTTCAAGTGAGAGCATATATGTCTGTCTTCATCAGTAGAGATGCAAGATAACCAGTCATATATGCAGGTTACTGCTGTCTGGAAGGAAACAAAACAGGATATGTAGTTTGATGGTCTGGGGAGTAGTTAAGGTGACTTATTTTCGGCAATGCTACTTGAAAAGTAGTAGTTGCCCTTCCCCGGTGTACACTTAGATTTTTGTTTTTGTGCCGCTTGTGGAATAGCAACATGGTGATGTGAGTGATTAGTCCATTTCTGACAGTCTGTGTGTTGACATAATCCTAATGCAATAGTTTTTCCTTATAAAGTACCTCCTGTGTTTAGTGGAGCTAATACTAGAGGGATGAGTTAACCCTTTCCAAAAGTCATTGTAAAGAGGACATAGATTTGTAACTTACAGTATGTAGTTATAGAAAGTTAATTGTCTTCCACAGGGAGTGAAAATATTTTTAAAAATAAAGGAGCCCAGGATTTCTGTGACTAGTGTGGGTATAAAACTGTGGATGACCTGTTCCTGTTTACTTGCCACAGCAATGCTCAATACAATCACTAACTTCCCTCAAAATTCTCATGTCTTGTACCTTTCTACATACATTAGTCTCGGATTTCTTCTTAGAGTGCCAAGGAAAAGAGGAATTGTGGAGTATTTCTATTACAAGATAACTTAAATTATTAATCAGGCATTCAAATTTTTTTAAATGTGAGAGAGGATTCTAAAGTACACTTCTGATTTCAACCATGGCAATACTTAGCAATGCGTCCTATTAGAACAAAAGGACTAGCAGTAAGGATTTCTGGGTTTAATTCCCTCCTCTGCTGCTCATTCAGTGTGGTGTTGGGCAAATCATGTAATCTCTACCTCCATTTATCTATCTTGCAAAATGATCTAATAACTGGTGTGATGAGACTAAATATTTTGAAAGCTTTGAATATGACATATTTTTTTTCTGCATCAAGCATTTCTCAGTAAAGTTTGGGAAATCTCTATTAGCAGTTTAAGTGTAAAGCACAGCATGAATTAGTTCATTATTTTACTTACATAAGCAGACATGCATTCTTCATGTTAGCAATTCTTGTGTAACTACTGCTCGTCTCTATAAACTGTTCAAATGTAGGATCAGCTTTAAAGAATAACACTTCTTGTATCTGCCTAGTTTGTTTTTTTTTTCCCCCCACTTCCTTGTTTTTGTGCCTATCAAGATTTACATGCTCTTTCATGTCACTTGATCACATCTTTTTTTTTATTTCACTGGTTCAAGTACCACTGTCCTAGCGCTTCCCCACCCTTTGTTTTTCAGTATCAAAGGAGTGATCTTAATGGTATGGGGCAGTAGAACCATTTTATAGTGTCATTTGGTAACCTGGAAGTCTTACACCTGAATTTTTAAAGGGCATATGTGTAAAATTTCTAGATCAGTGTATAGCACAATAAGATCATGTGTAGATGCAGTACTTTTTTTTAATTCTACCATACCTTGGCTTTCATAAATATGAATGTTCCCTGAAAGAGAATAAATGTTTGGTTATCTTTTTTTCACTTCCCTTCTAGAGTGAGATCTTCTAAGAAGAACCATTAGAACGCCAAGTCCTGAGCAGATTATCGTGAATATCTGGGCTGCAGAATTCCCTAAGAGAGCCACTTGGAACTATGACTATGCTAAACTTGTAATACTCTCAAATGTTTTTCAGACTTAAAATGGGAATAATTCAGTTGTTGAGTGCTTTCACACAATTATCTTCAATTGCTTCAGTCTAAAAGAAGGCAAATCAAGGAGCCATTTTTAGGAGCTTTGTTTCTACACTTGTGCATAATCTGCAGTGTTTGGGGAAAATGGCCTTGTTTTTACTGTTTTTATTAAATAATTTGAATGATAGTAAATATGGACAAGAAATTACTTCAAAAAATGAAGATTCTTTAAAGCTGCATCTGGAACAAAACACCAAAACATGGTCCTGCAAGAATATAGATAATAAAGAAATGCACTTTCAATTCTGAAGCTGCACTGTCACTAAACAGAATTGTTAAATATAATATTAGAATCAAGAACTGGAGTATTGGAAGGCTTTTCTTACCCATAAGGAGTATAAGACAAGTAAACATGAAAAACTGAAGCTATGCCTTGCACTGTGTGGATGCTGTTTGCCTCCAACTCAGCATGTAACTCTAGTGTGAACGATGAAGTTAAAGGCATGGCGTTTGTGTATATATCTGTATGCTGTTTAGATAGTCACTGATGGAGATTGACAAAACGAATTGCACTTCTGCCTTTGTACAGCAAAAACTGAAATAAACTTGTAAATATAAAAAGTGGTCAGTCTAACAGTGTTAGTTGAACTTCATCTTGGCTTTCTCTTTAAACAGTAGAAATTCATTAGGTGACATTTATGAACAGTATGAAACTGTTGTGTAAAAACAACTTGTAAATTGACAAGCATAATATATTGAAACTGGATCTGTTGATTAATCGCAATTAACTTACGTGATTAACTCTCAAATTAGTCATGATTTAAAAAATTACTATTAATCATTTTAATCGCACTGTTAAACAATAGAATACCAGTTGAAATTTATTAAATATTTTGGATGTTTTTCTACATTTTTATATATATTGTATTCTGTGTTGTAATTGAGATCGAAGTATATTATTTTTATTACAAATATTTGCACTGTAAAAATGATGAAAGAAATATTATTTTTCAGTTCACCTCATACAAGTACTGTAGTGCAATCTCTTTATTGTGAAAGTGCAACTTACAAATGTAGATTTTTTTTTTGTTCATAACTGCACTCAAAAACAAAACAATGTAAAACTTAAGAGGCTACAAGTCCACTCTGTCCTACTTGTTCAGCCAATCACTAAGACAAACAAGTTTGTTTACATTTACAGGAGATAATACTGTCCGCTTCTTATTTACAATGTCATCAGAAAGTGAGAACCAGTTTTCTCGTGGCACTTCTGTAGCCGGCATTGCAAAGTATTTACATGCCAGATATGCTAAATATTCGTATGCCCCTTCATGCTTTAGTCACCATTCCAGAAGACATGCTTCCATGCTGATGACACTCATTAAAAAAATAATGCATTAATTAAATTTGTGACTGAACGCCTTTGGAGAGAATTGTATGTCCCATGCTCTGTTTTTCCCACTTCTGCCATATATTTCATGTTATAGCAGTCTCGGATGATGACTCAGCACATATTCGTTTTAAGAACACTTTCAGTGCAGATTTGACAAAATACAAAGAAGGTACCAATGTGAGATTTCTAAAGATAGCTACAGCACTTGATCCCAGGTTTAAGAATCTGAAGTGCCTTTCAAAATCAGAGGGACGAGGTGTGGAGCATGCTTTCAGAAGTCTTAAAAGAGCAACACTCCGATGCGGAAACTACAGAACTCCAGAGGTGGATAAGGAGCTGGTTAAAGGGGAGACTGCAGAGGGTAGTATTGAAGGGGGAACTGTCCGGTTGGAGGGGGGTTACCAGTGGAGTTCCTCAAGGCTCGGTTTTGGGTCCGATTTTATTCAATCTATTTATTGCTGACCTGGGAACCAAGAGTAGGAGTGGGCTGATAAAGTTTGCGGATGACACCAAGTTGGGGGGTATTGTCAATTCGGAAGAGGATCGGGATATTCTCCAGGGAGATTTAGATGACCTTGTAAACTGGAGTATTAGTAACAGGATGAAATTCAATAGTGAGAAGTGTAAGGTTATGCATTTAGGGATGTCTAACAAGAACTTTAGTTATAAGCTGGGGACACACCAGTTGGAAGTAACGGAGGAGGAGAAGGACCTAGGAGTCCTGGTTGATCGCAAGATGACTATGAGTAGGCAATGTGATGTGGCCGTTAAAAAAGCTAATGCGGTCTTGGGTTGCATTAGGCGAGGTATTTCTAGTAGGGATAAGGAGGTGCTAGTCCCGTTATATAAGGCGCTGGTGAGACCTCATTTGGAGTATTGTGTGCAGTTTTGGTCTCCCATGTTTAAGAAGGATGAATTCAAACTAGAACAGGTACAAAGAAGGGCCACTAGAATGATCCGAGGAATGGAAGGCCTTTCGTATGAAAGGAGACTTGAGGAGCTCGGTTTGTTTTCCTTAACCAAAAGAAGGATGAGAGGAGATATGATTACACTCTTTAAATATATCAGAGTGATAAATACCAGGAAGGAGAAGAATTATTTCAGCTCAGTGCTAATGTGGACACGAGGAGACGGATATAAACTGTCAGTCAGGAAATTCAGGCTTGAAATTAGACGAAGGTTTCTAACCATCAGGGGAGTGCAATACTGGAACAGTCTACCGAGGGAAACAGTGGGGGCGAAGGACCTCCACGACTTTAAGATTAAGCTAGATAAGTTTATGGAGGGGATGGTATGATAGGATAACGGGCTTAGTCAATAGGTCAATTATGTGCCTGGTATGATGTAACCTTTTCCAGAGGGTTTGGCTGGAGAGTCTTGCCCGCATGCTCGGGGTTCAGCTGACCGCCATATTTGGGGTCGGGAAGGAATTTTCCTCCAGGGAAGATTGGCTATGGCCCTGGAGGTTTTTCGCCTTCCTCCGAAGCATGGGGCAGGGTTCACTTGCTAAGGAGTGGGTGGATCGGCTTATGTGGCCTGCATCTTGCAGGAGGTCAGACTAGATGATCATAATGGTCCCTTCTGATCTTGAATTCTATGATTCTATGATTCTATGAACCCGAACCGGGGAAAAAAAAGAAAAAAATCAGCCTTCTGCTGGTGACATCTGACTCAGATAATGAAAATGAACATGCATCAGTCTGCACTGCTTTGGATTGTTATCGAGCGGAATCCATCATCAGCATGGACACATGTCCTCTGCAATGGTGATTGAAGCACGAAGGGGCATATGAATCTTTAGCGCATCTGGCAAGCAAATATCTTGCTATGCCGGCTACAACAGTGCCATGAGAAGACCTGTTCTCACTTTCAGGTGACATTGTAAACAAGAAGCGGGCAGCATTATCTCCTGCAAATGTTAACAAACCTGTTTGAGCGATTGGCTGAACAAGAAGTAGGACTGAGTGGACTTGCATTTTACATTGTTTTATTTTTGAATGCAGTTTTCTTTGTACATAATTCTATACTTGTAAGTTCAACTTTCATGATAGAGATTGCACTATAGTACTTGCATTATGTGAACTGAAAAATACTAGTTCTTTTCTACAGTGCAAATACTTGTAATCAAAAATAAAGCGAGTACTGTACACTTTGTATTCTGTGTTGCACTTGAAATCAATATATTTGAAAATGTAGAAAACATCAAAAATATTTAAATAAATGGTATTCTATTATTGCAATTAATCGTGTGATTAATTTTTTAATCACTTCACAGCCTTAATTGAAACATTTTATTGTACAGGCACGCTAATGACATACCATCTAACACCAGAAGTTGTAGTATTGAGGCATCTTGACAGTGCTACATACCCGGTGATTGATGTGTAAATCTGTCATTAATGGTTGTTGCATATGTCTTGACCTTAACTGTAATGTACTGCTTCAAAATAGTAGAGCTGTCTTTTCATAATTTTTACCATGCAAAAAGTTGCCTAACTTGGAACTGTTCTTTCAGCTGTAGCTGCAGTTTCCCTTTTTTTCCTAAAATGTTTAACAAGGTACAAAATGTTTTACACTACTGTCCCTCTGGGACTAGTTTTCCAAATGAGTTAGTTCATCTGTGCTATCAACAACATAAGTGTGGGACTCCCTGTTTTGATATAGGACAGATTGTGCTTGCATATCAAGATTTTTCTTTAATTTGCCCATGCATAATTTTAAACTTCCAACTATGATAGACTTAGAGTAATCAGTTTCTCAATTCAGAGAGAGGTCAAAAATAGAACTACCACTATGTTCTAACTGCTGAAATACTTTCCTGTAGTTAAGTCCAGTAAAGCCAATGCTAATTGGAGACTTCAGATAATCAGAAATTTTAAATACTGATGTTTTATACAGCTATTGTTTAAAACAAGTCAGCTTTCATTTTGTTAAACAGCAGAGAGTAGCCAACTCTAAATAGCTTCAATGCGACTAAATAAAGACCCCAAATTAATCCAGCTATATATAGTTCACCCACTGGACAACCTATTAAGCAGACCAGTACTTGTTTCAAGCAGCACTCAGATGTTTTGTATGTGATCTAACAACTTCCAGATCTAGGGAGATGGCTTAGTGAATTCCAAATGGGACTTCAGCACTATTGGGATCTCATTATCTTTCCTACTTTGTCTTCCTTTAGAACAGTGAACTGTACCATGGGCTTCAATAGAAGCATTACTTAGGATTCATCTAAGGTTTAGAAAAAAATTGAGGTACGCTTGCTGGCTTGGTTATAAGATGGATTGGGAAGAAGCTTGTAAAGGGTCCGGAGCAAGCAAGTACTAAATGAGGCAAGAAATCCTAAAGCATCTGTGAGTAGAAAGATCATTATGTGGGTTTGGAGGAAGATATGCTTTCTCGAGAAGTTGATCAGTAGACCTTAGATTAAATTGTTTGAGATGCGAGACCTGTGATGACAACTGGCAAAACGTCTCTCCCTCTAGGTGGCAGACTTGTTTGCTTTTGGATGGAATAAGCAGTAATTTAATTAGCCTTTTCTAGGATTATTTCAACAGTTTGAACAATAGACTGTTTACTGTGAAATAAACACTTAAGATTTTATTAGCACAAGAGTGAGGTAACCTACATTTTGTGCATTAGGATAGGGTCTTGAACTGGAGCTGTGCAGTCCTGTAACATGGAATAATGAGCTGTAGCATATATTAAAGGGACACCCTCTTACACACTTGTCAATATCTTTACCTGTTACAAGTAACACTGAAGATCACTATTAAAGGGAAGTTTAGGAAGTTTTTTCTTTTTGTCATGCATTTAACAGCATTTTGTAGATAATTTCCTTTTTTCACCTTTTAGTGGGTCTTTCACACAGCAACAGATAAGAAAATGTGGTAAAACAACAAAATTGTGAGGGAAGCCTGGGGCCAGATGTAAATATGAAACTACTCTTAATTCGTTTTTACAATGGACTAGACTTGTCCCTGTATACTGCCTTTAATAATGCATATTAAATATTTAAAAATAATGTGCACTCTAACCTCTATTGGTTAAACAGTACCTTTTTTTACTTGAATCTTTGTAACATTATCTAGTTGTGCTAATGGAAGACCTTAACATATTGCAGATGATCATGGAGGTAGCTAGCTAGTTGAATAAGCTTAGACTTGAGAGTGCAGGAATAGATGCTCAATTATGCTCATCTTGAGTATTAGAAACTCTCATAAAAAGTAAATGTGATGGGATACCTTAATAGAGGAAATAAGACTTTACTCCTGTGAGTATATATAATACAATGCATCTATTTGATTTTTTTGTGTGTAAAGTGGTTATTGAAATTACTTTAGTCTTTTTATATAAAAATAAACCATTTTGCAACATGCGTGCCTGCATAATGTTGCTCCCTCAACTGTCTCCAGGTACTCTGCTTTCAATACATTAGGAACAGGTATGTGTGGTTTTTTTTTTACTCTTGCCTAAATTAGAATGATTGAATATCTCTAATTGAAGTAGTCAGTGATAGCCATAACCAGAATTTATTATTATAAAATGTCCTGCTTCTGACTCCGTAATTAGAGCAAGCCACATAACTAGCCAATTCAGACCTTATATGGTATAATGAGAGAGAAGATAACTACTGCAGAGTTTTGAATGTTTCAACACTTTTATTCACCAGTAGGACTTGGTAGGGAGAGAGAGTTTTGGAAGGTCCCTTTAAGGATACAAGCTCTACATTTTGCATAAACTGTGTTTGCAAGGAGTTTATCCCACTAACAAGAAGGGTTGAGGTCAACTGGTATAAATCATGGCTTAGTTAGTCTACACTTGCAGTTTACAGTGGTGTAGTTATGCTGGGTGCCAGTTGCCAAATGTTGAATTGTGGCTAATCCTGAGTATGAACAAGGTCTCAGTTTCTTAGTAGCTTGAATCAGTTTTAAACTATTTACATCTGAAATGAAGGTGCCCAGATATGACACTGTTAAAAAGGTATGTACTGTTCCCTAAGCCATGATCTGCTATTCTTTTTGGTCTCACATCTCATGTCTCAGCCAGTAATATATATATTTTAAAATATGTTGAGGCCTAAATGACACACTATGGTATAGATACTGTATTGTTTCTATGTTGTGTACATAGTTTTCTAAACTTCACTAAACTTTCTAAGAGAGATCCTCCCTTCAACTGTGTATACTATAAAAGTGGAACAGGAGGTCTTTTTACTTGCAAGGCATTGAAGTGAGGTAATTATATTTGTAGCTATTTTCCTCATCTAAATTAAAGTGACATCTTTTGAAAAGAAAAAAATGGCATAGTTCAGTACTTTTTTTTTAAAGAACTATTTGGACCTTAGTTTCTACCTTCCTAACTCATATGGAGAGCTTTAGCCCAAGCACACACATACAAAGAGCTGTTCTAGCCCTTGGAAGACATACCATCTTACTAGACGCATGCAAATCCTGGAAAAGTGAGAGATTTTTCAGTGGCATCTGTCATGAAGAAGGATTTAATTGGGTTAGGAGAGAGACAGGGATGTAGTAAAACCAGGGCTTTTAGTATTAGACACATGAACTGTCGTGCTATAAACTGATAGTTATTTTCTGAAATTCTGGTTCTGAGAGTTGTAAGCTGTACTCTAGCTTTGTTTTCTAATATCTATTCAAAAGTGTCAAGTAAATACTGCAAATGAGTTGACAGGATATTTTTTTTTCTTTATATTTATCTCCCAATAAGGAAATGCTCCACCAAACCTTCCTGATCATCCAGAAGCCATGACAGTACTCATCTACGATGTTAGGCACTATAAAAACCATTGAACTGACTGTCAGTGTGAGGTCTGTCTCTTAAGGCTTGAACCAAAATTTCCATTAGTCATCATCAGTGGTAGCAGAGCTTCCTCTTTGTGGGCCTTCAGGCACTAACAAAAGAAAATAACAGGCATACTGTAGTTCCATCCGCTTTGCTGAAGAAGCATGCATAGAACTGAAGCCTGTAAGACTCAGGCTTTTTTCTATTTTTGAGTTTTACACTGATGCCAATCACCACAATTGCTATATGCCAAGTTAAATTCCCTGCAATTAATGGTGGTAACAAAGAATGCTAAGAAATAAACTATTTTCAGCAAGATTCTGTAAGCCTGACAGAGTGATTTGATCTTGAAGCTGTGAATCTCAGGAATAATGGTGTATTTCTACTGGAACTGTGTATCTGACATGGTTTCTCCATTCAATGGCAGGAGATTGCTTTTGAGGCAAGTGCCTGATGTAGTCTCAAACCATTAAAGATTGTGGCTTCACTACAGGAATAAGTATACAACGTGCTCAAAGTGAGAAGTTACTGGAGCTGAAGATGTGCATTCTTAAGCCTGGTCTACACTAGGCGTTTAAACCGGTTTTAGGAGCGTAAAACCGATTTAACGCCACAACCGTCCACACTAGGAGGCACCTTATATCGATTTTAATGGCTCTTTAAACCGGTTTCTGTACTCCTCCCTAACGAGAGGAGTAACGCTAGTATCGGTATTAACATATCGGATTAGGGTTAGTGTGGACGCTGATCGACGACATTGGCCTCCGGGAGCTATCCCACAGTGCACCAGTGACCGCTCTGGACTGCACTCTGAACTCGGATGCAGTGGTCAGGTAGACAGGAAAAGCCCCGCGAACTTTTGAATATTTCCTGTTTGCCCAGCGTGGAGCTCCGATCAGCACGGGTGGCGATGCAGTCCGAAATCAAAATAAAAAAAGAGCTCCAGCATGGACGATGCGGACGTGATCGCTGTAAGGGCAGGCAAATCTGTTCTATCAGCGCTCCGTTACAGAAGACGAAATTCAAAATCATTTTTTAAATATCTCCAGACAGACGCCATAGCAGGGACTCAGCGCACTGCTGCGTGGCAAGCGTAACGGAAAGCCAAAAAATCAAATGGACGCTCATGGACTGGAGGACTCAAGCTATCCCACAGTTCCTGCAGTCTCTGAAAAGCATTTGCATTCTTGGCTGAGCTCCAAATGCTTCTAGGGTCAAAAACAGTGTCCGGTGGGTCAGGGCATAGCTAGGCAATTTACGCACCCCACCCACCCCAGAAGTGAAAGGGAAAACAATCCTGTCTTGACTCTTTTACATGTCACCCTATCTTTACTGAATGCTGCAGATAGACGCGATGGTGCAGCACTCAACACCAACATCCTTGCTCCCCCCCCCTGCCATGGGTGACTGATGGTACAATAAGACTGATACCCATTGTCATCATCAGCCTATTGGCACATGGGGCAGTGCAAAAGGCCTGGTAACCATGCGTACTAGCATCGGTCAGGTCGATCAAGGGCGCCTGGCCCTAATTTTTCCTGGTAGATGGTACAATATGGCGGCTGATCATCATCATCATAGCAACAGGGGGCTGAGCTTCATCAGCCCCCACCCTTCATGTGTAAAGAAAAGATTCAATTGCCCCTGGACTAGCAGCAGGATGCTGGGCTCCTCTCCTCCACACTCCTTAATGTCCTATGTGGACTATCATAGCAACAGGAGGCTGCCTTCCACTCATTTCTCACTAACAAGTATTCCTGCATTCTTTATTACTTCATCACACAAGTGTGGGGACAATGCTATGGTAGCCCAGGAAGGCTGGGGAAGAATGGAATGAACAGGTAGGGTTGTTGCAGGAGCACCCCCTGTGAATAGCATACAGCTCATAATCTATGCAGGATCTGACACAGAGCAGCTGTGCTCTCTGGTTCTCTGATACAGTGGTTCTCTAGTACACTTGCCCATATTCTAGGCAGGACTGATTCTATTTTTAGATACCAAAAAGGAGGGATTGACTCAGGGAGTCATTCCCAATTTTAACTTTGCGCCCCTGGCTAAGAGCAGCCAGGGGCACTTATGACAGCAGCAAATGGAACAGTGCAAAAGGACTGGTAGCCATGCCCATCTTATTACCAATTTATGGTATGGTAGATGGTACAATATGGCTGATAACCATCGCTGCTATCATGCAAAAGCAAAGCATGCAGCTGTGTGCCACTGCTGAATCGCCTCTGTGAGCGGCATCTAGTACACATACGGTGACAGTCACAAAAGGCGAAACAGGCTCCATGATTGCCATGCTATGGCATCTTCCAGGGCAATCCAGGGAAAAAAAGGCATGAAATGCTTGTCTGCCGTTGCTTTCCCAGCGGAAGGAGTGACTGACGACATTTACCCAGAACCACCCGCGACAATGATTTTTGCCGCATCAGGCACTGGGATCTCAACCCGGAAATTCAAAGGGGGGGAGGCTGCGGGAACTATGGGATAGCTACGGAATAGCTACCCACAGTGCAATGCTCCAGAAATCGACGCTAGCCTCGGACCGTGGACGCACACCACCGATTTAATGTGTTTAGTGTGGCCGCGCACACTCGATTTTATACAATCTGTTTTACAAAACCGGTTTATGTAAATTCGGAATAATCCCGTAGTGTAGACGTACCCTACGCGCAGCTGAAGTTAGCACTTTTGAAGTAAAACAAAATGATCCTAGTCCAGCAATCCTTAGGTGGGGAAAATCCCTCTCAAAGTCATTAGGAGGTTTGCCTTAGTAAGGATGGCAGACTCAATCCTAATAAATTGTTTACTGTGACTAGATTAACACGTTTATAAAAAACAACACAAGAGAACCATTTAGTTTGGAGCTCTGATTTACTTTATTAAATATCAACAAAAAGAATCCTGGTAATGGTCCATTACTAGATGGAAATGTAGAATTATCAATAGTAATGCAGAAAAGGCAAAAATATTCAATAAATATTTCTGTTCTGTATTTGGGGAGGAGGAGAAAGAGGATATAGTCTATACATGGCAAAGATAACACTTTCCATTCCATTAGTAGCTCAGGAGGATGTTAAACAGAAACTGCTAAATCAGCAGGTCCAGATAACTTGTATCCAAGAGTTTTAAAGGAGTTGGCTGAGAATCTCTCTGTTGATTTCCAATAAGTCTTGGAGCACTAAGGAAGTTCTAGAAGACTGGAAGAAAGCTGATGTTAGCCAATTTTATTAAAACAAGGTAAATGGGATGACCTGAGTAATTATAGCCTATCAGCCTGGCATCCATCCTGGACAAGATAACGAAGCAGATGATACAGAACTCAATTAATAAAGAATTAAAGGACGGTAATATAATTAATGTATATCAACATGGGTTTATGGAAAATGGAGCCTGTCAAACTGACTTGATATCTTTTTTATGAGATTACAAGTTTGGTTGATAAAGGTAAGTGTGACTTCTCAAAGGCATTTGACTTGGTACTTAGTACTTTTTGTCTAAAAAAACTAGAAAATATAAAATTAACATGGCACACAAAGATTAAAAACTGGCTAACTGATAGACCTCAAAATATAATTGTAAACAAGGAATTATTATCAAGCAGCTGTGTTTTCATCGTGTCCCACAGGGATCAGTTCTTGGCCATGTTATTTAACATTTATATCAATGACCTGGAAGAAAACATAAAATTATCAATGATAAAGTTTGCAGATGATACAAAAATTGGGAAAGTGGTAAATATTGAAGAGGACAGAACACTGACTCAGAGCAATCTGGATCGCTCAGTAAACTGGGTGCAAGCAAACAATATGTGTTTTAATACTGCTAAATGGAAATGTATACATCTAGGAACAAACAATGTAGGCCACAGTTACGGAATGGAGGACTCTATCCTCAGAAGCAGTGACTCTAAAAAAAAAAAATTTGAGTTGAATATTTGAGTGGCGGATAATCAATTGAACATGAGCTCCCAGTGCAATACTGTGGCAAAAAGAGCTAATGCAATCTTGGGATGCATAAACAGGGGAGCTGGAGTAGGAATAGAGAGGTTATTTGGCACTGGTGCAATAGCTGCTGGAATACTGTGTCCAGTTCTAATGCTCACACTTCAAGAAGGATGTTGACAAACTGGAGCAGGTTCACAGAAGAGCCATGAGGATGATTAAACAATTATAAAACATACCTTATAGTGATAGATTCAAAGAACTCAATCTATTTAGCTTAATAAAGAGAAAATTAAGGGGTAACTTGATTGCCATCTATAAGTACCTACAGGGGGAACCAATTTGATAATGGGCTCTTCAATGTAGCAGAGAAACATATAACAGGAACCAATGGCTGGAAGTTGAAGCTAGACAGATTCAGACTGGAAATAATGCCTAATTTTTAATAGGGTAATTAGTTTTTAGAATAATTTAATAAGGGTTGTGGTGGAGTCTCCATCACTGGTCCATCAAGATCGGATGTTTTTCTAAAACATCTGTTCTAGGAATTTTTCTGGGGAAGTTCTATGGCCTGTGTTATGCAGGAGGTAGATGATCACAATGGTCCCTTCTGGCTTTGGAGTCTATGAAACTGTGAACCTATTCTGTAATGACTTTACCATACAGTATTCTGTACCTTCATGCTCTGTGATTAACTCAGATAACTTCTACTGCCTAGCACATGTTCTCCCTCTGTTCTCTGAGTATCCAGCAAAGGATATACTGTGCTAAACTCCAATTCAAATAACAGTAACTACAAAGGATATACAGTTCAGTACTCTCATCCTTCCAATGCAGCCGCTTTCCCCACCCCACCCCTGTTTTGGGCCTCGGTCAATGGGAGTTACAGCTGTAAAGCACCTCTTCAGATCAGACTTTTTGTCATCCCTTCCTTCCCTTCATCTAAGTTGGGGTCTGCTCCTGCAACATGTGTACCCTCCAGGCTTTGACTTCAATTACCATCTTGATTCCCATTGAAGACAGCTGTAGAACTCCTACTGACTTCAGTGGAACAGGATTGGGTATCGAAGGCACTCTGTACTTTGCCCAGTTTGGCCTTTAAGTAGTAAGCGCCTCAGTGCATGAGCCTGTTTTTGATCTGTCTTTAAAGTGCCAGGAACACCAGTGGCCCTGCGTAAATAATAAATAGTACAGAACATTTCAAGTAAGAAAAATGAATGGTGATTATATGTTTTTGTTTTCCCCATTATGAAAGTCTCCCACACTTTATCAGAGATTTACTGCATATTCAGTCTCCTGAAACATTCCACTTCTCCGCTTTATAAAAGTTTGTCGGGGGGGGGGGAGAGCTGTATAAAATTTCACATAATTAAAATGGTCACTTAATGGAGTCTTCCAAATAAATTTCCATGTCCGGTGTTATACATACTGTACCATTGTATATGGAGAAAGTCTAGCCTCCATATGTATGCTGTTGTGTCTTAATATTATTAGAATCTACAAGGAGGAGAGAAAGGGGCTGTCCTTATGTGCTCCATATTCTATATATATATTTCTGGCATCTGTTGCCTGGAAATAAAAACAAGACCACAATAACTGTTTACGTAGGACTGGGCTGAAAGCACTGCATGCTCCCTCTTCTACCTCTGCAGCAGCAATTAACAGACCCTACACCCAACACTGAAAAGCAGGAGCAATTTTTGTGGGACAAGGAGGGGAAATCTGCAGAGCTATCTTCACATGTGGAAAGAAAATGTGATAAAACAGCAAACAAACCCTCTTCTTTTTCCTACCTCTGATATCACAAGTTGGGCAAGTTATCTGGTTTGCATTTAATTAATATTTTTTATCTCAGTTTAAGTAAAAGTGATGTTCTTTCACTAAACCCAAATATTAAATCAGAAACAACTGTTCACCAGCGTGCCTGAATCAGAATGGCAATTGGTACTGAGAATGACAGAGTAGGGTGGCACTTGAAAGGGGCATTTGGAGAATTGGGAGTGGCACTTGGAAATGGGTTGCTACAGAGCTTGTTTTCTCTAGCGAGTAAAGTCTTGTCTCTCAGGCAGTAAAGAGTCCAGTGAAGTGCTAATGGCAATACTGTTAGGATAGAGGTATTTTATAATACGGACAGTAGACTGAGATTCACAGTTCTGTTGCCAGAATAGGAAAGTCTAGGTAGTCCAACCCCATTTAGGGTATGTCTACACTACAAGAGTAGTTCGATTTAACTTAGGTCGAATTTGTGGATTCGACCTGATGAATTCGAATTTGTGTATCCACACTAAGGACACTAATTCGACTTTGTGAGTCCACACTAATGGGGCAAGCGTCGACATTGGAAGCTGTGCATTCTGGGCAGCTATCCCACAGTTCCCGCAGTCCCCGCTTCCCATTGGAATGCTGGGTAGAGCCCCCAATGCCTTCTGGGGGAAAAATGTGTCGAGGGTGGTTTTGGGTAACTGTCGTCATTCAACCGTCACTCCTGCCCTCTCTCCTTGAAAGCTCTGGCGGGAACTCTGTTAGCGTACTTTTCTGGTCAGTGACAGCGCGGACGCCACAGCATTGTGAGCATGGAGCCCGCTGCGATCATCGCTGCACTTATGGCCGTTGTCAACTCCTCGCACCTTATCGAACACCTCTTCCACAGTCAGCTGCTGAGAAATCGGGCGAGGAGGCTCCGGCAGCGCGGTGAGGACATGAAGTGTCAGAGTGGCACAGACCTCTCACAAAGCACGGTACGCCGCGCCGTGGAGATTATGGTGGCAATGGGTCACGTTCATGCTATGGGACGGCGATTCTGGGCCCGGGAAACAAGCACGGACTGGTGGGACCGCATAGTGCTGCAGGTCTGGGATGAATCACAGTGGCTGCGAAACTTCAGGATGCGTAAGGGCACTTTCCTTGAACTCTGTGACTTGCTGGCCCCTGCCCTGAAGCGCCAGGACACCCGGATGCGAGCAGCCCTGAGTGTGCAGAAGCGAGTGGCCATAGCCCTCTGGAAACTTGCCACGCCAGACAGCTACCGGTCAGTAGCGAACCACTTTGGCGTGGGCAAATCTACCGTGGGGGTTGCTGTGATGCAAGTAGCCCACGCAATCGTTGACCTACTGCTCTCGAAGGTGGTGACCCTGGGAAACGTCCAGGTCGTCATAGATGGCTTCGCCGCGATGGGATTCCCAAACTGCGGTGGGGCTATAGATGGCACTCACATCCCTATCCTGGGACCGGCCCACCAGGCCAGCCAGTATATTAACCGAAAGGGTTACTTTTCAATGGTGCTGCAAGCACTGGTGGACCATAGGGGACGTTTTACCAACATCTACGTCGGGTGGCCGGCAAGGTTCATGACGCGTGTGTTCAGGAACTCTGGTCTGTTTAGACGCCTGCAGGAAGGTAGTTTCTTCCCGGACCACAAAATAACTGTTGGGGATGTGGAGATGCCTACAGTGATCCTCGGGGACCCAGCCTACCCGCTAATGCCCTGGCTCATGAAGCCCTATACAGGCGCCCTGGACAGTGACAAGGAGCTCTTCAACTACCGGCTGAGCAAGTGCAGAATGGTGGTGGAGTGTGCTTTCGACGTCTCAAGGGAGATGGAGGAGCTTACTGACTCGCTCGGATCTCAGCGAAACCAATATCCCCATTGTTATTGCAGCTTGCTGTGTGCTCCACAATCTCTGTGAGAGCAAGGGGGAGACCTTTATGGCGGGATGGGAGGTTGAGGCAAATCGCCTGGCTGCTGATTACGCTCAGCCAGACACCCGTGCCATTAGAAGAGCCCAGTGGGAAGCGCTGTGCATCCGGGAGGCTTTGAAAGCTAGGTTCCTCAGAGAGCAGGGTAACCTATGACTGTCCAGTCTCTTTACAGAGAAGCTGAACCTGCCCCTGTTTCAGTTACTATTGACTTTTTTCAGCGGTTACATACCCCGTTCACCAGGTTTCCCCCCTTCCAACAGACGTTTAAAAATAAAGTTATTGGAACATTTTTAATTAAAGTTTTCTTTACTAACGAATTCTCGTTCAAGGGTTCCAACAGGGACGCAGACTGTGGTGGGTACGGTGTGCAGTGATGTACAGACCGCTTCTACACTCGAGGACTGACATGCTCCTGCTCCTACAGCGGTCCTTGTGAGGGGAGGACGGTTACCGGAGGGTGTGCAGGAAGGGGTGGGTTTGCAGGAAGGGGTGAGGGGTGTGTGGGAAGGGTGAGTAGGTGTGGGGGGATGATGGCTCTGGCTGGGGCTCAGGGCATCGGAGAGGTTCATGGCTAGGGTGGAAGGGCATGGTAAGGGCAGCCTGCCTTGCCATTTGTGGATGCCAGGCGCTCGGACCCTGGGGCAACATACACCTCCCAGACTGACCTGGGGCAGCAGACACCTCGCAGAGTGACCCGGGTGCCTAGTGACTGCACTCTGTGTGTGACCTGCTGTTGATCCTGCCCCCATGTCTGTACCCTGTTAATGGTGGCTGTCCTATGCAATTAACAAACCCCTCCCCCCCTTCACACAAAGTCTTCTGCAAAGAAACATGACGGAAACAGTAATGAACAGCAAACTATTTTTAATACTCAACTACACAGTTGGGGGATGAAACTGGGATTTGGGATCGGGTGTGCCAGGAAGGCAAGCAATTCTCATACTTTAGGGAATGAGAGCTGTTTGGTACATGAGCGCTCTGCTGGGGTGGAGTGACAGTTTTCACGGCCCCTAGCGCCCCTCCTTCTTGTGATTTTGGGTGAGGGGGGGACAGGACTTTGTGGCGGGGGAGGGCGGTTGCAGATACAGTTCAGGGGGGCTCTCTGCTCCTGCCAGCGGTCCTGCAGAACATCCACAAGGCGCCGGAGCGTGTCCGTTTGCTCCCTCATTAGTCTAAGCAGCATTTGAGTCGCCTGCTGGTCTTCCTGCCGCCACCTGTCCTCCCGTTCGCTGTGTGAGCGCTGCTGCTGAGAGAGGGTCTCCCTCCACTGGCTCTGCTGGGCCGCCTCGGCTCTGGAACAGGCCATCAGTTCAGCGAACATCTCGTCCCGAGTCTTTTTCTTTCGCCGCCTAATCTGCGCCAGCCTCTGTGAGGGGGATGCCGGGGCAGTTCGGGAAAGAGCCGCAGCTGTGTGATGGGAAAAAGGAAGTGATTTCCTTCCAAAGATACATGTTTGCGAACACTGAACACAGTCTACTCAGTTTCTGTGAACAAGACCATACAGGGCACCTAATCTCATGTGCTCTCAGGACAAGTTCGAATTTTCGGCATTCGCTTTCATTGCCTGGGGTCTTGCACTGGAGATCGGACAAGCGGGGCAGGACAGCAGAATCCGTGTAGCAGCCAGGCCTGGTAAGCCGTAAACTTTAGGCTGCTTAACAGTTAATGGATAGCAGTGCCCTCCTGCTGCAGGCAATCAGGAAAGCATAAAGTCTGACCCTGTTCCAGCCCCTCTCGGCTGTCCCCGGGAAAGATCCCTGTATGCTTTTCCTCTGCAGCCTACAACACGTGGCTGTTAAACGACGGTCATTGTTATGCAAAGGAAAAGTCAAGCATTCACAATAGTAACATTACAGTAATTCCCCTAATTAGATGCAGCAGTCGCCGAGCGAGATCACCCTGAGGCGGGTCTGCAGGAGAAACAGAGAGCGAATGCTGCGTGAATCCCTGCACAGACCAGGGCCCTATGCTGCCATGCTGGTCAAGGCGATGCTCCCATTATACCTCCTGATGGCCTGGCGCGGAAGAGTGTGCTTCCACGGAGCACCCAACAAAGCACCTCTCTCCAGGAACCTCCTGCGGAGGCTTTTCGAGTACCTCTCAGAGAGCTTTGTTGAACTGTCCCAAGAGGATTTTTGTTCGATCCCTATATGCATTGACCTTCTTTTTATATAGTTTTTATTCCTGTTTTGTTAAAAAATAAATGTTTACATGTTTATAGCACTTACCGACTGATCCTTCCCCTGATTCGGAGTCCGGGTTAACGGCCGGGGAGGGTTGGTAGGGGATCTCTGTGAGGGTGATGAAGAGATCCTGGCTGTCGGGTAAAGCAGTATTGTAAGCGCTGTCGCCTGCCTCGTCCTCCCCAAACCCTTCCTCATCTTCCCCATCAGCGAACATCGCCGAGAAACTGCCCGTCGACACTATCCCATCCTCAGAGTCCACGGTCACTGGTGGGGCAGTGGTGGCAGACCCACTGAGAATGGCATGCAGTGCCTCGTAGAAGCGGCATGTCTGGAGCTGGGCTCCGGAGCATCCGTTTGCCGCTTTGATTTTTTGGTAGCCTTGTCTCAGGTCCTTGATTTTCACGCGGCACTGCGTTTCATCCCGGCTGTATCCTCTGAGTGCCATGGCTTTGGAGACCTTCTCGTAGGTCTTTGCATTCCGTTTTTGGGCGCAGCTCGAAGCCTGAACTCATCGCCCCACACAGCGATCAGATCCAAGACTCCGCGGTCAGTCCAGGCTGGGGCCCTCTTTCTACTCTGAGATTGCATGGACTCCTCTGCTGGAGAGCTCTGCATCGCTGCCAGTGCTGCTGAGCTCGCCACGACGTCCACACAGGAAATGAGATTCAAACTGGCCAGACAGGAAAAGGAATTCAAATTTTCCCGGTGCTTTTCCTGTATGGCTGATCAGAACATCTGAGCTCGGACTGCTGTCCAGAGCGTCAACAGAGTGGTGCAGTGTGGGATAGCTCCCGGAGCTAGTAAGTTCGATTTGCATCCACACCTAGCCTAATTCGACATAGCCATGTCGAATTTAGCGCTACTCCCCTCGTCGGGGTGGAGTACCGAATTCGAACTAAAGAGCCCTCTAGGTCGAATTAAATGGCTTCCTGGTGTGGAAGGGTGCACGATTAATTTGAATTAACGCTGCTAAATTCGAATTAAAGTCCTAGTGTGGACCAGGCCTTAGAGAGGAACCCCAGTGTTGGGTCCTCTGAAGGCGATTTTAAGTGGGGAGAGAGCACTATGCCTGACTCCCTGAAGTGAATCTGCTGGTAAAAGAAGTCCCAACAATGTGCTTCCTGAAGGAAATGCCATGGTGGATGGCATACTAGTGCATTGCTACCCAAGAAAAGACTGCCTTAAAATGGCAAGTCTGCCTTAGAGTGGTGCCAGGGTCCCCAGGAAAAGAATTCTGTTCAAGGCACCTGAAATGCTCCCAAGAGCGTTGATTGACCCTATACCAGCCCTTATTGTCTCCATTGACCGTTACCATTTGGCAAGTGCATGGCATCCTATAACAAATTAACCAGGGATCTAAGTCCAGTGCATCAAACACAAAAATCACCATTAAAATTAGTATCTTTGTTCGCAATCTCATTTGAAAAGTCAGTAAATGGAGGAACCTGAAAACTCATCTACTTTCCCTGGAAATAATTTCTGAACTTTTTTCAGTGGCAGATATTCCATATGTAGTGCCAGAAAGATTACTTGGCTGCCTATGCAATGCCTGCTATCTGGACAAAGAGTGAGTTCAAGCTCCCCTATTGTCAGTCTTTTACTAGCACTATATTAGAACATAAATAACAGGTATAGCACAAAGTAGGAACTTGCACACAAGACAGACCAGTGGTACAAAGAAAAGAGTAATCTGCCAGTAGCAGTGGCTGATATCTTATGTCCTGAAGCATAAGACCTGACTGGCCATATTCACTTGCAAAGCTGTAGATATTATTAATGGGAACTTATATAGTGAGAAAAATGTGTTAACTAATATACTTATGCTAAACAATTTGTTCCACCTTGTTTTTAGTAGGCACTCTGAGTTAGTTTCTCAGACCTGAAGAAGAGCTTTGTGTAAGTTTGAAAGCTTGTCTCTCACCAACAGAAGTTGGTCCAATAAAAGATATTACCGCACCCACCTTGTCTCTCTAATAAAGTAACTCAGTTCTTTAAAATTCCTGTTTCAGTATTTGTGTTGATAGCCTTAGGCAGCAATGAATTCCAAAGGCTGTGCATATATGTATTTCCTTTTGTTTATTTTACATTGACTATCTTAGTTTAATTTCATGTCTCCTATTCCTATATCAGGAGGCAGGAACAATGCAGCATCTGATTCATTTTCAGTATAACTCTCATAATTTGAACAATCTCAAAATTGTCTCCTCTCCAGGCTAAATAATCTCTGGTTGTATGTAAACCTTGATTAGTTCTAATCAGTTTTCCTTCCCTTCTCTGAAGCTCCAGTACATCTTTCTTGTGGCAAGATGATCTCAGTCCTGCAGATGAGGGCATGCCATTGTTTTGTACAATATTGTAACACTTTTCATATAATTTACTTCCTTTTTGCTTTTCTGATCACTGCTTTAAACTAGCCCGATATCTTCATTGTGTGTATTATCCTGGACATAAATTTTGGTTTAGTGCCCTTATGGAACATAGGAATTGCCATACCTATGGGATCACTGGCTCCATCTAGTCCAGTATTTTTTCTGATAGCAGATAGTACTTGATACTTAAGAAGAAAGAAACCCTAGCAGTCAACAATTATGGAATGAATTGTCCATTGGAAACATTTCTTCCTAGCCTCCATTATCTAATGGTTGGCTTATGTCTGTAACATGTTTTGTAAGGGATATAAATCTTTCTTATCTAATATAACTCTTCTGATTATCATAGAATCATAGAAATGTAGGGCTGGAAGGGTTCCTCAGGAGGGCATCAAGTCCAGTCCCCTGTGCTAAGGCAGGACCACATATAGGTTGTGTTTTTTGCTCTTTACACAACATATATAATATGAAGAAATTGTTGGGTCCAAATACACATTGGACTCTGGCAGGATTCTAGTGGCTTTTAAAACATAAAAGATAATAAGGGCCACCAGAGAGGTCACAAACTACTTAGAGGGACATTATCCAATTTCTATACACTACCTATGTCTAACCCTTTTATTGAATCCTACTAAGCTCTTTGTCTCAATTATATCTTGTGGCAGTGAGTTCCATAGGTTAGCTATATACTGAGTGACAAGAGTATTTATGTTATCAGTTTTAAATCTGCAGCCAGAAATGTTGGAATCAGAAGATCCTGAAAGATTTAGTTTCATTTTGGAGAAGCAGTTAGAATTAGGCAGTTGAAAAGAGCAGGAGAAAGGTATGGTTGCTGCAGGGGCACTTCACTGAGGAGGAAATAGGAATCAATCAGGACTGGGAAAACAGACCTTGTGAACACAGGCAAAACAGCAGAGTTTATTAAACAGTTTTTAACAGTTTGTTCCAGCTGCATAGATGGGTCAAACCCACATTAATGTGTCAAACAGATTAATACATATGATTTAGATCAGGCAGCCTCCTCTCCCCCCAAACCTAAGATGAAGAATAGCTTTTTAACCTGGTTGAAAGTTGGAATTTCTGTTCAAGGAGGAATTCTAAAATTCTGAAAAAAAAATGTATCATTTCAGAATGAAAAGTCTAAATTCTGATATTTCCTATGGAAGAGAAAATCTGAATAATTTCATTTCAAAATAATCAAAACATTTCATTTCCAAAATTTTTAAATGCAATTGAGTCTGAGAACCCAAGTTTCAAGGCTCATAGCTAAGATGTGGCTAGCAGACTGATAGTGAACCAAGAGCTCTAACCCTGGAGCAGTTTGTATTGTGGGATTGCCTCAGGGACATAAATCCTGAAAGCCAAGGCATCCCTATGGTAGAGCTGCCTAGAAGCTTGGGATCCCCAACAGCTCATCCCGCGAGCTGGCAAGAAATCAGGCAGAAAACCATCAGAACCTTGCCTGGGTTTGGTGGAAGTTCATAGAAATCAATACATTTCTGTGAAACATTTAGCTTAAGATGAATTCTCATTTTCTGACAAAAAAACTATTCAGCCAGGAAATTCTTGACAGTCATATTTAGTAACAATTGTCAAGATTGATTGTTCAGGCTCTGGCCATAGGAACAGTGTAAGGGAAGTGTAAGTGTGCTGAAGGAAGAAAGAGGCAAAACAAAGAAAGCACTAAAACTAAAGAAAGTGAGAACTGAGAAAGAAAATCAGACTCAGAAATCCACATAAAAAGAAAAACAGGATCTTGGTTATTCCATCTCTCTCTTTCTTTCTCTGTCGACTGAATTGCAGTCTGACTGGTCTGTTTAAATATAGATGGCATCATTCCCTGCAGTGAGTAAATTCTTATCTCTAAAGCCATGTAGACACTCAAACTTTTCAGAAACTCTGACTTAAAGCTATCCCTAACCCCACTCTCCAGAATGTGCCTTCCTCCTGAGAGGTGCAGCACAGAATCTGGCACATCAGCACCAGAAGAGGATTTACCATGAAACAAACTGTGCAGTGGCATGGGACCCCCAACGACATGTGGGCGCCCAAAATGCAGGACAAATATCTAACAACCTGACTGAGTCTAGGCCGCAGGGTTCAGACAGGCAGGCTTCCTGCATGCCATGGCCAGTGGCTCCATGCCACTCCCAGAAGCAGCTGGCTGCTGGCACGTCTCTGTGTGCCCCTGGTCATGGTGGGGAGGGGCAGTGCACGGTGACCTGCTGTCCCCGCACCCAAAGAGGTACGCAGAGACGTGCCAGCAACAGAGCTAAGGTGGCTCCCTGGCTGCTTTGCCTCCCTCCCTCCGCACCGCTTCGCTTCGGAAAGTCGCCGGCATGTCCCTGCGGCCTGTGTGTGTGTGCGCGCGCACGCTGCCCCTGCCCTGAGCACCGACTCCGCAGCTCCCATTGGCTGAGAACTGTGGCCAATGGGAACTGCGGGGTCGATGCCTGTGGGCAGCACCATGTGGAGATTCCCCTGATCCCCCCACCTAGGAGCTGCTGCCAGAGGGGTGTGTGTGCTGGTTGCTTTGGGAGCCTTGCCACCTGAAGTAAGCACCAGCCCTCTTGCCCCCCAGCCCAAAGCCTGCATCCCACACCCAAACTTCCTCACAGAGATTTCACCCACCTCCCACACCCCAACCCCCTGCTCCAGCCAAGAGCCCACCCCCCACACTCCCTACTGCACCCCAACCCCCTTCCCCAATCAAGGTACCTCACTTTATTTTCATTTACTTCCTATTACTCACAATATAGGAGGAGGATGAAGAAAAAAAAGAATGAAAAACAGGGGGCAGATAAGAGAGAATGTTCTTTTTCTTGGGTGGGTCCTGAGGGGGCCCCCAAAAATGAAGCTGCGCACAGGGCCCCACTAACTCTAAATCTGCCACTGACCAGCACCATGGATCCTTTTCAAGTAACCCAGGTATACATTTTTGCTACCTTCCCAGTGCCCCAAAGAAGCCAGCAGTGGCAATGTTGAGAGGCAGCTGGGGATATTTTATATATCTAATTAAATCAAATGCACAGAGAGAACAAGCCTTGCATTATCAAGAAATGTCCAGTCATCACCTAGACCACTTTGTGTGCTTTACTTCCTTTCATCTATCCTTTGGCATTTGTCTTTATAGATTGTAAACTTCCGCATAGCAGGATATGGCACATTGTGGGTGCTACTAGAAACAGTAAGAAGAAATAATAATAAATCATACCTGTTCCAGATCCTGGAGGTCAATGTCCTCTTTTATCTATATAGTTTAAAGTATAAAGCTAATTTATTTTGTTTAACATGTATTTGATTGTTTTGGTTTGTATTTAATTATATATTTGATTTGCGTGGTTTAATATTTTTATATCTGGCCTGTGTTAGTGATTGATATGGTAGTGGCACTCTTACTGAGGGTTGCTTTGGAAATGTATGGGTTTTGAAAATTATGTTGTATTTAATGCACCTTGTTGCAAAGCAACAGATGCTGTATAAACTAATGAAATGATACAGCATCAAGAAATTGTTTCTTCAGATCCTACCCAGCTATAACATTCAACACTGGAATAGGAAAATGACCGATTTAACTATGACTTTGGCTAATTTTTTAACTTAATCATTTTAACATACTGAGCTCCTTATTACCATCCAGAATATGGAGGCCCATAGCATATTCCTTCCTTTATGTGTTTGTGGTTTTATTACCTGTCATGTGTAAAATAGATTTGGGAAAGGTAACTCATTAACCATGAAAATGAATTAAAATACCAACATGTGCCAAAGGGAAAATAAGAAACAAACCTTTATTTCTGATTTTTCTGCATTTAGTATTTATGTATCTAAAACAAAAATAATCTGTTATGCTAATGAAGTAAATTTAAATGACTTATTTCTGGATAAAGAATGTTGGTAATAGTCTTTAAACCCCTGAATGGTCTGGGACCTGGTTATCTGAGAAACCACCTCTTACCCTATTCTCCATCACAGCATTTAATAGCTATTAGTTCCTAGGACTGAACTCTCCATGAGCATAGGGGGCCCTCAGTTTTCGACTTCATTAGCCTTGGTAATCCAACATGGATTGCGTTTGGCAGCTTTTGCGGCACAATACAAAGAATATTTATTTGGTTTAGCTTTTTGTTTTCTTGTTTTTGCTTGCTTTATTGCCACTACTCATTTTTCAGTATTGGTTGAAGGGGAATGATGTCTTAATTCAGACTTCCTCTGTGATCTGGGGCAAGTCACTTAACATTTCTGTGCCTCAGTTTCCCCATATATTAAATAAATATACTAACACTACTCTACTGCATAGAGGTATTGTGAAGCTTAATTCATTAATGTTTTCAAAGAACTTTGAAATCCTTGGATTTCACCCTACAAAAAGTTATAAGAATGAACTAATCTATAATTGCAGTGAATCAGACTCCAAAACTGCCAGAAACAGGATAATGCCAGAATTGTTCTTTCCTAGATAGTTACCTCCCAGTAATTATTCACAGATCACTGCTACTTGATTAATGATCTATTTAGAAAAGAGAAAATCAGCTGCCAATTAGGCAAATTTTAAATTAAAACAGAGGTGTGATGATACTGATTGAAACCTGACAGTATTAAATTGCAGTATGCTATTAAAAAAACCTATGTTCTGCCAACTGCATAGTTAGATCTTGATCTTACAAATATGCACGTAAGAAGACCTACTGAGCTAAGGATTGGCTACCTACCCCCTTACCAATGTATTATCAATGTAAACAAGCAAATAGTATGTATATATAATTTTGCAATAAAACTATTGCAAAAGTATTTAAAATTGCATGGAAAAAAGAGTTAAAAGTTCATACTCTACTTCATACCAACAATAATGTTTCTGCTAAATTTCAGGAAAATTACATGCAAAGGTTGTTTTATTGTTTGCAGCCTCAATAAAACATAAGATACAGGTCAAGGAGAATAACCCAGTTGATGTTTAGGGCACTGTACTGCTGGAAGTGTTAATTTTTGTAAGAAAGATAAAACATAGGCTTTGACCAGGCATATTTCTCAAGACATGGGTATTAGCATTTAGCTTTGACCAAGGAATGTTCTTTCTCTTAACCTGTGTTCAAATCTGCAGCACCACTTGCCACACCACTGGAATCCACTTTTAATTCTCAGTGTTACCAACAGTGGCTGACAATCTGATCCTCTACCTATCTCCACTCATAGGGGTATCTGACCTATTAATTACTGCACTTAACACCATCCTTTCTGAGCCCCCAAATTAAGGAAATCAGGGCTAGGTGTATGCATGCTTATTGGAAAGGGCATAGTGAGCACAAGGCCTGGCTTTGTTAGCAGTGGATGTACTGTTTTCATGGGCAGCTCAGTGTGGGCATCCATGGGGATTCTAGGTTGGGAATGCTGAGAACTGCTAGCCCAGAAAAACTGAAATTATAGATAGTTATATAGATGTTATTGTATGATCACTAATTCATGTCTGTATCACACTTCCACTTTACATGTTCTGCATTTGCTGAACACACTATGGATCACCTTTCTCCTTCACTTCTGCTTTCTTCTTCTGTTAGTTTCTTCCCCTCCCTCTCTTTCATTCTGGGGAGATGCATTCCCTCTTCTTCAATTATTTGTATAATTCTGTATCTATGTAAAATGCATTGCAAACTATTAATTAAATATATAGTTTCTTTCTATATTGACTTGGTTTTGTGGGACATGACAAGACTGCATAAGTTGCTGTCCTTAAAAGGATACTGTTGACTTATAATATATTGTAAAGAAATGTCTTTTTCTAGTTTACTAACAACACCTTAGATTAGTAAAAGTAAAATAACTTTTAAAAGTCTATTTACTTATCCCTATGCTCTTTGTTTACTTTTTCATATTTATCTTAGTGTGAACAATGAAAATTAGTGAAGTCAGTTTCAGTTTTGTTACAACTGGTTTCACTTTCAGTTTCTCAGTGCTGCAATGTTTGGGTTTCAAGTACTGCAGGTGAATGTTTTTAAATATTTGAAAAAATGTTTCATGACAAACATTTCTACTTTATTTGTAAAAGTTTGTTTTTATAAAATCTAAATTTTAGGCCAAATTGGTTTTCCCTGTGTCCATTTAGAGCACTGGACTGGAACTTAGAAGACCTAGATTCTATTCCCAACTCTGTCACCTGGGTGACCTTGGACAAGTCACTTTGCCTCCTTGTGCCTCAGTTTCCCCACCTCTAAAATGGGGATAATGCTTTCCTCCTTTGTAAAGTATTTTGAGATCTATGGCTGAAAAGCACTATATACCTAATAAGTCTTATTATTTTAGTTAGAAATGTAGAAAAGCAGAATATACTTTTTTCTTAATTATATTCATATCAAATTTGCTCCACTTACATGTCAAAAGAAAAAATTTCTGATTGCCAGCCCTGAAAACTCATGCTGGGATCTGACAGTCAAACTATGTCCTTTCTGTCACTTATAACCAAGAGTAAAGATTCTGCAGTTGGAACTTCGGTGATGATTTTGTTGATGATTCGTGAGCCAGAAGAGATTTCAGATCTCTCTACCATTGCTATATTGGCTCTGCAATTTATTTTGTCAGTAAACAGATATGACCTGAAGGCAGATGGAACAGATGTATTGAGTAAGAACTTCAAGAAGGTACCGTTTCTACACAGTCACTTTTCAGACTAGAACTAAACTATATTCAAAAGGGGCTTTGTCACGCTTTGCTAAGAATTTCTTTGTTATGATGAATTTAAATGTTACCTTAAATGTCACAGAATCATAAAATCAGAGGGGTAGCCGTGTTAGTCTGGGTCTGTAAAAAGTGACAGAGAGTCTTGTGGCACCTTATAAACTAACAGAAGTATTGGAGCATAAGCTATTAGGGTGACCAGATGTCCTGATTTTATAGGGACAGTCCCGATTTTTGGGTCTTTTTCTTATATAGGCTCCTATTACCCCTCACCCCATCCCAATTTTTTACATTTGCTGTCTGGTCACCCTATAAGCTATTCACCCATGAAAGCTTATGCTCCAATACTTCTGTTAGTCTATAAGGTGCCACAGAACTCTTTGTCGCTTTTTACAGAATCATAAAAGTTAGAGGAAGTGATAAGAAGACTTAGCATTTATAAAGTGCTTTGAATCTGTAGCTCTCAAAGTTCTTTACAAAAATTAATAAGTCTAAGGAAACAGAGGCACAGATATACAACTTGTCAAGGTGGGTATGTCTACATAGCAAGCAGCAGCCTGTGGCAGCGAGTCTCACAGCCTGGGTCTACAGATTTGGGTTCACACTACGGGGCTAAAAATATCTGTGTAGACATTTGGGCTTGGGTCCTGAAGCCTAGTGAGGGGGTTGGGCTTCAAAAGCCAACCTGAGCCTGAACAGATACACAGTTATTTTTAGTGCCATAATGTGCGCTCTGCAACCTGAGTCTATAGACCCAGGCTCTGAGACTCACTGCTGTGGGCTGCAGCTTGCTGTGTAGACATACCCTGTGAATGCTCAGAATACAGTCCAGGCTCTTGACTCTCAGTCTGGGGCACAATTCAAAGGCCACTGAAGTCAATAGAAATATTCCCATTGAGTTTAATGGGCTCTGGATCAGGCTTTTGATGCTCTAGACCAGGGGTAGGCAATCTATGGCACTTGTGCCAAAGGCGGCACACAAGATTATTTTCAGTGGCACTCACACTGCCCGGGTCCTGGCCACCGGTCCGGGGAGTTCTGCATTTTAATTTAATTTTAAATTAAGTTTCTTAAACATTTAAAAAACTTTATTTACTTTACATACAACAATAGTTTAAGTTATATATTATAGACTTATAGAAAGAGACCTTCTAGAAATGTTAAAATGTATTACTGGCACACGAAACCTTAGAGTGAATAAATGAAGACTTGGCACACCACTTCTGAAAGGTTGCCGACTCCTGCTCTAGACTAGCTATTACAGACTTGTTCCCTACAATACATTTTTTAGTCTTTTGTTCAACTAATTTTAAATCCCTTCTTAAAATACATTTCTGATGTGATGCCTACAGGAAGTCAGCCAACCAATTATGACTAGGCTGTGTAGTAGTTGGGAATGGCAGATTTATTTATTAAAAAATCTTTCAGATGATTTATTGAATAGCTAACCTAGGTAACTTATTATTGTTACCCCATTATCCCTCCAACCCCTTCAGTCCTACTTGTCACACCTACTTGTTGTGTCTTGTCTCAGATTAGATTTAAAGCTCTTTGAGCTAGAGACTATATGTTCTCATGTGTATCTGAACAGTACCCAGAACAATGGCTCCGGAGCCTAATTGTGGAGTGGGCATTACTCTAATATATTATTAAATAATAAATAATAATAAATTTCAATAAATATTTTTTCACGGATTTCGTCAAGGAGCTCTTTCACAATATTATAAAGGTGTTACAATTACATACGGGCTTGAACCATGAGATTTGGATTTTGATCTTCTACAAAGTTCAGAGGTTTTTGTGTGTGAGAGATTCAGAGTTTGGATCAGATTACTATAGAATCTATCTGTGAAATTCAGATCTGAACTTCCCCATAATCTGGGATTGTTTGGCTCCAGGGCTCTGACTTAGAATATTGTATAGGGTGATCTTATTCAAAACCATGCAAGTGACTCACAGATCTACTTGTCCATTCTGGGCCTGTCTCCTTCTGTCTAAATTAAAATATTAGCCTGTCTTCCTGACATCATTTCATGGATACCCAGCTGTCAACTAAGCTCAGCATGACCAAAACTAGACTCTTGATCTTTCCCCACTAAGTTCTTCGACCTTTCTCAGTCACTGTGACCACTGACAATCATGACAGGAATATCAGCTTAGTCTTTATTTTGTCCCTTCCTCTAGATCTAATGCATCCAGGCTGTGTCTAAATCTTACCACTTCTTCCTACACATCATCTGTAAGATCCAATATTTCCTTTCTACCCACATAGCTAAAATTCTTTCCCAGGCCCTCATTATCTTGCTTTCTGACTATAACCTCTTCTTTTCTTTTCTCGTCTAATGCCATCTTAAATTCATACAAAATGCTGCTGCAAAAATCATCTTTCTAACTTGCCACATCACCTCCCTCTTTGTACCTGTCCATTGCTTCCCCTTATAGTACATCAAACACAAGCTACTGGTCTTCAATTTTAAGGCTCCTCACCAACTATTCCATCCCTTACTTTAATCTCTTATCTAACACACTATGGAAACAACAACCCTTGCCTTTGCTATGTCCAGGATGCCAGCCTGGAGTGCCCATCTGTCAAATTTCACCTTCGTGCTTTCTCCCACACTCACTCTTATACATGGGGAGAAGCTCCCTGTAAAAATCTGCAAGCCCACAACCACTTTTAAAACCCACCTATGCCATGATGATTAGGCACTTGGTCTGCTGTGACCACCGCTTATATGATTGATCACAATCATCTTACTGTTATCTTGTGCTCCCCTCTCTATTTGTTTTCTCTCATCTTATACATAGATTGAGAGGGGCATGGGCTGTCATTTTATGTGTATGCAGTGCCTACCTAGTGCAATGGGGACAATCCTCGATTGGTGGCCTCAAGATCAGGGACGGCTCCAGACACCAGTGCAGCGTGTGCCTGGGGCGGCAAGCTGTGGGGGGCAGCCTGCCGGTTGCCGTGAGGGTGGCAGTCAGGCTGCCTTTGGTGGCATGCCAGCGGGAGGTCTGCCAGTCCAGAGGCTTTGGCAGCAGGTACGCTGCAGGCTTGGGACTGGCGGACCTCCTGCAGGCATGCCACCAAATCCACATTACCGGCGGACCTCCAGCAGGCATGCCACCTAAAGTCGCCTGACTGCCGTGCTTGGGGCGGCAAAATACATAGAGCCGCCCCTGCTCAAGATGCTAACACAATACAAATAAAAAATAGGCCAGCTGTCCCAAACTTCCCCCCAGTTTGTGGTTGTTCAGTTCCCAGCACATTCTGGCTCAGCCTACTCTATTCTCTTTAGATTTTTATACTATGCTCATTATTGTAGTATTTAAGAACCTTCCAATACTGCATTAAGCAACATGATTACACATCTGTCACATTTGTTCTCTTATCCTTCCCTTGTGGAAGAAGTGTATGGAGAGGAGTATCTTGTTTTGATAAGGTTTATTTTGTGTGTTTTGGTTACATATACCTGTTGCTAGGAATTTATAATAGAGAAGGCAAGGTAAAAGAAATGTGCCTTGCACATGGAAATGGAAAGTGGTGAGGATTGTGATAGTTCTTAGTTCATAAGTTCATTCCACAGTCTCAGATAACTCTGGAGAAGGTTCCGTCTCTCACATAGAAGAGATTTACACTACAGCTACACTACAGCTTAAGTCGAGATAAATTATATGGCTTAGGGGTGTGAATTAGTCACCCCACTGAGCGACATAACTTACGCTGACTTAAGCACTGGTGCAGACAGCACTATGTCGGCAGGGCAGCTTTTCCCGCTGACATAGCTACTGTCACTTGCGGGGATTGGAATAATTAAGCTGATGGGAGAGCTCTCTCCCATTGGCTTAGAGCGGCTGAACAGAGTTTATAGCAGTGTAGCTGCATTAGTTTAAACTGCGCCTCTGTAAGCTCTCTAGTGTAGCCATGGCCATATTGTTGACAGTTCCACTGTGCCAGATGAACAAAGTTATCAACTCTGGTTTTTGTCCCAGAGCAGGGGCTTGTGCCGGGGAGGGGGGGGGGGGCAAGCAGAGGCATCTCCTCTCAGTAATCACTGGGGGCACAGAACTTCTCAGGCCTCTGCATAGGCGCTGACTTCCCCTCTTTCCCCTGGGTGCTCGACCCCCTCCTCTACTCCCGGCCCCGCCCCCACTCTACCCCTTCCATGAGGCCCCCATCCCCATTCCAACCCCTTCCCAAGGTCCCTGCCCCCTCCCTGCCTCTATTCCAACTCCTTCCCCAATTCCCCACCCCAGCCCCTCCTCCTCCCCTGAGCACGCCATGTTTCCGCTCCTCCCCCCAGCATGCTAACCCTGCCAAACAACTGTTTGGCAGCAGCAGCTGGGTGGGAAGCACTGGGAGATGAGTGGAGGAGTGGGGACGCGGCGCGCTCAGGGAAGAGGGGGGTGAGGAGCGGCGGGGCAGGGCAGGGGGTGAGAGGAGCTTGGCTGCCAGGGCTGGGGGGAGGGGAGGGTGGTGGGGAAAGGGAGACAGCGAGCTTCTGTGCCCCCCAAAAGTGTTCATATTTAAATTCCTGCTCATGCCCCTCCCAGAGCTTTAACAGTCATTTAGGTATTGTGGGCCTAGGCCGCACAGTGCTTTGAAGATCAGGACTGAAACCTTAAACTTGATTGAAATTTAGATGGGAAGCCAGCATAGAGAGAGGACAGGTTTGATGCACTCACAATAGCCTGTGTTACTGAGGATATGCGCTGCTGACTTTTGTACTAGTTGGAGTTTCTTGAACATAGCATTCGTTCTACGCTAGGGATGAACTTCCATTTGAACAGAGATTAAAGATTGAGACTGTTCATTTTAGAAAAGAGATGACTAACGGGAGATATGAGAGAGGTCTATAAAATCATGACCGGTATGAACAAATTCATAGGGAAGTGTTATTTATCCCTTCACATAACACAAGAACTAAGGGTTACCTGATGAAATTGATAGGCAACAGCTTTAAAGCAAACAAATGGAAGTACTTCTTCACACAACACATGGTCAGCCTGTGGAACTTGCTACGATGGGATATTGTGAAGGCCAAAAGTATGGGTTAAAAAAAGAATTAGATAAGTTCACAGAAGACAGGTCCATCAATGGTTACTAGTCAAGATGGTCAGCGATGTAACCGCATGCTCTGAGTGTCGTTAGCCTGTTTGCTAGGAACTGAAAGTGGGTGACAGAGGATGGATCACTTGATAATTACCTGTTCTGTTCATTCCTTCTGAAGCATCGGATACTGGTCACTGTAGGAAAACAGGATACTGGGCTAGGTGGACCACTGGTCCAACCCACTATATCTGCTCTTGCGTTCTTAACATCCATGAAGTTTGGGAGCCGTCAGCTCCAGGTCAACCCCTTGCAGGGATGGCACCAGGTGCACAGTGGGCTCTTGAGCTGCACCTTGTGTGTGTGTGTGTGGGGGGGAGTTGGTTTGGAGTCACCACCCAATTATCATACAACACGTCTAGGGCTTTATAGGCCCAGTTGGTACATACATATACACACCACTGAGGACGGGAAGCTTGTGCCCCCCTCACCAACCCCTCCACGTGCTGGGTTCGCCGCCTTCCTCACACGCTGACTCAGGAGGAGGCGATGACGACAGGGCGGGTCACCCTGCTATTTTGGCCGGGCTGAGGGCAGCCGGAGGCGGCCGGGCAAGCTGCTCAGTGCCCGCTTTTGGGGGTGACCCAGCGCCGTCCCCGGGCCGCCGCTCGGCGCCACCCCCCGCCCCGCCAGCTGAGCTGAGGGGTATAGTTAGGCAATGAGCGAGCGCGGAGCTATGTGTCCTCTGCGCGGGGCGCCGTGTCCGGCCGCTCGGAGCGGAGGCTTGTGGGTAAGGGAGGCCGGCTGCTGGGTGTCAGGCTGAGGGGCGGGAGCCGGAGAATGGGGGCGGCGGGAGGCAGCGGCAGGGACAGTGACTCGCTGCGGGCGGCGGCCGCCCCATGGACTGAGTGACACGGCGAGAGAGGGGCAGCAGCGAGTCTCACGCCGCGGCCGGGAGCCGCTTCTCCCGCCCAGCCGCCGCCGGAGGAGGGGAGCCGGCCTCGAGCGCCGCCCGCCGCTTTCCCTCCGCCGCGGCGGGTGTTTGGTTGGTGCAATGGCCAGGCCGGTGCCGGGGACCCGGCAGTGACTCGGTGCCCGCCCAGAGCTGTCCTGAGCGGGGTGGGGGAGTCGGGGCCGCCGCGGGAATCTCTCTCCCCCCGCCCCGGCCGCCGCTCCGCGCCGTTCATGCCTTTGCAGCTGAGAGGTGCCCAGGGGCGGAGCAGCCTCAGCAGCGCCCAGTCGGGGAGCGTCCCCTCTGCTCCCCGCCCTGTTCCTGAGACAGGGCCCAGGCCCGGCCGGGAGCCCCCAGCTTCTCCGCAGCGCTAGGCCCCGGAGCGGATACCGGGGCCGGCTTCAGCGTGATCTCCTCCTGCCCGGCCGCTCGCCCAGCCCCGCGGGGAGGGGGAGGATGAGCCAGCTTCAGACTGCGAAGATGTCCGCTCCCCCCCCGCCTGCGCCCCTGCAGCCCGGGGAGGGGGTGACCACGAGCCGCCAGAGGAAGCTGGAGTCCATGATCCGAGACCCTCGGTCCCCAGTCAATGTGGAAAGTTTGCTGGTGAGTTAGACCCACCCCAGGCACAATAGGGGCCGCGGGAGCCTCCGCCTCCCAGGGATGGATGGATCGATGGTCGGACTGGCTGGGCGGGGTGATAAACAGCGCTCCCCTGGGCTTGTTCGGAGGGCAACGGTTCACTCAAACGTGGACGGGTTTTTGGTAGATGTCCCCTCTCAGCGGGGAGCATACTCACAGCCCCCTTGGCTGAGGGGTTGTGTGTGTGTGTTTGGGGGGGATGGGAAGAGAGAGAGAGTAATTATCGATGGGTGGGTTGGGGGAGCAATCACTTGATGTCTTTGAAAGGGATGGCGAGTGTTCTCCCTTTGAATGAATTTGGGAGGGTGTTGGTGCGATTCCCCCCTTGGGATCATGAGGGAAGGCCATGATGGTGAAAATGTGCTCTTGATGGCTGGCTGGCGTTGGGCAGGAGCGGGATGGGATGGTAGAGAACTACTCTTCCCCCCCCCCCCCCAGTGAACTTTGCCTATGTGTGTTTGGGGGAGGGGGGAGGCTGTGGAGTGCTTCCTGCTTGACTGTCTGGGGGTTGGCTGAGAGGGCTCCTTTCTTGGATGATGAGGGAAATGCCTTTGGATGGGGGCAGAGAGCTCTTTTCCATTAGCTTTATTTGCACTTAATTTACTCAATCTGGTATTAAGCATGGAGTTTTAAGATTATTTTGAGACTTGGAAGCAAATACGTTTCCCACCTATGTAGTGTCCAGGTATGTGTTACCTCCTCCTCGGTGCCCCCAAACTAAACCACACTCAATTACTCTGAAGTTAAAGATGAGATTTGCGGCCCGGAGCATGATGTAGAAACAGTGCAGGAAAAGAACACGCCTAGGAAAGAAATGTATCTTGAGGGTATAACAGGGACACTTATTTCCCGTTAGGGTGAATAAATGTCTCTCTGCCTTTTGTAATATAGCATTTTTTCCCCTATTTGAGTTTGAAGTGCTGTTTCCTCTCCGGGGAAACCCATGCCTCTAAGAAGGAGTGGAAAGGGAGTATGATCTCCCCATTTGACCATGTAAGCCCTAGAAAGATGGTGAGGGGGAGTCTCAGTGCTTTTACCAGGCATCAGATCTTCTCTGTCAGAACAGTGTTCTGAGGCAGAGAAGTCCTAGTGCCTGCAGCCTGAGTGAAAGGTTTGGATTTTTTTTTCTTCCCTGTTCCAAGAGTTGTTCATTGCAGGCACTTATTCTGAGAGGCCATGGGAGTCATTTGCAAAAAATGACTCAGTCCTGTTTGGCGAAAGTACAGGAACTGAGTGAACAGTGTGCGTGTGTGTCTTGCTGGGGGTGGTGAGGGGGAGGATGCAGGGATCTCCTGTAATGTGTATTAAGTTCTTTTCATGCCTCTAGTTGTGCTATTCCTGTCATGGATACTCAGAGCCGGTGTACTGTCATCCATGATACTTGGTGGAGAGGGTGGGAAATAGTGCTACTGATTTCGCTGGGCTCTGATAGGGTTTAACCTAGGCCAAAGCAAAGAGAGCTGCCTCCGGGCTTCACTCCCAGCATTTTCATGTCGGTATTTCATTCGGAAAACTTTGACCTATGGCCAGAAAGAGTAGTTTAAAATAGTACAGCAGATCTGAAAAACTCATCAGGTTAATACTTAATGCTGGCTGATTTTTTTTTTCTTCTTCACACTTTATTTTCAGCTTTTAAACTCATTATTTTTTGTCCTTGGACTTGGGAGTGTAGATATTGTAAAAGTGCAGTTCTTAATGTGATCTTGAATAAAAATTGCATGATGCAAAATTAAGACCAGTGTCTGCTTGACAATAGTTTAGCTAGTTTATACATTTTGTAACCTTACACCAGTATAATGTAGTTAGATCAGCTTATGCAATAAATGAGACATCACCAGAACAAGGTAAGAGGTTTATTGAGTAGACTATTAGGGCTTATTTTTATAGTAAAGGGCATAATTTTGTCTCATACACACCCTCTTTCTAGAATAGATACAATTTAAATATTGTTTGGAATGAATAACAATGGATGAAATGGTATAATGCTTATACACAAAACAGTAAAATTTGATCATCTCAGTTTCATACATCTGAAATAATCAGTTATTAAAGAATTTTTGTGTTGTATGTGAAAGCTGTAGTAATTTTCCTACAGATATTTCCACTCTTAGAGCTTGATAGTGTAGCTTTGTGAAGTTTGGCCCGGTGTTCCATGCTTGTTTTCTCCTAGATTGAATATGATGTACTGCATATGGAAACCTCACGTTTAAGTAGAGAGGAAGGTTTCTTTATAAACAGCTGAGTTAGGGCAATTTGTGCTGAAAGTAGAAATGTACTTAAAGTGGAAATACAGTGGCAGATATTGGAGATGAGGAAACAGTCTTTAAAAGACTAGTTACATTACAAAAAAGAATGTTACATTATTTTTAGGTTGATGAAATGGTAACTGATCATTGTCTGAATAGGAAGAGTTTAAAACATAAACTATAGAATGGAATCTGTTTCCTAATACAGTACATCTAATAAGTCATAAAACAGCTGCTGATCTGCATTTTGTGAGAGTATTTTATTTTCGGTAAGCTGTAGAGAGGGAAAAATAATTGTTTTAATCTGCAGCACATGGTGCAAATTTGAAAGAATTGAAAAGATGAGGTAAGAATTATCTTTCTCTGGATATCAGTCCCACTGCTTAGCACAGGCTATACTATTCAGTAATTACTAAATGAAGAGATTTTTGCTCTGTGCAGTCTGGAACATAGCTAAATATTGATCGGTAGAGTCTAAGGAGCCCAGTGCACAGATGCATAGAGTTTAAGGCCATCTAGTCTGGCCTTCTGTATATAAGAGGCCGTTACATTTCAACCAGCTACCTTTTATTGAGCTCAGTATCTTGTTTGATGGTAGCATATCTTCCACAAAGACATCCAGTTTTGATTTGAAAATATCAAGAGATGGAGAATTCACCATTTCCCTTAATAGTTTGTTCTAATGGTTAATCACCCTCACTGTTTGTTTGTTAAATGTGCCTTACTTCTAATTGGTCTGGCTTTAGCTTCCAGCCGTTGGTTCTTGTTATGCCTTTCTTGGCAATACTGAGGAGTCTTATAGTACCCCATATTTTTTCCCTGGGAAGATACTTACATACTGCAATTAAGTCACCTTTGTCGTCTTTGTGGTAAACTGAATACATTGAGCTCTTTAAGTCTCATGTTTAAGGCATTTTCTCCAGCCATCAAATTATTGCTGTGCCTCTTGTCTGCACCCACTCCAATTTTTCAAGGTCCTTTTTAAAATATGCACCCCAGAAATGTATGCAGTATTTTAGTATTGGATTCAGTGATGCCATAGACAGGCATAAAAACCCCAAGGAATTCAGTGGCACCTTAAAGGCTAGTGGATTTATTTGGGCATAAGCTTTCATGGGTAAAAAAACCTGAATCTGAAGAAGTGGGTTTTTTACCCGTGAAAGTTTATGCTGAAATAAATCTGTTAATCTTTATGGTGCCACCGGACTCCTCATTATTTTTGTGAATACAGACTAACACGGCTACCCCTCTGATAATAGACAGACATAAATTACTTTCCTATTCCTACTTACTACTCCTCTTGTATATCTAAAGATTGCATTAGTTCTTTTTGCCACAGCATCACTCTTCAGTGGGAGCTCATGTTGAGTTGCTTGTCCACTGTGACCCCTAATTCTTTTTCAGAATCACTGTTTTCCAGGACATAGTCATCTATTCTGTAGGTACGGCCTGCATTTTTCCCCTTTAGATGTATGACCTAATGTTTGGGTGTATTAAACATGTTTTGTTTGAATGGGCCCAGCTTATTAAGCGATGCAGATTGCTCTGTAGGTCTCCTCATTGTTTACCATTCTGTCAGTCTATGTCATTCTCAAATTTATTGGAAGTGATTTTATATTTACTTCCAGATCATTGATAAAAATGTTGAATAGTGTCAGGCGTAGTACTGATCCCTTTAGAACTCTACTAGAGATACCCCTATTCAATGACGATTCCCCATTGATAGCTGTGTTTTTACATCTGTCAGATAGTTCTTAGTCCATTTAACTCATGCTTTGTTATACACCAGTATTATACACTTCATTTATGTAACAGTTGTATCACTCAATGGGTTTGTCTTCATTAGGATTTAAAAGTGTATTGATAACTGTTTACTAATACTTAACATGTTCTAAAAGTCTAGTGCAGACAAGGCAGTGTAGACTGAAGGGTTGAAGCTAGGTTCCTCCCCTGATTCAACTCTCTCAGTTTAGCACACATTAGCCGGGGCCGGGCGAGCATCTCAGACACGCAGCTCCTGCGGGTAACTCTAGGCTTATCATGCCTTCCTATTATCCCGGACATGTTCGGCTTTTTGGAAATTCCTCCTGGACGGCGATTTGAGAACCAAAAAGCTGGACATGTCTGGGAAAATACGGACATATGGTAATCCTATAACCATTGCCTCTTTAACCAAGGGGGTGGGAAAAACAACCAACAAAACCCTGCTGCAAAAAAACAAAGGGATTTGATTGCCTGAGAGGAACTACTACTAACCATTTACACAAAACTAAATGGCTGTAACATAGATAACTCTGAATTTCAACCAAAGATCTATGTGAGTCAAATACTAGCTGTTGGCAGAGTAAAGCATTTTTGGAGAGTGAAGTTCCACAGCAAAGTGCCACCTAAGACTGGGATTTATAGTAGGTCACCAACAAAAACAACGCAAGAAGAGGAAATGAAAGCAGAATGGACAAAAGGAAAGACTAGGATCATGTGGGATAATGCCAAAGGCCACCCCAGAAATGATTTGAGAGAAACTATAATTTGTATTACTATAGTACCTAGGAGCCATAGTCAAAGACCAGGACTCTGGCGCTGTACAAAGACAGAACAAAAAGATGGTCCTTGCCCCAAATAGTTTACGGTCTATGAATATTGTTAACATGGAGATAGATTTGGACTGAGAGATCGGGAGAAACAGAAGAAACTATCATTTTGATCTTGTATTTTGTGCATCTAACCAATAAATCTTGTCATCTGACCCTTAACTGCAATCTGAACAATTTCATGATAGAACTTAGCAATTTAAACTAACTTGTTAATCAACATTTAGTATAAGGCTTTTGACACAGTTTCACATGACATTCTCATAAGCAAATTAGGAAAATGTGATCTACATTAAATTACTATAAGAGGGGTGCATAACTGGTTGAAAGATCAACACTCAGAGTAGTTATCAATAGTTCATTGTCAAGCTGGAAAGAAGTATCTAGTGGGGTCCCGCTGGCTCTGTCCTGGGTATGTCAATATTCAACACTTTCATTAATGACTTGGAGAACAGAGTGAAGAGTGTGCTTATAAAATGTGCAGATGACACCAACCTAGGACAAACTGCAAGCACTTTGGAAGACAGGATTAGAATTCAAAATGACCTTGACAAATTAAAGAATTGGTCTGAAATCAACAAGATGAGATTAAATAAAGACAAGTTCACACTTGGGAAGCAAAAAGCAAATGTGTAACTACAAAATGGAGAATAACTGCTTAGGTGATAATACTGCTGAAAAGGATCTGGGAGTTATAGTGGATCACAAACAGGATTTGAGTCAACAATGTGATGAAATTGCAAAAAAGGCAAATATCCTGGGTAATGTCATATTCAAAACATGAGAGGTAACTTTCCCACTCTATGTGGCACTGGCAAGGCCTGAGTTGGAGTACCATATCCAATTCTGGCCACCACACTTTAGGAAAAATGTGGAGTAACTGGAGAGTCAAGAGGAGAGCAACAAAAATGATTAAAGCAGGGCTTTGGAGCTGTGCTCCGGCTCCACTCCAGCTCCAGGCAAAAACCTGCAGCTCCACTGCTCTGGAGCTGCTCCGCGCTCCAGCTCCGCGGTCCGCTCCAAAGCCCTGGATTAAAGGGTTTAGAAAACCTGACCTCTGAGGAAAGGTTAAAAGAATTGGGCATGTTTAGTCTGGAGAAAAGAAGACTGAGGGGGAATCTGATAACAGTCTTCAAATATATCATAGGAATAGAGCAGCGATTCTCAAACTGGGGTCCACCAGTCATGTCTGGGACCGCCGGCCTCGCTGATCAACTCCTTCCAGAGCCTCCTGCACGCCACAGAACAGCTGTTCAGCAGCATGCAGGAGATGCTGGCAGGAGGGGGAGGAGTGGGGCTGGGGTGCGCTTGGGGGAGGGGCGAAAAGAGGTGGGGAAGAGGAGGGGCAGGAGTAGAGTGGGGGTTGGAAGAGGTGGGGCGGGAGTGGGGCCTTGGGGGAAGGGGTGGAGTGGGGGCAGGGCCTAGGCTTGGGCACCCCTGGGGAAAATTAGGGGTCCGTGAAAATTTTTTAATCAAAGGTGGGGTCCTCAGGTTACTAAAGTTTGAGAACCACTGGAATAGAGTGATCGATTGTTCTCCATGACCACTGAAGATAGGACAAAGAAGTTATTGGCTTGATGGGCAGCAAAGGAGATTTAGGTTAGATATTTGGAAAAACTTTCTAACAACAAGGGTAGTAACCTCGGGAATAGACTTCCAAGGGAGGCCGTGGAACCTCATCATTAGAGCTGTTTAAGAACAGGTTAGACAAACACCTATCCAGGATGATCTAGGTTTATTTGGTCCTGCCTCAGCACAGAGGGCTAGACTTGATGATCTCTTGAGGTCCCTTCCAACCCTACATGTCTATGATTTCTACCCTGTTTTAAAGTTACCTTAAAGCCCAAGCATTGTGGCAGCAAAGGAGAGTGGAAGAAACTAGAAGTCCTTATATGTTAATAGGAATCAGCCTCACTTTAAGTTTTCAAACCAACAGAAACTACTGTTGAAGTCATTCCAGATTATTTTAGGACAATGACTGAGGGTTTTGCTTATTTGGAGCAGAGTCTGATCATTTTAGTTTAGAAATGTGAATTAATTTTCTGAAATTATTTATTTTTTCAGTTTATATATTCATTCAGTATAAAACAGTCTATCTTTTGCTCCAGGCATTCCTTGACATTTTAAAAATAGTTATACAAACAACTACTCATGGAGCATAAATCATAACTCAGCAACTAAATATCTATTTCCAATCCTTATGACCTAGCACCAGAGTCCTACTAGTCTCTCTCAAGTAGGGAAAAGCAAATGTGCCTTGCAGTGTGCTCCAAAAGTCAAAACAGTAGGACTATGTTATATCAGTGGGCTCAAGTTCCAAAGCTGAAAATCCAACAAACACCACACCCCACCCACCCTAAACCAACCTCGATATCCACCCAAACTTAGCTGCCATAACCATTCAGTGGCCTTTGGTATACATAATTATTAAAAAACAAAAAACAAAAAAAAAAAGATTTTACCAAATACAAGCACTGTCAACATGAAATTTTCTCAGTCTTCCACTTGCTGTGTGGCAATGGGTGGAAGAGAAAAGAGAATCTATCCACCCCTAAGAACTATTGCTACAATAGTCTACTGTGCTGAATACGTGACTAGTTAAGAAAGCGAATTCCTTCACGGTTTTTCATTTCCTGATCATACTTAAACTGAAAAGAGTTGCATAAACAGTCTTCTTATTTTCAGCAGATTATCTGCATCATTCACCTAGTGAGAGACAAGAACTGCCTTAACATAGCAATTATTCTGCAGATATTATGCAAAGTAGAGTCCAATATACACAACGGAAATATTGCAGTTGTCCAGAACACTCAAATTACAAAATCAAAATCAATTTCTTTAACAGTGAGATGCCGGAGTATCACTGTATATATATTAAACTCTGTCACTCCCAAGACCTTTAGATGTGAAGATATGTCCTGTGGCTGTTGTTAAATTGCATTATTCTAAAATAAAATCACTTTCTGATCAACTCTGCATGCATTATAACACCTTGCAACTAACTGCAAGTGTATTCATCAAACTAGTAGTCAATCTAATGCAATCATCCAACTGTCTCAGGAAGATTCATTCTGTCACAGCACTGTCCAAAGAGCAAACTACAGATCAAGAATGGTCAACCACATGGATTCAAAAAGACCCTTCAAATGGTTGATACATCATAAACTGTGTTATACAGCCACTTCAGAGTATGATATGAACTTGTGCTTCACTTACAGACCCATCCTCTTCACTGGATAGGGAGGTGGGCCAAAGCTGATACAATGGGGTTGGGAGGAAGGTGAAAGACAAAGTAGGATTTGTACGAAAGTACAATTCCCAGGACTGCTCAGAGGTCAAACAAGGAGTATCCCACTAGCTTATATGAAGGCCATGCTCCGTTATAAAAAGGAGATTACCAAAATGTTTAAAGTCCACGTGGAAACTTAGCTGCTCCATTCTTTGTGCTTTGAGGACCTCTAGCTCAACCTCAATATTGAGGTTGCAACATTTTGTATACTTCATTTCAGTAATGGCTGCACAGCATGCAAAGGTCAACAGTGATTAATTTCCATAAACTAAAAGGAGGCAAAAGAATTAATCTATCATTTATCAAGCATTCAACTCTCTACTAGCTATGGGTTTCAGGCAATATGTAGAGAGCAGGTTACAAGATGGATGAGGAAGAGGCTTCACACCAGCAGACCTTTCACACCACAATTCAGAGCAATTAATCAGATGGGAGTATTTAAGAAAGTCAACAGAACTAAAAGTATCAGAAACAATCCAAAACATTCACCAGCCTTGGTTGAAATTTGTCAGCTCGGTCAGGAAGAAAAAGAAAGTTCCTATGTAGTCTCGATTCATTAGTGACCACAGAACAGAAAATGTCTAAATTTCTTATTTCATTAGTATTACATCTATTGCTATGGCAGCTCAGTACTTCATTGATAAAAATTAAGAGATGGAAATTACATGTCATCTGCAATTGAGGACACACGTGGGGATGGAACGGGCAGCGAGGCAGGAAGTCTCTGGGGAGAAGTTGGGGGATGTTTGGGGGCTTGGCACAGCCCTGCATCGCTGGTGCACAGTGACCTGTGGAGCTGTTAGTAGAGCTTTGCAAATCCATGGATATCCACGAACAATTTTTGCGGATCGCAAATCGGATGCAGATACAAATTTTTGTATCCATGCAGTCTAGACATAACTAGAAAACAAAGGAGCCAGTTTCTCCTTAATCAGAAGCCATCTACAATGATTATCTCAACTTGATAATATTCTAATATTTTAGTGTAGTCTTTATTAGCTAACACCTAAACAATACAGTCTAGACTTTAACAGATGCCAAAGACAAATCCAGTGTAAATGAGAAGCTAAGAGAACAGTAATAGTAGTAGCTGAGTGTTAAATATCTTGGTATATTCATGCCTTCAAAATTTAAAGAGTTAAAAACAAATTGCCTATTTAATTAAAATTCACTTTCTTAAAATGAAGTTGATTTATAAACATATATTTACATTTGTTTAAATATATTGAATAGGGGGATGGGAGACAGCCCCAAAACAAATATTTTCTGGTAAATCCTAGGACCTATATCAAGCATAGATGTGATATATATTTTCTGAGAGTAGGTAAGGGAAAAGAATGCCAGCTATGTCTATATTTAGTACTGTCATCAATTAAATAAATACCAACTGTATTCCAGCTCTGTTAATTCAGGCCCCAATTCCAAAAGCTGATCTGCATTAGCAGAGCCACATTGATTTAGGGCCTTCATGTTGTCATAAGAGTCTGTCCCATGGATCAGTTTGCAGGAGAGGGTCTTTAATAAGTAAAACTTTAGAATCGATTCCCATTTTCTCTTCTAATAGAAAAGCTGTTTGATTGGCATGAATTTACCTCTACATAATTTTGAATGAGTAATATTAGTCCATCATTTGTTAATTTGCACAGTCAAACACCGGGAAGAGCTCAGTCAACATGCCACTAGTTCTGATCTGAAGAGTTAGGGCAATAAACTAGTGGGAAGGCCAAATGATCCTTTGTCTGTGGAGAGGCCATTTGTTTCATGCAGTTCTTGGTAAGAAAGTGAATAGAACTTGCAAGAATTAGGCCAAGTCTACATTACCACTTACTTCAGTATAACTTACATGACTCTGGTGTGTGAATAAGCCCACCCCCTGAGTGGCGTAAATTACACTGACTTAAGCACCAGTGTGGACAGTCCCCAGGAGAAGCTCTCTACTGCCTCTTGTGGAGTTGGATTATTACATAGAGCGTCTCACCAGATGCGCTACAGCAGTGCAGCTGTGCCAATGTAGCACTTCTAGTGTAGACTAGCCCTTAGTCAACATCAGGGTTCCTAAATAATTCTGGTTTATTGATCCAAAATCCCTCCCCACCTGCTTTTTTTTTTTCTTTTTAAAATCTTTATAATTCCAGAAGTTTGATTAAGGAGCAAAAGTAGCTGAAAATATGAGCTTTTATAGCAGTAGAACTGCTTGACTTTTGTTGCTTGTTCATCATTTGCAAACAGTCTTAATGGTAGTCTTCCTAGTAGAGCTGACCGGAGGATGACAATTCTGTTTCATTGCAGATTTCTTGGTTTGAAAATCTGTTTCTGTTCTGCATTGGAACAGAAACAAAACTTTTCATTTTGGCAAAAATGTTCTAAGAAGTTCTACTTCTTTAGGTCTTGTTGCTGCAAACTCATCCATGTGGGTGGACCCTTGTGCAGTCCCATTAACTTCCGCATAGGGACTGTCTGCTGTAAAGATCAGCATGAATCAGTGTACAAAATTGGGTCCTTAATTAGCACCCTTTCTCTTATCCGTAGCTGCAGTGATTTAAGGGAAAATGAACTATACAGTTTTGTGAATTAACTTTTTTTTTTTTTTAATTTAAAAAATGTAGATTGAAATAAATGTAGGGTGTCTTGCTTATGCTTAACCTTCCTCCCACCAAGTGGAGGATGAATGTATGTTTTCATAAAAAAACTGTCTATAGTAAATATAACTTCATGTTTTGAATAATGGAATATTCTTTTGTTAGCTACTAACCTATTATAAATACAATCTGTATCATAAATAATTGGTCTCATTGTTAGCTGAAGGTTTCCAGTCTATTAAATTCAAAACTTTGGTTACATTTAAAAAAAAAAAAAAGACTTATCTCCACTGTTCTCTTAATACATATTGGGGCTTGCCAGTGTTTCATCTGTAGAAAGTAACTGTGACCATATCACTTACATGGAGAAGCTGTGTGTATATTTTAAGAATGTAAATGATTGAGTCCTAAGAAATAGATTACATGGTAAAGAAAAAAAATAATGGATTAAATTTTATATTCTTACTCAAACTTTACTTAAGCTGTTATAAAAAACCACCAAATGTTTTTAGTAACAGATTTATTTAAAATACTTTTTTCAGTGGCATACAGCTTTAGTTAAGAACAAGAGTACTGTGTTTATTCTGGCAACCTTTATAAGGAATAAACCTTTTCAATTAGTCTGTAACTGTGTAAACAAAACACTGAAGTTAGTGTTTAGTTTCTAAGTCACATGTACTGTGTGTCAGGCCTTCCCTACACTAGGGAAATGTTTAAAAAAAAATCCCACCATTGTTTGGAGTCCTAGTGTAGATGGGATGTCAGCTGCTTGCCCTGTTCCAAGCACTATATTCATTAGAACTGCCATGAGCAAGGTTATGTGACACAGTGCTTAAAATGGTGGCAGTGGCCACTAATCAATCTATGCCATGGCTGGAATTTTACTAACAACATTGTTGCTATTTTGAGAAATTTTGGACAGAATTCTCTAGTGTAGGCAGGCCTTATTCAATTACAGGTGCTTGTTGGAAGCAGCTCTAACACTCTCTTTTTCTATGTTCATGTGCTGTTGTGACAGTTACTGAAATAATTTACATATTCAAAATATTTTTGCGTAAAATGACATGCAACTAAAATGAAAATCATTCCAATTTTGATTTGGCTATTGCTATTACTATATTGAACTCCATGTCTCTTTCACACAGAAAACATAATTTACCATAGAGAGAGAGAGAGAGAGAGAAGGTGATTTATGCCTATTTAATTGGTGACTGACAGTTTAGTGCTGTTTTGATGCTGTAATGATCTCTGGTTAACATAACAGGAAAACAGAGAATTGCAATATCTTCAAGTTACTGCACATTAATATAAACATCTTGGGGGTAGGAGGAGGGGGTTAATACCAGTTCCCACTATATTTAGGTTGTCTAATGCTTTCCCATATGAAAAATTCTTGCAATTTTTTTTTTGAGATTCTCTACCATTTCCATTTTTTGGGAGGGGGAAACAATCCTTTGAAATTTGGCAGGGAGAAAACCCTGAGCCAACCTCCCTCCCACCCATGAAATTTGTTCAGGGTTTGGCTGAAAGAGAAAATTGTAATTTCTCTTCTGTTGCTTGTGGTGTTGCCAGAATAATAACTGAACGTGAACATTCTGATATAAGCCTGGACCCATACTGCAGCAGCATTAGACACTGCACTGGGATGGGAATCCTGGGAGTGGACATCCTCTCTGGAAGGGAGAGGATAGCTGACCTAAGCTCCTCCCAACCCCTCCCCCCAAAATATAGCATATAGCCTTAGTGGTCCTTCTTTTCCCTCAACACCCTCTCTCCCCAATCTCTGTGGGCACCACATGGGGAAGGAGCTCCTGCTACTGCTTTGGCAGGGGAGAAAGAGAGCTAGATTCCCACTGCCTTCCTATGATGATGAGGTTGTTATAGTTGTACACGATATATATATATTTTTACCTTTTTCCTAACTTTTGAGTGCTTAACTTTTCAACTTAAATAATAATCTTGTAACTCGAGCTTTTTAAAAGTATTATTTCTCAGAAATTAGGTGTGATTGTGTAATACAACCCTATCATAGCAGTTCTGTCCAAGGGAGCAGAATTAATGTTGCGCACACAGTCAACTTTTGAATTCTTTAGTGTGGAACTTTAATGTTCACTTAATGCAATTTTTTTGTGGACTATATCTTCAGTTTGTAAAGAAAGTGCTTTGGGATGGAATCATTCACATTGACAGTGAAAAGTGATAGCTAAGAAAAATGAATCAGTGTAATGAATCAAAGGTAATCAAATGTTTAAAGCTGCTGGCTTAGTGAAAATAAGGAGAGCATTTTAATGAACATTGTATACATACAACCCACTAATTTTAGGGTCCTGATCTTGCAATGGATTCACCCATGTGGATCAGGGCCTTAACTTAAATATCTTAATAAGTGACAAGTCAGTTTGGCTTGGTAATTTATTTAGGCATGTATAAATTTGGACTGTAGGTTACTGACTCTCCCTTTTCTCCTTCTGTGACTGAAGACAACTCCTCCTTGAATTACTCATGTATCAAGGTGATGCTGACAACTTATTCTTGTAGTATAGTCACCAACGTTTACTTCTTTGTTGTTCTTTAGTTAATAGTTTCTCGTAGAACCTCAGACCATTATGAAAACATTTTTTTGAGCGACACCCATATCAGTGTGATAGTCACTTGAAACAGACCAGGGGGTGAACTAGAAATAGAATTCTACCATACAAAAATATGGCACTTTACTGTCTAGCAAAGTGAAAATATGCAAACCCCAATAATATTTTCCTAGAAAGCCACAGTTACTATGCCACTCCTTAGCAACGGTTCAATGTGCTATTGTGAGGAGACTTCGGGACTGAATTTACTTATGTTATGAATTGTTAGCCTAAAAAACTAAAACCACAAAGCCTTTGTATTCTGCGTTCCCTGAACTTGCTGCAAAAACCACCCATTGATACAGAATTTTCTTCCAGAACTCAAGCTTGTTTCTAGCTGTTATGTTTGCAAAGAAAATCTTCAAAATATAAACTGAGTTATGCAATACTGTCTGCCTGAGTGTTTTGGTAGCCTGAAACAACAGCTTTGAGAGGTGTGAATCCCTTAGTCTATCTTAATGATGTGTTATCTCTGAAACCCAAAGAAGATAATTTAAATGTCAGCATTAACTATTTCACTGCTATTCATTTTAGCAGAAATATCCACTTACTGTACTTATGCCATGTGTGCTTTTCATGTTTTTTTGGGGTGGCAGGAGCTCCAGTTATTTCCTACTTAGCTGCCAAAGTGTCTAGCCAACAGTGCAGTTATGTATTATCAATACTAAAAACCTGTAACACGACAAACTGAAAATGTGGAGACTGCAAAATAAACTGATGTTATATGAATGTAATGTCATTTTCTTATTCAATAAACTAATATTTTTTTAAAATGTACATTAATTTGCTCTCAGGCTTAGTTTACTATATCAGAACAACACAGAATCCATGATGCCTTGTTAAAGAATTTAGATCTAGCTTTTGGTTGACTATGCCATGCCTTGAGTAGAGCTATGTTACCTAAGATACATTTGGGGATGCAGTTTATTTTAATTACATTTCTTTGCTGATCTACAGCATGGATAAAAATAGATGATTTTTTTGTTTGTCAGATTTTTTTTTTGTATTTAAATTGAACACATTTTTCTTTTGAAATTGACAACCTTTGGTTGTACTATAATGTATTCAATTCATTTAAGTTAAATAACAATAACACAAAAGGAAGTATGTGTTTGCTGCTGGAGTTTTAAAGAAAGTCAAACCACTGAACTGGTGGAAGTCATAGGCTTAGCACCTGGAACCAGAGTTTGTTGAAGTACTAAACCCGTTTTGGACAGCAGTAGGCTTCTTCTGCAGGTGTAGAGAGAACATATTTTCTTCATTTCAGTTTAACAAACCAGTTGCGAGTTGAAAACGCAGAAAAGCTTGTTTTAAACATAAGAACAAGAGAGGGTGATACTGGGTCAGACTAATGGTCCATCTATCTCCGTATCCTATCTTCTGACAGTGGCTGGGGCAAGATGCTTCAGAGGCAATGAACAGAACAGGGTAGTTTATTGCGTGACCCAACCCCTGTAATCCAGTCCCAGCTTCTAGCAGTCAGAGGTTTAGGGACATCCAGAGCATGGGTTGCATCACTGACCATCTTAATCAATAGCCATTGATGGACCTATCCATCTGAACTTACCTAATTTTTTTAACTCAGTTATACTTTTGGCGTTTTCAGCATCCTCTGGCAATGAGTTTCACAGGTTGACTGTGCGTTGTATGAAGAAGAAATTCCTTATGTTTATTTTAAACCTGCTGCCTATTAATTTCATTGGGTGACCACTGGTTCGTGTGCTATGTGAAGGAGTAAATAACACTTACTTTCTCCATACAATTAATGATTTTTTAGACCTCAATAATTAGGGCCCTAACAAATTCACACTCCATTTTGGTCAATTTCATGGTCATAGGATTTTAAAAATCATAAATTTCATGGTTTCAGATATTTAAATCTGAAATTTCATGGTGTTGTAACCATGGGGGTTCTAATCCAAACGGTGGCTGTAGGGGGTGGGGGTCGCAGTATTGCCACCCTTACTTTTGTGCTGCTGCTGGTGGCGGCGGCGCTTCCTTCAGAGCTGGGCTCCCAACCAGCAGTCGCAGAGCTACCTGAAGTACCCGGAAATGGGTCTGACCCCACCCCGGGAGGGCCCCTGCGGGGGAAGAGGAAGTCCTGTCCCTCCTCAGCCTGGCCAGGACTAACATCTGGAGACTGGTGCATGGTAACAACCCCCAGGCCCTCCACTAGCTGGATTTCACAGGTCAGACAAGATTTCACAGGGGAGATCAGATTTCATGGTCCATGATGCATTTTTCACAGCCATATATTTGGTAGGGCCCTATCTATAATATCTCTCCTTGGTTGTCTCTTTTCCAAGCTGAACAATCCCTGTCTTTTTAATATCTCCTTGTATGGAAAGTGTTCCATACCCCTAACCATTTTTGTTCCCCTTCTCTGTATCTTATCCAATTCATCTTTTTTCAAGATGGGGTGACCAGAACTGCATGCAGTATTCAAGATTGGGGCATACAATGGATTTATATAGCAGCAGTATGGTATTTTCTTTTTATTATCGATCTCTTTCATAATGGTACCTAACGTTCTGTTACGTTTTTTTGACTATCACTCCACATTGAGCCAGTGTTTTCAGAGAACTATCCACAATGACTCCAAGAGCTTCCTTCAGTGGTGAAAGCTAATGTAGACCCCATCATTTTGTATGTCTAGTTGGGATTATGTTTTCCAGTGTGCATTACATTGTATTTATCAACGTTGAAATTCATCTGCCATTTTGTTGCCAGTCACCCAGTTTTGTGAGACTCCTTTCTAACTCTTTGCAGTGTACTTTGAACTTAATTATCCTGAGTAATTTTGTGTTGCCTGAAAACTTTTCCACCTCACTGTTCACACTTTTTTCCAGATTGTTTATGAATATGTTGAATAGCACTGGTCTCAGTACAGATCCTTGGGGGACCCCTATTTACCTCTCTCCACTGTGAAAACTAACCATTTATTTTTATCCTTTGTTTCTTATCTTTTAACCACTTACTGATCTGTGAGAGGACCTTTCCTCTTATCCCATGACTGCTTCGCTTGCTTAAGTGCAGTGTAGTTGTAGTCTTGTTGGTCCCAGGATATTAGAAAGAAAAGGTGGGTGAGGTAATGTTTTATTAGACCAACTTCTGTCAGTGAGAGAGAGAAACTTTTAAGCTTCTTCAGGTCTGGGAAAGGAACTCCCAGTGTCACGGGAAAATGTAAGGTGGATCACATTGTTTAGCATTAGTAGTTAGAATGTATTGTAAGGGACCTTTCCAGGTAGAGTGGCCTGTTACACTTCTGCAGTCATAGGACAAAAAGAGGGAGTTTAATGGGTTACAGATTGTTGTAATAAGCCATAAATCCAGTGTCTCTGTTCAGTACATGATTTTTGATGTCTAGCAGAGTAATGAATTTAAGCTCCCAGGCTCGTCTTTTTAAAGTGTTGTGCATGTTTCCTTTGAGGTTGAGGACTAATAGGTCAGATATAGAGTGATCACTTTGTGATTGGGTGTTTTTGTCTTTTATCATCTTCCTGTGTGAGTTCATTCGAGGGTGTAGTGATTGTCTGGTTTCACCCAAATAGTTGTTATTGGGGCATTTAGTGTGCTGGATCAGATATACCACAGTAGTAGTAGGCACGTGTAGGATCCATGGATGTTAAAAGGTATGTTATGGAGGGTGTTGATCATTGTAGCAGTGGAAATATGTCTGCGGGTTTTGTATATGTTGTTCTGGCAGGGTCTGGTGCCTCTTTGAGTTGGTATAGCCTGGTCTATGGGGAGCTTGCTTCTGATGATGAGCTTGGAGAGACTGGGGGGTTGTTTGAAGGTCAGAAGTGGGGGTTCAGGGAAGATTTTTTTCAGGATGGGGTCCCCATCAAATATGGGTAGTAGTTGTTTGATGATATCCCATATGTGTTCTAAAGGTGTTAGAGGGGTTTTTATTTTTGTATCGAAGCAGGTTCTCTCAGAGTATTTAGGTGGCCTGTTCCATAATGTTATCTACTCTTCTTGTTTGGTGGTCTTGTTTGGTGAAGATTGTTTTAAGCATGTTAAGGTGTATATCGCAGACTTTCTCCTTGAAGCATATTCTGTGGTATCTGAGTGCCAGGCTATAGATAACAGCTTTCTTGGTGTGTTTGGGGTTGTCAATGGATCTTTGTGCATTTCTTGTATATGGCTGTCTGTCTCTAAGGTTCCATTGTTTAAGGTGATTGTGGTGAGCAGGAAGTTGATGCTAGTGTGGGAGTGTTCTAGAGAGAGTTCTGTGGAGGGGTGGTGGTGGTTGTGGAAATCTATGAGGGAGTTTAAGCTCTCTGTCCAGAGGATGAAAATATCGACAATGTCTCTCAGATATATCATTGGTTTTGTGGTATGTTTGTCCAGACATTCTTCTTCAAGTCAGCCTGTGAAGAGATTGGCATATTGGGAAGCCACAGAATGATAGAATCATATGACTGGAAAGGACCCCGAGAGGTCATCTATAAGGTGGGTGCATAACTGGCTGGATAACCATACTCAGAGAGTAGTTATTAATGGTTCCCAATCCTGCTGGAAAGGTATAACAAGAGGGGTTCCGCAGGGGTCTGTTTTGGGACGGGGTCTGTTCAATACCTTCATCAATGACTTAGATATTGGCATAGAAAGTACGCTTATTAAGTTTGCAGATGATACCAAACTGGGAGGGATTGCAACTGCTTTGAAGGATAGGGTCATAATTCAAAATGATCTGGACAAATTGGAGAAATGTTCTGAGGTAAACAGGATGAAGTTTAACAAAGACAAATGAAAGTGCTCCACTTAGGAAGGAACCATCAGTTTTACACATACAGAATGGGAAGAGACTGTCTAGGAAGGAGTACGGCAGAAAGGGATCTAGGGGTTATAGTGGACCACAAGCTAAATATGAGTCACAGTGTGATGCTGTTGCAAAAAAAAGCAAACATGATTCTGGGATGCATTAACAGGTGTGTTGTGAGCAAGACATTAGAAGTCATTCTTCCGCTCTACTCTGCACTGGTTAGGCTTCAACTGGAGTATTGTGTCCAGTTCTGGGCATCGCATTTCAAGAAAGACGTGGAGAAATTGGAGAGGGTCCAGAGAAGAGCAACAAAAATGATTAAAAGTCTTGAGAACATGACTATGAAGGAAGGGTGAAAGAATTGGGTTTGTTTAGTTTGGAAAAGAGAAGACTGAGAGGGGACATGATAGCAGTTTTCAGGTATCTAAAAGGTTGTCATAAGGAGGAGGGAGAAAACAACTTGTTCACCTTAGCCTATAAGGATAGAACAAGAATCAGTGGGCTTAAACTGCAGCAAGGGAGCTTTAGGTTGGACATTAGGAATAAATTGCTTAGGGAGGTTGTGGAATCTCCATCTCTGGAGATATTTAAGAGTAGGTTAGATAAATGTCTATCCAGGATGGTCTAGACAGTATTTGGCCCTGCCATGAGGGCAGGGGGACTGGACTCGATGACCTGTCAAGGTCCCTTCCAGTCCTAAAATCTATTAATCTAATCTAGTCCCCTGCCCTCATGGCAAGACTAAGTATTATTTAGACCATCCGTGACAGGTGTTTGTCTAACTTGCGCTTAAAAATCTCCAATGGTGCAGATTCCACTACCTCCCTAGGCAATTTAGTCCAGTGTTTAACCACTGAGACATTTAGGAAGTTTTTCCTAATGTCCAGACTAAACTGCCTTTCCTGCAATTTAAGCCCATTGCTTCTTGTCCTATCCTCAGAGGTTAAGGAGAACAACTTTTCTCCCTCCTCCTTGTAACAACCTTTATGTACTTGAAAACTGTTTCAGGTCCCCTCTGTCTTCTCTTCTCCAGACTAAACAAACCCAGGTTTTTCAATTTTCCCCCATACGTCATGTTTTCTAGACCATTATAATTTTTTGTGTTTACTCCTTTCTGGACTTTCTCCAATTTATCCACATCTTTCCTGAAATGTGGTGCCCAGAACTGAACACAATACTCCAGTTGAGGCCTAATCAGCCCGGAGTAGACCAGTAGAATTACTTCTTGTATCTTGGTTACAGTACTCTTGTTAATACATCGGAGAATGTGGTTTTTTTTTTTTTTTTTGTGACAGTGTTACCAGTTGACTTCTATTTAGCTTGTGATCCACTATGATCCCCCAAATCCCTTTCTGCAGTACTACTTCCTATGCAGTGATTTCCCATTTTGTATGTATGCAACTGATTGATCCTTCCTAAGTGGAGTACATTGTATTTGTCCTTATTGCATTTCATCCTCTTTACTTCAGACCATTTTTCCAGTTTGTCCAAGTCATTCTGAATTTTAATCAAAATCATTGATAAAGATATTGAACAGAACCAGACCCAGAACTGATCCCTCCGGGACCCCACTCGTTATGCCCTTCCACATGACTGTGAACCACTGATTACTACTCTCTGGGAACAGTTTTCCAACCAGTTATGCACCCACCTTATGCATCCACAAGGCTTGTTACCCTGTCAAAGAAAGCTATTGGGTTGGTTTGACATGATTTGTTCGTGACAAATCCATGCTGACTGTTACTTATCACCTTATTATCTTCTAGATGTTTGCAAATTGATTGTTTAATTATTTGCTCCATTATCTTTCTGGGTACAGACGTTAAGCTGACTGGTCTGTAATTCCCCAGGTTGTCCTTATTTCCCTTTTTATAAATTGGCACTATATTTGCCCTTTTCCAGTCTTCTGGACTCCTGTCTTCCATGGCTTTTAAAAAAAAAAATCGTTAATAGCTCAGATATCTCCTCAGTGAGCTACTTGAGTATTCTAGGTTGCTTTTCATCAGCCCTGGTGACTCGAAGACATCTAATTTGTCTAAGTAATTTTTATTGTGTTCTTTTCCTATTTTAGCCTCTGATCCTACCTCATTTTCACTGGCATTCACTATGTTAGATGTCCAATCATCACCAACCTTCTTGGTGAAAACCGAAACAAGGAAGTCATTAAGCACCTCTGCCATTTCCACATTTTCTGTTATTGTCTCCCCCCCCCCAATTGAGTAATGGGCCTACCCTATCTCTTTCACCCTTCTCTCTTGCTTCTAATGTATTTGTAGAATGTTTTCTTGTTACTCATTATGTCTCTAGCTAGTTTAATCTCATTTTGTGACTTGGCCTTTCTGATTTTATCCCTACATTCTTACGTTATTTGTTTATATTCATTCTTTGTAATTTAACTTAGTTTCCACTTTTTTTTGTAGGACTCTTTTGTGCTTCAGATAATTGAAGATCTCCTGGTTAAGCCTGTGTGGTCTCTTGCCATACTTCCTATCTTTGGCATGAAGTGGGACAGTTTGCACTTGTGTCCTTAATAATGTCTCTTTGAAAAACTGCCAGTGGTTTTGAACTGTTTTTCCCCTTAGCCTTGCTTCCCATGGGATCTTACCTACCAATTACTGAAGTCTGCCCTCTTGAAATCCATTATCTTCATTATGCTGTTTTCCCCTCCTACCGTTCCTTCCAATCATGAACATTATCATTTCATGATCTCTTTCACCTAAACTGCCTTCCACTTTCTTATTCTCAACCAGTTCCTCCCTATTTCATCCTAATACCCAGGCCTGTTCCCATGTTTGGACAAAGTGTATGTTGTTGAATGTAAAATTGTTATGGGTGAAGATGAAATTAATGAGTTTGGCAATATTTTTGGGGTAGATATCTGAGGGTTGTCCATTGCCTCAAAGATATTTGTGGAAGGGAAGTCATTTGTGTCCTGGAGGAAGCTGCCTGTTTGTGTGGTGAGTGGTTTGAGGATGGTTTCTGTGAGTCCCAGTATTCCTTCACTAACAATGCTGTGGCCAGGTATGGTATGTCTGCCTGGGTTTTCTTGTTTATGTATCTTATGAAGAATGTAGAAGGTCCTTGGATGAGTTCATGGGGGATGAGTTTGTAGACTTTCTCTTGGAGTGGTTTGGGGAAGGATATAATGATATCTTTAAGTTACTGGGTAAATTGTGATGTGGGGTCTTCTTTGAATTCTTTATAGTAGGTGGTGTCAGAGAATTGTTGATTTGTCTCGTTAACATCACAGTTGATGACTACAATAAACTGCTCTCTCGAATGAACTCACACAGGAAATTGATAAAAGATAAAACCAGGGCTTTGGAGCGAAGTCCGGAGCTGGAGTGCGGAGCAGCTCCAGAGCAGTGGAGCTGCAGGTTTTTGCCTGGAGCTGGAGCGGAGCTGGAGCACAGCTCCAAAGTCCTGGATAAAACACCCCATCAGTCCTCATTCTTAAAGGAAACCAGCACAGTACTTTAAAAAGTCAAGCGTGGGAGTTAAATTCATTATTCTGCTAGATACCAAAATCATTGACTGAACAGAGATACTGGATTTTATGGTTTATTACAATAATCTTTAACTCATTAACCTCTCTTTTTGTTCTGTGACTTCAGAGATGTTAATGGGCCACTGTACACCTCTACCTCGATATAGCGCAACCCGATATAACACGAATTTGGATATAATGCGGTAAAGCAGTGCTCCGGGGGGGCTGGGCTGCGCACTCCAGTGGATCAAAGCAAGTTCGATATAACGCGGTTTCACCTATAACGCGGTAAGATTTCTTGGCTCCCGAGGACAGCCAAGAAGTAGAGGTAGAGGTGTAGCTTGAATGGTCGCTTAAAATATGCTAAACAGTGTGTTCCACCTTGCATTTTGCTCTGACACTGGGAGTTCCTTTCCCAGACTTGAAGATGAACTCTGTGTGGTTTCAAAGAGTCCTGTGGCACCTTATAGACTACCAGACGTATTGGAGCAGAACTCCACTGGCCATCACATACAGTCCCCAGCTAACACCCCTCCAATGCATCATCAGGGATCTACAACCCATCCTGGACAATGATCCCTCACTTTCACAGGCCTTGGGTGGCAGGCCAGTCCTCGCCCACAGACAACCTGCCAACCTGAAGCATATTCTCACCAGTAACTGCACACCGCACCATAGTAACTCTAACTCAGGAACCAATCCATGCAACAAATCTCGATGCCAACTCTGCCCACATATCTACACTAGCGACACCATCACAGGACCTAACAAGATCAGCCCACACCATCACCGGTTCATTCACCTGCACATCCACCAATGTAATATACGCCATCATATGCCAGCAATGCCCCTCTGCTATGTACATCAGCCAAACTGGACAGTCCCTACGGAAAAGGATAAATGGACACAAATCAGATATTAGGAATGGCAATATACAAAAACCTGTAGGAGAACACTTCAACCTCCCTGGACACACAATAGCAGATTTAAAGGTAGCCATCCTGCAGCAAAAAAACCTTCAGGACCAGACTTCAAAGAGGAACTGCTGAGCTTCAGTTCATCTGCAAATTTGACACCATCAGCTGAGGATTAAACAAAGACTGTGAATGGCTAGCCAACTACAAAAGCAGTTTCTCCTCTCTTGGTTTTCACACTTCAACTGCTAGAAGAGGGCCTCATCCTCCCTGATTTGAACTAACCTCGTTATCTCTAGCCTGCTTCTTGCTTGCATATATATACCTGCCCCTGGAAATTTCCACTACATGTATCCGACAAAGTGGGTATTCACCCACGAAAGCTCATGCTCCAATACGTCTGTTGGTCTATAAAGTGCCACAGGACTCTTTGCTGCTTTTACAGATCCAGACTAACACGGCTACCCCTCTGATACTCTGTGTGGTTTGAAAGTTTCTCTCTCTCACCGTCAGAAGTTGGTCAAATAAAAGATATTACCTCACCCTCTTTATCTCTCTAATTTGCTTAATAGCTTTTGTTAAAGGCTTTCTGAAAGTCCAAGTATGCTATATCCACTTGATCACCCTTCTCCATGTTTGTTGGAGGCCCTCACTCGAAAGAATTCTAATAGATTGTGAGGCATAATTTCCCTTTAAAAAAGCCATGTTGACTCTTCCCCAACATATCATGTTCATCTGTGTGGCTGATAATTCTATTCTTTAGTATAGTTTCAACCAATTTGTCTGTTTAGAAGTTAGACTTACTGGCTTGTAATTGCCAGCATTGCCTCTGGAGCCTTTTTTAAAAATTGGTGCCTCATTAGCTATCCTCCAGTCATCTGGTACAGCGGCTGACTTAATAGGTTACATACTACAGTTAGCAATTTTGCAATTTCATATTTGAGTTCCTTCAGAACTCTTGGGTGAATACCATCTGGTCCTGGTGACTTATTACTGTTGAATTCATCATTTTGCTCCAAAAGCTCCTCTATTGACACCTCACTGTGGGACAGTTCATCAGAATTATAACCTGAAAAGAATGCCTTAAGTGTGGGAATCTCCCTCACATCCTCAGCCGTGAAGACTGGTGCAAAGAATTCATTGAGCTTCTTTGCAATGGCCTTATCTTCTTGGAGGGCTCCTTTAGCATCTCAGTCATCCAATGGCCCCACTGATTGTTTTTCAGGCTTCCTGTTTCTGATGCACTTACAAAAATTAACATCAATTTTTAAAAATCATTTGCTAATTGCTTTTCCAGTGCTTTTTTGGCCTGCGTAATTATACTTTTACAATTGACTTGCCAGAATCTATGCTCCTCTCTATTTTCCTCTGTTATATTTGACTTCCAATTTTTAAAAGATGCCTTTTTGCCTCTAACCGCCTCCTTTACTCTGGTGTTTAGCCGTGGTGGCATTTTTTGGGTCCTATTACTGTTTTTTTTTTTATTTAGGGTGTACATTTAATTTGAGCGTCTATTATGGTGTTTTTAAATAGCTTCCATGCAGTTTGCAGGCATTTCACTCAGGTGACTGTTCCTTTTAATTTCCATTTAAGTAGTCTCCTCATTTTTGTGCAGTTCCCCGTTTTTGAAGTTAAAGACCACTGTGGTGGGTTTCTTTGGTATGTTTGCCGCCTGCAAGGATGTTAAATTTATTTACATTGTGATGCTATTATCTAGCAGTTCATCTTTATTCACCTCTTGGACCTGTGCGCCACTTAGAATTACATCAAGAATTACCTCTTCTGTTGTGGGTTCCAGGACTAGTTGCTCCAAAAAATCAGTCATTTATGATGTTAGAAATTATCTCTGCATGCTGTTCTGAGGTGAAATGTTCCCAGTCAATATGGGGATAGTTGAAATCCCTCATTATTATTGAGTTTTCTGTTGTTGTAGCCTTTTTAATCTTCCTGAGGATTTCACAATCACCAATACCATCACCATCTTGGTCAGATGGTCAGTAGTATACTCCCATTGCTGTACTCTTTTATTTTGCGAGCATGGAATTTCTGTCCATAGAGATTGTGTGGTATAGTTTGATTTATTTAAGATATTTACTATAATTGACGGTATGATTTCTATCACGTATAGTGCCACTCCCCCACCAGTGCAACCTACTCTGTCATTCCTGTATATTTTGTACTCTGGTATTACCGTGTCCCATTGATTATCATTGTTCCACCAAGTTTCTGTGATGTCTATTATATCAGTATCCTTATTTAATACTAGGTAGTTAGGTTCACTCATATTGCTATTTAAACTCCTACATTGAAAGAGGAATGAAAGAAATAAAAACTAGGTAGGAGAGAATGAAATACACTAGTTCTAAGAACTTGAAGGACATGGTGACCAGAAACAATCAGTTCAATACTATAAATATTTCTTTTGTTTAATAAATCAGATAATTTTAAATGCAAGATGTATTTTGAAATGTTCTGGATACATAAGAAAAACATTTTTATTTAATTAAAGAACAATTTTAAAATACTGTTTTTGTGCATTTTGAATTGAATTTCAGTGTCCATCACATGTAAAAAAAAAATCTATAATTTACCATTTTTGTATCAAAAATGTAGAAAATAAAAATCTGAATAAATGTCAAGTTTTATATAATGATTTAAATAAATGTATGTAGATAGTGTATATCTCCCTGGTTAGTAAAAAGAAGAACCAAAGATAGTATAAAGTAGATGTTTACTTGCAAATTAACATGTTTTAATGGTAACCAACCAATGAGAATCAAGCTTTCTTTAGGAAAATAACTAAAAAGAACAAATGCAAAATAATATTAAATAGATTATTTAAATTAAAGTTTACTGCTTGCTGATTTAAGTTATGATTAAAATAAGCAATTTAAATCACTCCAACCTCCTCATTTATGAAATCAGATAATCCACAATGAGTCTTCCGTCACAAGTGCAAATTAGTGAGTTCCCACTGTACTTAAAAAAAACAAACAAAACAAACAACCCATCCAAACGTGAGCATCCTACCAATTAAGTAATGTACAAATAAAGTTTATAGTTCTGACTGTCAACATGTTGCACAGAACGGATGCTGACGTTTAAGATTACATTATATGCAAACTATTGGACATTTTCCAAGATAAAGTACTGTGCTGGGGTGCAGGATTGGAGAAGCAGAAAGCCTTATTTGTGCATTCTACCCCAGGATGTGACACCTAATTTTTTTCTATCTTGCTGCCAAGCCTGATTCCTAGGGCAAAAAAATCCAGAAATAAAGTTCATGTGCATTATTGCTCTCTCCCCACCTCTGTTTTCTTGGAGTAAGGGAAATCTGCTGTCCTTGGAGTGTTTTAATACAAAACAGAGAATGTTATGTAGTACAGAATCAAATGAGGATTATTTTTACTATTGTATTTTTTTGTTAGAGATGAACAATACTGGGGAGATTCTGTCCTAACATTATTTGTTTCATAGAAGAGGAAAATGCATTAGCAATATTGATACTGTGGGGATTGTTTTACTGGACCTGGTGCAATGACATTGGAAGTATGTGAGGGATCAAGTGAGGATCACTTCCCCCCCCCTTCAAAATATGGTTGATTATATATCAAGTATTGGGGAAAGTGATGTCTCTTAGAATATAAAAAACAGAATGCAGTTTGGGTATAGCAGAGGGTTGGGCTTTGAAACATACATTTCCAATCTGTTAGGTCAGTTTTTGCTAGATTATCAGGCTAGTATCAGCTCTGTCAGAACAGGCCAGACTTTGCTGTGGGTTAGAATGTGGACAAGTATATGGGAGGTAGGAACCAGAGGCTTATTTTTAAGATAGGAAGAGGCTGCCTAAAATCCCAGTGAAGGGGACCTGTTTTATCTGGATTTCTACTGATTTAATATGCATATGTATGCATGTTAATATGCTGTCAGGACCAGAGTTTAATTATTTTGTTTTAAAAATATGTATTGCAGTTTAGGGCAGTGGTTGTTAAAAGTTTGACGTAGTGGACCATGTCTAAAACTCAAAATTAGTTGGTGTATCAGCATAGTTGTGATGGATTCTTCTCCTGATACTATGCTTTCAGCCAGGTCACAATCCACTGTGATACGTATGGCACAGTTTGACAAACTGCTGGTATAGAGGATTTCAACAAGAGTTAACTAGCTTGTGGTACCTTCTGGGTTTTTACTGGCTGAGAGAGGCAGAAAAAAAGAGAGGGAAATCTCCTGACAACAGAAGTTTTTGATACGGAAAAGGAAGATTAGGAAGCTTTTTATTTAAAGAATTTTGAACATAAGAATGGCCATATAGGGTCAGACCAATGGTACATCTAGCCCAGTATCCTGTCTTCTGACAGTGGCCAATGCCAGGTACTTCAGAGGGCATAAACAGAACAGGTAATCATCAAGCGATCCATCACGTGTTGTCCATTCCCTGCTTCTGGCAAACAGAGGCTAAGGACACTTCAGAGCATGGTTCTGCATCCTTGCCCATCCTGGCTAATAGCCATTGGTGGATCTATCCTCCATGAATTTATCTAGTTGGTTTTTTAACCCTGTTATAGTCTTGGCCTTCACAACATCCAGGGACTGCGGTGGGGAGAGAGGACTCCCTCCACAGACCTCTTCCACTGCAGCAGCTTGGGGCTGGGGGAGAGGCACCTCTCCCTGCTGGGGAAGCTCCGGGGCCAGGGGGGGAGGCGCATCTCCCTGGTCGCGGCAGCTCTGGGGCTGGAGCAGAGGCGCCTCTCCCCACCTGTGTGGCCCTTGAGACCCTGCTGTGTAGCCGCGCAGCTTACAGGGACTGCTCCAAGAAGCAGTCATTTAAGGTGTCAAGAAACTTTAACTCTGCATCCCGTCCTGAGGTGACACATACCCAGTCAATGTGGGGGTAGTTGAAATCCTCCATTATTATTGAGGGTTTTTTTTGTTTGTTTGTTTTTGTTTTTGTTTTTTGTATAGCCTCTCTAATCTTCCTGAGCATTTCACAGTCACTATCACCATCCTAGTCAGGTGGTCGGTAGTATATCCCTACTGCTATATTCTTAGTATTCAAGCATGGCATTACTATCCATAGAGATTCTGTGGTACAGTTTGGTTCATTTAAGATTTTTACTTCATTTGATTCTACACTTTCTTTCACATATAGTGCTACTCTTTCACCAGCATGACCTATTCTGTCCTTCTGATATATTTTGTACCCTGGTATTTGCTGTCCCATTGATTATCCTCATTCCACCAAGTTTCTGTGATGCCTATATTATAAATATCCTTATTTAATATGAGGCATTCAAGTTCAGCCATCTTAGTATTTGGACTTCTAGCATTTGTGTATATGAGCACTTAAAAAAATTGTCACTCTTTAGCTGTTTGCCATTATGTGATGTAATAACATATATAATGTTATGTGAATGGAACTCCTTTTCATTTGACTGTTTCTCATCAGATCCTTCCCATATTTTATCATGTTCCATCTTCTCTTCCTTATTAGAATATAGAGAATCTCCATTAATAGATCTTCCCCCTAAGGGATGTTTCTATCTGAACCACTTGCTCCTCTGCACGTGTTGGCCTTTCCCCCTCCCCAGCCCTTGGTTTAAAAACTGCTCTACGACCTTCTTAATTTTACGTGCCAGCAAACCGGTTCCACTTTGGTTTTGATGGAGCCCATCCTTCCTGTATAGGCTCCCCCTTTCCCAAAAGTTTGCCCAGTTCCTAATAAATGTAAGTGTGCCTCTTATATTATCTGACCCCTCTTTCCCCCTCCCCCCACTCACAAAAAATGGCCCCATTTCATTGGTTGCCAGAAATAATTACTTTGGTTAAATATGAAGTTAGTTTCTTTGTCCTTACCTCAAGGTCAAATTGCTGATTTGATTTTGCATTTAAAATGCTGACTCACCGCAAGCTAAGGCTATGTTTACACTACAACATATGTTGACATAATTTATGTTGTTCAGGAGTGTGAATAAAGCACCCTTCTAAGCAACATAAGTTACACCGACATAAGCACAGGTGTGGACAGTGTTATGTTGGCGGGAGAGGTTCTCCTGCTGATATAGCTACTGTAGCTCACGGGGGCTGGAGTAGTTAAACCAATGTGAGAGCTCTCTCCCAGTGGCTTAGAGCGGCTGCATTGGAGCTGCACCATTTTAAGCTCTCTAGTATAGCCATAGCCTCAAAAACAAAACTGAGAACTGGCCTGTTATATCAGTTACTTTGGAAACATCACTGAATGACAGGAAAAGATGAAGGATTATGTACCTGTCCTATTTCTTTGCTAAATTCCTCCTCAATTCTACTTCCTGGGATGATGAGGTACACTTGGCTAATTATGTATATATTCTCAATGAAAGGTAGTATGGTGCCTATTGCTGTTTGGTATTTACAGGGAACCTATGGTGGCTAGGCAGTGCTGCTGAATATGCAGCTGCAGGGAGCCCCAGCTCAGGAGGGCATCACTTCACCAGGAAAAACCTGAAATGCTAGGATACTGCTCATATTCCATTGCTCTGTAATGGGGCATGTGAGCTCCTTTGAGTTAATTGAAAACTCTGTATCAGTTCTTGGAGCGTTCTGGGGAAATGGAGTACAAACAAGTGTACTCCTGTTTTAAAGGAAACTCAGTTATCTCTATTCACTGATGCCATAACTCTTTCCAGAAATACTCCAGTTTTGGTCACACACATCTGGCATGGCAGGGAAGTTTTGAGGTGGGTGAAGTAAAGATAGTTGCATACTGAATCTTTGAGTCTTGGAATTGGGTGAGGGGGATAGTAGCAGTGATGATTTCATAGAGGCTCCAGATATGCTTTATTTGGCCTGTTGCTCAGCCTGAATGGAGACTGAGGGGGGAAAAAACCTAGAAACTGGGATAAACTGAAGGATGGTCCATAGGAGACTAAGCTGTGCTCTTTCAGGAGATATGTCTGCATTCTTATACCCCTAAATAACCAGTTCGATGCACATGGACTAACCACAGTGTACTCGATGCAAATAAGTTTGCTCTTTAAATGTAGGAGCTCTAGTACTCAACCACACACTTGAATAAATTATTGATTCCTGTGCCTTTTTGGGAACTGATATGCTTGCCTGTGGACAGACTAATAAGTCTTTGCTACTAGGGAGCATCTATGGCCAAAATAAAAAGAAGTTTAGATGTGATTGTATTTTCCCTTGGGAATGCTAATATTTTGCACTTAAAGGGACACAGTTTGACATCTAAACCTTTTTTTTTGTCAATTAAAGTAGTTTCAGATTCTACATCTGTCTCTCCATTCCTGCCTTCTATTTTTTTGCTTTTACAATCACATTTTTTTCCATTTAAAGATACATATTCCTTATATCACAGTTTCCCTGTGGAAAAAACCCACAAAATCAACAGACGAAATTGACTATGAAGGGAGTAAACAAAATGAAAAATATGTTTCTTTATTTGCCTTTAGTTATGATAACCTTAGGAATTACTTATAACAATAAGTAAAGTAAATTTTAGACAAAAGTATGATTTTTTTTTAAACTTGACTGTGTTAAAGTCATGCATACATGTCGCTTTCTGAGTAATCTAATAACTCAGATGAGTTTTTGTTGGTAGTTGCTTCAGTCCAGTACTAAAACCTTCAAAACTGTTTCTGTTCTATAATGGAAGAAAAGTCACAGCACCCAGCTCACAACCTGCAGTGCTAGAATGCCTTTTGTTGTTGTATCTTTATCTCAAGAAAGATGATTGAAGATACATTAAACTATAACAGTCTACTATCTTTTTTGATGAGATTACAAGTTTGTTTAATAAAGTTAATTGTGTTAATGTAATCTAGTTAGATGTCTATAAGGCATTTGACTTGTTACTGCATGAAGTTTTGATTAAAAAACCCAGAACAATATACAATTAACATGTCATAGTAAATGGATTAAAAGTTGGTTGACTGATAGGTCTCAGTGTGTGATTGTATTCAGGGAATCATCACTGAGTGGGTCTGTTTCTAAGGGGATCTCATGGGGATTGGTTCTTGGCCCCACACTGTTTAACATTTTTATCAATGAACTTTATGAAAACATAAAATTATTGCTGATAGAATTTGCAGATGGCCCAAAAATTGTGGGAGTGATAAATAATGAAGCAGACAGGTCACTGATACAGAGTGATCTGGATCACTTGGTAAACTGAGTGCAAGCAAACAATATGCATTTTAATACAGCTAAATGTATATGATGTAGGAACAAAGAATGTAGGCCATACTTATAGGATCGGGGACTTTATCCTGGGAAGCTGTGACTTTGAAAAAAGATTTGAAGGTTGTGGTGGATAATCAGCTGAACATGAGCTTCCTGTGTAATGCTGTGGCCAAAAGGGTTAATGTGATTGTTGAATGCATAAACAGGGGAATCTGTAGGAGGAGAAAAGTTATTTTATCTCTGTATTTGGCACTGGTGGGACTTGTGCTGGAATATTGTGTCCAGTTCTGGTGTCCACAATTCAAGAAGGATGTTGATAAATTGGAGAAAGTTCTGAGATCAGCCATGAAAATGATTAAAGGATTAAAGAAAACGCCTTGTAGTGATAGACTCAAAGTACATATCTACACTGCAATAACAGACCTGTGGCATGGCTGCAGCTGGCCTGGGTCAGCTGACTTTAGCTCAAGTTGTGGGGCTAAAAATTGCAGAATAGATGTTTGGGTTTGGGCTGGAGCCTGGGCTCTGAAACCCCATGAGGGGATGGGTCCTTGGAGCCCAAATGTCTACACTACAGTTTTTAGCCCCGCAACCTGAGCCCGAGTTGATCTGGTCTCTGAGACTCAGTGCCATGTTTTTGTTTTTTTTTAATTTGCATTGTGGACATTCCCAAGGAGCTCAATCTGTTTAGCTTAATAAAGAGGTTTAAGGGGTGATGATCCCAGTCTGTAGATACGTACATGGGGTAAAAATATTTAATAATGGGCTCTTCAATCTAGTAGACGAAGTTGTAAAATGATCTAGTGGATGGAAGTTGAAGCTAGACAGATTCAGTCTGGAAATAAGATGTGAGTTTTCAACAGTGAGGATAATTAACCATTGGGATACCTTATCTAGGGTTGTGGTGGATTCTCCATCACTGGGCATTTTAAAATCAAGATTGGATGTTTTTCTAAAATATATGTTCTAGGAATTATTTTGGTGAAGTTCTATGGCCTGTGTTATGCAATAGATCAGACTAGATCAGTGGTTCTCAACCTATTTGTCATTGTAGACCCATAATGTGTTACCTGGGCCGCAGGTTGAGAACCACAGCGTGCCCCCCCATTGCCCCTCACATACCCCTATGCCCAGCGCCTCCCATCCAGAGACCCCTCCACAGAGTGGGACCAGGAGCAGAGCCCTGGGTGGGGGGCCGGCAGCCCCGACCCTGGATCTGGTTGTGCAGCCAGGTGGCAGCCTGGGCCTTGACCCCATGGGGCTGGTTGGCAGCCCTGGAATCCCGCCACATGGGGCTGGCCGGCAGCCCCAGACCCTGTGGAATTGGCCGGCAGCCCAATCCCCAGACCCCATTTGGGCTGGGCATGCTGAACCCCGCGGCCTGGCAGCCTTTAACTCATAGCTGGGCTGCAGCTATATGCTAACTGGGTTGCATGAAGCCCGTGGGCCGTGGGTTCAGAACCGCTGGACTAGTTAATCAAAATGGTCCCTTGTGGCCTTGGAATTCTATGAAAAACCTGTAGAACTTCTTATGAAGTTCCTGAAATTGCTTGTCTTGTATAACAATCTTTTCATATGAGCCGTACAAAGGACCTTCAGAATTTCCTGCTATCTTTCTGGAACAGTTTATCCCAGCTCCTAGACATGAATGAAAATACTAGCATGAGATTTAAGATCATCCTTAGAGTGGAGGAGTATATAAAACCCTCTTTTTTTTTGCAGAGATGACTCCTAGAACTAGAAAGGGATGATTAATTGCAGACAGAAGCTTACTTGTGTCAAATGACTCTGGGACAGTGGAGCAGAAGTGAATACTGAAGCAGTATAAACTAGTTGGAGCAGAGAGCAATTGGACTAATCCTAAAACATGTCCAATACCTTAAAAGAAAATAATACATGCTCGCAAGGACAGAAAATGTGCTGTGTCATACACAAAAAAAGGTGTGTGTGAGATCTCCAAGCCTACATAAGGAAGCAATATAGATTCTATCAAAGGCATAGAACCCAGATGGTGAATGGAACTGTCAATCTGATTGGGCGTATAGTCATGAGCACACATCTTTGAAAACAGACAAGGTATATGAATGCAGAAGAATATAGACCAAAAGCTCCACCGTATGTATATGTAAGTTTTTATTTTTGTAATGGACCAGATTGGCTACTTTGTGGTTTAATGCCTTACAAATTTAGGAGAGAAAGAACAGTTAGGTTCATGACTTAAAAAAAATAATATATTGAAGCCCTTCTTATTATTCTTGATAAATAGTCATTGCCAACTTCTACTGAATCTCTTTTGGGAGGCTAGTATATTTTGGTAAAGATGAGTGTTTCATTTTTGGTATAAAAGCCAATTTATTAAAAATACATACAACGTTGACAAAATGTACTTGCCTCTCAAAGTATTACAGAAGTTGCAAAAGTTTAATAAATTATTACAGAGAAGCCAGAAGGTTTTCAAGTTTAAAAAAAAAAAAAAAGTTTAGTATTTCAGAGTTCTGAAAAAGCCCTTACAAAATTGCATGTGCATGAAACTGAGTTTGGAAATCCTCAGACTTGTTATAAAAATATTTGTTAAATCACTCTAAATGTTTCTCCTGTTCTGGTTTTTAAACTACTAATGTTAAAGGTAGCACCTAAATTTTAGGGATATTAAAGATGCCTATATACTAAGGCTGTCAAATGATTAAAAATTAATCATGATTAATCATGAGATTAAAAATAATAATTGCGATTAATTACAGTTTTAATTGTACTGTTAATAATAGAATACCATTTATTTAAATATTTTTGGATGTTTTCTGCATTTTCAAATAAATTGATGTCAGTTATAACACGGAATACAAAGTGCAATGCTCACTTTGTTATTTTTGATTACAGATATTTGTACTGTAAAAAGATAAAAGAAACAATAGTTTTCAATTCACCTCATACAAGTGCTGTAGTGCAATCTCTTTATCGTGAAAGTACAACTTACAAATGTAGAATTTTTTTTATATAACTACACTCAAAACCAAAACAGTGTAAAACTTTAGAGCCTGCAAGTCCACTCAGTCCTACTTCTTGTTCAGCCAATTGCTAAGAAAAACAAGTGTGTTTACATTTACGGGAGATAATGCTGCTCGCTTCTTATTTACAATGTCAGTGAAAGTGAGAACAGGCGTTCGCATGGCACTTTTGTAGCCAGTATTGCAAAATATTTACATGCCAGCTATGTTAAACATTCATATGCCCCTTCATGCTTTGGCCAGCTTTCCAGAGGACATACTTCAATGCACACTGATGCATGTTCATTTTCATCATCTGAGTCAGATGCCACCAACAGAAGGTTGATTTTCTTTTTTGGTGGTTTGAGTTATGTAGTTACTGGGGCACTGTTTACACTGGCGCTTTACAGCTCTGTAACTTGCTGCGCTCGCGGGGGTGTTTTTTCGCACCCCCGAGCGAGAAAGTTGCAATGTTGTAAAGCGCCAGTGTAGCCATAGCCTTAGGTCCAGTCTAGTGTAGACCCCCTAATGTAGGCACATTGAACTAGCAGAAAATGGGGCTAATTCCATTGCAGCTTGCTTTGGTATTTTACTGCATGAGGATGCACCAATATTAGCTCCATTTCGTGCCAATGCAGGACCATCTACAGGAATGCTGTTATAGTGAGTATTGATTTAGAATTCAAAGACGCAAATGAGAGAGCCTATTTCTAGGCCCTTAAAGGGAAAGATGGATGCGCATACCAAAAAACCGCAAGTCTGATTTAACTATTTCCAAAGTTTTATTGAAAATTCACTTTTAGATATGGTGTTTGGATTACTTTTTTATGGATGGTAAAAGAATAGTTCATTTTGAGTGGATAGAATATTTAAATTATTAAGGGAACATTTTGGTTACCTCAGTGATATCTTTTGTCTTTTTAAGCAGCAGTGGTGGGAAATATAATGAAGCATTTACTAAAGCTAAAGTGGAACTGGTACTCTCAATTCCTCACTTTAATAATCTTTCCAAAGTATGTCAAGTATGCTGTATAGAGGGAATTAGAGAGCTTTTTCAGTTGTACCGCAATCTGTTTTACATTAATTTATTTCCTATTTGTAGCTTGGCATTAAACATTGAGCAATTCTGAGCACTGTTTTAATAAAAAAAACACACAGATAAAAATACAAAGACAAAATATTTTTGAAGTATCAGAGTTCATGCGATGACAAAGCTTCACTGTCTATAGATACAGGATCTTGTGGTCAGACATACCAGAGGAAATAGTCATTCTCAGAAATATGTATACTAAGAAAATTCAAGGAGTTTAACAAATTCTTTTTAATAAATGTTACTTTTTAAAAACAAACATCAATGTAAAAATGGGAACAAATATAAAATATTCTACTTTCTATGTGTTCCCTAAACTTTCGTTCTGTATCCACTTTAGAATATGAGCTTGAAAAACGTTAAAGAGAGGGGAGGTGGTTCATTCTGTCATACAGGCGCTTCCTATTGCTTCTCTGTGGGTTCTACCATATTTCTCATTACAAATTCCTGTTTAAGTATCCTTATTAAGCCCTAGTCCTGCAGACACTTGCAAATATGCTTAACTTTAACCATGAAAGTAGTCCTGTCTACTTCATTGGGACTACTCATATATTTAAAGTCAGGCACATTCTTGTCTGTGTGTTCGCAGGATTGAGAATTTAGACAGCAGTCGATGGCAAAATTGACTATATGCAAAGATGTGACCTTTTGGTATATGTCATCTTCTTGATTTGTGTGATACTTCTAATAGCTATTCATTTTATAATAGATATTTTATACAATTTCTGTTTTTTTTAATCTTCCTTACCACTGTTTAGAGCATGAAGGAGTAATTTAAGCAACAGTTGAGAAGCAACAACTGAGACCTATTATCCAATAAAAGTGTATGCTTTAATTGTTTTCCTGAAGTTTGGGTCTTAAAGTTTGGACGTTTTGTATTCACGTAATTGTGTAAGAGTCAGTTGTCTTGGATCCCTCCTCTTCCTTATCACTATTTTGAAATAAACAGTTTTTCTTCTCTATACCTAGGGACTTCATTCTTGCTGTTTCACTGGATTTCCTCACCTTGTTTCTCAGTTCTTTGGTTGTAGTTGAGATTAGTATAGTATAGGGATGTAAATATCGGTTAAAACAGTTAATCGGTTAAATGATTAAAATTGTTTAAATGGTTAATCGTTAACCACGGTTCCCTTGACTGGCCTGGCACGGCTGGGGCTGGGGTTCCTCCGGCACGCTGGCGCGGGGCTGCAGGGGCTGGGGGTACTGCTGGGGCTGGGACCACTCCAGCCCACCCAGGGGCTCTGGGGTCCCTCTGTCCGGCCCAGCCTGACGTGGCCGGGGCTGCTCTGGCTGGCCTGGCCAGGGTTAATGGTTAAGGTCCAGTTAACGGTAAACCTATGCTTACCGTTTAACTGTTTAACCTTTTACATCCCTATATAGTACATCTATGTCATGCTATATGAGGGAAAACTAAAGGTGGAGCAGATGTCCTGGACCCAGGGTGTAACACAGTGGTGGGCTACCTGTGGCCCATCAGGGTAGTCCTCTGGCAGGCCATGAGACAGTTTGTTTACACTGACCATCTGCAGGCATGACCGCCCGCAGCTCCCATTGTCCGGAAACAACGAACCGTGGCCACTGGTTGCTGCAGGCGGCCGTGCCTGTGGATGGTCACGGTAAACAAAGTATCAGAGGGGTAGCTCTGTTAGTCTGTATCCACAAAAGCAATGAGGAGTCCGGTGGCACTTTCAAGACTAACAGATTTATTTGGGCATAAGCTCTTGTAGGTAAAAAAAAAAACCCTCACTTCTTCAGATGCATGGAGTGAAAATTACAGATACAGGCATAAATATATATATTGGCACAGGAAGAGAAGGGAGTTAACTTACAAGTGGAGAACCAATGTTGAAGGCCAATTCAGTCAGGGTGGATGTGATCCACACTCAATAATTGAAAAGGAGGTATCAATACCAAGAGAGGAAAAATTGCTTTTGTAGTGAGCCAGCAACTCCTAGTCCCTATTCAAGCCCAAATTGATGGTGTTAAGTTTGCAAATGAATTGTAGCTCTTCAGTTTCTCTTAGAAGTCTGTTTTTGAAGGTTTTTTTTGTTGAAGAATGGCTACTTTTAAATCTGTTATTGAGTGTCCAGGGAGACTGAAGTGTTCTCCGACTGGTTTTTGAACGTTATAATTCTTGATGTCTGATTTGTGTCCATTTATTCTTTTGTGTAGAGACTGTCCGGTTTGGCCAATGTACATGGCAGAGGGGCACATGATGGCATATGTCACATTAGTAGATGTGCAGGTGAATGAGCAATAGTAGATGTGCAGGTATGGCTGGTGTTGAGTCCTATGATGGTGGTGGTAGAGTAGATATGGGGACAGAGAAGGCAACGGGGATTGTTACGGGGATTGGTTCCTGTGTAGTTGCTGGTGAGTATTTGCTTCAAGTTTTGGGGGCTGTCTGTAAGTGAGGATTGGCCGGTGAGGGTGGGAGTCGTTTTCCAGGATAGTCTGTAGATTGTTTATGATGCGTTGGAGAGGTTTGAGCTAGGGATTGTACGTGATGGCCAGTGGTGTTCTGTTGTTTTCTTTGTTGGCTCTGTCCTGTAGTAGGTGACTTCTGCGTACCCGTCTCACTCTGTCAATCAGTTTCCTCACTTCCCCAAGTGGATATTGTAGTTGTAAGAATGCTTGATAGAGATCTTGTAGGTGTTTGTCTCTGTCTGAAGGATTGGGGCAAATGCAGTTGTATCATAGAGCTTGGCTGTAGACAATGGATTGTGTGACGTATCCTGGATGGAAGCTGAAGGCATGTAGGTAAGTATAGCGGTCAGTAGGTTTCCGGTATAGGATGGTGTTTGTGACCATCACTGTAGTGTCCAGGAAGTGGATCTCTTGTGTGGACTGGTCCAGGCTGAGGTTGATGGTGGGGTGGAAATTGTTGAAATCCAGGTAGAATTCTTCAAGGGCCTCCTTCCCGTGGATCCATATGATGAATATGTCATCAATGTAGTGTAAGTAGAGGAGGGGGGCACTAGGGGACGAGAGTTGAGGAAGCGTTGTTTTAAGTCAGCCATAAAAATGTTGGCATACTATGGGGCCATGCGGGTACCATAGCAGTTCCGTTGACTTGAAGGTATAAGTTGTCCCCAAATCTGAAATGGTTGTGGATGAGGACAAAGTCATAAAGCTCAGCCACCAGGTGTGCTCTGGCCTCATCAGGGATACTGTTCCTGACAGCTTGTAGTCCATCCTCGTGTGGAATATTGTTGTAAAGAGGTTCTACATCCATGGTGGCCAGGATGGTTGTAGAGGAGCGGACTCACCCCTGCGGGTGCCTCCTGCTGGTCGTCCTCGGGAATTAGCTCACTTCCAGCCAGGAGCGCCCTCTGCAGGCCAGTGATCCGCCTGTCCTCTAGGCCCCCCGTGTCCCTCCCTGGACCCCAGTGCCCTTTTAACTGGGGTGCTGCCCCCTGGCAGTACCCCACCAATCTGGGTATCCCCTCCCTGGGAACCCCCTACCCACTATCCCCACTTTGCCTCAGTTTTGGCTACTGCCCAGTCTCCATCTAGCCCCCATTCACTGGGGCAGACTGCTGTATCAGCCACTCATCCTAGGCAAAGGGGTTTGGACCTGCTGCCTTTGCCTATCCCTGGGGTGCCCCCTGCAACCCCCAGTACCTCTTGGCCTTACCCTAGGCCGCAGCCTGGGGCTTTCCAGGCAGGAGCTCTCCAGCTCCTCTGCCTTTCCCCAGCCCTGCTCCACTCCGGTACCCTATGTCTAGGCCAGGCCCATCTCCCTCTACAGCCAGAGAGAGACTGTTTGGGCTCCTGACTCACAGCCTTTTATAGGGGCCAGCTGGGCCTGATTGGGACCTGTCCACAGCTGAGCCTGCTTTCTTCCAATCAGTCCAGGCTTCTTGCCCCAGCCGCAGCCCTCTCCTGGGCTGTTTTAAGCCCCGAAGGGCAGGAGCGGGTAATCACTCCGCTACAATGGTGTTTTCAGGAAGATCACCAATGCATTGTAGTTTCCTCAGGAAGTCGGTGGTGTCTTGAAGATAGCTAGGAGTGCTGGTAGCGTTGGGTCTGAGGAGAGAGTCCAAATAGCCAAATAATCCTGCTGTAAGCGTGTCAGTGCCTGAGATGGTGGGGTGTCCAGGATTTCCAGGTTTATGGATCTTATAGCTAGAATACCCCTGGTCGGGGCTCTAGGGGTGTGTCTGTGTGGATTTGTTCCCGTGCGGTAGCAGGGAGTTTCTTGAGCAGATGGTATAGTTTCTTTTGGTACTCCTCAGTGGGATCAGAGGATAGTGGCCGGTAGAATGTGGTGTTGGAGACTTGTCTGGCAGCCTCTTGTTCATAATCCAACCTGTTCACGATGACTACAGCACCTCGTTTGTCAGCCCTTTGGATTATAATGTCAGAGTTGTTTCTGAGGCTGTGGATGGCGTTGTGTTCTGTCATTCCGATTGTCAGGAGGAGTCCATACAGAATTCTTCTTCTTGTAGTGTTGGTAGGAGGGTTCCTGTAGGTCAGTGCACTGTTCAGTGGTGTGTTGAAAATATTCCTTGAGTCGGAGACGGCAAAAGTAGGCTTCCAGATCACTGCAGAACTGTATCGTGTGTGAGGGTGGTGGGGCAGAAAGAGAGTTCCCGAGATAGGACAGACTCTTCTGCCGGGCCAAGTGTGTGGTTGGATAGATTATCAATATTGTTGGGTGAGTGAAGTGTACCACTGTTGTAGCCCCTTGTGGCATGTAGGAGTTTAGATAGTTTACTGTCCTTTTTCCTCTGTAGGGAAGTAAAGTGTGTGTTGTAAATGGTTTGTCTCGTTTTTGTGAAGTCCAGCCACATGGAAGTTTGTGTGGAAAGTTGGTTTTGTATGACAGTCTCCTGTTTGCTGTACAGGATGCTGATGAGGTGGTTCATCAGTTTTTTGAGAGTGTGGCATAATGTCTCACCATAGTCAGTGTATTATGTCGATTGCAATGGATTTTTTACCTTCTGTCCATTTGGTATGATATCCATCCGTTTACACTTGGAAAGGAAGATGAAGTCTGTCTGTATCTGTGCAAGTTTTTTCATGAAGTTGATGGATTTCCACTTCATACAGCTAAATTCAGTGCCTTGCATGGTACCAAGTATTAGAGGGGTAGCCATGTTAGTCTGTATCCACAAAAACAATGAGAAGTCTGGTGGCACTTTTTAAAGACTAACAGATTTATTTGGGCATAAGCTTTCGTGGGTAAAAACCTACTTCTTCAGATGCATGTAGTGAAAATTGCAGATACAGGCATAAATATATATTGGCACAGGAAGAGAAGGGAGTTACCTTACAAATGGAGAACCAGTGTTGAAAGCCAACGGTAAACAAACTGTCTTGCGGCGTGCCAGTGGATTACCCTGATGGGCCGCATGCAGGCCGCAGGTTGCTCACCACTGGTGTAACAGAAGCTGGTTTTCTGGTATTTCATTCAGGTATTGCACTCTCTTTGGTGCTGTGATCCAACTAACCATGTGTCTATCTAGACAGCATCTCTTCTCTCACAAATTATCATGTTGATAGATTTGGAGAATGGAGAGAGGATATTCTGACAGTGTACAAGTATGTTGGCTGGAAAGATGGAAACAGAAACAGGCAAATTGCTTTAAGCTCTTCTTCCTGATTCAGTATATTTTTCATGAGATTGGGAGAGTTAAGGAATGACAAAAAGGTGGAAGACTAGAAGAGATGTAGACAATGGCAGATTGAGGAGAAAAGGAAGGATCAGATTAGGGTACCATAAGGACCTAAAAGAAAAATCATGTACAGAAAGTGGATTGTTCTGTTTTTTTATGAAATACATTACAGTGCACTGTACTTAAAATAGACTCAGTTTATAGTGGTCAAAAGCAGAATTTCCTAATCAAACATTTAAATTTAGAACACTTTGCTTTGGATGTAATGGACTGTGGAATATGCAAATACAGGAGTCTGTTTTGAGAAGCTGTATAATTTTTAATTTAAGATGTAAAATTATTCCTAAAACAAGCACATTTTTTGTAAATGTTGTCATGCAATAACATTTGTTTTTATATGCCCTTGCACTGAAAATGTAAATTCTCCAGTCTTACTAATAGGATTCCTTCTCCTTTTATTTCAGCAGAAAACATTGTCTTCTGTTTATTTTGATTGAAGAATAAATATAAAGTAGCAAATAGAATCAACTATACAATCTAACTGTCAATCAGTTGTTCTACACTAGACACGTTTTATGCTTTCTAGAATACAGCGACTGTAATGGACAAGCAGAAACAGCACCAGATAACCAGCATGTACTGTATACATTCTTACAGACTCAATATGTGAAGTTAGAATTAGAATGTAATTAGAATATTACAGTGGTGCTAATAGTGTGGTAACTCTAGGATTAAAAAAATCAATTTATTAGAGCTCTACATATGTGCAGGATAGTATATTCATTAAAAAATATAATCCCTTTACAAAAAAAGTAATGTGTGCATTGGAGACAAGTGCTCTTTTCTTCCACAGAATCAGAACAGTGCAGGCAAAGATAATTGAAGCTTCCACATCTGTATGCATCAACCCAGTTCTTGGGAGACCACTTGCAGCAGTCAGAGGGATAGGTCAGTCTCCATGCCATGACATTTAATTGCTAATCTTTCTTCTGAGTTTGCTGGTATAAAAGTTGTGGGCTTTTTTAAAAAAAATGGATATTTTGTACAATGGAAACTGAATTTTGATCAGCAACTTGCTTTATGTATGTGGCTGTTGAAGAGGAATTGGTAGTAACAACTTCTGGTAACTACTGACATCAATTAGAATCTAACTGGTGATTTAGATTAGATGGTCTTTTACCTCTATTAGTAATCTCTTGACTAATACAGTCCCTTTGATTTAATCCTTGATTTTTAATACTTTACTTCCAAAAAACAGTAATTCCTATTTTTATTTAATAAGGCTTAATGAGAGTAATGTATATGTATTCCTGACATCATACCCCTTTTCTCATGCAGTCAGTAATTTTGAGCAAGATTTAGCACACACTCTTAATTGATTGAGAAATATTCCACCTGATGCATTTTATTTAATCAAATGTTGAAAGCAAAATACTTTAATTAGCTTGGTGTACATTTTGCCAGCTTCAATCTGTGCTGCTTTACTTTGGTTAACCTAGTTCTTGAAGAGCAATCTAAGCCTAAAGTTTCTCAATTTTGAAGTTAAAACCAATTTTTAATCTCCTAATTTCCCCCCTTTTACTAAACTTCAATCTAAATGGGTGTCATTTCAAGAGACTGGCAAGCAGAGATGAAACTCTGGACGAGTTGCCTTCTTGTAACCTATTGCAACAAACTCCTGTTGACATTCTGTAAGTGTTCTGGAAAACTTGAACACAAAATAAATAAAGAACATGAAATCAAGATTCTCAAGACCTGTAGGACTAACCTCATAATTTTGGTGTCCCAGGATGACTGGCCCCTTAAGAAGACATGGGCCTCAGTCCACCTATGACACAGCTAACTCACCTCTCCAAGTGGGGAAAATGAAAGTCATGTGACTGAGTCAGGTGACCAGTCAGGGAAGGTGCTGCATGTTGGCAGGTGCTTTGCAAATACCACAGAGAATCAAGGCCCTGCAGGAGCCTTCTTAGTCAGCCAGAGGGAAGATACCAGCAGGGAAGGAAGCCTGCGGAGAAGACTGAGAAGGCCAAACTCTGTTCTAAGAAGTGCAGGGAGAACAGGATGACAGACCCTTGGGACTGGGGTGAAACGAATTTTAAAAAGGTAGATCTCATGGATAAGTTGCTGCGTCCAGTGGAGACAGGGCAGAAGAGACTTTATTTTTGAGTTGATTTCATGTTAGTAAGCCGGACCCCCGAGAAGGGATGTTGTTAGTCAACGCAAGTGATTGTGAAGTTAATGAGGCGCCTGAATGAAGGGGAAACCAAGGCAGGCCTTTGCAGAGCCATGTTTGGCCAGCAGGGGGCACAGAAGGGTAGATGCACCCTTTTATATTGGGAAATGAATTCTGTTCTATGTAAATTCGTATACTGTCCTCATCACTGTGTTGTCTGGGTGCCTTCCAGAGTAGTGCATTAAGCAATGTGACTCCAGCTATCACATTCAAAGTGAAAGATAATGAGGTTTGTGATGGTCCTTAGTTCCTGTGGGAGTTCATTCCAGAGTCTTGGACTGTCCCTGAGAAAGCTCCGTCTCCTGCATAGATGAGTTGTATCCTTTAATGTAAACAATTCTGTTGTGCCAGAGGAGCAAAGTTGTCAAACCCTGTCTTCATTCTGGAGCTTTAGTCCATCTCCTAGATTTCCTAGACTTGGACCATTTTGCACCTTGAAGTAAGGACTGAGGCCTTCAACTTTATTTGATATTCAATCTATGAGAAGCCATTGTAGGGAGTGGAGGACAAGTATGACGTATTTGCAGTAGTAATTAGTATTCCTGAGGAGATGTGCTGTAATATTCTGTACCAGTTGGAGTTTCCTAAGAGCTGAATGCTACATTTCCAAGTACACTGCACTGCTGTAGACAAGTCAAGAGCTGACAGGCCAGGTCATCATTTGCCAGGATGGGAGGGAGAGAGGGAAGGAAGGAAGAGGACAAAATATGCTGCTGTTCTGACTTTTGTAGGGCTTTTTTTTAATTGAAGGGAAGGGTGGCCAGAGCCTGGGAGAAACATTTTGTGCTACTTCATTTAAATCCAAATAAAATTCTCTCATGAGGAGAAAAAAACTTTGACTTTTCACAAAAGGACAAGGTTAAATGCGTTCTCTTTTTGAAGGATGAGACTGTCTGTCCTCTCATCATCTTTTATTTAAGCTACAGGGTGGATTGATTTAAATCAGCAAGGAAACCTTATTTAAATAAATTTTAATTTTGTTTTGCATTTGTACTTAGTTATCTTTCAGAAGAGAGACTCATTAGTTGGCATAACCATTTAAACATGTTGATTTGCAACTAAATATAGCCTTTATGATAAATTTGATAGTACTTGTTAACAAAGAGGATACACTCTACATACATGCACACACATTTAAATAGTTATGTAGTTTAACATATATTTATTCAGATTCTAAAAGAGAGGAATTATTAACTGTAGTTAATGAATTGAACTGATTATTTCTGGCCATCATATTCTTCAAGTTTCTACAACTAGCAGATTTCATCCTCTCCCACTTCACTTTTTTTCATAGATCAGAAGAGGGAAAAAAAGTTTTCTGCCGTTTCTCCTCCCACTCAGTTTCTCAACTTTGGATGAACTAGTTGAGTCGTGTTGTGTCCCCCCTGCACCTCCCTCGGGTGCCACCCGGGGTCCCACTGAGCCTGCCTGTTCCACCAGCCTGGGCTCCCTCACCATGTCCTGCTGTGCCAGGTTCTCAAACCTCCTCTAGTGCACACACAGGTAGGGACACACCCAACTGCAGAGAGACAGAAACTGAGATCAGTACTGCATGGGAAGGCTTTCAGCTAAGGAATTGCCCAGCACTCAAGTGCACTCCCCTGCTGGAGAGTAAACCCAAAATTGTATTGTCTTGCTCTGCACCAGAACTGTAGAGTGTGAGCTAATTGAAATTCGCCCTCTCCTTCACTGTGGAGAGAGATGCAGAGCTTCCCCCACCCCCCGTTATGAATTACACAAACTGGATTTAAAACAAAAACAAGTTTATTAAGTATAAGAGGTAGATTTTAAGTGATTATAAGGGATAGCCAACAGATCAAAGCAGATTACCTTAGAAAATAAACAAAACTGCAAACTGAGCTTAATCCACTAAATAGGTAGGATATAAATTAGCAAGTTCTCACCTTGAGTGATAAACAGGCTGGCAGTCTCTTAAGGCACAAGTTGCCTTGGCTTTCCCAGGTTTTCATACACAGGCTGGGACCATCACTTCCCACCCTCAGGTGTTTCCAGGTGTATTGTTGCAGGGAGAGTGACGTCCCCCTTTTATATCTTCTTCCCACTTGCTGGAAAGCTCTTTTGCTGTGATCTGGGTCAAACAGTTCCCATTGTGTAGCGTTATCTCTGAGACGTTTCTGTTGTACACAGTTCCTGGGGTAATCCTTGTGTGCATTTTCTCAATATGCCATTAGCATTGTTTGGCCTTTTTACTAATGCACCTAAAAGGCGGTTTGTGGTTGCTTTCAACCTCGCAACATGTTTCAGTAACACATACATATATACAAACTTCATAATTTCACATACGACGATAACACAGTCCAATGAGATATTAATGTCTAGCAGATCAAGTCTTTTAGACTGATACCTCACAAGGCATACTTTGTACAAAACATATCCTAATAACATGACGGTGTTGAATATTGGGGTGTCAGGGTGTCACACTAGTCCAAATAAAGAAAATATTTTCTTACCACCTGCACAAGAGGCTTCTGCTGTCAAAACTTGTTCCAGGAGCTTAATCAGGGACTTCCCCCATTTCAATGGTTTGACTTTCTTTTAAAACTTCAGCAGCAAAAACATATCCTGCTTGAATGATTCACCCTTTAACCCTTCAATTTATTATGGTTTCTCCTCAGTCCAATGTTGACTGCTTTGGCTATGATAATTGCATTTATTTTGTCAGGATTTTCTACAAAAATTGTCATCAGGATAGGCCAGTCTTGAATAAATAGCTCAAAACAATCAGCCACTGAATTCAGTGGCTATGTTGGGGGAGAACTAGTTTTGATCATCCTTTCTTAATTGAAACTAAAGAAAAGTGGTTGTTACTGAAGTGCAGTAACTCCTCACTTAAAGTTGTCCCAGTTAATGTTGTTTCATTGTTAGTTGCTGATCAATTAGGGAACATGCTCATTTAAAGTTGTGCAATGCTCCCTTATAACATCGGTCGCCTGCTTTGTCAGCTGGTCCCACCCCCCCACTGCCATGTGCTGCTCCTGCACTCTGCCTTGGAGCTGCTCCCGGGAGCCTCCTGCTTGCTGTGCAGCTGGGGGAGAGAGGGAGGCTAATGTCAGGGTATCTCGCTCTCCCCTGGTCCTATACCCCACTTACCCCATCTCCATGGTGAGAGGGATGCCAGAACAGGGCTCATGGATGGAGGGAGCTTCTTGGGAGCAGCTGCTGTTTCAACTTGCTGATCTACTCAACAAGGCAGTTTACTCAGAGCAGTGGTTCCCAAACTTTAACAACCTGTGAACCCCTTTCACTAAAATGTCAAGTCTCGTGAACCCCCTCCTAAAAATGAATATTTCCAGGGATATTCTCCTTGACCTGGGTATAAATTATAAAAGCAGTGATCTTGGAAACATAAATGTTGTTTTTATAACATGCTTATTACACATGATTTATTATTAATTATCATTTATCGCGACAGGATTTTTATTACATTATGAAAATGGCAACACACTTCCAAGCTCTCACTTTCGTAGCTTGTGTAACTTTGAATAAGGAGTTCACAGGTTGTTACAGTTTGGGACCACTGATCTAGTCGACCTCGTGCACATTGCAGGCCACAACTATTTCACATTTGGGGACAATGTATACCTTCAAGTCAGCAGCACTGCTGTGGGTACCTGCATGGCCCCACAATATGCCAACATTTTTATGGCTGACTTAGAACAACGCTTCCTCAGCTCTCGTCCCCTAATGCCCCTACTCTACTTGTGCTACATTGACGACAGCTTCATCATCTGGATCGATGGAAAAGAAGCCCTTGAGGAATTCCACCATGCTTTCAACAATTTCCATCCCACCATCAACCTCAGCCTGGACCAGTCCACACAAGAGATCCATTTCCTGGACACTAGAGTGCTAATAAGCGATGGTCCCATAAACACCACCCAATCCTGGAAACCTACTGATCGCTATACTTCCCTACATGCTTCCAGCTTTCTTCCAGACCACATCACACGATCCATTGTCTACAGCCAAGCTCTAAGATACAACCGCATTTGCTCCAGTCCCTCAGACAAACACCTACAAGATCTCTATCAAGCATTCTTACAACTACAGTACCCACCTGCTGAAGTGAAGAAACAGATTGACAGAGCCAGAAGAGTATCCAGAAGCCACCTACTACAGGACCGGCCCAACAAATAAAGTAACAGAATGCCAGTAGCAGTCACCTTCAGTTCCCAGCTAAAACCTCTCCCAAGCATCTATGAGGATCTACAACCTATCCTGAAGGACGATCCATCACTCTAACAGATCTTGGGAGACAGGCCAGTCCTCACTGACAGACAGTCCCCCAACCTGAAGTAAATACTCACCAGCAACCACACAACAAAAACAGTAACCCAGGAACCTATCCTTGCAACAAAGCCCGTTGCTAACTCTGTCCACATATCTATTCAAGGGACACCATCATTGGACCTAATCACATCAGCCACACCATCAGAGGCTTGTTCACCTGCACAATGTGATCTACTAATGTGATATATGCCATCATGTGCCAGCAATGCCCCGCTACCATGTACATTGGCCAAACCGGACAGTCTCTATGCAAAAGAATAAATGGACACAAATCAGACATCAAGAATTATAACGTGGAAAAACCAGTCAGAGAACACTTCAACCTCCCTGGACACTCAATTACTGATTTAAAAGTAGCCATTCTTCAACAAAAAAAACAACTTCAAAAACAGACTCCAACGCGAAATTGCTGAATTGGAATTAATTTGCAAACTGGACACCATTAAATTAGGCTTGAATAAAGACTGGGAGTGGATGGTCATTAGCATGGGGAAATAGTTTTACTTTGTGTAATTCTCCCCCCCCCCCCACTGTTACTCACACTTTCTTGTCAACTGTTGGAAATGGGCTATCCTGATTATCACTACAGAAGTTTTTTTTTCTTTCCTCCTGCTGATAATAGCCCACCTTAATTGATTAGTCTCGTTATAGCTGGTATGGCAACACCCATTTTTTCATGTTCTCTGTGTGTAAATACGGTATATCTTCTTACTGTATTTTCCACTGCATGCATCTGATAAAGTGGGTTTTAGCCCATGAAACCTTATGCCCAAATAAATTTGTTAGTCTTTAAGGTGCCACAAGTACTCCTCGTTCTTTTTCCTCTGGCTGAGTTACTGTAGTTCTCAAATCATGATTTAAAGACTTCGTTACAGGGGATCTTTCATTTACTCTAGTTTAAACGTGCAAGTGACCCGTGCTGCAGAGGAGAGCAACCTTGGCCCCCGCCCCCCCTAGGTCTCTGCTAATCTGACCTGGGAGAAAATTATTTCCTAATCCCAAATATGGCCATCAGTTGGACCCTGGGCATATCAGCAAGACCTCCTAGTCAGATACCTGGGAAAGAATTTTCAGTAGTAACTCAGTGCCCTCCCTGTCTAGTGTCGCATCTTCGGCCCTTGGGGATATTTGCTACTAGCAGTCACAGATGGATTACATGCCGTTGTAGGCAGTCTCATCATATCATCTCCTCCATAAATATACCAATTTCAGTCTTAAACCAGTTTTTTGTGCCTACTGTCTAAACTTGTTGATGACCGGTGATATCCATTTGTTCTTAAACAGGTTTATTTTTAAAAAGAAAACGTATTTAATTTAAATCAGGAAATTATTTAAAAAAATCAAATTTTATCCCCCCATCTAGCTGAAATATGAGCAGTGTGTGCTATGAATTGTTTGTGTTGGCACTTCAAATATTCTTTGGGTGTGGGTAGGGATGGGGGAATGTATTTGAGTGTGAAGCTCTCAATAAAAGAGAGTGCAGTAACAGAGGAGTAATGTGTCTGATGTCATCTTTTAAATAAGCTTTTGTTAAAAGAAAATAACTGGGTACCTTGAGTATAGAGCTGATGCTATCGAATAAAAACTACAGGAGGTGAAACAAAGTTGCACAGATACAACTTCTTCAATATAAAATTCCAGCCCCACCCGGCTCTCTCCTCTCCCCCCCAACCTTTCAAAAAATAATTCAAATAACCCTAAAACAGTATGAACTGAATTCCAAAACCATGTAAATACCAGTGATACACAATGAGCTGCATATAACATAAGGCTGCTCAGTCACCTTCTGTTAAGAGTCAGTGTTCCAAAATCTCATCTCTCAATTCAGCTCACCAAATAGCCATTGTTTCCATAAGAAGAACAGGGTAAAAGAGCTTTTAACCAAGAGGCATCTAGCAAAGTTAATACAACCCATCTCAAGGATATTTTGTCAACCCCACACCAGGCAAATGGGAGTTAACCAGTCACGTTGGGCCCAAGAGACCCCTACTCTCTCGTTACTGCTGCACCTGCTCCAGGGGCAGGGAGCAAATAAAAGGAAGCTGAGTCAGCTCAGTCTGAGCTGGCTGAGGAGGATGATGTATGTGTGCTGCTGGCTCCTGCTGAAGAACTGTCAGCCCTTCAGACTACCGAGGTGGGTATTCCTGATTACACTGTGGAGAGTGGGGGGAGGGATAGCTCAGTGGTTTGAGCATTGGCCTGCTAAACCCAGGGTTGTGAGTTCAATCCTTGAGGAGGCCACTTAGGGATCTGGGGCAAAAATCAGTACTTGGTCCTGCTAGTGAAGGCAGGGGGCTGGACTCGATGACCTTTCAAGGTCCCTTACAGTTCTAGGAGATAGGTATACCTTCAATTATTAAAAAAAAAAAAAAAAAAAAATACCTCCCACTGGCTGTGGGGACACCAAGCTGCTGCCCATTGAAGGCAGGTCTGAAGTGAACTTAAAGGTTGGAAGTGACCAAGGGGAATATATTGGGAGCCAATACTTGAATCCCAGACAAGGAGGTTGCTGGCTTCACAGGTCCCTGGGTTGGAATCTGGTGGAGTAGCGTGGGCCCAGAGTCCCCTGCTTTCCACCCCATGCTGGAGACCCTACCTATAGACTGTTTGTTTGCTCTTCTCTGCCTAGGGGGCTGGAGTCCCTGACTGTCTGGCTTAGCTGAGTGTCTTGAGGACTGTGTGACAGGGTGTATCAAGCCTGCTCTGGGCTGCCGGGGGCACCCTTCCCTCTCCGCTCCCCAAATGTGCAGAGCCTTATGACAGTCCTCAATAACACTTCTGTCAAATGTGCATTCATTTACTGAGTCTCTCAGCACGTTGTTTATGCTTTGAATTTCACTCAGCAGTGCTGCTTACTTGAAAATTTTCATTTTTCAGCTACTGAAACAAGAAATGTCTTTAAAGCTTACTGAAAATGAGATTAGCGTCACAAGCTTGATATTTTCAAATCAAAATAAAGTAGCAATATCATTCAAAGCAATGGATTTTTAAAATCTGTCACATTATGTGAGAATTAACGAAGTTGCTTTAGAGTTTGGCTCTCCAGTTTATCATGCACCTTGTCAAAACAATTACAGTCATATTACCAAGACATTAAATAGACTTAACTATTTAAAAAAAACAAAAACAAAAAAACCCTTCAGAGACACCTAACCTGTAAATAAGATGCTTATTTTAAGGATGATTCTCCCTCTCATCCCCTCAAGCCAGATTTAGACAGTAAAGTTGTGGCATTTTGTTGATTGGAGAAAGTGAAAAATAGCTAAAATGAGTGTTGGCTCAGTTGGCTAAATAAGGCCAGTGATCTTCTAAAAAAAAAGATTGGGGAAGTGTTAACCAGTGGGATATCTGATGTGGATCAAGCATAGTGTATGGTCTTAATATGGTAGCCCTGACCCATGGATAATTAAAAATGTAATTTGATGCTCTCCGTAGAATGAAGTTAACATGTCAACTTAATATAATGTAGCTAAAATTTTGTAGAGGTGTACTGTTCTGATTTGGCATTGCAGTCATGTATTTCATCTAGCATTGCAGTCGAACACTTGATGTTAATATTGTCCATTTAAACATTTTTTTAAGCTACTGAGATGGTTTGAAATGACAGCAAGTTCACAGGAATACAGTAGGGTCTTTTGATTGATATCCAAGAGTTTTATTTGAAATGGAATGAAATTCTGACTTTTCCATTCAGCGAAAAATGTCAATTTCATTTCAACCTGAACCAATTACTTTTTTTTGGAACTACCAGGGAACTGAAAAATCAGTTCTTCTCAAATCCCAAAATCAAGGCTGTGCTTGATATTAGAAGAGTAGGGATTCTGCATCTGTGACTTCTATTGATGTGGTAAAGGCAACTTTCTATGCAAGTCCTCTTTTGAATGGAGGAAAAGTTGGAAGATCTGGGAAAGTATTGTAGGAGAGAGCTGAGGGGAGACTTTTTTTTTTTTTAAGGTTTTCTTCCCTCTGTTGAAAGATTAGGGAACACAAACAGGAGAAATTGACTTATGCAATGATTCAGGAAGTACATATGCACATAACTGTAAGCACACGTATAGTTTCATGGAAGTCAGTGGAACTACTCAGATACCTTCCTAATCAGAGCCTTACTAGTTGTGCAGGAGGAAAATAGGAAAACTAACTACAGCCAAAGTACTGTATGTCAAAATTGAAAAATATAGCAAGAAATAAATTTCCCTGTTTATCTTTTCAGTTAAGGTAATCTTAGGTGTTGAGGGCTGTGGGCAAAGTTTCCTTAGTCTGTGCACACGTGTGTGTCAGTGTCGAAGGGAGACAAGGTTAAAGTTAATTATGTCCCTTAATTCAGTGATTAATCTGATATGTAACCATTTTCTTTAGGGGTATTGTGCCCTCCCTCACAATACTCCCTTATATGGCCCATTCAAACCATATGAAATAGTTCCAGGCCTGGAGAGTTTGCAAACAAAGATTTCCAAGGAACTTCCAGGTACTTCAGGAAATGTTCACCTCTCTAGCCAGGGTGTGATTTGATGGATCTTGGAGCAGTGGGGACACCTCTCCCCTCCAAAACAGGGAGAGGGAAATATATCAAGTGGGAGTGGCTGAAACAGTGTTACGCACACTCCCCCAGGTTTCCCCCTTCCTCTGCCAATGGCCTGCTCTGTGTGTGTGTATGATAGAGGGGGAAGGAGCTGCTGCTTTCTTGTCTCTTCCTCCCCTCCCATGCTGTATGTGTGGTGTGCTGTCTCTCATGGCATCCAGATACAGTGCTGGCATCTATCCTGCCCACTTTGGCTGCCATGGAACAGCAGGCATCTGGTTGGTTGGCTGTCACCTGCAAGGGAGCGGTGTTTCTGTTGGCTACTAGTGAGTAACTGTTTTGGTTTCTGTTCCAAATTCTGTCCTTTCCCACCTCTATGTTGTATTCTGGATCTCTTATGATGTCGGGCTAGGCTAATTGCCAAATTTGGTTTGGGGTCTGGAAGAGATTTTTCTCATATGTCAGAATTGGCAAACTACTGGGGTGGGGGAGGATTCACCTTCCATCTGGCATCCCAGAGGCGTGTTTTGGGGTGTTAAATTGCATGTCTCAAGGTGGTGGATTTCGGTGTAGTTGAAATCCAGTGGGTTAAAAAGGATCCAATGTGAGGTCCCTGCACATCCTGCTTGGGCATGAGCCCTGAGTATGATATGGCATGGGGAGGAGTACACCTCCCTGTTTTGTGCAGTATGTAGTTCCCCATATTTCATCTCTCCTGTGTGGAGGAGTGGAATGGGTTGGGTCTCTGGCTTCCAGCCAGGGTCCCTGGGCAGGCCTGAGACTGTAGTGAGGGTATTGCCTCATGCCTGCCCTCCGGTTTGAAGAACCTGGGACAGTGGTGAAATCCACACTGGAGTTGCCCTGGCAGGCAGTTTGGGTAGTGGTTCCTCATTGGTTAATAATTTTAATGACATTGTGGACTCTCCATTTACCAAACTATGGTGTATGTTTCTCATTCTTTCTGTATCTGGATCAATGGTAATGACTGTGTTTGAGTCCTATAAACTATTCAGTTTGGGGTAATGTTGTTAGCAGTATTGCTTTATAGCTCAGATTCCGAAATACAGATGTCTTTGCTTTGCTTTTCCAGGTCCCAGTTTACTGAGGAAAAAGTTTTAAAGAAAAAAGTTAATTTTCTTTTCCATCTTGACATAGACACACAAAATAACAAACATAACATGCATTCCTTTTGAAATTCTTAGTCATGCTGTTTTTCATCTCAGTTCAGATAATGTAAAATCTGACTTTTACTCCTTTAGAAAGACTTTCTCAAATCTGTCTTTCAGTGAGTATATTTGATGAGGCTTTATAAAAATTATTTGTCTGAGAGGAGTCTTTAGAGGTATTCATATCAGTCTGCCTCAGGTCAATTGCATTCTACTATATTTAATGATTGGCTATGGAAAGCACATTAAAAAATGAAAGCAGATTTTACAGTCATCTGAAAAGTCAGAGGTTTTCTCAGTCTAGTTGGTGGAACAGAAAGAGGTCCCTAGAACACAGCCAGTCTCTCCTTCATCTAGTTTTAGGTAGGTAAACATCTCACCCTAATAAATGAAGTCTGTTGCAGATTAAAGGTTTTCCTCGTGTGCTGAAGATGAGTCTTTGGTGGCTTGCAATGGGTGGGCTGGAACTGGGGCCTGGCTACAGTAACCCAGAAAAACCAGAGACATATCAAGTTGAGATAATCATTGTAGATGGCTTCTGATTAAGGAGAAACTGGCTCCTTTGTTTTCTAGTTATGTCTAGACTGCATGGATACAAAAATTTGTATCTGCATCCGATTTGCGATCCGCAAAAATTGTTCGTGGATATCCATGGATTTGCAAAGCTCTACTAACAGCTCCACAGGTCACTGTGCACCAGCGATGCAGGGCTGTGCCAAGCCCCCAAACATCCCCCAACTTCTCCCCAGAGACTTCCTGCCCCGCTGCCCGTTCCATCCCCACGTGAGTCCTCAATTGCAGATGACATGTAATTTCCATCTCTTAATTTTTATCAATGAAGTACTGAGCTGCCATAGCAATAGATGTAATACTAATGAAATAAGAAATTTAGACATTTTCTGTTCTGTGGTCACTAATGAATCGAGACTACATAGGAACTTTCTTTTTCTTCCTGACCGAGCTGACAAATTTCAACCAAGGCTGGTGAATGTTTTGGATTGTTTCTGATACTTTTAGTTCTGTTGACTTTCTTAAATACTCCCATCTGATTAATTGCTCTGAATTGTGGTGTGAAAGGTCTGCTGGTGTGAAGCCTCTTCCTCATCCATCTTGTAACCTGCTCTCTACATATTGCCTGAAACCCATAGCTAGTAGAGAGTTGAATGCTTGATAAATGATAGATTAATTCTTTTGCCTCCTTTTAGTTTATGGAAATTAATCACTGTTGACCTTTGCATGCTGTGCAGCCATTACTGAAATGAAGTATACAAAATGTTGCAACCTCAATATTGAGGTTGAGCTAGAGGTCCTCAAAGCACAAAGAATGGAGCAGCTAAGTTTCCACGTGGACTTTAAACATTTTGGTAATCTCCTTTTTATAACGGAGCATGGCCTTCATATAAGCTAGTGGGATACTCCTTGTTTGACCTCTGAGCAGTCCTGGGAATTGTACTTTCGTACAAATCCTACTTTGTCTTTCACCTTCCTCCCAACCCCATTGTATCAGCTTTGGCCCACCTCCCTATCCAGTGAAGAGGATGGGTCTGTAAGTGAAGCACAAGTTCATATCATACTCTGAAGTGGCTGTATAACACAGTTTATGATGTATCAACCATTTGAAGGGTCTTTTTGAATCCATGTGGTTGACCATTCTTGATCTGTAGTTTGCTCTTTGGACAGTGCTGTGACAGAATGAATCTTCCTGAGACAGTTGGATGATTGCATTAGATTGACTACTAGTTTGATGAATACACTTGCAGTTAGTTGCAAGGTGTTATAATGCATGCAGAGTTGATCAGAAAGTGATTTTATTTTAGAATAATGCAATTTAACAACAGCCACAGGACATATCTTCACATCTAAAGGTCTTGGGAGTGACAGAGCTTAATATATATACAGTGATACTCCGGCATCTCACTGTTAAAGAAATTGATTTTGATTTTGTAATTTGAGTGTTCTGGACAACTGCAATATTTCCGTTGTGTATATTGGACTCTACTTTGCATAATATCTGCAGAATAATTGCTATGTTAAGGCAGTTCTTGTCTCTCACTAGGTGAATGATGCAGATAATCTGCTGAAAATAAGAAGACTGTTTATGCAACTCTTTTCAGTTTAAGTATGATCAGGAAATGAAAAACCGTGAAGGAATTCGCTTTCTTAACTAGTCACGTATTCAGCACAGTAGACTATTGTAGCAATAGTTCTTAGGGGTGGACAGATTCTCTTTTCTCTTCCACCCATTGCCACACAGCAAGTGGAAGATTGAGAAAATTTCATGTTGACAGTGCTTGTATTTGGTAAAATCTTTTTTTTTGGTTTTGTTTTGTTTTTTGTTTTTTAATAATTATGTATGTAAGGCCACTGAATGGTTATGGCAGCTAAGTTTGGGTGGATATCAAGGTTGGTTTAGGGTGGGTGGGGTGTGGTGTTTGCTGGATTTTCAGCTTTGGAACTTGAGCCCACTGATATAACATAGTCCTACTGTTTTGACTTTTGGAGCACACTGCAAGGCACGTTTGCTTTTCCTTACTTGAGAGAGACTAGTAGGACTCTGGTGCTAGGTCATAAGGATTGGAAATAGATATTTAGTTGCTGAGTTATGATTTATGCTCCATGAGTAGTTGTTTGTATAACTATTTTTAAAATGTCAAGGAATGCCTGGAGCAAAAGATAGACTGTTTTATACTGAATGAATATATAAACTGAAAAAATAAATAATTTCAGAAAATTAATTCACATTTCTAAACTAAAATGATCAGACTCTGCTCCAAATAAGCAAAACCCTCAGTCATTGTCCTAAAATAATCTGGAATGACTTCAACAGTAGTTTCTGTTGGTTTGAAAACTTAGTGAGGCTGATTCCTATTAACATATAAGGACTTCTAGTTTCTTCCACTCTCCTTTGCTGCCACAATGCTTGGGCTTTAAGGTAACTTTAAAACAGGGTAGAAATCATAGACATGTAGGGTTGGAAGGGACCTCAAGAGATCATCAAGTCTAGCCCTCTGTGCTGAGGTAGGACCAAATAAACCTAGATCATCCTGGATAGGTGTTTGTCTAACCTGTTCTTAAACAGCTCTAATGATGAGGTTCCACGGCCTCCCTTGGAAGTCTATTCCCGAGGTTACTACCCTTGTTGTTAGAAAGTTTTTCCAAATATCTAACCTAAATCTCCTTTGCTGCCCATCAAACCAATAACTTCTTTGTCCTATCTTCAGTGGTCATGGAGAACAATTGATCACTCTATTCCAGTGGTTCTCAAACTTTAGCAACCTGAGGACCCCACCTTTGATTAAAAATTTTTCACGAATCCCTAATTTTCCCCAGGAGTGCCCAAGCCTAGGTCCTGCCCCCACTCCACCCCTTCCCCCAAGGCCCCACTCCCGCCCCACCTCTTCCAACCCCCACTCCACTCCTGCCCCTCCTCTTCCCCACCTCTTTTCGCCCCTCCCCCAAGCGCACCCCAGCCCCACTCCTCCCCCTCCTGCCAGCATCTCCTGCATGCTGCTGAACAGCTGTTCTGTGGCGTGCAGGAGGCACTGGGAGGTAGTGGGAGGAGTTGATCAGCGAGGCCGGCGGTCCCAGACATGACTGGCGGACCCCAGTTTGAGAATCGCTGCTCTATTCCTATGATATATTTGAAGACTGTTATCAGATTCCCCCTCAGTCTTCTTTTCTCCAGACTAAACATGCCCAATTCTTTTAACCTTTCCTCAGAGGTCAGGTTTTCTAAACCCTTTAATCCAGGGCTTTGGAGCGGACCGCGGAGCTGGAGCACGGAGCAGCTCCAGAGCAGTGGAGCTGCAGGTTTTTGCCTGGAGCTGGAGTGGAGCCGGAGCACAGCTCCAAAGCCCTGCTTTAATCATTTTTGTTGCTCTCCTCTTGACTCTCCAGTTACTCCACATTTTTCCTAAAGTGTGGTGGCCAGAATTGGATATGGTACTCCAACTCAGGCCTTGCCAGTGCCACATAGAGTGGGAAAGTTACCTCTCATGTTTTGAATATGACATTACCCAGGATATTTGCCTTTTTTGCAATTTCATCACATTGTTGACTCAAATTCTGTTTGTGATCCACTATAACTCCCAGATCCTTTTCAGCAGTATTATCACCTAAGCAGTTATTCTCCATTTTGTAGTTACACATTTGCTTTTTGCTTCCCAAGTGTGAACTTGTCTTTATTTAATCTCATCTTGTTGATTTCAGACCAATTCTCTAATTTGTCAAGGTCATTTTGAATTCTAATCCTGTCTTCCAAAGTGCTTGCAATTTGTCCTAGGCTGGTGTCATCTGCACATTTTATAAGCATACTCTTCACTCTGTTCTCCAAGTCATTAATGAAAGTTAATGTCCAGCTTTTTGGTTCTCAAATCGCCGTCCAGGAGGAATTTCCAAAAAAGCCGAACATGTCCGGGATAATAGGGAGGCATGATAATCCTAGAGTTACCCGCAGGAGCTGCATGTCTGAGATGCTCGCCCGGCCCCGGTTAAACATGTAACTCGCTTCCCCCTGCTGTGCGAGGGGGCGCTGCGGCTTTGATGGGCTCCGGTCGGCCAGGAAGTGATGTAATTCCTCTTCCAGCCCCACCCTGGCTGGGAGGGCAATGCTGTGGGCCATGTGGGCCGCCGCCGGGCCCTGTTCCTGTGCTGCTCCCCTGGCCCTGGGGCTCCCGCTGCTGCTGCTGCTGCCTGGTGTGTCCCCGGCTGCTCTGCTGGCCTGGGCTGAGTCCTGCTGTTCGGCATGGGCTGCTCCATGCGCTGCTGCCCCGAGCTGCTCTCCCCATGAGTACCTGCCACCCTGCCTGCAGCCAGCCCCTGTCTCCAGCCCTGCCGCACTCCCTGCCCACATCCAGCCAACCCCACATCTCCTGCTCTGTCTCCAGCCTCTGCTGCACCCCTGGCCCTGCCTCCAGCCAGCCTCTGCTGCACCCCTGGCCCTGCCTCCAGCCAGCCTCTGCTGCACCCCTGGCCCTGCCTCCAGCCAGCCTCTGCTGCACCCCTGGCCCTGTCTCCAGCCAGCCCCTGCTGCACCCCCTGCCCTACCTCCAGCCAGCCCCGCACCCCCTGCCTCCAGCTAGCCCTGCCCCATTGGTGCCCTGCAGTTCCCAGGGCAGTAACCCTGCACACCTGCTTCAATGAGGGGGGCAGGAAGCAGCTGGGACCACACATGTGAAACGGAGCTCATTTCTAGTTCAGGCCCATCTTTTAAAAAAAGAACTTTAGGTAGGGTTACCATACGTCCATATTTTCCTGCACATTTCAGACTTTTTGGTTCTTAAATCACTGTCCGGGAGAAATGTTCAAAATTTAAAAATTCCTCCTGGGAAAATGCGGATGTATGGTAACCATATTTAAATATCTAAAAACGCCCGAGAGGGCAGCTGCAACAAGCGAAGGTTACAGGCCCCCTCTCTCCCCCCTATATGGAGTGTCCTCTTTTTTGAATGTTCAAATACGGTAATCCTAAATGGTAATGCATTCTCATAATTTTTAACACTTTTTTTTTTAAAAGACCTTTTATTATTCAAATCATACCCAGATTATCACAATTCTCTCAAGAAGCATTTATCATACATTCTCTCAAGAAGCAGAGGAAATGACAGTAGTACCATAATATGATTGTACTATAGTTTATAAATTAATTTCTATTGCAAGGAAGGCAGAATAAGGGATTAGATTGATCTGGTTAGTGAAGTTTAAATATGTACAATTCCTTATTATTCTTAATCAGTTCACAATTTTTGATTATTTTTACTAAAAATAACCCCTTGATTTGATCAAGATTTTTAATTTTACAGATTTAAGAAACACTAGTGTTTGAGCATGCATAAAAAATCGATGCATACTTTAGAAGAAATTTGAATTGTATTTTCAGATAGTGAGTCAGCTAAAGCAAGGATTAATGTTTCTATGACTCCTATTTTGAGTGTCTAGTGAAAAGAATTTCCACTGAGAGTTATGGCTTTCTAAATGAAGAGATGTGGTCATAAATATAGAATTGCATTAGTTTGTAGGACAAGGTGATATCAGAAACTAGAAAAAGGTTTTACAAAATATGAATTATTGCATACAGTAGGGTATGACTCCTTTATATTTATTGGCTATATAGTACTTTAGCTTTTTACCTTTAAATGGTGGGCTCTGCGGTAGTTTTCTAAATTTTACTTGTGACTTTCGAGGTAAACTGTAACATTTCTCCATCACTTCCTCAGTCACAGATTTGTCACGGGAGGGAAGTGAATGCTGCTTTCTGCAGCAAGCTTCCCCTGCTGAGTCTGCTGCTTGTGGTTAGCAATAAAGGAGCTGGGATTTTCTTCTGGGACAATAAAGAAGTGATGAAATTTATGTCTACTCTCCCCAAAAGTACAATGGGGGAAAATATTTTTAAATCAGGTTTGATCCAGAAATTGTAGTGGTACGTCTCTTTTTTTTTGTTTTTTGTTTTTTTTGTTGAAAAAAGTTAAGTGGTTTTAACATGGAAGTGCAACCCATATAGCTGGAGAGAGAGAGCGAGAGAGAGAGAGAGAGAGTGTATGTGTGTGTACAGAAAATCCCCCCCCCCTTTTTTTTTTTTTTTGCAGTTCACTTTCAACATAGGGAGGTGGGGGAGGAGGAAAGGCTTCTGGAATGTGGTTTGAGTATGAGGCTATTTCACCATGTTTTTTACTGTGAAGCAAGAAATATGGTATCAGCCCACTACTTCTGCTTTCATAAATGTTAGCAACACAGTCCAAGTTGTGTAAGTGATGAGAGACCCATCTTATTTAGCATCTGAGTTTATTAGTAAACTTTTAAAGCAGTGCTAGTTAGTTCTAAGGTGATAAAGTTGTGTAACTAACCTTAAAAATAATAATAATGTGTATTGTGCAGTTTCCCTTTTTAAATGTAAAAACAAGTATTTAAATTTTATATCTGAATTTTTCTCTTTTAACAATATGTTAAACAGATTATTCAGTTTTCAACCTGAGCAGTAAAAGGCTGGGAATTTTATTTTGATGTTGAGCCTTCATTAAATGCTCCAGTTATCCTACTATTGTTTTAAATATCACTGCTTAAAAACATACAGGGAATATTTTGGTGCATACACAAGTACACCCAAATGTTTAATTTGTTCCAAGAGCTCAGACTCCAGCACTGCTGAAAAATAATTAGGATGGAAGAGCATTCTGGGTATTGTTCATGCAAATGACACATCAAGTATTCCAGTTTTGCTTCAGAATTACTATATACAGTATTATCACAATAAATAGCTTTTTAAACGAGAGTATGGTTTAACCAGATGTAAAATTGGTGATTAGTCATGGTATTTCAGAGAGTGCAGTGATAGTGATTTCAATCAGCTCAAGAACATTGAGTTACCTGAAATGGACTACTTTCACAAAATATCCAAAGAGAAGTATATGCTGTATTCAGTGCAGGGTTTGGATTGTTTGCAGTGAATGAGGCATGGCACCACACACAATTTAGATAAAAAATAATGTGGTATAGCTACTACCATTCTTCGTTCAGTGCTGATCCCAGCATGTATGCTAATGTGGGTATGCATGCGCTCCATGTTCCTGAGACTAGAAAATTTTTGCTAGCAGTGTCCATTGATTGGCACCTGCTCTCTTCTTCGCCTTGTGCCCCAGACCAAGGGCATAAGAGGCGGTGCAGATCAATCACCTCTCCAGTTACTTTCTATCGCCACATGGTCTGAGACCCTCCAGTGTCCACAGAGCTGATCCTCTGACTTCAACCTGTAAATATTGTTGTGACATTACCCAGGGTACAGTGTGGACTGTTGGACAGCTGTGTCCCCTCAGTTCTCCAACCTGGGTGCTTTTCACACTGCTTCACTGTGAGAACCACTACTCTTGGCCTGCTCTCACACAGCCTCAAGCATATGCGTGCTCTTAGCTAGCCACTCCTGAATTATATTGCAGAGTGACACCGGCAAATTCCCAGCCTCAGAAATGTGCATCTTGCACTGGCCAGATCTTTCCTTCTGGACAATACAAGCTCATAGAAAGTGTCATTTTATTAAATGAAAATGATATACACAGATCTTATAATCCCAAATGAAGGTTCCCAAACACACACAAAGACTGGTTTAGATAAAACAATAAAACAAGTTTAACAACTACAGAAAGATGGATATTAAGTGATTACAAGTAATGAGTAAGGTTACAAGTCTGTCATGGATTTTGTGACTTTACTAGATGTCTGTGACTTCTTTGGCTTCAGCCTGCCACAGTGGCAGGACTGGAGCAGGTGTCAGCAGCCTGGGGCTGCCGTACCAGTGTTCCCCGCTGCCAGAGTGGTCAGTCCCTGCTTGCAAGGGCAACGGCCTGGGGCTGGAGCAGCAGCCCAGGGCCGGCGGTCAGTCCCCGACCGGGCTCCCACTGTTAGTCTTGTCCCCCTTACCCCTAAGGTATTTTTTCATAAAAGTCATAGAAAGGTCGTGGGTTTCCATGATTTTTTGTTTATTGCCTGTGACCTGTCCATGACTTTTACTAACATGAAAAAAATCTTAACTTTTTAGTAATGAGGCATAAAAGTCAAAATTAGTTACAAAGAAATAAAAGGTAAAACAGAAGCTAATACTTAATTTAGCAAGCTAGGTGAATTTAAAGTAAAAAGGTTTCCACATGCTTACAGGAATCTGGCTGGTTCTCTTCAGCCAGGACCCCTCCCCTAGTTCAATGATGCTTCGTTTGTCTTTCAAATGTTGATGTCGTGAGTAGAAATGAGGGGAGAAAAGTGATTTGGGGCCTTTGTTACTCATTTTTATATCTCTTCCTCCTCTGAAAATCATCTCCAGCTGAGGTTCGGGTGACAGCAAGTCTGTTTACATGGGAACTACCAGCTCTTCCATTGCCAAGACGTAAATTTCTTGCTCTCATCTTTCTTTCTACCAAAGCATGGCTGCTTAAGTAGCTGATAGTCAATTTGATAATGTTCAGCAGATTGTGAGTTTTCAAATGATACCTCACAAGGCAAACTTTGTATAAGATTTATGATAGTTTGAAAAGTGGTGAACATAAGGGTACAGACTGGCACACTTGTAAATATAAAAATTGTATAGGTGTTTAGATATCATTTAGTTAGTAGTCTGGGGATAACCCCCTTCACACTCTCTCTCTCTCTCTCTCTCACACACTCTCACACTCTCACACACTCACACACACACACACACACACACACACACACACACACACACACACACACACACACACACACACACACACACACACACACACACACACACACACACACCCCTCACCTCCCCCCCCCATGGGACTCAGATTATGCCCAGTACACTGGGCTTCAAGAACTTTCTCCTGCCAGTCAGCGATGACTCAGAGGTGCCTATCCTGCTTGAAGAAGCTTATGTCTCTGATCAGTGCAGTATGTACTGCTCCTTCCCCAGCCAAACCGGCGAACTTGGGAATTGAAACTTTGGAAACGTCTTATGGAGGGTGTTATGAGGCCCCAGTATTATCCAGGCTGGACAGACCCTCCTGTATATTGGGCAGAGGTGTCAAAGAATACACCATCCAGCACAGCTACTCTGATACGGGGCGAAAAAAGGTAGAGCTAAGGACTTCTCTTCCCATGAGGATAGAAAGTCCTTTCAAAAGCCTAAAGAGAAATCCACCTCTAAGAGGACAGATCTTCACTAACACCAAAGTTGGGTGACCATTCGTGCCTCGTTCCGGGAAGCTCAAGAGCCCATAGGGATCACAATACCAACCCACATCGGCGCTGTTGGTACCAAGCAAAGAGCGACATGAGGCAAGGCTGGGATAACTATCGGTACTGACAGAAGACACCAGGAAACGCCATGCACTGCTGGTATCGACATAAGCACGTAAGGAAACACCAGCTTTCAAGAGCGTTTCTACACCAGCTCTGAAAGTACACAGGGAGAAAACTCTTCATTCCAATGAGGACTGAAAGAATCACCACTCTGGAGGATATCTTCATCCTTCTGGACCCAGAATCCCACCCTTCTATTGGATCCAGCCCTTACAAGGGAGATCCTATCGGTGTTGGAGCATGAATACTATGAGAGAGATCGATCCCCTATTCCATGTACTTGTTAGAGCATTGAGGGCACTACCATTGGAACTGGAGTACACATTTTCCTCTTCAGAGGAATCTGATATGGATTTCAGAATTCAGAGAGGAGCTGTCCCTCCAGAGGATAGAGCACAATTTCAGACTCTTATTGAGGAGGGTAGATTGGTGGCTAGAACATCTCTACAGGCTGCAGTTGATATAGCTAACACAGTCTCTTGGTCAATGGCTATTGGTTATGTGTTGAAATAGCTGACTTACAAATGTATAACTTTAGTGTAAATATAATATCACTTGTGTTTTACATGTCCAGGGCAGTTACTACCTAATGGCAAGAGACCAGGATGCACATAAACCTCCTAGAGTCCACAGCTGTCCCAAAGGCCTGGAAGTAATTCTTACTGCTCATACAATCCTAATATATTCAGGTGATGTCCGACAACATGACAACCGTGTTCTACATTAACAAGCAAAGGGGAATGAGATGTACACCCCTCTAAATAGCGCATCAGTCAGTCTGTGGAACTGGTGTTTTCATCACCAGATCACTTTATCAGCAGTACACATTTTGGGATTACACAGTACATCAGTGGACAGTCTTAAGACACTTCATGATCAACCACAAACGAGAGTTTCACGATTCTGTGGTAAAGAACATACACAGGCAATGTGCATTCCCCTCTTGAGACCTGTTTGAGTCACAAGAAAACAGGAAATCCAAAATATACTGCTTCAGAGAAGTGCAAGGTTAGGACTCCAAAGGGGATGCCCTCCTAATCTTGTGGGAGGGACCCTTAATATTGTATGCCTTTCCGCCCCCATGTCTTTCTTACCTTCAGTTCTCAAGAAGATCTAGCAGAATGGGGCGGTGATCATCCTCATTGCTCCCAGGTGGCCCAGACAGTTTTGATTTTACAACACCTTCTTCAGCTGTCAACCCATCCATCCATCAATCTCTGGTCTTTCTCAGACCTCTCGACACAGGAAAAGGGCAAGATCAGACATCCCAATTCGGACTCCCTCCATCTCTCAGGTTGGTATTTGAATGGAGATCAAATCTAAAGTGGACATTCAATAGTAGTTCAAGCCATCCTTAACATGCAGTAGGAAGGAATCCACCACAAAGTGTTTTTTGGCTAAGCAGAAGAGATTTTCTATTTGAGCTCAACATCTCCAGATGCCCCCCAGAAAAATCAAACATTACCACTATATTCAAAGTGAGCACATAGTCTAGAAGACTGCAGATCTTTCCTATGGCTCTCTACAAGTGCACATTGAGGTGATTAGCACCTGCTACCCTTCAGTTGACAATTATTCAATGATTCCATTATCACCTATCCAGTGACTGTATGTTTCCTAAAGGGTGTAGTTAGAATCTTCCCTCCAGTAACTAAACCTGCTCTGACACAGGATCTTAACTTGGTGCTGTCAGCGTTAATCAAGTCACCATTGAACCGTTAGTGATCTGCTTGCTGTTCCATTTATCTGTGAAGGTCACCTTTCTAGTGGCTGTCACTTTGGCTAGAAGTGTTGGAGAACTGGGAGCCCTTATGGGTGATCCATCCTACACAGTTTTCCCATAAGGATAAGGTTTTGTTGAGAAAATCAAAAATTCACCCCCAAAATAATCTCATCCTTTCACCTAAACAAGACAATATACCTACCTGTCTTTTTTCTGAAGCCATGTACCACTAATGAGGAGAGGAGACTCCATTCCCCGGATGTTCACCAAGTGTTGGCATTCTACGTACAAAGAACAGTCATTTAGGAAATCACCTAGACTAGTGCTCCCCAATCTTTTTCGTCTGGCGGGCTCCAGATGACGAGCCACGGAGGACCTTGGTTATGGACGAGCATCCGCCGAAATGCCGCCGACAAGCGGCAACGTCAGCAGGCATCGCCGCTGAAATACCGCCAACAAGCAGCGTACTTGGCGGTGATGCCTCTGAATGATGCTGCTTGTTGCTGGCATTTTGGCGGATGCTTCTCCGCCAGCCAGTATGCGGATGCACTTAGACGCCCCGGCGGGCACCATGGCGCCCGCGGGCACGGCGTTGGGGACCCCTGACCCAGACTGTACGTTTCATTGGCAGAACAGATGAAGGGACAAGCAATCTCTGCTCAGAGACTTTTGGATTTCAGGTTGCATCCTCCTCTGTTGTTAGTAAGCTGATACCCTCCTCTGAAAGGTGTGAAGGACCATTCTACCGGAGCCAAGGTAGCTTCAGCAGCCTCGATTTATGAAATGCCACTAGTTGACATCTGTGAAACTACAATATGGTGCTCTGTACGTACATTCACAAAACATTGCACATGGGTCCAAGCCTCTGCAACTGATGCATCTTTTGGATTGGTGGTCCTTCATTCATCTGTACTGCATGGGTCCTCACATCCTCCTCTTCAATGATTACAGCTTTTCAGTCACCCACAGTGGAGTACACATAGGGAGGAAGAAGAAAGAGACATTATTTACCTTGTATGATAACTGGAGTTCTTCAAGATGTGTGATCCCTATCTGTCTTCCTCTCCCTGCCCTCCTCCTCCTCTGGTTTGGATTCTTCACTCATCATTCATGGTAGAGAAGGAACTGGAGAGGCAGTCTGTCTGCACCACCCTTTATACCAGGAGAAGAGCAGCACAGGTGTGGATCAATGGACACTGCTTGCAAAAATCTTCTATTCTCAGGTACATGGAGTGAATGCATATTTATCCACAGTGGAATACATATATATACATGTAGAGACAACACATCTTGAATAACTTCAGTTACTATGCAAGTAAGTAACCTCTTTTTTCAGTGGATATCATCCATCCTACCTCATTCAGAGCACAGGATGGGGATTCCTGTGGGGAAAAATAGTCTGCAATCATGTAATTAAAGACTGTCAGAATACATATGCACAAGGGGGCCAAAATAAGATTTCACAGGCAACTGTAATTCTGACATTTCCTAAATTTTGAGTATGCAGTCTTAATGTTCTTTTTATGAAGTTGTGTGTGTAACATTATAAAGGTTGGAGTCATTGCAGTTGGCTTAAAAATGCAGCATTACTCACAAAGCCTTTATTCCTATTCATTTCTGCCTCTTCAGAGATTATTTTTACAATACTTCATTGAACTGTGTATCATTTTAAGAAAAAAATCAATGGTATGATAAGTTGAGCTGGTCACAATAGTGTAGTTCACCAAATATTTGTTTACCTAACACTTAAAAATGGGGGATAATTGTGGAAGGATCCCCCATAATTAACTGTCATTTGCTAGACATGCTCTTCATAAAGGAACAATACAAATCTATCTCCAACTAGGTTCAAATGTAGATTTGCAGTTTTATTTCCATAATAACAATGTAGATCTAAATACCCCCCAATATTTTAAAATAAGGTACTTAAAGTTCACGTAAGTTGACATTGTAAAATATTACAATCTTCGTCTGGTCTTTTATATGAGAGGACAGCAACATACAGTATTTTATAGCAACCTAAAGTGGGATCAGATGCTAAAAATCAATTCCCTCATGGATTTTTCTATTGGGTTTATCACTATAGTATCTGAATATGTCATGAACATTAATGAAATTATTTCACAACACCCCTCAGAAGTGAAATGGTAGTATTTCCCCCATTTTACAGATGAGAAACTGACGCCCAGAGTTAAGGCCAAAACTGTAAAGAGTGTTAGTTAATTTTGGGTGCCCAGCTTGGGGTCTCTAAGGCTTAATTTTGTCAAAGTACTTAGCATGATGTAGCATTTCAGATGTTGAAAGCATAACTCCCATTGACTTCAGTTACAGTTGGGAGAGCTCAGCACATCTTCAAATCAGGCCCTGGTGTGGTATCTAGAAATGAGGAACACGCATAGAATGGCCCATAAAAAGTTTGGTTTAAGTGACTTGCCTAGTGTTACATAAGAACTCTTTGGCAGAGGCAGGGATAGAATCCAGATAATCATGAGACTGCCTCATTGACGGCATCTTTCAGTTTCTGTAATAAATAAAGCAGGGGTCCAACAGACAACAGCTTCATTTTGCTATACAGTTCAGATTCATTTCAGGAGCACTATCCATCCTGTGCACTGAATGAGGCTGGAGTGCTGTGAAAAGAATAGTTTCTGATTATGTAATTAAAGACTGCATGACAAAAAATTATGCACAGGGAGCCTTAATTGCACAGGTAATCTTAATTCTGGCATTTCCTAAATGTTGAGTTCCTGACTTTGAAATCTTAATGTTCTTTTAAACTATTTTTTAATGTATTTCCCTAACCTTTGAAAAAACACACATTCTGCCATATAAAGTGATATTGACTCTCACGTGGGTTATGAGTAGCGTTGGAACTCTTAAATCCATAGCACTGACCTCTGCAACTAGAGCTAACGGAGTAAATTATAGCAGTAGTAGGCTGTTATTCTTCACATCAGCCCCTATTGTGTGTTGAGAGAGTCTATGCAAATAGATTTCACAGTTAGCAGAAAAATGTTGAGACTTGGTAATCATAAATTCAAGTCCATATTCTGGAAGGAAGAATGCTCTAATGGCTAGCATTTCTTCTGCCCATCTCCCTTAGTAGTACATCTCATACAACCTGTCCCTTTTGCTTCTGTCTCCTCTCCCTCCTCCCCCCACCCCTGCTGCTATTGTGTCTAACCCCCTGCCTGTGTCCCTGGTTTCCCTCTACACCTGAGTCAGACTGCTTCCTTCTCCTCCTCACCACTTTGTGGGCACCAACAAAAGGAACATCAGGAGCACAGAAAAGGCAGTCCCATCAATGCCACAGTGTGTTCAAGTATGGAGGGAAGGCCTGTGCCCAGTTTGACACTGGGGTGCAAGACTTTGTTTTGTTTGTGTTTTGGACTTGGGGTCTATCTGGAAAGAGTGGAGTTTTCTTTTATGATTTAGCAAGAGGGGTGAAGTCACTGTAGCAACTAAACCAGGTTGAAATGTTGGGAGATTCAACCTGTGTGAGGAGAATTGAGGCAGCAGCTATCCAGAAGCCAGACTGGATAGGTAGCACTGTTTCAAATGTGTTTAGCATGAACAAATACACTTTTTATTGCTAGGTTACATAATTCTCTCAAGTTTATGATTGGAAAGGGGTGGGTGTGTGTATGTGTAGATGCGTTTTGAAATTCTAGTCTGTTTTTTTTTTAAGCAGCCTTAATTGGCACTCCTGTTCTTGCCCTTCTTTGGGAGTTCTTGAGTGTTTCATAGGAAACTTTCCACCAATGCTCATTAGTGCCTTCTGTATAATTTGCTATTGACACTGCTGTGGTTATGTTGGGTGTATAAATTCTGCTGGGATCTAAATCTCTCCTGAGGCAGATTTGAGAATGTGTGTCTGTTTTACTTCCAGCAACTTCATAATCTTGAGCAAAATATGCATCTGACAATATAGGAAATTCTCCACTCCCATGATCAATTATGGAATTAATTCAGAATGGGAGCAACCCAGCAATTATAAAAAGACATAATTCTCCCCTCCCCAAAACAAACCCCCCCCCCCAGCCCCTAGAAGTTTTATGCTGTAGTCAGGTCAAAGGCAGACTGCTAATCTCTTCCAAATTGGGGCTCTTTAGTGAACAAATAGGTCACCCACCCCTATAATATCAACCACAAATAGAAGAATTGGAACCTCCCTCAGAAGAAGTGATCTTCTGTGACCCTCTGCACCTCTGTGGTTTCTTCTACTTTGGCATGGACTGGCTTCTAATTGGAGGACTCTTCAGGGAAAGTTAAAGACCTTAAATCTACCCCATGTTTAACTTCCATTGCCTGCAGCTTTTGTTTCCAGTGTCTCATACATGCCCTGTTCTTCGTGGCTAAATGTATGGGAACATCCGTATTTTCAAGACAACTTTGACTGCTGTTTTGGGCAATGCGTCTAATGGACTTGTCCAAATGCAAAGGGAAAAGTTTTGGTTAGCCACTGGATAAAGCAATAATCAAAGCAAGGGGTAAAGAAAAGCTGCTGGCTTTATCTAGTTGTCGGAGTTAAGCCTACAGAAATTAACAGAGGGCAAGCAGCTCTTTTGTCGATTCTACTCCTCTACTAGATTTAACAAGAAAGAGAGAGCAATTCCTCTCAGGGTGTCTGGACAATTTACAGCTGAGAATAAGCTGAGAATAAGCCTTTTGAATCCTTTATTAGGTAGAAAACTGGCCCCTAACAGTGCTTTCCTCATTGAAGGCAACTTAATGTCCAAGATGAATAGCTGATCCTGTCTCTGAAGGAGTGGGAGTTTAACAGCAGAGCTTTTCAGGCAGTGTTCCAGTAATGGGAGATTCCACAGATTGATTTGTTTCAAACAACAAGAGGAAGTTAGATCTTTTTTGCTCCAGAAAGGAGGCCATGGAAAAGTGAACCCTTTTTTTTAGTGGGATTGTTATATGATGTGATGTGTTCTCTTCCCTTTCTAACTCCAGTAGGCTCAAAGATGAAGGTCAGGATCAATGTCCTCTTAATTGCCTTGCCTGAAGCTATTGACTGTTGGAAATGCCAATTTGACTTCCTTGGAGGCAGGGCCGGCTTTAGGAAGTGCGGGGCCCAATTCGCGGGGCTTGTACTCACTGGGCAGCACTCCGAGTCTTCGGCAGCGGGTCCTTCACTTGCTCCGGGTCTTCGGCGGCACTTCGGCGGTGGGTCCTTCGCGAAGACCTGGAGCGAGTGAAGGACAAGCTGTCGAAGTGCCGCCGAAGACCCGGGGTGCCGCCGGGTGACTAAAAATTAAAAAGGCCACTGGGCGCAGGGCCCTCTTAGGCACGGGGCCCGATTCGGGGGAATCAGCCTAAAGCCGGCCCTGCTTGGAGGTTATCTCTTCGCGAAGTCCTTCTGGTTTTTACTTAGGAAACAGGGATCAGTATTGTCAGTCCCCAAAAATGTGCCGTCCATTGGTACTGGAGCAGAAGTAGTATTCTGCAGAAGGTCTCCTCTGTTCCTTAGGCCTAGGATGTTACATTGCAGCATGTGTCAGAAGGATTCAGATGCTGGAGTGTTTCTGTTATACTTACAACTGGAGCAGTCCCGATGTGGAGTTTAGCATATAAAATATGTCTGTCGGACTTCTCTAGTAAGAGAAAATATCTTTTTAAAATGTCTGAATATGTATTTTATAGGAATATGTATTGTTAAACATATATTCACAAGCATGTACTTGAATAATGTATGCTTTTTCTGCTTGGGAGAGAAAATTAGCAGTAAATCTAACTGCAGGACTAAGATTCCTAGGGAAGTTTGATACTTTCTTGAAAACATGTTGAACCAAGGGATGTAATGTAGTCCCAGTTAATTTTCCTTAAATTACTAATGTAGTAGATGCTTAGTATAAAATGAGAATCTTTGTGAATGCACTTTTATCTTTTCAAAAAACACTTTCTTACAATATGACACTTGACATTTGCAAGGTATATGTGGTTTCTATTTTAAATGGAAAATTTGAAATATTAAGTGTGATTTATATTTATGAAAAGTGTAATTACTTTTGATACAGTTACTCAAAAAAGTGAGACATTCATTTAAATAGAATTGTTAAAACATACTTTGTAAACCAAGTTCCTTTCTAAAAGCTTGTAAACAAAATCTTATACATGTTTCTATCAGTAAATGTGTCATAATTATTGTAAAGTTCTGAGGATTAAAGGAATTTTCTGCTTCTTAGCTGATAATGCTTCCATGTTAGTGCAGAAATAAAATGTGTTTTTTATTTCCTGCTGCTGCTAATCTGTTCATTTTCTAATTTAAAACAGGTAGTGGCATATACTTTTGTTTAAACTACACTCTTTTGCTTCTTGTAAAATGTATTTATTCATAGTACTCTAAGCTAATTGTTTAGACCATAATGGTTTACTTAAGTTTACAGTTTATCTGGGAAACGTTCCAATTAAAACTCTAGTCTCGTTCTACCAATATTAGTAGGGACTAAAATTGCATTGTAGTCTGTAATCTGAAACTTTCCGTATTCACTTGCTATATTCTGGACCATTGTCAGAAAGCTTTACTAAACTGGTGGATCAGTTAAAATTTAAAAAAAAATTATCAATATCTTCTGACTTGTCAGCATTGGAAAGGAATACTTTGTACAACTTGAAACCTGAACATTAGTTTCTCTTTTTCCAACTCTACTTCTAGTTTTGATTTTTTAAAATTTTTTTAATTTATGTATTTTTTTGTAAATTAAATTAGTAAATTCAGTTTGGTTGTTTGGGAAGCCTTCAACAGAGTTAATACAGCCAGTTACCTATGTGGGAGAGTAATAATCAGCTTTCCTGTGTCCATCTGCTGAAGTCTGTTGTATGATATGCTATTGGAAACCTTGGAGAAACCAAATTAACAGGAAATAAATTACCCATAATACTGTTTACTTATTTATTTAAGATTTTAATTTAGGACTGAGTGCATCTTTATGCTTGTCTACTCTTTTGAAGGCAATGCTAAATCAAAAATTAAAACCGACTAAGGAATTTATAAATATAGTGACATTTGGCTCAGGACAGGTTATACTAGATGACTGGATCTTCTGTGATTGCACTGTCACAGCAAAAGTAGACATAGAATTTGTTATATATTACTGGAGTCTGAGGACAAAAATGGCAGCAGATGAGCTGTGGGAGGAGACAAATGGTGACATTTAATAGAATTGGAAATAATATTTAATAGAAGTATTTCTGGCTAAAGTATGTATATAATTTTTTAGAGTCTTTATTGCTAACTAACACTGTAATATGGGAAATATGAATTATCTATAAAAACTGTGTTCAACAAGTAAGTTATGAATCTACTGTTGCTTCTCTTTCTTCTCGCCCCTCTCCTCCAGTTTGTTTACTTTGTTCACCTGTTAAATTCCATTTTAAACTAAGTTGTAAGCTCTTTAGGGCAGAGGCTGTATCTCTCTGTCTACACTGCCTAAGAGGATGCTAATCCCTGAGTGGTGAACGTATGTGCTACTGTACTATAAACGTAATAATTGGAGATATACCAATCTCCTAGAATTGGAAGAGACCTTGAAAGGTCATCGAGTCCAGCCCCTTGCCTTCACTAGCAGGACCAATTTTTGCCCCAGATCCCTAAGTGGCCCCCTCAAGGATTGAACTCACAACCCTGGGTTTAGCAGGCCAATGCTCAAACCACTGAGCTATCCCTCCCCCTATAAATGGTAATCAAGATGTTTTTCCCCAATAGTCAAATAAATAAATACAAATCCCTGAAAAAATGTTTTAAATATTGTCCAATTGCAAAATCTGTGAGAAGAACCATATATAACGCCACGTTATAACGCGACCCGATATAATACAAATTTGGATATAACATGGTAAAGCAGCGGGGAGCCCCGGGCCCTTTAAAGCGCGGCCCGAGCCCCGCTGTTTTACCGTGTTATATCCGAATTCATGTGGGGCACCGGGCCCTTTAAGTCCCCGCCCGAGCCCAGCTGCCGGCTCCGGCAGCTGGGCTCAGGCAGGGATTTAAAGGGCCAGAGGCTCTGGCCACTGCAGGGAGCCCCAGGCCCTTTAAAGCACTGCCTGAGTCCCGCTGCTGGAGCTCTGGCGGTGATTTAAAGGGCCCAGGGCTCCTCGCAGCGACTGGAGCACTGGGCCCTTTAAATTACCACTGGGGAAGCCGGTCCAGTCCGGCACAGCGTACCGTCCTGTATCCAATATAACACAGTCTCACCTATAAGGCAGTGAGATTTTTTGGCTCCCAAGGACCGCATTATATTGGGGAAGAGGTGTATCTACGTTACATGGTTTAAATGTCTAAATATATATTTACTTGTAGATGATGACTACATTCAGATATATTTAAATACATTTATTTTTAGTCACAAGTCTAAACTACCAGATTCCATACAGTTAAAACTCAAATAATGTAATCTGTAAACAATTATTAACATTTCAAATAGTCTTCCAAAACAATAAAACCTCCCAACAGTACATGTTGCTGGAATTAGAGCCCCCTCCATCATTTCCTTCACGTACCTCTACTTACTATTTTGCTTCAGGAAAATCTTAAAACAGGGGTGGGCAAACTTTTTGCCTCGAGGTCCACATCTGAATATGGAAATTGTGTGGTGGGCCATGAATGCTCCCGAAATTGGGGGTTGGGGTGTAGGAGGGGATGAGGGCTCCGACTGGGGTGTGGGCTTTGGGGTGCAGGAGGAGGCTCCGGGCTGGGATCGAGGGGTTTGGACCATGGGATGAGGATCAGGGCTGGGGCAGGGGATTGGGGCATGGGAAGGGGTCAGGGGTGCAGGCTCCGGGTGGCACTTACCTCAAGTAGCTTCCAGAAGCAGCAGCACATGCCCCTCCACCTCCTACTCAGAGGCATGGCGCACTGCCTCATCCGCAGGCGCCGCCCCTGCAGTTCTCATTGACCGCAGTTGCCAGCCAATGGGAGTTGCGGGAGCCGCGTGGCGGGGCAAGCCCCTGACCCCGCTCCCCAGCAGGAGCTCGAGGGCCTGATTAAAATATCTTTAGGGCCAGATGGGGGCCCCGGAGCCCACCCCTGTCCTAGAAGAACAAATGAGTCTTCCAAAGTGTCCTGATAGTAATTTAAAATCAGGTTTTGGTGAGCCAAGTTGTGAAATTAATTCTAGAGCTCAGGGTCCCACAAATACTCGACCACCTTTCCTGTCCTGTTGCTGCTATATGGCTGTTAGCCTGCTTTCTAATAGTAGTTGCCACAACATGGAGAGAAGAAATCACTCCAGCAGGTCCAAAACCATTGAAAAGTCTGTTGGGTATGTTATGGTCTCATGTATAAATCCATACCGGGAAATATTATAAGGTTTTAATCAGTTAAAAAGCCATTGGATTGTTAGTTCAAGTATACATACATTTTAAAAATGCATATTCTATTTTTAGGAGTTTATAATTTCAGTAGTTGTGCTTCTAAGTCACCTAGATGATTTTGTTTTCTAGATTAGTTATGAATTGAAAACACTAAAAATGTAATTGGTATTGTACATGATGGCACTATGAAAAGATGTTTTGGCATCCGCCAACTCTTGTTCTGGTTTAATCAGGTAAACTATTATATGATTTTTTTTTCCCTTGGGGCAGTATACCACTTAACAGACAAAATTCTTTGTTCATAAAGTTAGATTCATTATGGTGAAAATAATGCAGAAGTCTAATTCTTGGTTTAAAATTGTCTTCCACAAACAAAGGCAAAAATATATAAAAGATGTCATTTCTCACTAACACTTTCTTTACAGTTCTATTTTTTTCCCAACCTTTTCTGGTTCCTGGTATTGTTTTCTGTCGTGTCCACAATTCAAGTTAGGGATGTGGGAGTATGGAATCTGTTTTTGTTTACCTCATATTTTTTTTATGCAGTATAAATTCAACCAGTTTAAATTGAAGCCAATCTACATTCACCTGCTAATATGTATTTAATCTTTCTCCGCTGAGTTTGATGTTTGCCCAAATAGTGTGTGTGTGTGTGTGTGTGTTTGTTTTTTGTTTTTTTTGGAGGGACATTATTGCTCATAGTGTGACGGGGCCTAAATCTGAGTAGGCCGGGCCATTCAGCTGAACAGGGTTGATGTAGGCATAAACCCCAAACAGGCTCAACCAGCCATTATAACTTTAGAATTAAGTGCCAACACAGGTGGGGCCAGATTCTACGCTGATTTCAATGAGATTACTTGAAATATACAGTAGCAGAGAATTTGACTGGCTGTTTTGTGGCTTCTGTTTTCTCCCCAGTTGTCTTTGTCAGAGTGAACAACACATATATTTAGCTCTTTCTTTTGTTTCCAAGGCTTTCCCTTACTTAGTTTTTCCTCCATTTATTTAGGTCTTCAGACTGTACAAGATGCCTGCTTAGAAGGCAAAATTGAGGGCTGCTTTCAAAGTGGATTCCTAGGGGCTATCTGTTCTGGGAAATCCTCTCTTCTGATGCAGGAGAATGCTGAAAAAAACCTTTTAATTTAGATTTGTCTGCTGGAGAAATGCAATATAAAGAGTGTTTAAGCGAATTTACACAAGTAGATCTTTTTTGATAGGACTGGGCTTGCCTTTGCTTTTGCCAACAATGTGTGTATTTGGTTCCTGCTATTTTTAGTTCTGATGGCTTTAAACCTTTTGTAATAACAGAAAGAGGAAGTGAACAGTGAAATCACTTTAATAACATATTTCCTGGTAGGAATGACTTATCTATGAGGCCTAGACAGAGGATGTCATTTCCTGGATTACTTATCTTCAGTTTGGATGGTCTGTTTTACTGTATAATCTTTTGACCCAGGCATGTTCATCAATGTTCATAAATGTAATACAAATTTAATGCTCTTAGGTGAAAGATGCCTTTCAGCAACAGTTTAGAGCTTAAAACATCTGTTGGTCAAGTATTAAAATATAGAGAGGTCTTTCATACAATAAAACGTATTTGAAATGCCTCATATTTGTTTAATGTTTTTGTGAACCTTAATATTTGCTTCCTTTGAAAGAACTTTTACAAGACTCTTTCTACCACTTCTCCCAGGAATAAAGCAAACACACAGAAATATTGGCCTTTGGGTTTGTTTTTAGCTTCTACTTTTATTTAAAAAAAATTATAAATATCACCTAAAACAAACATGCAACTTCAAAGATAAACTTTAGACTTTGAAATGCTGCTTGTTTTCACCAGGCCTGATTTTGTTGTTGCACTTTGTGGATGATAGACATCCGAAATTAGTAAGATTTCTAGTGATCTAGGATGGACCTAGGTGGCATAATTTTCATCTCAATTTCTATGACTGTTCATTGGCAGCTACATGTAAAAGCTGTTTAAATTTTTATGAACAGAATTTGTGGAAAGCTGGGAGAAGAAAGAGCTAATCATTGTACATTTGCCATAATTAAAGCGATACAATTTTACAATCTTCATAAAATATAGGAATTGGTGGGTTGAAGAGAAGGCTCCTTGACATAAGTGTAAAGGTGTGGCCACTCACGAGCGCCTCTTGCTGGCCCGGTGCATGCCTGTTTTTTTGGTGCCCTCTGCTGGCAGTTTCTCTTTTTAGATGGGTTTTCAGTGACTCAGCCCTAAAGCCGAGTCACATGCAGTCTGTTCGTGAAACAAATGGAAAACAAACCCCTTCCAGGGTAGCATAGTCCAACAAAAGGTTGGCCCCTTCCCGAAGTCCTGAGTCCTGTCTCTGGGCCTGTTTAAGCACTTGCCCCCTTCTTGATTGCCAACCAAAACTTGTCTCCTTGGCCACTCTGCCTGTTGGGGGACCCAGGCCCGCCCATTACCCCAACCCAGGGACCCTACAACTAGCAGTCACCTGGTGCTTCCTTCACTTTTGTCTATTGCTGCATTGCCTGGGTTGCTTCCCACTCTGTCTCAACAGCCTCTGCCTGTTCTTCATTTAAGCAGCGTCTCTCCCAGGCCTCCTTGCCTAGAGATTCAGTAATAATCTCTGCCCTCTTCTCTCAGGGTTCTTTCTCACAGGCTTCTTTACTTGGTGAGCTTATAACAAGTTTCTCGCTCTTGTCGGGGTTCTTTCTCCCAGGCCTCTGTGCCTGGAGAGCTTCAGAGTCTACCTCTGCTAAGGCAGGGTTTCTCCGCAGTGTCTGTACCTTCCACTCCTCCTGTGTCCCAGCCAGCTACTGCTCTGTCCAGCTGCTGCAGTTTCCTCAGTCACTCAGGAACAGGGTCCTTCCTTGAGCCTCTTTAGGTCGCGAGGAGGACCCCACTCTACTGCCTTTTTTCTGGGGTGGAGTGTTGTAGGAGCGCAGGGCTGTCTGGAGGACCTGAAAGGGCCTGGTACACCCCATCACCGTAAGACATTGTTAAAATGTCACAGTGTGATGTTGATAACTTACATTTAACTGTTACAATTGTGTGGACCTTCTGGTACAGTGTCACTAAAATGTATAATTTGATGCCTTTTCCCCCCCCCGTATCTATAAATAGGATATAGATTGAACATACTAATCCATTCATTTAAAAAAAATATAATGCAAAAAGACCTTGCAGTTTGTAAATAGCCAGAAGTAAGTAAGAAAGACCAGCAGTCCAAGACATCCAGTATCCATCTCTGGCAGTATGCACAGTGGCACAGGGTGGTGCCCCAATGCAAGTGAGTGAAATGATATCTCATCCATCTCTCTCCTCCATCTCTCTCTCCTGCCATCCATCTCCATCCACCACACAGGCTAGGGGACCACCATGGCCCCCCACCATGCTAATAGCCATTGCCATTAAACATTTTTATAGTCTTTTTAGTCCCTTTTAAACCTAGTCCTTTAAAACTAGCCCACAGCCTCCTCCAGGTAAAGAGTTCAAGTTGCTATTTGAATTTTGAAGAAACTATTTGTTTTTTTTTTTTTTACTTTGTTTATATCAATTTTATTAATTTCATTTTGGTGATAAGTTTTCCTTATATTATGTGAAATAAATAATACTTTTTTATCCACTTTCTCAAACATCACTCATGATTTTATATACCACTCATGTCCCCTCTTCTCTTTTTCTTTTTTCCAAGTCCTCCCCTCTTTCCTCTTTCCTCTCCCAGGGACCTTCCCTCTCCCTAAATTATTTTAGTTTTTCTTTTTCTTTTTTTTTTGAGTTTCTAGTGCTATTTTATCTTTTTGAGACACGAGATGTACACTGTACACAGATTATATAACCATGGATTTATATATATAATAAATATAATCTAGTATTCTCAGTCTGATTCTCTATCCTTTTTCCTTTTTTTGATCGCTCTGCTTTTTTCGTTGACCTGCACACTGATCTTATCATTCAAACAACTAGATCTTTTTTAACTCTTCTTTTTTTTAATTAGTGTAGCTATGTAGCAGCCCCATCATAGTTTGTATTTTTTTTTAGTTTATTTTTTACATTTATCCACATTAAATATCATATTCCATTTTTCATTTTTTTGCCATTTGTTTGTTTGTTGTCTTTTGAAGTTCTTTTTTTTCTGCTTCTCTGTCTTCTTCTATCTTTAACTATCTTGAGCAGTTCAGTATCATTTGCCACCTCACTTACCACCACTCCTTTCTCTTCCAGATCATAATTGAATAAATTGAATAGGATTGGTAGGACTGACCTTGGGAACACAGTTACCCTCTCCATTCTGATTCTGAGAATTACCATTAATCCCTTTGTTTGTTGTCTGTCCTTTAAACAGTTTTCTCAATCCATGAGGACTCCTTTTTTATCCCATGACAGCTTAATTTACATAAGAGCCTTTGGAATTTTCAGTTCTCTTCCAACTTGTACAGATTCTGGAGTAGTAGTTTAAAAAAAACCAACAAATTACAGTGACTGTGACAGACTGACAATATCCTGGTTAAACCTTATGGAATTAAGAGAAACTTCTTAAGTTAAACCTTATTGAATTAGGGTTAATATCTTTGGGGGCCCATTGTATTAAAAATTTAATTGTGTATGTGTTGTTATGGAATTAAATGTACCTTCTCGAGTTGGAGGGGTTTGCTAATATACTTTCTCTGTTATCAGCCCTTTGAAGCCAACCCCTGGAGGGGTATGCATATGCTAGTGCAAACTCGATTCTCCAGGAACCAACAGACAAAGAGAGGATTTTTGGATAAATAGCCTGGTTTTAATGTGACTCAGGGCCTTCTTCCTGATCCAGCAAACGGACAAGACCTCTGGTCCACGGAGGGCCCCAATCCTTAGGGTAGGATGGAAAGACTGGGGCTACTGAAGCCCCATAAGACTGTGTGCTTGTTCTGAGCTGGAGCTGTGATGAACTTGTGATCACAAAGGAAAATCCTTGGGTGAGGTTTGAAGGACTGCTTCTGCCAGAGCCCATGGTAAAGTTGGGATGTTCTCTGGTAAGCTTATTAGCATGAGTGCAGGTTCTTTTATTGTTTTTGATATGTTTTCTCTGTCATGCTTTTACCTTAAGGATAAAATAGGCTTGTATATAGGGGCGGCTCCAGGCACCAGCATGCCAAGCACGTGCGTGGGGTGGCATGCCACGGGGGGGCGCTCTGCCGGTCGCTGGTAGGGTGGCAGGCGACTCCGGTGGACCTCCCGCAGGCGTGCCTGCGGGAGGTCCACCAAAGCCACGGGACCAGCAGACGGTGGGACCAACGGACCCTCCGCAGGCACGCCTGCGGGAGGTCCACCAGAGCTGCCTGCCGCCCTCCCGGCGACCGGCCGAGCGCCCCCCGCGGCATGCCGCCCTGCTTGGGGCGGCAAAATGTCTAGAGCTGCCCCTGCTTGTATAAGAAGTGCTTTGTGGGTAACTTATAATTGTAGCAATTCAGCCTTTTAATTGTCTCCTGAAGAGAAAGCAAGCAGGTATGCTTGAGCAACCCAGCCTGTCTCTGCTGGGAATAACACAGTGAAGCCAGGGAACAGTGTAGGCTACAAATACCCCAGTCAAATGAGAGTGAGATGCCAATCTCCACGAAGGAGAGGCAATGACTGGGGAGTTGGAAACCTGCGAGTGGGTGCCTTTGGTGGACCACTGAAGGGAAATACAGGTGCAGTTACCATGAACTGGGACAGTGACAATAAATGGAGAGCAAGTAGGAGATATGGGTCCATACAGGGAGCAGTGGAGTTAGGAGGACTGTTGGTGTTTGGGAAAAGAACCGGTTTTACTATTGAGTCTATGCAGGTACATATAGTAACTAACATCCCTGATCTGTATCTAAGATAAATTCAGGCTCAATTATGGATCTGTAGTCAACTGAGGGGTTCTGAGGGATGACAAAATCAGATGATGGTTGAGGTTTACAGCATCAGAACCTCCTTATGGAATTGTAGCCCTATTATTTGTATTGTTGGTAGTCCTTAGTAGCCAATCACTGTGGTACACAATTGCAGTTGGGGCCCCATTGTGCTGGATTCTATAAAATGGTAGTGACAGTCCCCCACCTGCACTTAGATCATCAGTTCCACTTCTTAGCCTCACCTGTCTCCCTTTCACATTATGCATTCTGAACAGCCTTAAATCTGACTGTGTATTGGTTGTTTGTTTTGCTGAGTAGTTTAAGGTGGTTTGTTTTATAAACTACATTGCAGATAGTTCTGTACATGGTTAATGTTGATTCGTATAAGTGAGTGAGTTATTGTGCCAGATTACAAATAGTGTCTGTGAGGTGTTTGTGAGTAATGTTCGGAAAAACTTACGTAAGTGGATTATCTAAATTTTTAGTGAACATACCACATGCTGCCAACTACAGGGGTTCTTGTGCCTTCCTCTGAACCATCTGATGCTGGCCACTATTGGAGATAGAATGCTAGACTGGATGTATTAAGGGTATGATCTGGTATAGCAATTCCTATGATAGTAAATTTATAAAGGTAGAAATTACAGAATTGAAATCTGCATGTTTGTGGTGGTATATTTATGGTCAGTTAAGGCTTCTCATAAGTTTTTCACAAGGAGACTACATCTAAGAGTATGGCTTCAGTTGTGTCTGCAGTTCCTTCAAAAAGTACATCATGGTGTCAGACTTCTGGAAGATAGCGGTGACAGCTTTTAACAGTGTGTTAGGAGCAAGCAAACAGATCAGGAGTTCTCTCCTCTTCCTTTGGGGAAACTGGTGTGACACCCTGGCTCCCCTTTATTCACCACTGTCATATAATTAGGATAGATTTTGTACAAAGTATGTGTTGTGAGGTATTAGTCTAAAAGTCTTGAGCTGCTAAACATTAATATCTCATTGGATTGTATGTGCTGTCATTGTTATGAAGTTTGACCATGTATGTGTTACTGAAACATGTGAAAACACACACAAGCAGCCTTTCAGGTATAACAGTAAAAAGGCCAAACAATGTTTAATGGCTTATTGAAGAAATGCACACAAGCACAAGGAATTGTGTATGATAGAAACCTCTCAGAGGTAGCACTACACAATGGGAACTGTTTGACCCAGGTCACAGCAAAAGAGCTTTCCAGCAAGTGAGAAGATATAAAAGGGGGAAATGACATCATGATGGTACCTCACTCTCCCTACAACAACAACACCTGGAAACACCTGAGGAACAAAGACTGAACTGGGGGAAGTGATGATCCCAGACTAAAGGGATTTCTAGCCTGTGTATGAAAACCTGGGAAATCCAAGCTGCAAAGGAAAGGCAGCTTGTGCTTTAAGAATCTGCCAACCTATTTATCACTTAGGGTGAGAATTTGCTAATTCATATCTAACCTATTTAGTATGTTAAACGTAGTTTGTTTCAGAGTGGTAGCCGTGATAGTCTGTATCAGCAAAAACAACGAGGAGTCCTTGTGGCATCTTAGAGACTAACAAATTTATTCGGGCACAAACTTTTGTGGGCTAGAGCCCACTTCATCAGATGCATGGAGTAGAAAATACAGGAGCAGGTATAAATACATGAAAAGATGTGAATTGCCTTACCCAGTGTGAGGTTAGTCTAACGAGACAATTCAGTTGACAGCAGGATACCAAGGGAGGAAAAATAACTTTTGAAGTGGTAATGAGAGTGGCCCATTTCAGACAGTTGACAAGAAGGTGTAACAGTAGGGGGAAACTAGGTTTAGATTTTGTAATGACCCAACCACTCTGTCTTTATTCAGGCCTAATCTGAAGGTGTCCAGTTTGCAAATTAATTCCAGTTCTGCAGTTTCACGTCAGAGTCTGTTTTTGAAGTTTTTTTGTTGAAGAATTGCCACTTTTAGGTCTGTTATTGAGTGACCAGGGAGATTGAAGTGTTCTCCTACTGGTTTTCTAATGTTATGATTCCTACTATCAGATTTGTGTCCATTTATTCTTTTGCGCAGAGACTGTCCGGTTTGGCCAATGTATGTGGCAGAGGGGCATTGCTGGCACATGATGGCATATATCACGTTGGTAGATGTGCAGTTGAATGAGCCCCTGATGGTGTGGCTGATGTGATTAGGTCCTATGATGGTGTCCCTTGAATAGATAAGTGGACAGAGTTGGCACCGGGGTTTGTTGCAGCGTTTGTTCCGGGGTTGGTGTTTTTATTGTGTGGCGTGTAGTTGCTGGTGAGTATTTGCTTCAGGTTGGGGGGGCTTCTGTAAGCGAGGACTGGCCTCTCCAGCAAGGTCTTTGAGAGTGAGGGGTCGTCCTTCAGGATAGGTTGTAGATCTTTGATGATGCACTGGAGAGGTTTTAGTTGAGCGCTGTAGGTGATGGCTAGTGGCGTTCTGTTACTCTCTTTGTTGAGCCTGTCTTGTAGTAGGTGACTTCTGGGTACCCTTCTGACTCTGTCAGTCTGTTTCTTCACTTTACCAGATGGGTATTGTAGCTTAATTTCCCCTATGTTCTTTTGACATAGCAGGTCAGTTTTGTACAAACTCCTTTTTCCTTGAAGAAATACCAGTTTGGTAAAATTTTGGAATTTAACAAGTTTGTTGTCAGTACATTTAAACACAAGATAGTGGTTCTGGTGCTGGTATTCTCCAGAGCAGTGGTGGGCGGCGAACTGCTGCCATTGGGAACTGCAGGTGGCCGTGCCTGCAGACGGTCAATATAAACAGTCTCACGGCCCACAGGTTGCCCACCACTGCTCTGGAGTGTACATAATTTTTTTCATGATAAAGTCATTGCATTATAGTACTAGTATTAGGTGAATTGAAAAATACTATTTTTTTTATGTTTTACAGTGCAAATATTTGTAATAAAAATAAATATAAAGTGAGCACTGTGCACTTTGTATTCTGTGTTGTAATTGAAATCAATGTATTAGAAAATGTAGAAAACATCCAAAATATTTAAATAAAATGGTATTCTCTTATTGTTTAACAGCACGATTAATCGTATGATTAAATTTTTAATCACTGGACAGCCCTAATAATCACATTTTCTGGACCAAAAATCTGGCCTAACTCTTGAATTTATGCTAATGAGAAGGAATGTGTGTTCTTTTTTATATGTATCTATGTTGTAGCACAAATCTTTCATTATGCTTATCTTGAGGACCATATTGGTTCTACCTTTTGGCTGTTTCCCACCTGATAAGCATTTCCCCTCAGCTCTCCTGCCTGCTTCTGTAGATGGGGGATTTGGATGACCTCTGATTCTTCTGAATACATGAAACTCCCTTTAGCGGTTTCTTTGTTTCTTCATGATTGGACAATTTATGTATTTTGAGAGACAGCCTTTTGAGCTTTGGTTTCTAAGAGGAGGAATCCAGTTAATATGGTTTATTTAGAGGATAAATTTTTCATTTTTCCTTCTCTGAAGATGTCATTGGACTAGATTCTCAATCACCTGTCCTACTTCCCGTCTGTGTTGATAAGGGAAAGTAATATTTTCAACAACTAAACTTTTTTTAATAGACTCTTTCTGTTCTATAAATATTCTTTGGACTTCTATTATACTTCGATTTTGGGGAACTCTTTGCTTCCCATTCATAAAAGTTACTGAAACAGAGGCATACTGTACAGAGGCATTGGCAATTGATATCAGAATGAGGATTGCCTTACTGTGCCTCAAAGAACGAAAACGTTTTAAGATGTAGGGAAGTTCTGGCTTGTCTTGTCCTAGGGAGTCCGGATTCAAGATCAGAAATCCAGTGAAATGGTATCTTCAGTGAGGGAGAATTCTAAAACACATGCTGCTGCCTTGTACCTGTGCAATCCTTCTGTGTTCATTAAGATAACTATTTGCATAATGGAATTGTAGTCTGTGCTTGAGTAATATAGAACCATACTTATTACAATAGTTTTAAGACAGAGGTTAATTTTGAAATTCTAGAAGCATGTTTACAATTAAGTTATTTTTATTTCTTTACAGGATGGCCTGAATTCTTTGGTCCTTGATCTGGATTTTCCAGCACTGAGGAAAAACAAGAACATAGATAATTTCTTAAATAGATGTAAGTTGCACTTAAACATGTTTGTTGTCATGATTGCACTATAACAGTCTTGGAAGCTGAATGTGAAGAAATACTATACATTACTTATGTGCACTTTGCTAATCACCACAAAACAGAGCCTGCACTCTAAAAACAGCATTCCCTTCTCAGTAGATACTTGAGAGCACATTGCTGTTGTGATGTTTCATTACTAAAATTTAATTACTCTTACAAATGTATTGCAAAGTATTTATTAGTATACTGATCAATACTAAAATATTATCAATAATTAAAACAATACTAGTCAAATGAGTATTTTTATGATCCATTATCCTTACTTTATTTTATCTTTTGCTTAAGTACCAATTTCAAAATTCATTAATTCACAAGTCTTGCAGTTAGTGAGGTTCTATTGTAATCTGCAGAAAATAAGTATGTAATTACTCAAAATGGCATACACTGTCATGTAAATTTTTAATAAAACTATACTTTTAATTCAGAAAAGTCCGTCTACCACATCTTAAATGGATTTTAAAGTATGGTCGTTTAGTTGCAATGTTTGTTTTAGGTGCATATTTGCCATGTAAATAACAAATTTAATACGACTCTGTTAAGCCATGTCAAAACATAGCTGTTGTCTATGCAAGGAAAATTTTCCCCAAAATTCAGTCTTGTTTTAAAACCAATTGGAGCTGCTGTATAGACAAAGCTGTGTTAGCTGATGCAGTTTTTATAACTAGCTTAGTTAAAACTGATTTCTAAACTAGAACTCAAGCTTGTTTGGTGGTGGGGGAGGGAATTTGCAACTAATCAGGGGATACCCACTCCTTTCAAATGTTAAAGTGTCCTGTAAAAGCATGCATAAGCCAGGGAATAAAAGGAGGAACCATAACTCTGGTCTGGGGAGCAAAAATTCCTTTGGTTATCTGTCCCTTAAGGGTAGTATGGTCTAATGGTCTGCCTACCCCATTATGTGGCCTGGCCCTTTAAGAGATTGAAAGATCTGATTATATATACAAGGATCTGGGAGACACTTGGAGAGAGGAAGCAGTCCTGGGGGTAAGAAGCATTCAGGAGAAAATCACATTACTGTTTCTTTAAGGACTTATGGCTTGGAGCTTTGCAGAGAGGGTAGAGCAAGGCTCCCCTCTCACACAACCAATTGAGAATGACCTGGGAGAAAGGGACTAGCATAAAGGTGGCCTCCTCTCTCACGGCAGAACAGATGCCAGGAGATACTAGCAATGAAAGGCTGGCTTGCGGAGCAACATGAATGCTAATTAAGAAAAAGGGACTAGCTGGGGCAGAAGCTGGTAAAGGCCCCCCAGTTGCCTAATATAGAACTCATTTCCGGAGAGGAGACCTGAGAGCTCCTAGAAAAATCTGACTAACAGAACCCAGCTCCATGGAGGAGAGCTGGGGAGACTCCCGGGTAGGGAGAAAGTAGTACAGCCCCATTCTAAAAAGAAGAGCTGGGGATTCCTGCTTAAGGAAGGACTGGAAAGGGGCAACCCCAAAAAAGAACCACAAAGGGTTCCTGGACCAGAGACTGTTCTCTGGTCCTGTTGTGAAAGAAACATATTCAGTAGTATGCTTAACCACTTGATGGCTATTGAACCTCACAGGTACATCCTAGCAGATTGTACCTGCTATGCTGCTGAATGTGCTAGATACACCTCTACCTCAATATAACGCTGTCCTCGGGAGCTAAAAAATCTTACCGCGTTATAGGTGAAACCGCGTTATATTGAACTTGCTTTGATCCACTGGAGTGCACAGCTCCCCCCCCCCCGAGTACTGCTTTACCGTGTTATATCCAAATTAGTGTTATATCAGGTTGCATTATATCGAGGTAGAGGCATAGGCGCCGACTTATATGGGGCTCTGGGGCTTTAGCCCCATGAATCAATCCCAAGCAGGGGCTCTGCCCCACCAATGTTTTTTCTCCCCTGCTTGGAGCGCCCCCCCGCGGCTGCCGCCGCCGCCACCAGGGCTGCCTAGAGCCCTTTAAATCCCAGCCGCGGCCGGGAATCAGAGGGCTCTGGGCTGCCTGCTGCAGCGGGAAGCCCAGAGCCCTCTGATTCCCGGCTGCGGCTGGGATTTAAAAGGCTCTGGGCTCCCCGTGGTTGCAGGCAGCCCAGAGCCCTCTGATTCCCGGCTGCGGCTGGGATTTAAAAGGCTCTGGGCTGCCCGCCACAGCAGGCAGCCCAGAGCCCTTTAAATCCCAGCAGCGGCTGAGATTTAAAAGGCTCTGGGCTCCCCGCGGTTGCAGGCAGCCCAGAGCCCTCTGATTCCCAGCGGCGGCTGGGATTTAAAAGGCTCTGGGCTCCCCGCGTTTGCAGGCAGCCCAGAGCCCTTTAAATCCCAGCCGCGGCCGGGAATAAGAGGGCTCTGGGCTGCCTTCTGCAGACGGAAGCCCAGAGCCCTCTGATTCCCGGCCGCGGCTGGGATTTAAAAGGCTCTGGGCTCCCCGCGGTTGCAGGCAGCCCAGAGCCCTTTAAATCCCAGCAGCGGCTGAGATTTAAAAGGCTCTGGGCTCCCCGCGGTTGCAGGCAGCCCAGAGCCCTCTGATTCCCAGCGGCGGCTGGGATTTAAAAACTCTGGGCTCCCGCGTTTGCAGGCAGCCCAGAGCCCTTTAAATCCCAGCCCCGGCTGAGATTTAAAGGGCTCTGCGCTCCCCGCTGCAGCGGGAAGCCCAGAGCCCTTTAAATCCCAGCCGCGGCCGGGAATAAAAGGGCTCTGGGCTGCCGGCGGCAGCGGGAAGCCCAGAGCCCTCTGATTACCGGCCGCGGCTGGGATTTAAAACTCTGGGCTCCCGCGGTTGCAGGCAGCCCAGAGCCCTTAAATCCCAGCCGCGGCAGAGATTTAAAGGGCTCTGGGCTCCCCGCGGTTGCAGGCAGCCCAGAGCCCTCTGATTCCCGGCCGCGGCTGGGATTTTAAAAGCTCTGTGCTCCCCGCGAGTGCAGGCAGCCCAGAGCCCTTTAAATCCCAGCCGCGGCTGAGATTTAAAGGGCTCAGGGCTCACCGCGGTTGCAGGCAGCCCAGTGCCCTCTGATTCCCGGCGGCGGCTGGGATTTAAAAGGCTCTGGGCTGCCTGCCGCAGCAGACAGCCCAGAGCCCTCTGATTCCCGGCCGTGGCTGGGATTTAAAGGGCTCTGGGCTCCCCCCCGCAGCGGGAAGCCCAGAGCCCTCTGATTCCCGGCCGCGGCTGGGATTTTAAAAGCTCTGTGCTCCCCGCGGGTGCAGGCAGCCCAGAGCCCTTTAAATCCCAGCCGCGGCTGAGATTTAAAGGGGTCTGGGCTCCCCGCCGCAGCGGGCAGCGCCGAGCCCGCTGAGTCCCGGCCGCGGCTGGGATTTAAAGCGTCTCAGCTCCCCGGTTGCCGGCAGCCCAGAGCCCTTTAATTCCCTGCCGCGGCTGATTTTTTAAGGGCTGCGGGCTCCCCGCGGTTGCAGGCTGCCCAGAGCCCTTTAAATCCCAGCAGGCTGAGATTTAAAGGGTTCTGGGCTCCCCGCAGCGGGCAGCCCAGAGCCCTCCGATTCCCGCCCCGGCTGGGATTTAAAAGGCCCTGGGCTGCCTGCGGTTGCAGGCAGCCCAGAGTCCTCTGACTCCCAGCCGGGGCTGGGATTTAAAGGGCTCTGGGATCCCCGCTGCCAGCAGCCCAGAGCCCTTTGAATCCCAGCCTCTGTCTGCTGATTGCCCTCCCCAGACCCCTGCCCCAACTGCCCCCAGAACCTCCACCCCTATCTAAGCCCCACTGGTCCTTGTTCCCCAATTACCCCCTCCCGAGACTCCTGCCCCTAACTGCCCCTTGGGACCTCAGCCCCTATCTAAGCCTCTCTTCTCCTTGTCCCCAACTGCCCCCTCCTGAGACCCCACCCAACTTCCCCCAGGACCGCACCCCTACCTGTCCCCAGATAAACCTCTTAGACTCCCATGCCTAACCAATAGCTGCCAGTCCCCTGACTGCCCCTTGAACCTCTGCCCCATCCAACTCCCCTGCTCTTTGTACCTTGACTGCCCCCGGAACTCCCTACCTCTTCTCCAACCCCCAAACTGCTTACTGTGCCACTCAGACCAGCGTATCTGGCTCCATGCAGCTCCAGACAGTTGCTGCCATGCTCCCCCATGGAGCCCACAGCCCTCTCCCACCCCGAGCACCTGCCTTCCAGATTTGAACACCTCAAAATTCAGGAGTGCTCAAGCTCGGTTTGGGCAGCTTTTACTTCATTTCTCCCAAATCAGTTTCCCCTGCAAGGTGCCAACTGAAGGTGTTGGAGAACAGAGAGATCAGGTGGCCTCCTAATGCCTGGAAAAGAGACAAAGGCCGGAGGAGGGAGTGTCAATGCCTGTGCGGACTTCTGGGAAGTGCACGGTGTGGAAGGGGATGCTGTGATGCTTTGGAACATCTCCATACAAAGCCAGTCAGGACTCTGGGGGAGCCTCCTCTCTCGGAGCATACTGTCTCCAGGGCAAGAAGCTTACACCTTCCTGGGTCTGACCTGGGAGCATTCAGCATGCCCTTCCATGTCATGCACTTTCCAAAGTGAGTCTGCCCAGGCTGGTCCTGGGGCAACCAGAGGTCGCTGCACCCCAACTCTGCAGTCAGATGTGACTCTCAGCCAGACAGTAAAACAGAAGGTTTATTAGATGACGGGAACACAGTTTAAACAGAGCTTGTTGGTACAGAAAACAGAACCCCTCTGTCAGGTCCATCTTGGGGGGTGGGGAGCCCAGAACCAAGTTCTGGGTCTCTCCCAATTTCCCCAGCCAGCTCCAAACTGACACTCCCTCCTCTGGCCTCTGTGTCTCTTCTGGACAAGGAGGCCACCTGATCTCTTTGTCCCCAACACCTTCAGTTGGCATCTTGCAGGGGAAACTGAGGCACCCACACAGTATTCAGAGAAAATATTAAGAACATTCCCACTTCATCACAACAGATGCAACAAAATATAATACTGTATATTGAAGTAGGCAAGCGCTGCTTCTGACTTTCCACTTTTAATTGACCCTTGTAATCTTGTGGCACTGACGCGTTGTAGCTTCATTTTATATCGGCTTACAGGGCGGGAGCGGGGGGGCACCACCATTTTGGGCCCCACCAAAAATTATACAAACCTGCCGCCTATGGGTAGAGGTGTACTTTAATATTCCACCCTTATCAAAAAATGTTAGTGGATGGTGGCAGCACAGCAGGTGGCAAAGGAGTGAAAGTTTGAAAGGTTTAAGATTGTCATATTGGGTCTTTAACTGCAAAAATGTTTCTGGAGGCTTGAAAAGTGTATGTTTTTAAGGCATTAGGTAAAATACAACTGAAATCAGAATAGTACTAATTTTCACAGATAAACAGTTGAATTATCATCTCTTACGAAGAAATACAAAAAGACTGCAATTATGGCTTTTAATTCTGAGCAAATGGTTTAAAGACAATGTAGAAGTTAGTTGAAAATTTTAACATTTGTTTTTAAATGGCTTGTTTTTATTGTCTGGATGACAAATATTACCAGAGCTATTCGCACACTGCTACAGATCTGTCTTTATGACATCATTCTTTAAACTTGTTTTAGATGAGAAAATTGTGGAAAAAATTCGAGCTTTACAAATGAAAGCTGAAGACTATGATGTTGTTAAGGTGATTGGAAGAGGTGCTTTTGGAGAAGTACAGTTGGTAAGAATGTCTACTCATCATCTGATTACTACTTGTCAGCTAGATTTATTGCACCAACTAGATACTCTGTTAGTGCCACACTTTTAATAGAAAGTATGCACATTTTCAAACATGGATATAGTTTTTTTTAATTCTTTGCTTGTTGTAATTTAGTATCAAATTCCTTGTTAAATATAAACTTTGTGGCATAAAGAAATCCAAGGGAATTAAATGTTCACAATATATCCTTAACACTCTTTCTTGAGCTGAAGCTTAGTAGTGTACTGAAGATCATAAAATGAGACCTCTAAAATAGTTAACCATAATTGTGCGTTGCAAGGGAAAGAATTGAAAAGCTGTTTCCCTTACCTAGGGCAGCTTCAAAGTATTTAGCTTGTGCCAAGTATGTTTTTTCTTGGCCACAAATGGTAACTATCGTGTAATAGTATCAGGAAACCTCCTTTGTTGGTAAACTGTCAATAGTGCAACAAGAATGTTTTCCCCACAGTTCTCTCTTGCTCTTGGTACATGGGACAACAGTTTTATAATGCATTCAATTAATATTATTTACATACAAGGTTTTTAGTCCAAATTTCTATTATTAATTTTTGTTTCCAATTTAAAAATCCAAATAGTTTGTTTTCAAGGTATATTACCCAATGTAAATACCTATTTAGGAATTTATGTAAAGATGAGATTACAGAACACTCCATCTGCTGATTTGGGTCATCAATAGTTTCCTTTGCAATTGATTTTGATGTGGCCAAGGCTGCCAAGTGCTGTTGTAGGATAAATCAACAATTTTAAAATTAAAAGTAAGTGTGTGTGTGTGTGTAAAATATATATAAAATACCTACTTTAAATTTTATACATATGTTTTCACAGACTTCTCATTTTAAAAATTTGTTGTAAATATAATAGATGTAGGACCAGCTGGGATCTGTGTTGGAAAGTGCCTTTACATTTCACAGCTTTGTGATAGTTGTTTTTTTTTTCCTATGAAGAAGAGGGGAAAAAAAGAATGTTTGCTCTTTGCCAAGAAGCATTGCTGTAAGTAGTTACAAAATAACACTTCAAGAAAGGATGTAGAAATACTTAGAGAAGCTGCAATGAAATTAGACACTTACAGTCCATTTATAAAACTGCTAGCAGTTCCCAAGGCTGGTGAAATAATAAAAACAGAGCCAAGAAAACTATCCAGAGTATTTTAACAAACAGAATGTTGAAGGAAAAACAGGGCACATACATAAGGTTCGTGACAACTTTTGTTGTTTGTATTGCTGGTTTCCCCTGCAGCAAGCTGGGTTAATTTTCAAAGAGAAATATTGTAGATTTGATATGTCTTGACCAGTAAATACACATTTGGCCTGGTTAAAATAATTAGAAAAAGTTTTCATCCCCTATCTCTATACTTAGTAATACATGTATTGCTGTCTTAATTAGATACTGGATTCCTCATTAAAATTACTGTAACTAAAAAAAATTGTGTCGCAGTTTAAATAGAATAAAGTTTTTTGGATAATGTCTTACATGCAGAATATGCCAAAAATGCTTTCCAAAGTGAAATAATAGTTTGGAAGATAAATGGGAGAGAGAAAATAGCAACTGTAACAACATTTGTATGACTCCTGGGTACGGCTAAGATTTTGTCACGGATATTTTTAGTAAAAGTCATGGACAGGTCACGGGCAAAACAGAAAAATTCACGGAGCCAGTGACCTGTCTCTAACTTTTACTAAAAATATCCATGACAAAATGGGGATCTGCGGATCCCCACACTACTTCAAGCAGGGCAGCTGCAGGGACTAGGAGCTGCCTCTAGCAGCTGGGGGCTGCGGGGTACCCTTGTTGCGTGCAGCTCTGGGCATCCCCCACTGCCCGCAGGGGCTGGGAGCTCACCCATGGGGGCCAGGAGCTTGGGTTCCTCTGCAGCAGCCCAGAACTGTTTGCCACCTCTTGTGGTCGGGAGCTCGGGGGTTCCCTGCCACCTCTGGCGGCCGGGAGCTCAGGGGTTCTCCTGCTGCCACCCGCTGGGAACTTGGGGTTCCTCTGCACGATGCCCCTGGTGGCAGGGAGATGGGGGTTGCTTGCTGCCCCAGCGGGCGGCAAGGGGACCTTGCAGCTCCTGCCCACTGCAAGCTGAAGTAATGGAGGCTGCTGGAAGTCATGGATTCCGTGACTTCCAGGACCTCTGTGACTAAATTGCAGCCTTACTAATGGGTAACTTGCAAGTTTGGACGTGATTCATGTGAGCAGTGTGGAAAAAGCAATGATTTTTTGGCCAGGTCATCCCTGTGTGACAATGTGAGAGTGCAGCTCTTACACACTCTACCTCTAGGTGAGCTCTGCTTGGATTCAGCAGAGTTAACGGAGAGCCCACAAAATATAGGCATTGCAGGGATGACTATCATCAGATCTTTAAAGATGCACTATAGGTATTGAGTAATCTGTCTGCGCTCAGTGGTAGAAGGAGAGAAACTACATCTTAAGGCCCACTTGACAGAAGAGGAGCTGCTGCAAATAATTTTATAAGGAGGAAACTCTCCCAGTACGCCTCCATTCAGTCTGTCTTCCACTACCGATTCCCATATCAAGTGCTATTTTGCAATACTTCTAATAGAGATTTTTTTGTTTTGCTTGACCGTAGAAACGGGAAGTGCTTAGGAGAGGTGCTGTAGATATGTACTTGGTTCATGGGCTAGCAGAGAAAGCCAGAGTGCAAATGGGCATGTGTGGAGTACAGTCCTTCCTCCATCAGACAGGAGGAAGAGGGAAATGAATGTTATAATCTGTGTTAATATTCATAATATGTGCAGATAAAAATACATGTATTTTTGACCTGGCATTGGTTTCAGCAAACTCACCAGAAGAAGGCCTAAAATAATTGTTTGAAGGTGAAGGGAGGGAATTTTGACACACTCAGATTTACATAGATCTTTTTATAATTTCATTCTAACTTAAAATAATACATCTCAAGTCATTATTTTTAAATGATATAATTTAGACTTTGTATTTGCTCTACTATAAGGGTGTTTATAAACTGCCAAAAAGTCTATGAATGCTATATATCTAATTTTTTAAAAATCACTCAATTTTGTAGTTATTAGCCTTGTATAATCTATAAAAACCATAATGTTCTGTGCTCCTATTGCTGAATCTAGAATAGCAATGAACTGAAAAATACTATTCGTGGCTCTGTGCTAACATTAGTCATGATGAGGGCATACATAGACATTTTGACTTCAGAAGATTCAATACAAGTTGAAATTGTTGAACTCTAAGCCCCATCACTTTCTGTTGCATTCAGAATATTATCATAAGTCTTTTCAAACAGTCATGGATGATGATTTGCAATAATTAAAACGTATAGTTCAGTTTACAACCAAGATAGGAATTTGCTTTGGCAGGCTCTAAAAACAGAGGGCACCATAATAACATAAGAATGGCCACATTAGGTCAGACCAGTGGTTCATCTAGTCTAGTATCTTGTCTTGTGTCAGTAGCCTATGCCAGATGCTTCAGAAGGAACGAACAGAGCAGGGCATTTTATCCAGTGATCCGTTCCGTCATCCAGTCCCAGCGTTTAGCAGTCAGAGGTTTAGGGACACCCAGAACATGGGGTTGCATCCCTGAGCATCTTTGCTAATAGCCATTGATGGACCTGTCCTCCATGAACTTACCTAATTCTTTTTTTGAACTCCGTTATACTTTTGGCCTTCACAACATCTCCTGGCAATGAGTTTCACAGGTTTACTGTGAGTTGTGTGAAGAATTACGTTTGTTTGTTTGTTTTTAAACTTGTTGCCTATTAATTTCATTGGGTGACTTCTGATTCTTGTATTATGTGAAAGGGTAAACACTTCTTTATTCACTGTCTCCACATCATTCTGGATTTTGTAGATCTCTATCTCATTCCCCCTCTGCCATCTCTTTTCCAAGTTGAATAGTGAGAGTGTTTTTAATTTCTCCACCATGAGTAAAATAAGATTGAAGATCTGAATTAAATCAACAAAAGCCAAAACATTTACATTTTCTCTGAACAGTGCATACCGTTCTGCATCATAAATATTTCTGTACTAAAGCAAGCCAAAAAGATGGCACATTAACCTGTCTAGCAGAAGGGTCATCCTGCAGTGAAAGCCAATTCCCCCCAAATTTGCAGCTCCTATGTGAAAGCTCCCCAAGAAAGGAGAGCTAATGGGGATTAGTTTCCCCAATTTCCATGTTCTGCCTACTCAGCTGGGGACAACACATTTTGTGGCATTTAGTCTTGTGCATAGATTAACAAATACCCTTCTCCTGTACTCAGATGTCAGCCATTCAGAGTGAGCCCAGAGCCAATTGGTCTCCATCTCTGACTTTGGTGGAAAAACAATTTTCTGATACTCCAAAAGTAATAAAACTCCACTCTTGGATTCTAGCTTTGGGTGTAGAGAGACCAATAGCTGATGAGCAAGCTCAGAATGTAGAAGTCAGATGATGGGAGGGTGAATAGGATGCATGCATCTTCAACTGCCAGTTTTTGTTATTATGCACTGAGTGAGGAGTAGTGACTATTACATGTTTAGATTATGGCCAATAGTTTATACGAAGGAGGGTAATGTGTATTCAGTATGTGTTTTGCATATTGTTTTCTCTTGGGGGAAAATCTTATTGATTGAAATTCAAATATAAGTGGTTTCCTGTGTTTCTTTTCTTGTGCCTTATCACAAAGTACTGGATTACGGTCCAGCAATATTGCTGACTGGCATAATCCTTTACCGTAAGAGCTCCCTGCGTACACAGTAGGGAAAGGCCTACCCCTAGTTGCAGAGTATGTTAGGTCCATTTACCATACCTTTGGGTAGTCAGTGTTTCTGCATAGCAGATCTGTATTGTACAATTTCACTGTTAAATCTCTGCAGTCTTATGGAGTTCCTGAAGACCACACTGGTCAAGATGTGTGTAAATGGGCTACCACTTAATTGTTATCATTAAACATGTAGTGCATTGTCTATAGCATCTGCTCTGCCTGCTGGCGGGGTGCATGCTTCAATGCTAGCCTAGATAAAAGGAGCAGATGTGTCTTTTGTCTCTACAAGCTGAAACATCTTCTGTTAGGAGACTAACTCTGGCTCCATCTCATAGCAGCTTTAACTAAGTTTACCTCTTTATTGCATCAGCAGCACATCTTGTGATATTTTAGGTAGGGTGACCAGATGTCCCGATTTTATAGGGACAGTCTCAATTTTCGGGTCTTTTTCTTATATAGGCTCCTATTACCCCTCACCACCATCCCGATTTTTTACATTTGCTGTCTGGTCACCCTAATTTTATGTTACTTTCAAAACCTTTCTGCACCCTAGGATTTTAAGTTTATCTCTCCATGACAAGACTTGGCACCATTATCAGTACTAGATTTGATGCAAGGAGAAAGCTATTTAGAACAGCTGCAACATTTCCTCAATATGCAGATTGCCTTTTGATATAGTGATTGGGAGGGTCTTCAGTGCACCTCTTATGTGGTAGCAGAATGTGTCTTGGGGAGACTTGTCTTTTAAAACACCATTAATTTGTTTTACATTTCATTAATAAAGCAGGGACCAGGCTATAGAGTAATTGTGATGCTTTAAGAAAGCATACATGAATCAAACTAGCTTTAGTGCATGGTGGCAACATGAAGGAAATTTGACAGCTTTTCCCCCTATATTTTGATATAAGTTTCCTTTCAACTTTGGCATCTCATTTCAGTGCAGTTGGATGCAGTTTACAGCATAAGACAATTTCACGGGTGCCTAGACAAACGTTAGCACCGCAGTGAACATACATATATACATGCTCACACATACACACTGCTTTGATTAAATGGCTTGATAATTCTTCATCTTAGATGCCTGTAAATTAGTTGCTTCACTGATGGCCATATTGATACTACAAGAAAGATCTCCCCTAGGTCCTTTCACACACATGGCCTGCTCAGGACACAGCAAATCTATGGATATGTCATTGCCACAGTTATTCATTGTCTTGAGGTACTTCTGTTCCTCAGTGCTGACCAAGATAATGGATGTATTCTGCAGTTTTCTCAGGAAATGTTTTTAGCCACCTGATAATTTGACACCCCCAGCCCAGTCAGTGACACAGATTCTTGTCTCCATTGGCACTGCTTTGCACTCCACATATGCTACGTAGGATTTGGTTTCTGCCTGTAACTGGCCAGTGGAGAATTTCTCTAGTGGCAGGAAACTTTCCTTTGGCATAAAGTCTGCTGTGCATGCCACACCAACCGCAGAACTGCTACTCTGATTCCCCAGTAGGGAGTGATTGCTTAGGGATCATAAACTGGTGGCATGACTTAGGGCTGACCCTAGGAAGCTTTGTCCCAATTCCTCTGATGAGTAGGTTTTTCTCTGAGGGCCTCTGTGCCAATATTTCTTCTGCAATTGAGCAAAAGGATTTATGGAAGCTCTGGTGTATGTAATACAGCTTTCAGTGCATTCAGCAGTTCTATGCATTATTTTGATATTTGGAATGGGAAAAGAATTAGTTCTCCAAGTAATCTTATGTGAGGACATTTCCTTAGTGCCTTAAATTGTATATACTTCAGAGGTATTGCAGCATATGGGTAATTTCTTTAAATCTACCGTTCCCATGGGCTAACCATCTAGAAAATTGTTGCCTAGTAACAGGCTGTTTAAGAGGCTGATCCCTAAAATGTGCATACCTGTCTAGGCAGCACAAAGCTCATGTATTCAAGAACATAGTGTATACATACCTAATGATGTTTCTAGACATGTTTTGGCTGCTTTCCAGAGTGTCTTGTGTCTTGATTATTTTTCTGCTCAGAATGAGGTGGTTGTTTGAGGTTTCCATGGTTACAGGCGAGGCAAGAGGCTGTGCACATTTTAAAGACTTTATTATGAGATCAATAGGACCATAAGATATATGCTGTTATGCAAATCGATACATCCTTAAAATAAACAATGTTTAATTTCATAACTTAATTGGTCACTAACTGATCAATAGTTTTCTAGTTGATTTTACTAAATAGTCTGTCCTGGAATACACCAATCAAATCTCTAACCTTCTGATACTGGTTTTACCAATTTAGGTTATTTACTATGTAAAAGAAAGCTGAATCCCTTTTGTAAAACCAAAAAGGGAGATGCATGCATATATCTAAGATGCAATACATTTGTATTCTGTATGATTCAGATATCTGTTTTAGTCATCAAAAGAAGCTTTAGGAGAATTCAGACATCTGTCCTTTGAATATTTGTTTCACTTCAATACTATATTGTGTCATAATGTCTGAATCTATCCCTTTAAGAACACTAAAAGCCTTTAGTGGGTCCTTAAAGTGCCAGTTAGTCTCTTTTATGTCACAGGAATTATCAGATATCTCCACAGGTTGTGTGTCCAAACTCTGCCTACTGTAGAGTTTTCCAGAACTATTCCAGATTTTGTGATACAAGTTCTCATTTAGACTGTAATTCAAGTTTTAGACCATTTATTCAGTTTGAGCCTTAATGGATTGAGGAACTGATTAGGAGCACAAATAGGAATAAATGGTCAATTGAAGGAGACTAAAGTGGATTGCCCAAAGGATTTGTAGTGAGACGTTGTTTTAATACTTTAATGAACTGGAAAAGAGGGTGAACATTGGGGCGGTAAAATTTCAAATGACACAATTTAGGCTACTCAAGACTAATGTTATGAGGAACTTCCGAAGAGCCTAACAAAGTTAGACAATTGGGCAAGACAAGCAGGTGAAATTAAATGTAGACAAATGTAAAGTAACACGCTGGAAGGAACAAGTGGAGTTACTCGTAAATATTGGGTTCTAAATTAGTTGCAATAACTCAGGAAAATGTTTAGGGTATAACTGTGAATAGTTCAATGAAAGCATTTCCTCAGCATTGGCTTAAAAAAAACAACAAAAAAACCCAAATGTTAGCTTGCTTTAGGAATAGGATAGAGCAGCGGTCTCCAAAGTGGGGTGGGTGCACCCCAGGGGGTGCGCAAGAGGATCCTTGGTGGTGCGCAGCAGGAGGAGCGTGGTTTTTTTGTTTTGTTTTTTTGTTGCTTTGGCAAAAATGGTAGAGCCGGCGCAGCAGGGAGTGCGTGCTCAATTTTTTTACTGATAGGGGTGCACAATCAAAAAAGTTTGGAGACTACTGGGATAGAGACTAACACTGTAATGTTACCATATTATTATTGATAGATGAGATGTTTGAATGCAGTTCTTGCTGTTCCATTTCAAAAAGAATATAACAGAATTAGAAGAGGTCTAGAGAAGGGCAAGTAAAATGATTACAGACATGGAAATATTGAGACAGTTTATATAAGATGTGACAAGGATATATAAAATAATGCGATCTATAGAAAAGGTCATTCAGGTGTTCTTATTTACCTTTTATTGTAGTAGAACAACAAGATGATATCTTATAAAGTTAAAAATCAACACATTTTAAAATGAAAGGCAATATATTTTGAACAATGTATAATTAAGCTTTGAACTCACTGCCCCAAGTACTATTGAAACAAAAAGCTCAATATTATTAAAAAAGATAAAATGAAAGGCAATATATTTTGAACAATGTATAATTAAGCTTTGAACTCACTGCCCCAAGTACTATTGAAACAAAAAGCTCAATATTATTAAAAAAGAGACATTTGTGAATATTAAAATCTGCAATTAAACTTGTTAGAATAAAAATGTACGAGGGATTGCAACCATTATTCTTTAAGATGTAAAAATATGTTTTTCCTCTACCCTTGTTCCACATGCCCTGATGGCTTTCAGGTATTGGTTTATTTTGTTGTCTCAGTGTGAGCCATGTGTGTTCTAAATGGGTGGATGAAAATGACTCGTCAATGATTGCTAGATTTCAGTGTCACCATTTACATGTGTGAATTTGCAGTAAAAGTATATTTCAGTAATTACATCTTATTTTTAGCCTGTTCTAGATCTGGATACCTTTTCAAAAAGCATTGTGAAGTTTGATCTGAGCAGTGCTAATTCAAGGATGTGGCTGTCACTAGTATATGGTTATATCTCTGTCATCTGTCAGTCATTTTCATGCCCTTTTCCTGCTAGCGGTCATTCTTGCTGGAGTAGATAGACTGTTGCGGTTGAATTTTGGGAAATTCCAAAGTTCTAAGACTAATTTCAGGAACCTCTCTCCAAGTGCTTTGTTGCAGTAATAGTCTCAATCAGTTGACATAGGAATCCATCTGACTAGATGCTGGCTTCCTGGGGTTGTCTGTCTTAAACCAGTGAGTCTTTTGGGAGGGAGGAGCATTTCAGCTAACTTCGATCTTATCTCCATTCTTATTAAGAGCTCTAGACTATTTGGATGTTCTGTACTCAAGGAGCAGTTTCAAAAGAAATCTCTCTCAGTACCAACCTCCCAGTTGAATCTCAAGCTTGGTGCATGTCTCATTAAAGACAGGGTCTCTCTTGAGTAAGGTCAGGTCACTGCCGTGCCAACCCATTGTTTATAAAGGTGGCAGCATATCAGTGAAGAACAAATTACTCTTGCCTGTTTGTTTCTTTCATATTTCTCCAGTATAGACACCCTCTAAATTACCCTATTTGATTAACAAACTCTGGCAGAATGGCTAGAAGTAAGTATAAGGTTTTTTCCTCTGGCTTTGGAAGTTCTCAACTAGTTACAGATTTCCTGACTGCCTAGAAATTGCAGACATAGAAATCTGGATTAGTGACCACCTGATGTAGGGGACTTGCCACCATCACAGAAAACAATTAGCAGGTAAGAAATTAGCTTTACTTTGCTTTTTAAAGCTCTGTTTTTAAAAACACAATTTTTTCTCTCATTTTTAACCAACAGGTTCGCCATAAAACGTCACAGAAGGTTTATGCAATGAAGCTTCTTAGTAAATTTGAAATGATAAAAAGATCGGATTCAGCCTTTTTCTGGGAAGAAAGAGATATCATGGCCTTTGCCAACAGTCCCTGGGTGGTTCAAGTAAGGAGTGTTTTTCTGTAGTTTTTAAATTTAAGTTAAATGTATTTAATTTTGGGGTCAGTTTTGAATATGCATATAAATTCAAATAATGGGTCAGATTCTGATCTCAATTTAGAAATCACACCAGTGCAACTGAGTTGAGAATCAGGATCAGTGATTTTTTTTTTAGTTTATATTTGTCCATATTGATAGGTTAACTTTTAGCTTGATCACTTCAGCTGCAGTATAAAATGAATTGGAATTTTCAAACAGCCTCAAATGTGTACTCTACTTGAAATTGTAATAATTTTTGTGTAAAGGGAAAATTGTGAGTCAGATTGCAGTTACAAAAATATGTGAGCGAACTGAAATTTTTTCTACCAATCTATTCTGCCAGATTAATTTTATTAGTGTTTGTAATGTGGCTCAATCATGAGGTCACAAACATTGCATTGTGTCATTATGTAATATATTAGGGAGGAGGAAAGTGGATTTAAGTATAAAGTATCTATTTATGCACCCGTGTACCTCAATAATCTGTAACAATGAAAACCTAAATGCAGGAAAAAATTCTTGGCACTTTTAATTTAAGAATTAAATAGTTATAATTTAAAACATTTTCAAGTGTGTAGATGTGATTCTCTGTATGTAAAAGGTAAATACAGCCATCTCATTTTGATACTGGCCACTGACCAATTTCATAATAATGGCATGGCCTTACTTGGGCTGTTTTCAAATGGATGGGATCTAGAGGTGAAAGTCCTAGAGTGCATTCAGTGAAACCCTCTAAAATAAACTTACTTTCAATATACTAGTAACCTAAAATATTAACTGTAATATATACCAAGCTATATTTAATTATTTGTAAAGTTAATCACTTCATGCATCTCCGCTTCACAGACACATTAACCTGCATTTATCATTTCTACTTTTGCTTGGTGATGTTAGAGGAAAACAGCAGTAATGAGTTCCAAATAATAATTATGTAAATATTTAGGAGCTATAACATAATACAAAAATGAAATTTCAAAGCAATTTTAGAGACACCAGCCTCTGTTTAGCTATTTCCAGTACTCTGAATTGTACTTGTATTTCAGAGGGAGCTGACATTTCAGTGATGCCTCATTACACTGGGTTTCATGCTGAGAAACAGAATGAGATGCACTTAATAAATGGAATAAATAAGAAATTAGTAGTTTTTTAAGATTGTGAGATAAGGCAGTTTTAAGGTTTAGCAGATGTTAGATTACTGTTAAATTAAGCAAAGTCTTTATTAGAAACTTTAAAAAAAATTGAACTTGCCTTACAACAATCTTGAAAATCTCTGATTATCTAAGAACAGAGTTTCATGAAACCATAATAGAAAAATAGTTGCTTTTTCAAACATCCCTCGAGTAATTTTCCTTCTTTTCTGCTTTAGCTCTTTTGTGCCTTTCAAGATGACCGATACTTGTACATGGTAATGGAATATATGCCGGGTGGAGATCTTGTAAACCTTATGAGCAATTATGATGTGCCTGAAAAATGGGCCAAATTTTACACAGCTGAAGTTGTCCTTGCTCTGGATGCAATTCACTCCATGGGCTTGATACACAGAGATGTGAAGCCTGACAATATGCTTTTGGATAAACATGGGCATCTAAAGTTGGCAGATTTTGGCACCTGTATGAAAATGGATGAAGTAAGTATGCAAATTAAATATTTTATCTACCACAAAGATAGAGAATGTTCAGGTTTTATTTTACTGTAAATTACTCAGGGATGTAAGGAATAAAGGAATGTTCAGCTAATTGAGCTTCTTGATTGGCAGAATATTCTTTGCTATCTAATTTTAAGTAGAGGGAGGGACATTCTGTGTTTTGTAACATTGGCTCATAATAAACTATTCTGGGATGGCGACAAAGGAAAGAGACCTACTTTTTGTTATTTCTGGGAGCATGTATGTTTATGAATTTCTCTGTGTTCATCCTTTAGCCAAATGTTTGAACTGCTCATGAGACAACTCCTAATTTCAACATTAGTAATCTTGGAGCAGTTTATAAACTGACACTTTGGTATAAATGAAATTGTTACTGATGGGGTAACAATTTACATAGTCCCATATATTCATTACTATATACAATTGCTCCGACAGCACCCCCTAGTGGTTTTCAACTTAAAAATTTAGATTAAAGTAAAGTGACTAATGAAGTGTGATGCACTGATTGCGACTGCTTATTGCTAGTATTCAAAATATTCTATTTTTTCATTGTCCACATGTTAAAATGTACTGCCTAATGGACCACATTCTTTAATGTGATAGTTTCAAGATAAACTCATATGGCTATAAAAAAGCCTTATTTGGACTACTAATAACATTTTAAAGCAGACTTTTAAAATCTTCTGTATTTTTCAGTTTACACTTTGTTCTTGTTAAGTGAAGAGTAAAAAGTAAACCGTGAAATTACTCTGTAATTACACATATTTCCCCTCCTCCCGTTGTGTTTTACTCTACAAAGGTACTGTAAGTTGTCATGAACTTTGTGTGAATGCACAAGTGTTATGTTCATTACCCTTCGTTTAAAAATGTCTCTCTAATATTTTAATATTGGTGTTCCTTTGTTTTATCAGCTTTGACTTAACAGAAGTTTATTTTGGCCTGAAGGATACTACTTTACTGCTTTCTTCTGCTATGTTGTGCTAGAATTTGCGTATATTTGCATATACAATTTGTGTATACATACAAAATATGTTCTACTTCCTTTGCAACCTATTTAACTTCTTTTCTCCAGTATTTTTTTTTAAATATATTTTTGAGTAATACCCTTTTATAGTAACTGCAAATGTACTCTGAAATCCTGGTGTCTTTTTTCCTCATATGGTATTTTATAAGCTTATTGATAAATATAATAGTCTTCATATCTAGCATCATTTAGTTACTTCATTTTGTTAATGCCACAGTGATTCTATTCCACAGGTAGATGGGTTGTCTATCTTAATTTGATTATTTGGGAGACAAGATGACTGAGGTAATATCTTCTATTGGACCAACTTCAGCAGTTGGTCCACTAAAAGATATTACCTCACCCACCTCATCTCTCTAATATCCTGGGACTGGCATAGCTTATGTACACTTAATTTGATTATGTAAGGCTGCTGACTGGCAGAGTTAATTTATTTTTATATTAGTTATATATGTTGCCAGGTTGTTACTGTAAGTCTAATTATTTTCAGGGTGCTTTTGAATAAGTGTTCTTTTAAATGTTAAATCCAAATAAATAAATAAAATATAATGGAACCTTGTAGCTGTAAATGTCCGATTGGACCACCCTATCTAAACTGATATTATTAGGCTACATATTAGGTGGCTTATGCCTTCAGGCTTTGCATCTTTCATTGTACAAATTCTATAAGGCTTTCCAGGTTCCCATTCTCTGAACAGATTCTCTGATCCTTTCCCTGTATAGATATTCAGAACCCTGACTGACACTTTGCTTGCAGTAAGCCAAATTTGTTTAGTCGTCTGAGACTAACCTTAATGTGATAATGGGCCTCGTTTTACTTTTAATTGAAATAAGGTAAAAATAGTATTTGATCTGCTTAATATGAACCCTTAACTTCTTTTTCTTCTTCAAGTGCTTGCTCATACCCATACCATGTTAGGTGCATGCGCACAGCATGGACTATTGCTGGAGATTTTTCCCTCAGTGGTATCGATCGTGTTGACTCCAGCACCCTCTATGTGGCGGTATACGGAGCGCCACTGGCCCCATACCCACTCAGTTCCTTCTTACCGCCCCTGATGGTTGCTGGACTAACTCCTCTTGCCTCAGCCACTGGTCTCCGGACCTTCGGCACCAGATGGCGGAAGTGAGGAGATCCATTCCCCTTGGTCACCTCCAGAGGACTCGTTGTCTGAGTCTTAGGTGGAACCCTACACCCAGCGCAAGAGCCACCACTGGTACCTGCCCTATGTGCTGCTGGACCTCAGTGCAGGTCCCCCCACCAGCACCTGGCCAGATGGACAATGGCCTATGCCAGTGTTTCCCAAACTTGGGACGCCGCTTGTGTAGGGAAAGCCCCTGGCGGGCCGGGCCGGTTTGTTTACCTGCCACGTCCTCAGATCCGGCCAATCGCGGCTCCCACTGGCCGCGATTCGCAGCTCCAGGCCAATGGGGGCTTGTGGGAAGCGGTGCAGGCCGAGGGATATGCTGGCCACCGCTTCCCACAGCCCCCATTGGCCTGGAGCGGCGAATCGCGGCCAGTGGGAGCTGCAATCAGCCGGACCTGCGGACACGGCAAGTAAGCAAACCATCCCAGCCCGCCAGGGGTTTTCCTTACACAAGCGACGACCCCAGTTTGGGAAACATTGGCCTATGCAGTGGCCATTCAGGAACCCATGGGGGTTTCCCTCAGTACCGTGTCCGTCTTCTCACCTGTCCTACTCGGCTGCTTCTGAGGGGTGGGATCCCGCTTCACTCTGCTTGGCACTGGACACCAACTCCCAGTACTGATGTACAAGACGTGGGCCACATGTCGGTAATTAAAACTGAAGATGAGAAAAAAACCCTCGCCTTCCAGTAGAGGCCTCTTCTTCCTCCTCCCCACCAGACAAGGACATATTGGGACCGAGTGGCTCACTGCCGCAAGGTGACTTTAGAGCCCATCAGGAGTTTCTGAAGCGGGTAGCAGCTAATCTGGGGCTAGAGACTGAGGAGCTCTCGGAATTCTCTCTCAGCCTCATTGACATTCTAGATGCAGCAGCACCATTTAAGGTGGCCCTACCCATTAACAAGGTGGTAATGAGTCTGGTCAGAGCCCTGTGGCAGACCTCGTCTTTTCTCTCTCCCACTTTGGAGAGGTATGGCTTCAACAGCCAGCCCATTGCTTGGCTCCACCACTGAGACAGGACCTGTACAAAAGAAAGGGCAGAGGTTACAAGCGCCATCAGTTGCTCCCATCCACCTCAACCTCGCTGCCGGGTCGCATAGCTACTCTGTTGGACCCAAGCAGGCTTTTAGAAGGTGTGCCTGAGGGCGCTATACCAGTTTCCACCTCGGATCCTTGCCCCTCCTGTGTTTTTGGACTGACTGTCACTTCAGTTTGGCATGGTCCCACATCACATCAGGCCACTGGGTGCTAAGTACAGTGGTGTATGGTTATACTCTGCAGTTTTCATCCACTCCTCTATCCCTCCCCTCATCCCTGTCCCTCTTTAGTGACCCTTCTCACAAGCAACTCCTACTCCAGGAGCTGCAGATCCTCTTTCCAGTGGGGGCTATGGAAGGGCTACCTCGAAAATTGAGTGGGAAAAAGTTTTACTCCCGATATTTCCTAATTCCAAAGGCCCAGGGGGGCTTTTTCCCCATCCTAGACCTGCATCACCTCAATAATTATCTCAAGAAACTAAGGTTCCGCACGGTCTCCCTGGCCTCAGTCATTCCCTCCCTGGATCCAGGGGCCCTCAACTTGAAGGACGCTTATTTTCACATTTCTATCTTCCATGGCCACAGAAGATTTGTCAGATTTATTATAAACCAGACTCCTTACCAATTCACCATTTTCCCTTTTGGCCAGTCCTCAGCCTCCTGGGTTTTTACGACAGGCATGGTAGTGGTAGCTGCCTTTCTCAGAAGGCGAAGCGCTCAAGTCTACCCATATCTCAACAACTGGCTGATTGAGGGTCATTCAGAGGCTCAAGTAAAGAAAAGCATCAGCCTGGTCCAAGCCACCTTCCAAGCACTGGGCCTGTTAGTAAACAAACAGAAGTCGACTCATTACAGTACAGAGAATAGAGTTTATCATGGCAGTGCTTGACCCAACTCAGGCCAGAGCCTTTCTTCCAAGGGTGCGATTCCAGACTTTGTCAGACCTGATATCCAAGGTTATGGCTTAACTGATCACAACATCTTGGGTTTTCCTCAAGCTACTGGGGCACATGGCCACGTGCACTTACATGCTATGGCACGCAAGGCTGTGCCTCAGGCCTCTGCAGACGTGGTTAGCTTCAATGTACTCTCTGAACAGTCACTACTTGGACTCTGTGCTTGCTGTTCAAGCCCCAGTCCTTGCCTCCCTTGACTGATGGAAGGACCCCCGGATGGTAATGGCGGACGTTCCCTTTGTCACCCTCCAGCCATCAGTGTCCTTAGTTTTGGACGCTTCAGACCTACGTTGGGGAGCCCACCTTGATTAACTCAGGGCCTGTGGTCCCAGGAAGAACTCTCCTTGCACATAAATGTCTGGAAGCTCAGAGCCATCTGCTTGGCTTGCCAAGTGTTCCTTCCCCAGATTGTAGGCAAGGTAGTTTTTTTTTTTTTTTTTTAATTTTTAATGCAGGTACTGACAGCACCATAGCCATGTTCTCCATCAGTAAGCAGGAAGGAGCATGCTCCTCCGCCTTCTGTCAGGAGGCCATCTGTCTATGGGACTTCTGCATGAAGGACTCCATCCACCTCAATGCTTCTCATCTTCTGGAAGCCTGGAATGCCCTGGCAGACTACCTCAGCAGATATTTCTCCTCTGACCATGAGTGGTCCCTTCACCCAGTGGTCATCAGGTTCATCTTTCAAAGGTGGGGAATCTCTCTAGGTTGACCAGTTTGCAGCCAAGCAGAACTGGAAATGCCATCAGTTTTGCTCGCTGCATTGGGCACAGCCTGGACTCCCATGCCTTCCTGCTTCCATGGACAGAGCTCTTATTCTACGTATTTCTACCAGTTCCTCTGGTTCACAAGGCGCTTCTGAAAATCAATCAAGACAAGGTGAGAGTTATTCTTATAGCCCTGGCATGGCCGCACCAACACTGATTTGGCACACTGCTAGACTTATCCAATCAAAACTCATGGGTCCTCCCTTTGAGCCGCTAGCATTGTGCTCTCTGTTGCTTCTCTCCTGGAAGGTCACCTTCCTGGTAGTGTTTACTTCAGCCAGATGGGTCTCTGAAATCAGGGCCCTGACATCAGAACCACCGTACACCTTGTTCTTCAAGAAGAAGGTCCAGCTGCACCCCCATGCAGCCTTCCTGCCAAAGTTTTGCTGTTCCATAGCAACCAGGCCATTTTACTGCCAGTCTTCTTTGCGAAGCCTCACAAGAATTCAGAAGATCAGTGGCTTCACTCATTGGATGTTAGGCATCTCCTTGCCTTCTACCTTGAGAAGACTAAACCGTTTCACAGATTCACACAACTCTTTTGTGGCAATCGCAGAGATGATGAAAGGCCTACCAGTTTCAGCCCAGAGAATATCATCCTGGATAACCTCCTGTATTTGGAATTGCTGAAAGCAATCCAATCTAAGACATCTGCAGGACTGCAACCTGGTCATCAATGCATACCTTCTCATCCCACAACTCCATCACCCAACAGTCTCGTGATGACGTGAGGTTCAGCAGAGCAGAGTTGCAGTCCTCTTCTGCATGAACTCTGAGCCCACTGCTTTGGGTACTGCTCGTGAGACACCAAATGTGGAATGGATGTGAGCAGGCACTCGAAGAAGAGAAAACGGTTACTGACCTTCTGTAACTATTGTTCTTTGAGATGTATTGCTCATATTCATTCCATCACCCACCCTCCTACCCCTCTGTCAGAGTTAACTGGCAAGAAGAAACTGAGACGGTGCGGGGTTGGCGGCGCCCCTTATACTGGCGCATAAGTGTGGGGCACCAGAAGGCACTGGAGCTGACCCGATGGATACCACTGAGGGAAAAATCTCCAGCAATGGTGCACGCAGCGTGCACACACCTAATGTGGAATGGACGTGAGCATCACATCTTGAAGAGCAACAGTTATGGAAGGTCAGTAACCATTTTTTATGCTATGTTTATTTTTAAAGGGCTCCTGATTTTGAACCAAAAGAATACTAGTTCAGTAGTATATTTTAAAGGATTGGTGAACAAAGACTGCTGAGAGCATTGTAAAGCTCTATTGTTAATCAGAGCTAATAGTAAAACAGTAATATGTATGAAATTATACTGACCCACAAAGTTGAGGGGACCTATCAGTAATTTCTTTGGGGGGTACAAAAATAGTAACCATAAGATTACTCATATGTTTTTCTACTAAGGAAATTGAACTATAATAAGACTTTTAATTCCTTTCTAAAGTCTGAAGTGTTTGCATTCGTGTAAGTAATTGTAGCAGAAACTCCAGGATTGGATTGGGAATCAAGACTGAACTACTATCTGACCCCTAGAAGTTAGGGTGGTTTTTTTTAAAAAATACTTTAAAGTTTAAGTCTTTATAGGCTTAGATGGTCTCAGACTGAATGGAATGGAGGAAATATTTTATATAAGAAGCTGTAGAATCAGACACAGGGACATAGTTCTGGAATGTCTCCAAATCCTGGGGATGTCCCAGTTGTAAAAATATATTGATGTTGGCAGGATGACTTCTGTAAAACATGCCTCTCTAGCACCTATTTTTCTTTTTAGCCTTGAGTTTCTTTACCAGTAGTGTGTATTAACAGTTCATTTATGTAAAGAGCCCAGAAAAATAGCAGCATGGATTTGTGGGGGATGGAAAGGAGGAATCTTACTGTTCTTCTTCGAATGCTTGTTCACGTCGATTCCAGTCGGGTGTGCATGCTGCCCTACGGATTTCCTGTATCAGGACCTGGGCCAGGAACGCAGCTGATGAAGCCTGTGCCCTTGTGGAATGAGCCTTAAGAGGAGGGGCTGGGACCTTAGCCACTCATAACATGCAGATACAGGCCATGATCCAGGAAGATAATCTTTGAGATGAGACCAGGAGTCCTTTCATTCGGTCTGCCACTGCCATGAACAGCTGGTTCGACCTTCTGAACAGCTTTGTGCACTTGATGTAGAATGCTAAAACCCACCAAACATCCAATGACTGCAGCCTTTGCTCTTGGGTACTGTTGTGGGGCTTGGGATAGAAGACAGATAGAAAAATGTCTTGGCTACTATGGAATTGTGACACTACCTTAGGGAGAAAGGCCGTGTGAGGTCTGAGTTGCACCTTGTCCTTGTGGAAGACCATGTAGGATGTATCGGAGGTAAAGGCCTTTAACTCTGATACTCTCCTGGCTGATGTGATGGTGACCAGGAAGGCTACCTTCCATGAGAAGTAGAGAAGGGAGCAAGTCACCAGCGGTTCGAATTGGGGATCCCATTAATCTGGAAAAAGAACAGGAGTACTTGTGGCACCTGAGAGACTAACAAATTTATTTGAGCATAAGCTTTTGTGGGCTACAGCCCACTTCATCAGATGCATAGAATGAGGCTAAGTTGGTTGGGCAACTCTCGCGTTTTCATGTTCTCTGTATGTATATATATCTCCTCACTATATGTTCCATTCTATGTGTCCGATGAAGTGGGCTGTAGCCCATGAAAGCTTATGCTCAAATAAATTTGTTAGTCTCTAAGGTGCCACAAGTACTCCTGTTCTTTTTGCTGATACAGACTAACACGGCTGCTCCTCTGAAATCTGTTATTAATCTGGAGAGGATCCAGTTCCCATGCTGGAAGAGACTGTCTAACCCGAGGATATATCCATAACAGTCCCTTAAGGAAACATCCTACCATAGGGTTAGTGAATTTGGAGCATCCAAACGTGCCCGGACGGAAGGCCGAGATAGCAGCAAGGTGTACCTTGCTGGATGATGCTGCCAGGCCTTGTTGGTTGAGGTGCAGAAGGTACTCCAGGATGAGTGGCATAGACTTCTGGAGTGGAGGCTCATTCCACAAGGGCACAAGCCTCATCAGCTGCGTTCCTGGCCCAGGTCCCGATACAGGAAATCTATAGGGCAGCTACTTGGTCCTCAGTGCATACGTTCACCTCTCACTATGCCATCACACAGCACGCTAGAGATGATGCAACTTTCAGCAGAGTGGTGCTCCAATCAGCAATTCCTTAACTCCGACTCCACCTCCGGAGTAGAGCTTGGAAGTCATCTGGCTGGAATCAACACGAACAAGCACTCGAAGAAGAAAATAACTCTGGGGGGGCAGGAAGGGCGCGGGGAGCTTGGCGGGCCACAGCAAATCTGGACTCGCTGGAATAAACCTAGTTGAAGCTTGAATTTAGGGAAGTTGAACTCGTATCACTTTGAACCAGTGTACTAGCAGACCTGACATTGACTCTACTTTTATTGATTGTTCATCTAGGAGCAAGGAGTATGGATAGTCAGGGCCTTTATGTTGCTAAATTAATGAGGTACTAGCAGGTGTTTTTAGGGATAAAACCTGTGCTTGGCTTTAAAAAATGTATTTTCTTGTAGCGCTTAACCGTCCCATTCTTCCAAAATAGCTTTTCCTTTAATTTATATTGGTCTCAAGCATTAAAATACAAACAAAACAAGACAAAAAAACTCAGACCCCAACTGGACTTAGTGCCTAACCAAAAAAAAGTTGTCTGTATCAGTCTGCTCTTTTAGGGCCTAATCCAAAACCCATTGAAGTCATTTGAATTTCCTTTTAAATTTTTTTTTCAATCTTGAAAGATATGCTTTAAAAAAGAATAGGAGTTACCAAGAATAGTCATTTTGTCAGAAACCACTTCTGGAATAGGAACTTTTGGAGGCCTTAAATGTTTCCCAAACTACTTACTTTGGGACATGTTTTTCTCAAAATAACATAAATGGGTTAATTTTAATTTTGGTGAAGTACTCTGTTTATTGTATTGTTTCAATTAAATGGATTATTACTTGCAATTTTTTGCAATTACATAGACTGGTATGGTTCGCTGTGATACAGCTGTTGGAACACCTGACTACATATCGCCTGAAGTCTTGAAGTCACAAGGAGGTGATGGCTGCTATGGACGGGAGTGCGATTGGTGGTCTGTAGGAGTTTTTCTCTTTGAGATGCTTGTTGGTGAGTAATAATTTAATTCATTAATTCCCCCTTTCTGGAAACTTCTATTCAAGCGCTTTTATGATTCAATTATCCTTATATAGCAACAAGTAAGACATATGGGTACATCAAGACAGTTCAGGCTGTGATTGCTTCTGCCTTTGGCTAATTCTTGTACTCTCCAGTCAGGATTTTCCATTGTAAAGCACTGGACCATTAGGACATGTAATGTATTTGAATATTAGAGCCATTATAGAGGACCCTAGCCATCCCAGGTTGTAAACCAGCCTTGTAGTCTAGTATCCGAGCACTGGTGAGGAGTCTGGAACTGAGCATGATTACTCACTATCCATACCAGCATGTTCTGGGAACACTGCAGGAACAATTATGTTTCTAAGGTTCTGGGGGCAGGAAAGCTCCTCCCAAGTCTGCAGTCATTGAAATGTTAGTTCCTCTGAGGAAGAAGAGAATTTGACTAATGAAGGCTAATTAGTAAGTTGCATCCCAGGAACAATTTAATCAATGTACTTTAATAGTTAATGTGTTAAGTCTGTCCTGTAGTGCCATGATAGAACGTCATTTTCATTTCTATTTTGTGGTTGGGACCTCTTTCCTCTCCTCCAGTACACTATCAAATGAAATGTGGGGAACACCAGTATTTTGACAGTCTGAGCTTTTATCGTTGAGGGGCTCACTAGCTCTTTTTTTTTCTTTAATGTGGGGTTTCATTTGGGAGAATTAATGATACTTCATGCTTTGTATATATTTTCCTCTCCTATGGCCCATCTTGTGTGTGATGCTTCTAATTACCACATTTCTCCATCTCTATTAATTCCCCCCCCCACACACACACCTCATTTCCTTACCCACTTGCAGAATGAATTTTGTTATATGCTAATTAGCTTCTGCATGCTAGTCTTTTCTTTGCTTCTTTCCTGTTTGTTTCAGTGTGTCTTTTGGAACCATAGAAATATAGGGTTGAAAGGGACCTCAAGATTCTCCTTCACAGAGGCAGGACCAAGTATACCTAGACCATCCATGACAGGCATTTGTCTAACCTGTTATTAAAATCCTCTAATGGCTGGGTTTCAACAACATCCCTTGGTAACCAATTCTAGTACTTAACCACCCTGATAGTGAGAGAGTTTTTCCTAATATCTAACCTAAATCTCCCTTGCTGCAGATTAAGCTGATTACTTCTTGTCCTACCTTCAGTGGACATGGAGAACAATTGATCACCATCCTTTATATAACAGCCCATAACGTATTTGAAAACTGTTATCAGATTCCTCAAAGGCTTATTTTCTGAAGAAGAAAACATGCCAGTTTTTTTTTTACCCTTTCCTCATAAGTCAGGTTTTATAAACCTTTTATCATTTTTGCTGCTCTCCTCTGGACACTCTCGAATTTGTCCAAATCCTTCTTTAAGTGTGGCACCCAAAACTGGACACAGTAGTCGTCTGAGGCCTTATCTGCGCTAAGTAGAGCAGGACAGTTACCTCCCATGTCTTCCGTATGACACTCCTGTTAATGCATCCAAGAATGATATTAGCCTTTTTTTCATAGCTGCATCACGTTGTTGACTTGTATTCAGTTCCCTGAGATCCTTTTCTGCAGTACAACTGCCTAGCCAATTATTTCCCATTTTGTATTTGTGCATTTGATTATTCCTTCCTAAGTGTAGTACTTCGAATTGTCTTTATTGAATTTCATCTTGTTGGTTTCAGACCAATTATCCAATTTATCCAGGTTGTTTGGAGGACAGGATTAGAATTCAAAAGTGCTTGCAACCCTTCCTAGCATGGTGTCTTCTGCAGATTTATAAGCATCCTCTTCACTCCTTTCTCCAATTCATTAATGAAACTATTGAATAGTACTAGACCAGAATACACCCTGTAGGATCCCACTAGATAAGTCCTCCCAGTGTGACAGGAAACCACTGATATCTTGGTCTTTCAACCAGTTGTGCACCCACGTTTCAACAATTTGATCTAGACCACATTTCCCTAGTTTGCTTAGAACATAAGAACGGCCGTACCGGGTCAGACCAAAGGTCCACCTAGCCCAGTATCCTGTCTACCGACAGCGGCCAATGCCAGATGCCCAAGAGGGAGTGAACCTAACAGGCAATGATCAAGTGATCTCTCTTCTACCATCCATCTCCATCCTCTGACAAACAGAGGCTAGGGACACCATTCCTTACCCATCCTGGCTAATTGCCATTTATGGACTTAACCATCATGAATTTATCCAGTTCTCTTTTAAACTCTGTTATAGTCCTAGCCTTCACAACCTCCTCAGGTAAAGAGTTCCACAAGTTGACTGTGCGCTGCGTGAAGAAGAACTTCCTTTTATTTGTTTTAAACCTGCTGCCTATTAATTTCATTTGGTGACCCCTAGTTCTTGTATTATGGGAATAAGTAAATAACTTTTCCTTATCCACTTTCTCCACATCACTCATGATTTATATACCTCTATCATATCCCCCCTTAGTCTCCTCTTTTCCAAGCTGAAAAATCCTAGCCTCTTTAATCTTTCCTCATATGGGACCCTCTCCAAACCCCTAATCATTTTAGTTGCTTATAAGACTGTAATATGGGATGGTGTCAAAAGCTTTACTAAAATCCCATCCATCCACTAGCCCTATCAAAGAAGGAAACTAGGTTGGGTTGGTATGATTTGTTCTTGACCAATCCATGTTGGCTATTACTTATCACCTTATTATCCTCTAGGTCAGGGATCCCCAACGTGGTGCCTGCGGGCGCCATGGCACCCATGGGCGCATCTAAATGCGCCCGCGTCCTGGCTGGCGGTGGAGCACCCGCCGAAATGCCGCCAAATTTCTGTGGCATTTCGGCGGCGATGCCTCTCGATGACGCCGCTTGCCGGCGACAAGCGTCGTCGTCAAGAGGTGTCGCCCCCGAATTTTGGTGGCATTTCGGCGGCAACACCTCTCGATGACGCCACTTGTTGCCGACAAGTGACGTCATCGAGAGGCGTCGCCGCCGAAATGCCGCAGAAATTCGGCGGCATTTCGGTGGGTGCTCCACCACCGCCACGGTCCTTTGTCTGGTGCCCACCAGACAAAAAGGTTGGGGACCACTGGTCTAGGTGCTTATAAATTGTTTAATAATTTGCTCCAGTATCTTTCCAGGTATCAGAGTTAGTCTGACTGGTCTATTATTACCTGGGTCCTCTTCTCCTTTTTGAAGATAGGTACTATGTTTGTCCTTCTCCAGTCCTCTGGGACCTCACCCTTCCTCTATGGTTATGTCTCCACTGCAATTGAAAACCTGCACCTGGCCCATGCCAGCTGACTCTGGCTTGTGGGGCTGTTTAATTTCGGTGTAGACATCTGGGCTTGGGCTGGAACCCAGAGTCCAGGGCCTTGAAGGGTCGGAGGGTCCCAGAGCTCGGACTGCAGCTCAAGCCAGAACGTCTACACCACAATTAAACAGCCTCACAGCCCAAGTCCCGGGAGCCCGAGTCAACTGACAAGGGCCAGCTGCAAGTGTCTAATTGCAGTGTAGACATACCCTATGAGCACTCCAAGGCAATCACTAATGGTTCCGGGATTGCTTCAGCTATTACCTTAAGGCTTGAACCTCTTAGTGTGAATTTTATTAAAGTCTGCCCACTTGAATATATCTGACTTACCTAAATATTCTTTAACTTTTCATTTCCCTATGGTTTGTGTCCCTCCCCACCCTTTGTTAATATTAATCGTATTAAGCATTTGGATACAATTCTCTTTCTTAGAGAAGACTGAAACAAAATAGGCATTAAATGTCTCAGCCTTCTTGATGGTGTCCATTATTATTTCTTCTTCCCTGCTATGTAGTAGACCTTCACTTTCTTTTATTTTTCTCTTTTATTGCCTTACATGTCCCTTGTTAGGTGTAACTCATTTTGTGCCTTAGCCTTTCTGTATTTTGTCCCTACATGCTTGTGCTATTCTTTTGTGATCATCCTTGGCAATGTGTCTATGTTTCTGTTTCTTGTAGGATTCCCTTTTGAAGAGCTCCTGATGCAGCTATACTGCATAATATCTTTCCTTCATATCAGGATAGTTTGCAGTTCTTCCTTCAGTATTGTCTCCTTGATAAACTGCCAGCTCTTCTGAACTCCTTTTTCCCCTTAGATTTTTTCCCGTTCTCCCATCTCCTCTCCTGGGAATGAGATAACTGTTTCTGTTTAGGTTTTAACCTGGTTATAGTTCCTCCGCCCTTACTGCTGATATTTCCTTTTCTCTGTTCATTCTTCATGACCTTAGTTAAGGCTTTGATAGTGTGAATCATTTTGTCTCCCAGCATTACCTTCATATGGAAGTTACATGAGCCTCTCTTTCCCCCTCGTGTCCTGGATCCACTGTTGTTTGTATAACCAGTCTTTTTTGGTTGCTGATGACTGCTCCATCTCTCTACACCATCGTTCCTGCTCCTTTGTATCTCACAATAGTTTGGTTGTCAGTTTGCTTTTTCCATCTACTTTCTCCTCAGACATCTTATTTCAGCCTTTAACTACTTTACAGTCATGATACTCAACTACGTCTACCTTTTGATACCTTTCAATGACTCCTGCTTGTGCATGCTCTCTCCTTATACTGAGTTGTGGCTCAACTTCATTCAACTAAATGTTTACACATATAAGTGTTTTCTCTTAAATAAGAGCATCATCAATCTGCCTCTTTGACTTGAACCCGACAATACATATAATTGATATCTTGCTTCTCTCTAATTTACTCCTCCTGCATCTATATTTGTAAATGTTCTTCCCAACATTTCAGCAACATTACCCATGTACAATACTGACTAAAGTCCAACTTCACTGAAGTCCGCATCCATGCTTTCCTCTCTTCTTACTTGGACTGTTGCAGATTGCTTCTTTTCACCACCAAGTCCCGTCAAGGATATGCAGACTATAGCTGCTTGCCTTCTCACGCACACAAAGTTCAGCTTATATCATCCCCATCTTAAAACCACTCCAGTGCTACCTCATTAATTTTAGGATCCAGTTCAAAATTACCTTTTCCGTTTTAAATACCTCAGTAGACCTAAGTTCTCTGTAAACTGTGCGGCAGTGCAGCAGCCTATTTAGTGCTGCGCAGGCGGTCCGGGAACCTGCCCAGCCGGGACCTGCCACAGCAAGGGGAGGGGTGCCCCTCCCTCAGCCCCAACCCAGCCCTGGACCTGCTGCGGCTAGGGAAGAGGTGCCTCTCACCTAGCCCCCAACCTGCTGCACCCCCACCCCCGCAGATGCTATGAGGAGAGAGAACTGCGGGGAGTCCTCTCTCCCTGCCGTAGCCCTGGAGCACTCTCTTGCACCCCAAACCCTTCATCCCCAGCCCCACCCCAGAGCCTGCACCCCAGCCCTGAGCCCCTTATCCCCGGACCCATCCCTGAGCCCCCTCCCACACGCTGAACCCCTCGGCCCCACCCCCACCCCAAGAATTTTGTTATGTGCCCCAATATGAAGGTGACATGTCACACATCACCTCCATATTGGTGCACATAACAAAATTCATTCTGCAAGTGGGTAAGGAAAAATTAGAGGGAACACTGCAGCAGACTTTCTTTAGTTTGTCAAACAATCCTTCTTTCTATTGCCCTCCATTCCTTCTGTTAATAAAAAGACACTTGTGGACACTTTGTGTTTAAAAAAAAAATCCTTTGCAGCTCTTGCAGTCAGGAACAGCTGTTGAATCTTCTGGCCTTGTTGATTTCCTTATTTCAAATTTCAGCTGAAAATATCTGTTCTCTCTTGGCTTTATTTCTTAATAGTTCTGCTTCTGAGTTCATCAATTTTAATTTATATTTAAAATAAGGCTGTAGAGCATTTTGGGTTACAGTTTATATGAAAGGTGCTACAGCAAATGAAATTGTATTACATTTTATTGTACATTAGATGCAAAGCTGAAGTACTAGTTGGAAAGCAGAAAATTGGGCTGCCAAGAGAGGGATTGCCTTAGTTGAGGGGATACTAGGGTGGTGATGAATGGTCTTGATAGGAGCCTTTTATGATGGTGCTGAAGAGAAAAGAGGAGAGAAGACCCTTTTAGAGTGAAGGAGGAGGGAGCATTGGTAGACCATGGAATCTGTGCATCTGATTTCTGTAGGAACCAAACGAGGACTAGTTGGGAGGTCACAGCAGAGTCTGAGAGTTTAGCATGTACATTAGTGTCAATTAACTTGTTCTCTTTCTTGAAGCCTACTTGTGTTGGTCTTTCTCTTTTATATCCTCCTCAAGAGCAAAATGGCATCTGTGTATTAGTTTGTGGAGACTAATACACTTTCCACCTGGTGAAAATGTTCTAATTGCTGATAATTTATTGAGTCTGTTAAATCAGAATGCTTTTTTTTCTGCTGAATGTTTTTCTGCTGATGGACAAAATAGGTAACTTGGTCACTAAACATATTCCTCAGGTTTCTTTTTCATTAAAGTGTGTTTCAACTCTGAAAGAGAATTATGTAAAAATGGCCACTTCTTGGTCAATGGATCTGTTCTTTCGCATATTCAGAGTGTTAGCTGATCACTTTGGTGACAAATACATTTTGAGTCCTGTTTGTTCTTGTTAGAAGTGAAGAACTGACCCCACTAAGAATTAATTGTGAATTCTATTCCATAATATGCATCAACCGAAGTGTTTTAATGGTTCCAATCAATTACTCCTATCCAAGTCCCTTGAAATTAGTGGTTTTACAAAGGTGTCACTGATGGCATAATTGAAAGACACTGTATGAGTATGACAGATCTGTTTTGGTGTGCAGAAACTTCAGTAATTATGGTAGAAATATCCTAGCTTGATTCCCCTGGGCATAGGCTTAGTTTGTAGTGCGGGCATTTAGGGTGAAAAAAGTTTTTGTTGTTAACAGAGTACATGTGATTTAAAAAAAAAGAGATACAGTGAACATGGATCAACCAATCCCGTTTTTATAGAGCCACTTTTCAGAATAAGCCTGAACTTTATAATTTATAGGTCTGCTTTCCTCTTTCTCTGTTTATCTTAAAATACTTAAATTTTAAATTTAAAATCTTAACATTTATGCATGTTTTATTTTAGGGGACACTCCATTTTATGCAGACTCCTTGGTAGGAACGTATAGTAAAATCATGGATCACAAGAATTCATTAAGTTTCCCAGATGATGTGGAAATCTCTAAGCATGCAAAGAACCTCATCTGTGACTTTTTAACTGACAGGTAGGTGCGTCTACTACATTTGTACAATCTCTCTTATAGTGGGTGCAAACACACGGTATCCTAGAACAATGGATTCCTTTCCCTTAATTGTGCTATCTAAATCATTCTCATTTTGTGAGAAATTAACATTATCTCCTGCTTTCTAGTGGCTGGCTGTTTTGCAAGCTCTATGTTATGTTTAACTAAAAGTAGTGTTTTTATGAGTACTTCTGTAACAACAACTACATTGTCCACACTCTTCCTAAGAATTCAAAATTGCCGCAAAGAAAATTTTCCCTAGTGCCATGCAAACAAGATCCAAAATACAGTAACAATGTTTGAAATACATTGTAAGTTCCTTGAGGCAGGGACCAACTTGTCTTGTATTCATTAAGCACTGAGCATGTCGTTAGCGCTCAGTAAATAATAATAAAAATAAATACATTATCACAAATAGAGAATTTTATGCAGAGAGTTATTCCAGTTTTCTTAGAAGAGATTCATATGCTTTTTAAAATCCATTTTGAGGTAACAATTTACAAGTATAGCTAATTCCCCAGAAAGGGGAATGATTCTGGATGTAAACTGCTAGATGAGATTTCCTCTTGTGTAGTAGAACTCCTCATTGGTATTAAGCTGATGTAGCTTGTTCTTGCTCCCCAGCCACCTCCACCTCCCTCTCACCTATGCTTTGTTATGCTCATCCTCCAGTGCCATGTACTAGGACAGTCTAGGAGATGCTGTAATGACCACAAGAGCTACACAATACAGAATCGGAAGGATAACTAATTCCCTGGTGCCCTCATACTCCCTAGTGCTGAACAGAACTTGGTCACAGTGGAGAATCTAGCCCAGTAACTGACCGTGTAGAATGATTGATTTAAAAAACAACACCTAAATAAAGAAATATGTATCTGGTGGTATATACTAGTTCTGTATTTCAAAGAGGGACTGTGTGGTCTGTTGAGCAAGATTGCATGCAGCTAAAGAAATACCATTCATGAAAGAGCTGCTTTAGTAGGGATTTGTCTTGTTCAAGACCTAGGATGACTACAAGGTGGAGAGGAGATATATGAGAAGAGTTTAATAATATAAAAGTGTCCAGGAGTACTTCCCCCGCGTGTGTACATCTTCCTGTTTATATTAAATATGTGCTTGGGGGATTTATTTAAAACAGATGCCCTCTTTCTGTATACATGATCACTACTGAAGCACTTAAAGTGACAAGAAGGAATGAGCATCTATCATGTGACTTATTTGTTCAAGTCCATAAGTTGTTTTTATGTTCTGAGAGCTATCTTAAAAGATAGTCTTATATAAAGAATAAGTTTGTTGTCCCTTCTAAAACTTGCCACCTGGTGACTTAGTTGCAAATGTAAGCAAAAGGCATGTAAGGGTTATTTTTTAGGGGAGGAGGATAGAAGTTTTGAAATATTTATTTCACTGGGATTTTGAATAACCGTTCTGTGTACTAAGCCAGACTTCCCTTCATTTGCGTCCTAAGGTTTGTCATGTGGTTTGGCAGACTTTCTAAGTTTGCAGTTAATTTTTTTTATTTAAAACTTGTGCCTGTGTGCTCCCTTTCTACACAAAATCTAGATGGAAAAATGTTTTACTCCACACGTGGCAGATTCAGAATTCTAGCCATTTTAGTACGTGCAGAGAGAGTGCCTGCTAAGAAACTGGGAGCATTTTTAATATGAGAAACGACAGATGAGTTGATTTTAATCAAAGTTAGCCTGAATTACATTGACTGCCCACATCTCTTTGAACCTTAATTTTGTTTAAAGTCTTTGTGCACTTAAGTGCAAGTCACAAGTTACTTAACAAAAATGGAGTACTGATTTTTCTAATGTGAAATTGGGTTAATTGCTATGTTTAGGGAGGTGCGACTTGGGAGAAGTGGGGTAGAAGAAATTAAACAGCACCCTTTCTTTAAGAGCGATCAATGGAACTGGGATAACATTCGAGAGAGTAAGTGAACTGTAGTTTATATTTTTAACGTGTTCAATATTTGCATAAATAGCTACTGTTGATTAACTGTATGAAATGAAAAATGTAAAACACTTAAAATATTGCTTACTGTACAAAACTGTTAAGTGAAGTAATTTTTTTTCTCTCTCAAGGGGTCTTGTGTCTCAAACTGTTTTTCTTACTATTTTTCTTGTTTATAGTAAAATATATGTCAATATGGGTTCATAAATACCCCTTTTTCTCTTTTTGCCATGCTGTAAATATATAGAGAGAGCATTTGTTTGAACAACAGAGTTTGCTGATTTTATTTTAACAAATGACTACATAATCAGTTGTACTTTCCTAACTTACTTACCTCTGAAGTTGTATAAGTTTGTATGAGTACAATCTAACTTACCACTTAGAATAGTTTAAATTCATAGAACTTGATTGCCCCTGGCAAAAATGTAGCTTCTTTCAGTTTACCATTTGGTCAAAACTTCTGTAATCAGATGCACTTATTGAAGCTTCTTAATATAGTTAAGATAAAATTGGGGTTAAATATCTGACCTAAATCCGGATGCTTTAGAAAATGTATGTTTTGTGCAGTAAAAACTGTCTGCCTCAGCAAACTGATTTTTTTTTATTATTTTGTATTGCGTGGTAACAGATCATTTCAAAATATTTACTTTGTCAGATGTGGGTATAGAAAGAAAATTATTTTATTAATCTAGAGATATTAATGGATCTGCTATGTGATAAATAATATAAATTAAATCATGAAATTACTGTATGCCATATCTACCTTTCATTATATAGTGTGTTGATATATCCATCACAGGATATTGACTCTTACCGTGAAGCTGACTATTTTTTCCCTTGTAGCTGCTGCTCCTGTTGTACCTGAGCTTAGCAGTGACATAGACAGCAGTAATTTTGATGACGTTGAGGATGACAAAGGAGATGTGGAAACCTTTCCAATCCCCAAAGCCTTTGTGGGAAACCAGCTGCCTTTTATAGGATTTACCTACTATCGAGATAATCTGTATGTGATGTATTTTAATGTGCATCTTGTCAAATATAGTTGAAAAATATTTTATTACATTCCTCTCCTTTTGCATTAAACACACATCTAATTTTACACTTGGCACAGTTCTGTCTCTTGTTGAATATTTGAAATGTGGAGTTTAAGTTGGATTTATCAAAATATGCCATTTTTTGGATGTTTCTAATTTTTATGTAGTAACTTATAAAATTGCTGTTGTGCTCTAGCATATATACTGGATTTTTGGGTTAGCTAATTTTAGAAAAAAGTGTACAACTAGGGCATACATTGTGTTAAGGCTGTTTCTTTTCATTACTATTTATGTTGAATTTGCATTATTTAGTCATGTGTATTGTATCTAAATAATTACAGAACTATTGTAAGTATTCATTTAAACATTAGAAACTTGTATTGAACTGAAAAAGTCAGAACATTCACTTTGGCCAAGAGAACATTCAAATGAAAACTCGTACTGAATAAAAATAGCTTCATTCAGAGAATAGCCTAGCAGAGATTAAGACTTGAGAGAATTGATTAAAATGAGTTGATTGGCATGGTTGCTAGAGTTGTTGAAAACTTGAATAAGAGTTGGGTTTTTTCCGACAGGTTGCTAAGTGACTCTCCTCAGTCTTGCAGAGAAAATGAATCCATGCAATCCAGGAAAAATGAGGTAAGTACTTTTTAAAAATAAACATTAATGTATGTTTACATTATTTTGCTATGTCTGTTAAGACTTGCACAGTGGATTTAAACAATATCCAGTTATGAATAGCTAGTTTGTATTACTTAATGTTAGAATATTTCTGTATAATTACTGACAGAGATTCCATCTGTAAACATGAAAATGTCAAACTACTACATGAAATTGTGCAGTATAAATTTTAGATGAAAGGATTGTGTTTATATAGTATTAGTTTCATTTAGAAATGAAAAAAAAGTTGTATTAACATTTGTATAAATTTCTGCAACCATTGAAAATGTAATAAAACAAATATTTGTAAATTCTTTAACATTTTGTAATTAAAACATGATTAGATTCCATGATAACCTTCAAAGTATAAAATATTCTAAGTCTGAAATTTTAGTAAGCATGGTGAGACCATTTAAAAAAAAAATTGTAGGAAATGTTTCCTGTACTTTTCCTTTTTAATGCTCACAATTAAAAAAATGTTTTCTTCTTTTTATAGGACAGCAAAGAGGTAGGTGCATTATTTTGAATCATGAAAGAAATTAAGATAGTTGGGTTTTTTTGTCAGCATTAAGTAATATCTTAAAGGTTTATCCCAGTAAACTGTTAACAATAGATTAATTTGTTTATGAATAAAAGAACTTGTAAATTGCTTTTAAGAAGAGAGCGTACAGTTAGTTATCAGTGAAATGAGGTTAATATTCATTCAGATTTATACTATAGTTACCTTTAATTCCTATTTGGCAACCAGAATTTATTTTGCAAATAAATGTGTAAGGCTTTATTCACCACAAAAGATTTTGCTCCAGGGAACGTTGTAGATTTTGGCTCCACATCTAAGTGATTCATCGCTAATTTGTCCAGGGCTGGAAAAGTAAATTTTCACACAGTACTGGTGAAGGAATGGTTATAAGCATAAAACTGACCCTCAGTAGGGGAGTGAGTGTTTGAAGCAGGAAGGTTTATTCAGTATTTGTGGATTGCCAACTGAGTTCATGCACTAAGATGGCAGAAAGTCTGATAGGATTTTTGTGTATATCAAAATAAATAAATATATTAACCACTATTGATCTTAGCCCTCTCTTAGTAAATCAAGGGGATTGTGCCATTAATTAAAAATTGTGAGGGTTTGCTAATTTTTAAACCTTTAAAAACAGCTGAGGAAAAAGCTCATGCAAACATGAAAATAAATACATCCTGTGCTTCTGTACTTCCTTTCCATCATACTGTGCAGCTTAGGAGTTTCTAGTGTTCTTTAAAAGGAAGCTATTGCCATTTAAAATTGCATGCAGTATCTGCTGAATTCTTCCAGTGGTTTTAGAGCCAAGCATATAATCATAGAATATCAGGGTTGGAAGTGACCTCAGGAGGTCATTTAGTCCAACCCCCTGCTCAAAGCAGGACCAACACTAGCTAAATCATCCCAGCTAGAGCTTTGTCAAGGCGGGCCTTAAAAACTTCTAAGGATGGAGATTCCACCACCTCCCTAGATAACCCATTCCAGTGTTTGACCACCCTCCTAGTGAAACAACGTTTCCTAATATCCAGCCTAGACCATCCCCACTGCAACTTGAGACCATTGCTCCTTGTTCTGTCTTCTGCCAACAATGAGAACAGCCTAGCTCCATCCTCTTTGGAACCTCCCTTCAGGCTGCTATCAAATCCCTCCTCACTCTTCTCTTCTGCAGACTAAACAAGCCCAATTCCCTCAGTTTCTCTTCATAAGTCACGTGCCCCAGCCCCCTGATCATTTTCGTTGCCCTCCGCTGGACTCTCTCCAATTTGTCCCCATCTTTTCTATAGTGGGGTCCCAGAACTGGATGCAATACTCCAGATGTGGCCTCACCAGTGCCGAATAGAGGGGAATAATCACTTCCCTCGTTCTGCTAGCAATGCTCCTACTAATGCTATTAGCCTTCTTGGCAACAAGGGCACACTGCTGACTCATCCAGCTTCTCATCCACTGTAATCCCTAGGTCCTTTTCTGCAGAACTGCTGGTTAGCCAATTGGTCCCCAGCCTGTAGCGGTGCATGGGATTCTTCCGCCCTAAGTGCAGGACTCTGCACTTGTCCTTGTTGAACCTCATCAAATTTCTTTTGGCCCAATCCTCCAATTTGTCTAAGTCACTCTGGACCCTATCCCTGCCCTCCAGTTTATCTATCTCTCCCCACAGCTTAGTGTCATCTGCAGACTTGCTAAGGCTGCAATCCATCCCATCATCCAGATCATTAATAAAGATGTTGAACAAAACTGGCCCCAGGACTGACCCTATGTGACATAGTAACTTCAATTGTACATTTCAATAGCAAATCTTTTATTTTCTATATTTCTGATTTGTAAAATACAAAGGACTGATAAAATGCTATATTTGTGTTGCCAACTCTTGTAATTTTTATCACGAATCTCACAATATTTCATGTTTTTCTTAATGCCCCAGCTCCTCGAGTCATATAATTGTTGCCATCTCAAATTTTGCTTTTTTTTAAAATGTTTTTGCCCCTCATGGTTGCAGAAAAAAGTTTGAAAACATGAACCCTATAGACTCAGAAGCCCAGAAGGCAATTAAAAACTCCCAAATGTATGATTTTTAACCCAGTCTCATGAATTTTTGTGTATTGACTTACGGTTTTAGAATGCTGGGAATTGGCAATATGGTGTTTTTCCAAAATGTAATGGGGACAAGTTAGGTTCTGTGCAAGTGTTAGACTAAGAAATTCTCACCTTCTTTCATGATGTGTTCTACCTGAGCATGGTTAGAGGCATTCTTAAAATGTCATCCATTTTGGTCATATGCCTGATAGATTTTTTTTATTTTATTTATTTATTTTGAGCGACTAATCCAAAGAATCTGCTCTCGAAGGTTGGGTTTAGAGAGAATAAAGGAGAGGGCCAGAAACAACATTCTATTCCTGTGGAGCTTTTGTGGCTCACCATATGCAGCACATAATACTGTGATGGCTAGATTTATTTTACTACTGTATGCAACAAGTTTTGTTTCTATGGATATCTTCATGAAGAATCTTCATGAGCATTAATATCTTGCAGAGATGTAACTTTAATTCCCAATAATCCAGTGGTGGTGACTGGCTGAGAAATAATTTTGAAAGATTAAATTGAAAGATTATATTGATTTTCATCGCTCATCTGTCTTGGCTATTTAACTGAACTACACGCATTTTTATGTGCTAGTATTTTATATGTGGACCATACTTTTTCTGACAGTTTGCACAGTTTCAGAAAAAACTGAGCAAGTTAGAAGAACAACTCAGTAATGAAATACAAGCCAAAGATGAACTAGAACAGAAGTGCAGGTAAGAGATAGCGGTTTATATTTGGCATATTTATGCCAAACCTTTTTTAATTTTCCATTTTAAAAACTTAAAATACAATTAAAAGTATACTTAAGGGACCCCAGCTCCTCTAAGGAGATCCCATTTTATACAGCCAATTTGTTAGCCCCATATGATTACCACTACCTTTAGAAGATAACAGTGGCCATGCTGGGTCAGACCAATGGTCCATCTAACCCAGTAGCCTGTCTTCCGACAGTGGTCAGTGACATATGCATGAGATGGAATGAGCAAAACAGGGCAATTACTGAGTGATCCATCCCATGTAGTCCAGTCCCAGCTTCTGGCAGTCGGAGGTTTAGGGATACCCAGAGCATGGAGTTGCATCCCTGACCACCATTTTGTTTCATCTTTAGAGAAGACCACCTCTACTGGACAAATTATTTTTTTTCTCAGTGCTTGTGTGGTTGCTTAAAGCAGGATTCACAAGACACATCCGCATTGTTCTGTTTTTCATTATAACCAATGTTTACCTTTTTTCTAATATTTGTTTTCATATTTTTCAGGTCTGTTAATGCTCGTTTAGAGAAGACCGTGAAAGAACTAGATGAAGAGGTAAATCAGTGTATTTTCTGTTGTACTTATAGCTTGTGTTCTTATATGTGTTAGGTGTGTTTACTTTTCTCAGGATACACCAACTTTTAAGTAATAATGGAACTGTGGCACAAGAACATGAGTTTATGTTCTCACAGTATACCTTAGCATAAATGTGCTGCCACTATTGCAATATCTTGGCAAGAGGAGGGTAGAGTGATTCTTACATTATTTAATTGATTCCAGAATCATGTTTACTATGTCCTGTGCCTTAGTTAATAATTTGTAGAGAAATAGCATTTAAATAAAATGTGTGTGAATTGAATTCCAGTTAAAGATGCAGGGTTGATAGTGTTGAAGGCTGAAATACTCCCTCCATAGAGCAGATAACAGGTAGTGGCAGTTCAAGCATCTCTCTACTGCCCCATCCTTGTGCCTCAACTCTTGTTCAGGAACCACCTCTGGAGGGGATGAATATAGCTTAGTTGTCATGCCCATTTAATCATTGGTTTTGCTGATGAGTCTGCCAGTTTTGCTGATGATGCTTGTTCATTGCATACTTGGTCACTGGAAACTAGACATAAGCCCCCACAGTCATTTAACTTAGACCATCAACAGAGCCTTCATATGATAACAGCTTTCAGGCACTGCCAGTCTGGAGTGGATTTGAACCGGCCTCACGTCCATTGCTGATCTCCTGACTATCCAGATTCCTTAGAAATAGAATTTTATGACTGTACAGTTATTTGCCAATTGTGTATTGTTCTGCAGTTATATACAAACACAGCTGTTAAGTATTACAGTGTGTGTATACAGCAAGCAGATGGAATACATTTTTGTGTATTTGTAAGTTAATTGGAATCCATGAGTTATCCTTTATATCTTTAAAGTAATACCATGGTTCTGTGTATTTTATTTGAACTTAACTATAATTATCTCCAGGTAACATCAAGGAAGAATGTAGAATCTGCATTAAGGCAATTAGAAAGAGAGAAGGCTCTTCTTCAGCACAAGAATGCAGAATACCAGCGGAAAGCAGAACATGAAGCAGATAAAAAACGCAATCTGGAAAATGATGGTATGTGGAACAGAACCTTAAACGTGGTACACGGGGATTTTAACATAAGATAACAGAACTGTTGTTTTGTTGGTAAGATCTGTTTAAAAATTGTGAATCAGTGTGTGATGGAGGTAACATATGATTATTTTATTATAGTTAACAGTTTGAAAGACCAGCTTGAAGATTTAAAAAGGAGAAATCAGAACTCTCAGATATCAAATGAGAAAATCAATCAGCTACAAAGACAGGCAAGTTATATTTCTCTGTGTGTGTGTGTGTGTGTGTGTGTGTGTTAATGTAAAGTCATTGTTATAATGGGCTATTGAAGTTCAGGCTTCCTACTTAGCAGAAGAAAATTGCAAGTAGTTACAGAAGTTGCTTTTTAATATGAAGTGTTGGTTTTCTAATGTAATGTTAGAAAACATTTCCATACTTTTCTTTTTCCTTCAGTCCATAAATTGTTGATTAATTTGTAATGGAGATGGTCATCTTGCATTTTAGTTGTTTAAAATCTGCATTCATTAATCAATAGCTGGATGAAGCCAATGCTTTACTACGCACGGAGTCTGATACTGCAGCCAGGTTAAGGAAGAACCAGACCGAAAGTACAAAGCAAATCCAGCAGTTGGAAGCTAATAATCGAGAATTACAAGATAAAAACTGCATGCTGGAGAATGCTAAACTCAAACTTGAGAAGGACTTCATCAATCTTCAGTCAGCCCTAGAATCTGAAAGAAGAGATCGAAGTCATGGGTCAGAGATTATCAGCGATCTACAAGGTATTACAGTAAATATGTCTACATTGATTCATGTTTCAGAAATACAAAAGAGTATAGTGTAATTATTTGATCTGGGAATTGTAACTAATTTTAATACATTGGCCAAGTCAATTGTATCTTTCCTTAATAAAATTTTATCAGTAGATGTAAAATGTTGCTAACACGTCTGAATCACCTGTTACATGTGAATGTATTTGTTCTAACTTTTGTAGCTAACTTTTTTTCTGACTGGTTGATATTTTGGACATTTTTAGGTCGAATATCTAGCCTAGAAGAAGAAGTAAAAAATGGAAAGAGTACATTAGCCAAAGCAGAAGTGGAGAAGAGACAATTACAAGAGAAGTTCACAGATTTGGAAAAGGTAACTACACATGTTAAAGTAGAATGTACACTTGGTTTGCAGTATAAAAGGTAGAATATAAAATGATAGTATTAATGGAAACTAAACTTGAGTCAGATTGAAGCTCCATGGTACTTACTTGAATTGGTAACTTTTTTTCCCTAAATTTTCTCTTTAAATAATTTTCAGCCTGTGTAGGAAATGCATAAATGTATTTTTAAGATAGAGGAATATCTTAGACTAGTGGTTTTCAGTCTTTTTTTCATTTGTGACCCCCTACAAATTTTTGAATGGAGGTGTGGACCCCTTCGGAAATCTTAGATGTAGTCTGTGGACCCCGATGTATTAGAGGAATTCATTCTTGGTGTGTTACACAGATTGCTTAGAAAGCTCCCTGTGCAACATATTAAAAGATTGCCCATAGCAGATTAGATGTTATAGGGATGCTCTATTGTGTAGGCTGTATTGTGCACAAGGTTGTTTTAGTCCCCATTAAAAATCAGAACTTGCTGAAGTGTAGAGCTTTTTTACTTGCTGCATTCTAGGATGCGATTTGCACTATGTTATTTGCTTTAACATTTGCCACATTTTCTCTATTTGTATGTTCTATGTTTTTCTCACTTAGATTATAAAGTCTGCTAGTCAGGAACCATGTTATTTTCTTTCTCTGTAAAGTACCATGTAAAGCTACAGTTCTGTACAAATTTATTTTTACTATATTAAACTTATTCATAGCATTTAATCAAATCTATGAAAACTTTTCTATTGATATTAAGTTTTATAAAACCTTGCTTTCACAAATTCTACATTTTGAACCATATTTAACTTGACATAGTACTCCCTTTTTAGGCCTCAATCCAGTAATTTTCTACACAGGAGTACCATTGCAGCCATGCAGTGCCTTTTTCTGCCCACACTAAATCAATTGCAGGACAGATGTCTTAATTTGTAAGCTCCTTGGAACATGGACTATGTCTTCTTCTGTCAGTGTATTGCCTTTTAGTCCATGCTCCATAGTACTACTATTCATAACTATTTTAGCCTTAGTTTGCAGTCAAGAATAATTGTTTTGTCAAGGAAGTCAATTTCCTTTTTCCTCTAACTTCAACAGGAGAAGAGCAACATGGAAATAGACATGACATATAAACTCAAGGTTATGCAGCAGAACCTAGAACAAGAAGAAGCTGAACATAAAGCCACAAAAGCACGATTAGCAGACAAAAATAAAATCTATGAATCTATTGAAGAAGCCAAGTCTGAAGCCATGAAAGGTATGCATACAATCTTAATTTTAAAACTATGTAACCTAGATAATATAAGTTTTATAATGCTAATTGTGAAGTTGAAATTTATAAGATTATACACTTCTGAATCACATTAGGAAGCTGATTCAGGAGTTTTGTATATACATTAAAAATTCTAGAGTTGTTCAGATCACGTAAAGTAATCACATTTGGCACAGTTTTTCCCCTACGTTGACCATCCCAAGAGTGGCCAAGGTTTGAATGTGGATGCTGTTTGAATGATCCTCTCCTGCATGTTAGGGTTAAGGTACATTGGTGGAACAATTTAAGGCAGGCCTGCACAACTCGTAAAGCGGCGAGGGCCACATTACTCCAAAGACAACAGCTGAGGGCCGAAACCCCCCGGCCCTGCGGAAACACCCCCACCCCCACCCCCCAGCACCTCCTGGCCCCGTGGAAACACCCCACCCCAGCGCCGCCCAGCCTTGCGGAAACAAACCCTCCTTCCCCAGCACCGCCCCACCAAAACAGCTGTGGGCCAAAAAGGAAGGTTGGAGGTGGGGAGGTGATACTTTATTTTAAATCAGCCAGGGGCTCCCAGCTGAAGAGGTGGCTGGGAGCCCTCAGGGGCAAATTAAAGGGCCCGGGGCTCCGGCGGCTAGGGGAACCTGGAGCTTTGCGGGGCTGGGGCAGGGATTTAAAGGGCCCAGAGCTCCTGCCGCTGAGGGGAGCCCAAGCACTTTAAATCCCAGCCTCAGCCTGGCTGCCGGAGCTGCGGCCAGGATTCAAAGGGCTCTGGGCTGCCCGTAGTGGCAGGAGCCCTGAGCCCTTTATATCCCAGCCGCGGCCAGGATTCAAAGGACTCTGGGCTGCCCACAGCCACGGGGAGCCCTGAGCCCTTTAAATCCCAGCCGCGGGCCGGGATTCAAAGGGCTCTGGGCTGCCCGCAGAGCGCCCTGTGCGCAGGATTTAGAATCCCCCCGCGGACCGCACAGTGAGCCTCCAAGGGCCACATGCGGCCTGCGGGCTGTATGTTGTGCAGGCCTGATTTAAGGATTCTTGCACTGCCCTATTGGTAGCTATTCTGGAGATAAATACAAGGATTTTAGTCCAGGCAGTCACTGCGTGTCATGTACATTAACCTCTTCGAATGGCTCTGTGTATTCCCACTTATGGGTATTTCACTGCCTGGTGGTGCCTAACGTTAGAACCTTCTCCAAGCAGTATTCATTGGAGCAGTTGTGCGCCCTCTCCTATACTTCCCCTCAATGTTTTTGAACATTCTGAGCACGAGGCCATATAAGGGAGTGCTGGGGGTCCTCTACCACCTCAGTTTCTTTCAACTGCTATGCTAAATGGAAATTAACTGCTCTGATCCATTCAGATCCAGGGTTTTTTCTCCATTGATAGTACATTTGATAGTTTTTGTGGTGGTGTTTTTAGTGTGTAGTGTAATTTAAGTATAGTAATAAGTGTAGATGCTTTTGTAGAGTTGGTAGGTTTGGTTCCGTGTTATGGCAGAACCAAAGAAAAATAAATGGGATTTAAAAGACATGCTTGATGCTCATGGGTCTTCCCAGTGTCGGGCAACCATATTAGGTGCCTGAAGTCCTTGGGGGAAGGTCATTCTCCTTCTGTGTGTTTCATTTGCTGGACGTTCATGCCCAGAGCGTTCAAAGAGGGGCAGAATAGATGCAAGTACTTCCTTTAAGTACCTTCTAGCTGCTAAACCCTCTGGTTCTTGGGTGGTCATCAGATGTGAAGCCTAAGAGACTAGGTTTGGTGCCTGTGGCTTTCTCCAGTAAGCAAGCTGCCTAAAAGTTCCAGGATGTCGGGCTCTTCATCAATTCTAACTCCAGATCCTTCTGTTAAAGTTGTCAAGGCTTTGAAGCATTGTTGGTGGGAAAATGGCTGTCTGCTTTCTAAGGATCCTAGACCCTTGGCTCTGGCTCCATCAGTTCCAAGAAAGAAGGTGAAGAAGATGGTCACTGTTAGCGGTGCCAGATCCTGTACATTAGACTTATTGGATCGGTCTGACTCTGATGTGGCCTCTGTGGTTCCAACTCTAAAATCCAGAGCAGTTCTGGGTTCAACTTTGAAGACCAGAGCTGCAGAGTTGAGTATTTATCTGGATATGGTACTTCCTAGGTCTGTGGGACAGGCTTCAAAGAGTCTGTGATCCGAAAAGGACTTCTACAGTGGTGACTGGGATGCACCTTCCCTTGTCTTAGCATTCCTTGGATCTGAGCGAGCCAGATTGATAGATTCTAGGACTGGAAGGGACCTCGAGAGATCATCGAGTCCAGTACCCTGCCCTCATGGCAGGACCAAATACTGTCTAGACCATCCCTGATAGACATTTATCTAACCTACTCTTAAATATCTCCAGAGATGGAGATTCCACAACCTCCCTAGGCAATTTATTCGAGTGTTTAACCACCCTGACAGTTAGGAACTTTTTCTTAATGTCCAACCTAAACCTCCCTTGCTGCAATTTAAGCCCATTGCTTCTTGTTCTATCCTTATACGCTAAGGTGAACAAGTTTTCTCCCTCCTCCTTATGACACCCTTTTAGATACCTGAAAGATGGCAGTGAGGAAGAGACATGCATCATCAGTTGTGCAGTCTGTATCTTCTTCACTTGAAAAAAGAGAAGAGCAGAAGAGAGTATTTCTCAGTATACATCTCTGCTTCCTCTCCTAAGTCTACAGGATCCCCTAGCAGATCTTTCTCACCTTTTATCTCTCTCCACTTTCCAGTTCCATTGTTCTCTCAGAAGTGTTCCTTAGTGATCCAAGATCAGGTCCTCATTTAGAGGAGGATAAAGGAAGAATTAAGAAACCTGAATCATTCCAGTTCATGCCTCTTCATGTGTGTTCCCTATCTCCTTTGCTCTTCCTCCTATGGGCAGTTCTTGTTTCCATTGCCCAATTGGGTTCCACTACAGAATTTTTTGAATCATCCTCCTTTTGGATGGAGAAGTGATTTTTCTTCTGATAAGGATGCAGTGGCTCAGCAGTCCTTTGATCTGGCAGCTCTGGCTGAACAAGAGGATGAAGAGATAGTGCCTGTTTTTGAACAAGAGCAAATGACTTTGATCTTGATTTGTCACCTGAGGTAGATGTGACTTTTGCTTCTTCCCCTTCTGAGAATGCTTTGCAGTTTCATGACCTGGTGCATTGCATGGAGTCCACACTGAACCTACCTTCTGTGGCTGTGGAGGAAACCTCCCATCCAGTATTCAACATACTTGGGACTACCTCCAGGAATAGGTTATCGCTGTCAATTCCGGATGGTCTTTTACAGCTTGCTAAGCTTGTTTGGTCTGCTCCTGCTTCCTGTCAGCCTGTTTCCAAAAAAGCTGGCAAATTGTATTGGATCCCTCATTAGGGGTTTTCTTCTTTTCATCGATCCTGTGCCCAGTTTGCTGGTTGTGGCTGCTACCAAAAACAGACTTAGGTCCTCTCCAGTCTAGCTGACAGGGAGGGGAAAAGATTGATACCTTTGGGGGAGAGGTGTTTTTTTCCGTCTTCCCTTGTTATTAAGGTGGTTCATTGCCATGTGATGATGGCCTATTATCAGTTCCATTTATGGGAGAAGATGATTCTGTATGTTCAGGATTTGCCAGATGATAAAAAGAAGGCTGGCAAATGCTATTTTGACTGAGGGACAAAATGTGGCAAAGCATGCTCTCAGGGTGGTGGTTGATGTTTTAGACTCTTCCGCCAGAGCATTGGCATCTGGCTTTTGTCCCTTTTGCATTCAAATTGATCATTTTTTTTCAAATTGATCGTTTTCCTCCTCCATGCTGCCTGGGTACCAGCAGGGGAATAACTGAGGGCACAGGCGCTGACTTTTCCTTTTCCCCGGGGGTGCTCCATCCTGTGGCCCTGCCTCCACTCTGTCCCTTCCCCCATGCCCTGCCTTCACTCTGCCTCTTCCTGCTGTTGCTCTGCCCTCTCCCCCAAGTCCCTGTCCTCACTCTGCCTCTTCCCATCCCCCAGTCGGCCCCCTCCCCAAGGGCCCCGTCCACTCTCCATCCTCCCCCAAGCCCCTCCCTGAGCTGCCAAACAGCTGTTTGATGGTGACACCTGCCTCCATCAGCTATTTGGCAGCAGCACTGCCCCCCCATCAGCTGATGAGCGGGGGGTGGCAAACAGCTGTGGCTGGTGAGTGCTGAGCACCCACTATTTTTTTTCAGCACCTATGACTGAGAGTTCAGGAGAGACAGGCTCCCTGATCTCAGTTCCAGTGTCCAGCCCCAACCTGGACCAGAGTAGCTGGGAAAAGCCATTCCAGGGAAGTCTGGCATCTCCTTTGTAGTCCTGAGCTGGAGCATGCTCAGTTGCTCTGTGGGGATGGAGCATATGCAGTCTGATTTATATTAGGAACTGTGAGATGCTCAAGCACACTCATTCAGGATGGACTCTTTTGGAGATTTTAGCTGCCAAAATTGAAGTCTCTACTGAGTATATATGAGCTGTGATTTTTCAAAGGCTTATTATGTGGCCAAATTTGGGTAGATTTTCACAGGAATGGTACGTAGAATAGGATGGCAAAAGTTCAAGTTGTTCAGCCAGCTGATGCACCAGCTGAACCACCTGGTATTATTGACTCACCATTGTGCTTACTGCTCATGTTAAAAATAGTCTAGTGAGTGTTTTTTTGAACAGCTCTAGTACCTCCATGCTTTTGAACTGTGATTTGAAATTGTCAGGGGCACTGCCTGTGTGGCCCAGACCTGAAGAAGAGCTCTATATAAGCGCAAAAGCGTATCTCTCTCACCAACAGAAGTTGGTCCTTTGTGTGTCTCATAATTTTATCATCAGTTTCAGTCATGCCATCTAGTACCTTTCATCCCACAGGAATCCAAAGTATGTTAAATTCTAGGCACCCAAGTTTAAAATTTTGGCCATAGCTAGGCACCTAAATAAGTGTCCTTATTTTCAGTAGGGCTGAGCACCTACAACTCTTACTGACTTCACATTTAAATTCTCTTATTTCACAGAAATGGAAAAGAAGCTGTTGGAGGAGAGAGCTTCAAAGCAAAAAGTAGAAAACGGCTTGTTAGAAATTGAAAAGCGGTGTTCTATGTTGGACTGTGATCTCAAACAGTCTCAACAGAAAATAAATGAGTTGCTTAAACAAAAGGATAAACTAAATGAAGATGTAAGTAGCAATTATATAAGTAGTCTGAATTGGAATCTTTTGGATATTGTAAAATTTGTTCCAGTTTTAAAAGTATTCATAGAATATCAAGGGTTGGAAGGGACCTCAGGAGGTCATCTAGTCCAATCCCCTGCTCAAAGCAGGACTAATCCTCTGACAGATTTTTGCCCCAGATCCCTAAATGGCCTCCTCAAGGATTGAACTCACAACCCTGGGTTTAGCAGGCCAATGCTCAAACCACTGAGCTATCTCCCCTCTCCCTGATTATGGGCAGTATCTGTAAATCTTAACAAATGAAAATAATAGTAAGTATATCTCCTCATTCACTTCTGTAGGTTGCAGGAAGGCTTCCTTACAGTGTAAAGTTTCATTTTCTGAAGTTTTTCAACATTGTGACAAACAGAAAAATTTGATATGTGGAATGTAAAATTCTCTAATATGAGGGTGAAAAACTTGCTTATTGTACTTAGAGATAATTTTAGCTATAGAATAATCTTTACATCCAAAAAAGACATGTTTGTGCTATACAGTAGTTCATAGTTAATACAATAAAAACAATAGAGAATCAGTGAAAGTGTAAATATTGTTCTTACTGTACATGTCTGTAAAATTCCTCTGATGTAACACCCCCCCCCCCCCAAAAAAAAAAAGAGAAAGAGAGAGACATTTATTTATTTTTCAGGTTAAAAACTTGACATTAAAAATAGAACAGGAAACACAAAAGCGCTGCCTCACGCAGAATGACCTGAAGATGCAAACACAACAAGTCAACACATTGAAAATGTCAGAGAAACAGCTAAAACAAGAGAATAACCATCTCCTGGAAATCAAACTGAGCTTGGAAAAGCAAAATAATGAACTCCGCAAGTAAGTAGAGCAGCATCACAGATTTATTTAATTCTTTAATTTTAAAAATTCAATTGCTTTTTTATCTATCTTATGCAAAATTTGAGAGCCATGTGTATATAAAATCCTGACTATACAAAATCAACCGTATCATAGACACTCCTGATTGTTGTTTGCTGTTGTTTATACTGTAGTAGTATCTAATGGTCCTGGCAGAGATTGGGGCCTTATTGTAATAGGCTCTGTACAAACACATACTAAGAGATGGTTGCTTCCCCAAAGACCTTACAAAAAAAAAAGAAAATCCTGACTACATGAGTTACACCTGTAGATTCAATAGAAAGCTACTCTGAAATGCTGTTTTCCAAAAAATAGATTGTGTGAAGGCATAAAGGAACATGTTAGGATTTGATATAAATTAAAAGCTGATTAGAATTAGCTTTCCCTGAGAGTCTACATTGGAATCAGACTAAAATGATAGCACACCTGTAAATTTGCAGCTAAAAATGAGACGATAGTCTTAGCACTTAGTAACTTCATCTTCAGTGTGACTTACAAACACTAATCAGTTACCACTAATTCAAAGAAATATTTTATTATACTAAAAAAAAATGGGAAAGGGAGTTTGTTTCATATGAGATTTGTTGTTCTCTGTAATTATCAATTCATGTTTTCTGGAGCAAGAATGGTCTTGTGGCCGAAAAGGCAAGACTAATATAGGTGTTAGAAAGATCTCATTTTTGTTCCATCTGTAAAATGACAGTTACGTGGAGGCTCTTTTGGTCTAATTCAGTACCATTGGTAAAGCACTCTTGAGGTCCTCTGATGGAAGAAGTGCAAAGTATTACTATTATCATTCATATTTGCTGACAAGTGATTGAATGAGTTGCTTTAATAATGGGTGTGTTTAAAAAAATCTACACTATGAAGAGCAATAAATTAAGGTTCAAAGTCTGTCTTGTGACTCAGACTGCCTGAGGTTCTGGAGCTCGGATTGTCACTTTATTGATGTCCTGCATGGAGATGAGAGAAAAGGCCAATGACTATTTGCTTTAATAATGTCTCTTGTTGGCTAGCCCATGTAACGGTATTGTCAGTTTAAACGGCTTTTCACTAACCTTTCCAGCTCGGAAGAGAGCATAGTATTCATAGCTGTCCAGGCAGAATAGGGGAACAAGAGAGACCTTGGGGGACTGAGGATCCCTCAGGATTTGGTATAGAAGACCATACTTTGATCAGGGGACGCTAAGATATAAGAGAGTTTTACAGATGTGTGTGCATGCACACAGCCTTCTGTGCTTATGTAGTTGTTTGGAATATCTTCACAAATTTTGCTTACGAGCACTGTTTTATGACTTTACAGAGAACGTCAGGATGCAGATGGACAAATGAAAGAGCTACAAGACCAGCTTGAAGCTGAACAATATTTCTCAGTATGTATTTTAGTTTTTGTTTTACCAATCCAGTCTTTAAGGAGCAGAAACAGTACCATCTAAGTTAGATGAACAGTTGCATCTCAGATAGTGACTAGCAAATACTTTTTAATGAACAGTTTGCAAACATTCATGTAGTCTGAAATTTGTTCACATAAACTACCCTGCAGATACTTGTGGAAAAGTAGGATCTGTCACAACAATGCATAAACAGAAAGAAAAGGATTCAATTTGTCATGCAATTAAATGACTTATTTGCCAGCTTAAAATACTAAAAATCTTTATAAAAAGATGTATTTCTGTGGGAGATCAACTTTGTATGTGAACAAATAAATAATTCTTGATTGTTAGTTATGTTTCCATCAAATGGACATGATAGCTTATGCAGAATTGTCTTAATAGTTATAGATTTGGAAGGAGTGCTTTTTCAAAACCTCTCTAAAACAAATTTCTAAACTATATTTAATGAGTTATGTTGCAATACAAAAAAAACACTTTGAAAAAGCATGTACGTATGTATGTGGGTTTATAAATTGTACATGCATACATACTTTTGAACTTCTAATCATAGTGTAAGGACAGCACACCACATTTATGGAGGAATGTATTGGTGGCTGTGGGGGATTTCAATGGTTTCGCTTTTTCCCACTAGCTGGGTTTCAGGAGGGTGACGATGATGGAGGCTCTTTGAGAGGGTGCATGCATTGAAGGTGAAAGAAACAGTTTTGGGAAGTATTGCTGCCTTAAGTCAGGTCTAGGAGAGACAAGACTGCAGTGCTTGGCCTCTTGCTGTATTAAAGGATTTTTGATTTAACATGGTCTTGTCTCATTCATTCAGATACCCCATAAGCTAGAATATGCAAGTCCTTTTTCTTTCCTTTTCTTTGTTTAAAATTCTAGACTTTGTACAAGACCCAAGTTCGTGAGCTTAAAGAGGAATGTGAAGAAAAGACCAAACTTTGTAAAGAAATGCAGCAAAAGATACAGGAGTTACAAGATGAGAGGTGAGGGTTTGCCACTTATTTGTATACATACAGAAAATCAGGATATTTACTTCAGTTGGAAAAGGTTTTCATTTAGTTTCTGAACTAATTATTTTTCAATAATTTGCAGAGACTCCTTGGCTGCACAACTTGAGATAACTTTGACAAAAGCTGATTCAGAGCAACTTGCTCGCTCCATTGCTGAAGAACAGTACTCTGATTTGGAAAAAGAGAAGATCATGAAAGAATTGGAGATTAAAGAGATGATGGCTAGGCATAAGCAAGAACTTACTGAGAAAGATGCTACCATAGGATCTGTGAGTAATCTGCATCATAATTCCTGTGGTATATTTTTGTGCATGCTAAAAGTTCTTTAATCATTATAACAAAGATACATATGGAGGCTTACAGAAATACGCAGCTTGAAAGATTTTTGGATTTTTATTAAAGTGGACTAGAGGAAAGCAGTATGAGATCATGAATTTCTTTTTTTAAAAGCCATTACATGGTTAATATTGTTTAGTTGAAATTTAGAAATCATTACAAATACTGAGAAACATTTTCCGTTTACATATTTTTCACATCTGGATGCAAAAATAGTTATTTCCATACTTTGGACCTATCGAAACAAAACTGAGAATGTATGTATATTCAGTTGTATATAAAAATCTGTGCATGATGGTACAGTTTATGTTGCTATAATCAAGATTGTCACATTTTCCATTCTAAATCATACTTTTTCAGATGTGTGTAGTTCAGCCATAAAAATTCGTAGTCGTTCTGAAACATGACGTCCTAGGAGATGGTTCCTTTGGCTAGGAGGGGTTTGTGGCTGGAGGGTTTCTGCAGTGGTTGGCTCCAGGGCTGCCCGAGCAGCTTGGGCAGCCTCTTGGCCAGCCACACTGGCCGCTGCTCGGGCACTCTCGGGTCACCATGTCCCCATCCCCTACAGCAACAGTAGTTTGGGTTTGGGAGGGGCTCAGGGCTGTGGCAGGGGGTTGGGATGCGGGGCGGTGCTTACCTTGGCAGGGCTCCGTGGAAGCGGCCAGCATGTCCCTGCAGCTCCTAGGCGGAGAGGTCAGAGGGCTCTGTGCGCTGCCCCTGCCTGCAGGCACTGCTCATGCAGTTATCATTGGAGCCGTGCAAGGAGCCTAGCAGCCCCACCAACCCTCCCGCCCAGCACCCGTGGCGCCCCTGGGCTGCTTCTCCTTCCCCCCCCGAGCACCTACAGCCCCCTGGCCCAAGTTTTTTTTAGGGGTATATAGTACAAGTCATGGACAGGTCACAGGCCGTTAATTTTTGTTTACTGTCTGTGACCTGTCCATGACTTTTACTAAAAATACCAGTGACTAAAATGTAGGCTAAAACCTAGGAAGAATTCAGATCTATTAGCTAGTTCCAGAGAAAAGATCCAGGCCTGCCAATTCTATATCTTCTGATCCTAATGTGCTAAACATATAGGTGTAGGTCACCCTCTCTGCCCTTCGGGCCCTCTAGAAAGCAAGAAGCAGCTGGAGCTGCCAGCACTCTCAATTAAGAACGGGCTTTCTTGCAGTGTCTCATTAATTCTTAGTCCCATCCCAAAATGTGGAGCTATGACCCACTTAATCTCTGTTAATCAGTAGGCATGTGGTCTGCATTTTCCATCATTAACTGGATGGAATAAACTTGATAACTACCTCTTTTCCTTCCTTGAAATGTTTCTTCAGTTTCAACCCCTGGGCTTCCACACATATCTTCTGGATCTTCACCTCCACTGTGTCCCTCACATGGGTCTCTCCTTTCCCCTCACCTGCCCTTCATATTTACACAAACCTTCTGTACTTCAGTTCCATCACCTCTCTCCAGCTCTCACAGATCATTATCTAAAATCTGCCTCCTCCTCCACATCTCTGAAATCTGAATTAACCCTGATTATTCATAACCATATGCTCTTCTGTCCCTACCAATCTTAGGCCTGGTCTACACTACGCGTTTAAACCGGTTTAAGGGCTCTTTAAATCGATTTCTGTACTCCTCCCTAACGAGAGGAGTAGCACTAGTATCGGAATTACCATATCGGATTAGGGTTAGTGTGGCCGCAGATCGACAGTATTGGCCTCCAGGTGGTATCCCACAGTGCACCACTGACCGCTCTAGACAGCAATCTGAACTCGGATGCAGTGGCCAGGTAGACAGGAAAAGCCCCGCGAACTTTTGAATATTTCCTGTTTGCCCAGCGTGGAGCTCCGATCAGCACGTGTGGCGATGCAGTTAAAAATCAAAATAAAAAAAGAGCTCCAGCATGGACCATGCGGATGTGATCGCAGTAAGGGCAGGCAAATGTGTTCTATCAGAGCTCCGTTACAGAAGACGAAATTCAAAATCATTTTTAAAAATTCTCCACACAGACGCCATAGCAGGGACTCAGCGCACTGCTGCGTGACAAGCGTAATGGAAAGCCAAAGAATCAAATGGACGCTCATGGAGGGAGGGAGCGGGGACTGGAGGACTCAAGCAATCTCACAGTTCCTGCAGTCTCCGAAAAGCATTTGCATTCCTGGCTGAGCTCCAAATGCTTCTAGGGTCAAACACAGTGTCCGCGGTGGTTCAGGGCATAGCTCGGCAATTTATGCCCCCCCCCCCCCCCCGAAGTGAAAGGGAAAAATCCTCTCTTGACTCTTTTACATGTCACCCTATCTTTACTGAATGCTGCAGATAGATGCGATGCTGCAGCAGTCGACACCAACATCCTCACTCCCCGCCCTGCCAGGGGTGGCTGATGGTGCAATATGGCTGATATCCATCGTCATCATCAGCCTTTTGGCACATGGGGCAGTGCAAAAGGACTGGTAACCATGCCGACTAGCATCCAGTGAGGTCGACCATGGGCGCCTGTGTAAAAAACTCCTGATTTTTTCTGGTAGATGGTGCAGTATGGCTGGTAACCGTCTTCATCATAGCAACAGGGGGCTGAGCTCCATCAGCCCCCGCCCTTCATGTGTAAAGAAAAGATTCAATTGTCCCTGGACTAGCAGTGGGATGCTGGGCTCCTCTCCCCCACACTGCTTAATGTCCTGTCTGGACTATCATAGCAGCTGGAGGCTGCCTTCCACTCATTTCTCACTAACAAGTCACTGTGTCTTATTCCTGCATTCTTTATTACTTCATCACACAAGTGGGGGGACACTGCTACGGTAGCCCAGGAAGGCTGGGGGAGAACGGAATCAACAGGTGGGGTTGTTGCAGGAGGACCCCCTGTGAATAGCATACAGCTCATAATTTCTGCGGGATCTGACACAGAGCAGCTGTGCTCTCTGGTTCTATGACACACTGGTTCTCTAGTACACTTGCCCCATATTGTAGGCAGGACTGATTCTATTTTTAGATACCAAAAAGGAGGGATTGACTCAGGGAGTCATTCCCAATTTTGGCTTTTGCGCCCCCGGCTGATCTCAGCCAGGGGCACTTATAACAGCAGCAGATGGTGCAGTGCAAAAGGACTGGTAACCATGATCATCTTATTGCCAATTTATGGCATGGTAGATGGTACAGTATGGCTGATAACCATCTCTGCTGTCATGCAAAAGCATGCTGCTGTGTAGCGCTGCTGAATCGCCTCTGTCAGCGGCATCTAGTACACATACGGTGACAGTCACAAAAGGCAAAACAGGCTCCATGATTGCCATGCTATGGCGTCTGCCAGGGCAATCCAGGGAAAAAAGGCGCGAAATGCTTGTCTGCCGTTGCTTTCCCAGAGGAAGGAGTGACTGACAACATTTACCCAGAACCACCCGCGACAATGATTTTTCCCCATCAGGCACTGGGATCTCAACCCGGAAATTCCAAGGGGTGGGGGAGGCTGCAGGAACTATGGGATAGCTACGGAATAGCTACCCACAGTGCAACGCTCCAGAAATCGACGCTAGCCTCGGACCGTGGACGCACACCACCGATTTAATGTGTTTAGTGTGGCCGCGCACACTCGATTTTATACAATCTGTTTTGCTAAACCGGTTTATGTAAATTTGGAATAATCCCGTAGTGTAGACGTACCCTTAAACTTAACCCTCTCCTTCAATTGTCTATGGAATGCCTGCTCTGTCTTGCAAGAAATACACGTCGGTATATGATTATCTTCAGCTCTGTGCTCGTGCTTCTCTGACTCGGCTTATATTCCTGCTCTCCCGTTCAGCAGACTCTTCTTTAGTTCCTTTTCATTCTAAATATTTGCTGCAGTGAGCTCCTTTCCCCCTCTTCAGTCCCAAGTTTCTCAACTCCATATAGCACTTAAACCTGCACATTCTCTCTTTAGAAGTCTCCCGCCTCCAGATGGCTGTAATTTTTCATGTATTCTGCCAAGTCCTGAGCTTGTTAGTGTCTTGATTTTGATGGCAGACTCTTCCTGTTCATATCTCCCAATCTTTACAACATTTTTCATTTAGCTCCTCTCTCTCTCCTCCATGCCCCCGGTCGCTCACATACCTTTGCTTGGTCACTCTCTCCTCTGTGCCTCCCATTTCTCTTCCTACGCCAAATCCTCTATTCTTTTACCATGGTCTCATTCTGATGTATTTTCCTTTTAAGTAATCAAATAAATCTGTTGCATTACTTTTTGTTGTGTGGTAACATATACTTAATTTTTTTTTTAAGCTGGAGGAAGCCAATAGGACACTAACTAGTGATGTGGCTAATCTTGCTAATGAGAAAGAGGAACTGAATAATAAACTGAAAGAAGTCCAAGAACGTGAGTGTTCGCTGCACAACTTGAATTTAATTTGAAAATGCTTCCGTTCTCAAAAAGTGTACCACTTAATTCTCTAATTAGCCATTACAGATTTCTTATTACCTTGTTGCAGAAATTGCAAGGCTAAAAGAGGAAGAAACAAATACAACAATTATTAAAACTCAGTTTGAGAAGCAGTTGTTGAATGAGAGAACACTGAAAACCCAGGTAAGTATAAAAGAATGAGCAGATGATCATGATAATTGGAATAATATACAGTTCATGCAGTGGATTTTTAAATGGAATGATTGCTTTCAGTTATAAACCAGCTGTATGCACTCATTGAAGCCTGGACGCAATTTTTATATCCTCAGAGCTTTTCCCTAAACCAGATTACTTTAGGGAAACTTGCACATCTTGGGTGCAGACCTGTAATGTAGATACATGGTGCTTGAATAAAACAGTTTGTCCAACTGTGATTTAGCCCAGTATAAATCCCTAATCCTGATAAATCCTTTAGTTTGATTCAGAGGAGGTAGTTTTGACATGTACTTTGCTTATGACTTAGTTTGATTGAAATTATATTGTTAGCAACTCTGAATTACCTTCCTCTGTGTTTTTCATCTTTCCCTGAAGCATCTGGTAATAAACTTTGCCAAAGTTTGGATACTAGACTTTGTGTCAGATTTTGTGCTCCTGCATTGTGCTCTAGGCATCCTAGAGGCATATTAGACATTCCAATTCAGAGTTGTATTTGGCTTCTAACTAACTGGGCTATCTAAAGAAAGTATGTAAAAGAACTAAAGTACTTTGTTCCAGAGTGAAATGTTCATTATCATTTTTACAATACTTGATTCATCCACAGAATTAAATTATTTTATTTAGATGGAAATGCACAAATATGTTTGTATTCATGGGTAAAGTATTTTAATAGAGGCTAATCATGGGTCGGAGAGAGGACAGTATTTGTACCTGTTGTTTACCTGTGGAGGCTTTATTGTGTGTTCTGTGTTTTGTTTTGTTTTAAGGCGGTAAACAAGTTAGCTGAGATCATGAATCGGAAAGATCCAGTCAAACGTGGAGCTGACACTGATGTGCGGAGGAAAGAAAAGGAGAATAGGAAACTGCATATGGAACTGAAATCTGAACGTGAAAAGTTAACTCAGATGATGATTAAATATCAGAAGGAGATCAATGAAATGCAGGCAGTAAGAAGTGAATTTGCAGCAATAAATAGCAGTAAAAATGTTCTTAAATTTGTTTAAGCAATTGAAACAGAGTTTCAAATTATTCCAAGATGTCATATTTATTATGCATACATTTTCCATATCTTAGGGATGACGCAGCTAAAGAAATTAAATAGTTGTGTATTTCAAGATTGGTTGTAAAGTCCTCATTCCACCAAGAAAGTACTATAAATAAGAAATTATAGAGTACAACAGTAATACTAAAAGGCAAACCTTTTCAAATTATTTTCACAGCAAATAGCAGAGGAGAGCCAGATACGAATCGAACTGCAGATGACACTTGACAGCAAGGATAGCGACATTGAACAACTTCGCTCACAGCTCCAGTCAATACATATTGGCCTAGACTGCAGCAGCATAGGCAGTGGACCTGGGGATGCTGAGGCAGACGATGGATTCCCTGGTATGATTTTTTTTTTATTAATATTCCTGTCTTTATCAGTTTCATAGTGTTGTTTTTTTTTCATGGAAATCAAAGTATTAAACGGCATTCTTATGCTTCCATGACTTCCTTGCTTTTTCTGTAATTCCTTGTACCTTTTCAGTAATCTGATAGCATTTAATATCCATGCACTAACTGATACACTATATTTATTTTGACTACACTTAGTTCTTTCTTCTTAAATTGTTTTTAAAAAGTTCATTTCAATTGTTTAAGAATTAAAAGATTACATTTTGTTTCTCATTCGAACTATTTTTTCTCTTAATTGATATGTTCATTTTGTAAATACTGTATTAAATGATAAAATGTAAAAACTAATATTCTGTTTTTAGTGATTCTGTTTTAACTCTCCTGTCCTTTTTCCTCCTTTGTGCTGGGTGTTTAGTCCATATCACTCAATCCCACACTATGGAGTCCATGTCTCTTACCTACCAGCATTCTTCTACCTCTGTCAGTATTGCCACTAAGCCTTCCAGTTCTCACATGCTTCTCGACTCTGATTCTGACTCAGAGGAAGAACCATTGTCTTGTGTACACATCCCTTCAGAACCTGATAGCACAGGTGACATCCCTGAAACCATTTGGTGCACTTACGTTTTGTTTTAACTTTGTCCTTTTGGCCTTTTTTTATAACTAACACCATTAATATAATTTTGTCAAAAGCACTGGAAGTACAAGTTGTAATCCAGAACATACTAAAGAGAATGTTGCATGAACAAAGAGTTGGCCTGTTTTTTTCTAAATGTTCAATGTTTGCAACCAAATCAGACTTATAGTTTAAAAACAATCATTTTGTAGAAATATTTTGTAAGGTGATTTTATTGCCCTATGTCCAAAGTAATCTCTATCCAGTGTCTGTGCTTAACTTTATGCACCTCAAAGTTTTTGGGTATCCAAAGCCTTATCTATTTGTTCCGGTTGAGCAGTTAACTACTTCAGTTAAATAATTGAATATCTAGCCATTCACTTTGTGAATACAGATACTACTTGCCTGTGCAAATCCAATTTTGGCCTGCCCAAATTCTTTGCGTAAAGTTGGATGTCACATGACTAAGACACAAAAAACTTGGAGGCTGTTTTTGAAAAATTGGTCCCTAATACATAAGATTTGTGTGTTCATTATGGATCCTTGTCAGCATAAAAGGCAGTAGCAAGTTATCAAAATTTACTTTTCCAGCAGCAAGAAGAAAATAATTATTTACAGCTTTGGTGAAAGATAGCTCTTTTTATAAACATATATTATGTATTTTGAACTAATTGTATGTGAATATACTCATACTCTATGGATCAGCGCTCTAGTACTAAAGTGAGGGGTTTTTTTTACCATAGTGACATCTAATATTTGACTAAAGATTTATTTGATTATGGAGCTGTTTATTTGATTAACTCTCAACATAGGGTAAATATTAGTTTGGAATATTGTCAGCACACGAAGGTAAGGACGAAAGTAGATTCTCTATGTTCTGGTGCTCCTTATAAAAGAAACACAAACTAGATTTTGGTCTCTTTCTAGCTGCTGTTATAATCACTATACTTTTATCCTGGGACCCATGTCAGATCAGTAGGGCTTTCAGAGTTCAGGCCAAATTAGGCGGGTTTAAGAAAAGTTTAATTACTTACTGACTTCAGTAAATCACATCTGTTGCCTTTCTGATAAGAAGGCAGAGCTGGGACATTTCCCTGTTGAGATAAAACATGGTTCATGTCCATTGAGTATACAGGCAAATCTAAGCTGCCAGCAGGAGGATTTCCTAGGAAATATGTTCTCTTCTCTCTTGTCCCTGCCCCCAGACGAAGGATGCAGTTTGAGGGGAAAGAGACTAGATTCTCATATTTCTGCTACTGGGAAACATGCTATAGGGATACACAACAACAGAAGCAGGTGAATGCTTATGCAGCTCCACTGACAGAGATTTTTTAAACACCTTGAGCAGTTCTTGTTGGGACCTAGCCAAACCCAGCTTCTCTTCCCAATTCCTTTCCCTGGAGGTGGCTGAATATTTTTCAGCAGCGGCTTTTCTCCTGTCCCTGTATGTGGAAAAACTTATGGAGGGAGAGCATTTAGCCATTATTGGGGTGGAGCCAGTTTTAGCAGCAAATCCAATGAAGAGTATTTAAACTATGCAGCTGCACTGACAGTGGGTAAGGGACAACTGCATGTCACTTCTTCTGTTCTCTTAGTAGAGAATAACCCCCAGAAGCAGTAAAATGGGAGGAATCACCTCTTTCTCCCCCCCCCCCCCCCGCCTCTAGCTGAATTCTTAGAGGTCGGAGAGTAGTATGTGAATGTTTCTTCTTAGTAAATACGTTCTTTTCATACGGTGGAGTATTCTTTTCAGTAGCATTCTGCTTGTTCTGTCTGATATCAGGCAGAGTGAGAGTAGCTCCAGGCAAACCCACTGAGACTATTAAAAGTCATATATAGGGCCGTGAAGAGCCACATCTGATGCTAGAGCAGGGGTAGGCAACCTATGGCACGGGTGCCGAAGGCGGCACGTGAGCTGATTTTCAGTGGCACTCACATTGCCCGGGTCTTGACCACCAGTCCAGGGGGCTCTGCATTTTAATTTAATTTTAAATGAAGCTTCTTAAACATTTTAAAAACCTTATTTACTTTACATACAACAATAGTTCAGTTTATATATTATAAACTTATAGAAAGAGACCTTCTAAAAACATTGAAATGTATTACCGGCACGCGGAACCTTAAATTAGAATGAATAAATGAAAACTCGGCACACCACTTCCGAAAGGTTGCCGACCCCTGTGCTAGAGGCATGAGTTATCCATCACTAAGCTGATTGCTGAAGATTTAAATTGTTTCATTGCTACCTAACAAGCCAGACATATGGGGCAAAATATATGTGCAGTGCTTCCCATGTACTTGGTGTGTGTATTAAAATATGCATCCTCATTAAGGGTACCAGCAAACAAACCAATATACTCTGATGATAATGTATACATCACACTAGATAACCTCTCTCCCACCTTTCTCTCCACGATGTTGAGGGTTCTGTAAAGTTTATCTCTTTGTTATTCAGTTCCCATTTGTACACATAGGAATGATTTCACCACCTGCTTAAAAGGAACTGGTGGTTACAGGGCCAGGGCATTTTACATTCCATGCATAGGCTGCTGGAATAAGATGCCCCTGTTAAAATCAAATGCGTTAGAACTCTGAATGTAGAGTTCCTGTGCAGAGGCAGAGATCTACAAGTATGCTGATCTCTTCTGATATAGATAATCAGAAAGCAATTATTGCAGGTAAGCAGTTCTGCTTAATACTACTTACCTCCCAAATAAGACACATTCTTATCTTCAACTAGTTTGTAAGCAGGGGCAGGGGGATCTTGTGTGTTGATACAGTGCCTAGCACAGTGGGAGCATGATCCTGATTGATCTTTGGCTTTTTACCACAAAACAAATATTAAATTACAGTTGAGATGTTGAGGCTTAATGTATGTAAAGCCACTTTGAAATCTTCAGAGAAAAGGTGGTTTAAAATATTCCTATTGTGTGAAACTAGCAGCAAAAGTTATTTCTTATTAAGCGGCTCAATGAGAGTATACTGAATGCAGTAAAGGCAAAAGGGTTAGCCAAAGGTTGACTTCTTGTTACTGGTGAGAAAGCTGTAGTGATTTACCCAGGTTCTGAGGAAAGATGTAGAGCAAGAAGTTCTAATTATAACGTCAAAACTCTTGTGATTTAGCTATTGCTGTTACTCAGGAAAATTGTTAATTTTATTTATAACCCACTACAACTCCCACAGAAAATCAATACATTTCCTCAAATATTAAACTTGTATAATAAAAGTATATATGTAGTGTGTATTAATTACAAACTTTAATATACAGGCTTTAAAATATGTATTTGCCTATGTGTATTCATATTTAGAAGTTTTTTTTCCCCTAAAACTGAGTGTTGTGTATTGTGTACTAATGTTTTCACACAAGCAATTTTAGTGGCTGGAAGCTGATAGTTAAATAATTATAGGCATTAAAAATCATAAATGTCTTTGTCTTATTTTTACTAAAGAGAATGCATGTGTGATAGTATACTTTTATAGTGAGACATTGACTCTTTTTTTTTAGTTTGAATTACTAGTTTTTGAGTGGCATTATTTGCTAGTATTGGCTGTGCAATACAGCTTTTTGTCCCTGAAAAATCTGCTGTGATAATTGTTGCAAGGCATTTTGCTTATCAGGTTATGGTATTTGTATGTCTGCCTTATTCTTTTTTTAAAAAGGGCTATTTTATATGCAGGGTGGTCTCAGATGAATGTGTGTTGTTTAAATACTTACTTAATATTTATTTGCAGAATCGAGATTAGAGGGTTGGTTATCACTACCTGTCCGAAATAACACTAAGAAATTTGGATGGGTGAAAAAGGTGAGAAATATAAATCGTTGACCTCTACTTAACAGATTTGCTGGATTTTGTATTAGTTGCATCTTTTTAAAGATGTGTGACTTCTTTTCTAAATATATGTTCTCTAATCAGTCTTGTAGATAGTACATGCACAGATCACTACTGATAAGTCTGAGTCTGTTAGGTCAGGGTACAGGTGGGAGTAGATATTTTTTACACATCTGCGGCTTACTGTTTGGTTATCTAGCAGTGAGGAGTCTGAACAGGATCCTAAATCTATGAACTGACATAATCCAAGGGCAGATACCCTTGATAAGGGAGGAAGAGGTGAGTTCAGGTGCTTCCCTCTTCTTACCAGCAGCACGCGAGCTGATTGTTGTGGCACTCACACTGCCCGGGTCCTGACCACCGGTCCAGGGGGCTCTGCATTTTAATTTAATTTTAAATGAAGCTTCTTAAACATTTTGAAACCTTATTTACTTTACATACAACAATAGTTTTAGTTATGTATTATAGAAAGAGACCTTCTAACAAGGTTAAAATGTATTACTGGCACACGAAACCTTAAATTAGAGTGAATAAATGAAGACTCGGCACACCACTTCTGAAAGGTTGCTGACCCCTGATCTAGGTGCTGATCCCAACAACACACTAGGATAGGTAGGAGATAAAGAACTGGATGTCTTCCCTGAACTGCTGGTGTTTCAGTCTGTGGTGTATTTCAAGCTTCCATGATGTCTTTTTTTAAAACACAGAACTTTTATAGCATAGGTGATGGTGGGGTCAGCTCTTTCTGCCTACTTTACCAACGTGCCTATTCTGGACAACTTTTTGGGTGGGAGGTTTTCTCTTATCTACTCAGTCTTTGGCTCCTTTATTGAGACTACCAACAAATGTGCTAACAGTGGTGATTTTTGTGAAGAGGACACCTGTTCACTGTGTACAGAACCAATCAGAGTCAAAATTAAGCTATTAACATAGAAACCAAAGGCTTTGTATCCTGTTAGCAGTTCTATTGCGTTCCATTCCTTTCATCTTTTTAAAATAGGTGTTTAAAAATATAAAGGTTATTTGTTACCAAATATCACAATTTTATGTCATTGTGATGTAAAGTATGACTTTCTTTGTGCTCAAAGTGTAGACCCAAACTACCATGCTGTTATTGACTATTAATAATAAAATTATGAAATAATGTTATGGAAGTATTTGACTTGACAGAAATAAATACTTGAGATAAAGCCTGTATTTTAAGAACTATGTTAATACCTTGCATCCGAAGAAGTGGGTATTCACCCACGAAAGCTCATGCTGCAAAACGTCTGTTAGTCTATAAGGTGCCACAGGATTCTTTGTTGCTATGTTAATACCTGTGTATCTTTTTTAACAGTATGTAATTGTAAGCAGTAAGAAGATTCTGTTCTATGATAGTGAACAAGATAAAGAACATTCTAACCCCTACATGGTGTTAGATATTGAGTAAGTATTATTACAGGAGATTATGGTATACATTACTTGGTTAACTTTCAGGTGAACATTAGCAGATGGCTTGAAAAGAAAACAACTTTAGAAAATATTTTTGAGAGCTGATAATGACTCTGCTGTCATATGTTATTTAAACTACAGTTTGAGGTCACTCAGTGTGTCTCACTGCCCTCTTGGCTGACACACTGGGCACTGATCTAGAGACCTCCAGAACTAAGAGCTTGAGGAGCTATAGCTTGAATTAAAGAGCCAAAACTTTATAGCTGGGGGCTGTAACAACTCATGTCCTCTACAGTTTGGCACAGAGTGGGGAAACTGTATCACACACTCAGCTGTGGTTACAAGTGCGGTACATAAACATAAGGATGGCCTTACTGGGTCAGACCAATGGTTCATCTAGCCCAGTATCCTATCTTCCAACAATGGCCAATGCCAGATCCTTCATAAGGAGTTAAGAGAACAGGCAATCATTGATTGATTCATCCCCTGTTGTCCATTCCCAGCTTCTGACAGACAGAAGCAAGCAACACTCAGAGCATAATAAGAACATAAGAACATAAGAAAGGCCGTACCGGGTCAGACCAAAGGTCCATCTAGCCCAGTATCTGTCTACCGACAGTGGCCAATGCCAGGTGCCCCTGAGGGAGTGAACCTAACAGGCAATGATCAAGTGATCTCTCTCCTGCCATCCATCTCCATCCTCTGACGAACAGAGGCTAGGGACACCGTTCTTACCCATCCTGGCTAATAGCCATTTATGGACTTAGCCACCATGAATTTATCCAGTCCCCTTTTAAACATTGTTATAGTCCTAGCCTTCACAACCTCCTCAGGTAAGGAGTTCCACAAGTTGACTGTGCTCTGCGTGAAGAAGAACTTCCTTTTATTTGTTTTAAACCTGCTGCCTATTAATTTCATTTGGTGACCCCTAGTTCTTGTATTATGGGAATAAGTAAATAACTTTTCCTTATCCACTTTCTCAACATCACTCATGATTTTATATACCTCTATCATGTCCCCCCTTAGTCTTCTCTTTTCCAAACTGAAGAGTCCTAGCCTCTTTAATCTTTCCTCATATGGGACCCTCTCTAAACCCCTAATCATTTTAGTTGCTCTTTTCTGAACCTTTTCTAGTGCTAGAATATCTTTTTGAGGTGAGGAGACCACATCTGTACACAGTATTCGAGATGTGGGTACCATGGATTTATATAATGTCAATAATATATTATCAGTCTTATTCTCTATCCCCTTTTTAATTATTCCTAACATCCTGTTTGCTTTTTTGACCGCCTCTGCACACTGCGTGACATCTTCAGAGAACTATCCACGATAACTCCAAGATCTTTTCCTGACTCGTTGTAGCTAAATTAGCCCCCATCATGTTGTATGTATAGTTGGGGTTATTTTTTCCAATGTGCATTACTTTACATTTATCCACATTAAATTTCATTTGCCATTTTGTTGCCCAATCACTTAGTTTTGTGAGATCTTTTTGAAGTTCTTCACAATCTGCTTTGGTCTTAACTATCTTGAGTAGTTTAGTATCATCTGCAAACTTTGCCACCTCACTGTTTACCCCTTTCTCCAGATCATTTATGAATAAATTGAATAGGATTGGTCCTAGGACTGACCCTTGGGGAACACCACTAGTTACCCCTCTCCATTCTGAGAATTTACCATTAATTCCTACCCTTTGTTCCCTGTCCTTTAACCAGTTCTCAATCCATGAAAGGACCTTTCCTTTTATCCCATGACAGCTTAATTTACGTAAGAGCCTTTGGTGAGGGACCTTGTCAAAGGCTTTCTGGAAATCTAAGTACACTATGTCCACCGGATCCCCCTTGTCCACATGTTTGTTGACCCCCTTCAAAGAACTCTAATAGATTAGTAAGACACGATTTCCCTTTACAGAAACCATGTTGACTATTGCTCAAGAGTTTGTTTTTCTATGTGTCTGACAATTTTATTCTTTTATTCTTTAAACTATTGTTTCAACTAATTTGCCCGGTACTGACGTTAGACTTACCGGTCTGTAATTGCCGGGATCACCCCTAGAGCCCTTTTTAAATATTGGCGTTACATTAGCATAGGGTTACATCCTTGATCATCTTGGCTAATAGCCATTGATGGACCTATGTTCCATGAACTTACCTATTTATTTTTTGAACCTCATTATATTTTTGGCCTTCACCGCCTCCCCTGGCAACAAGTTCCACAGATTGACTGTCCATTATGTGAAGAAATACTCCTTTTGTTTGTTTTAAACCTGCTGCCTATTAATTTCATTGTGTGACCCCTGGTTCTTGTGTTATGTGAAGGAGTAAATAACACTTTGTTATTCACTTTCTCCATGCCAGTCAAGATTTTATAGACCTCTATCATATCGCCTCTTTCCAAGCTGAAAAATCCCGGTCTTTTTAATCTCTCCTCATATGGAAGCTGTTCCATACCCCTAATCATTTTTGTTGCCCTTCTCTCTATCTTTTCCCATTCTAATACATCGTTTTGAGATCAGTGACCAGAACTGCACAGTATTCTAGGTGTGGGTGTACCGTCAATGTATACAGAGGCAATATGACTTTTTCAGTCCTATTATCTAATCCTTTTTAGTGGTTCCTAACATTCTGCTTAACAAGTGCAGAATGCAGCTATTCAGATTTAATTTGGCTCTTGTTGCTATGTGGTTGGGGATTGATAAGGGTTGGGGATTGATATGTAGAGTTGGGAATAGGAGTTGAATAAAGTGGATTTAGAATTTTGTTTGTTGGCAATCTTTACATCACACTGATGTACCTTATTAACTAAGGTACAATACAATACAATTCTGTAATTAATTGTATATATTAAATCAGTACATTTAATAATTAGATAATACTCTAATATCAATTTTTTATTATTATTATTTTATTTCTTTGAAATCTGCTTCTACAGCAAATTGTTCCACGTCCGGCCAGTCACACAGACCGATGTGTACAGAGCAGATTCCAAAGAGATTCCTAGGATATTCCAGGTATGTAGTTATAAATTAGTATTTTTAGAAAAACAAACTGGTAAAATTCTTTATGCAAATAAATGCAAGATGCTTCAAAATATTTTAATTTTTTTATTAAAGAAGACAAGTACAAGTGAGAAAAGTAGATCATATAAATTGTCAGAAAATCTATTCTAACCTACTCTAATTTGTATTCCTGAATTTTTGCTAACTAAATAATTGCCCTTTACCTACACCCGTTGTGTATGAATGTTGTGGTTATTTTGCTTTAACTCTAGATTCTGTATGCTAATGAAGGAGAAAGCAAGAAGGAACCAGAATTTCCTGTGGAGCCTATGGGGGAGAAATCAAATTACATTTGCCACAAGGGACATGAATTTATACCCACTCTGTATCATTTTCCAACCAACTGTGAGGCTTGTATGAAGCCACTGTGGCACATGTTTAAACCTCCTCCTGCTCTAGAGTGCCGCCGCTGCCATATCAAATGTCACAAAGATCACATGGATAAAAAGGAAGAGATTATAGCACCTTGCAAAGGTAAATATATGGTTGCCAATTAACTACAGGGAATAATTCAGATACAGGTTTCTCATAATGATGTGATCTCAGATGAGCTCAAGGTAAAAGGTAGCAACTGCTGGAGTGACAGATCCTTGGGTGCATATCAGGATTCTGTTAGGGAAGACCAGCTCACTGCAATACAGTGACATTCAGCCAGCACAGGGACATGTATGCCACATACTTTCAGTGCTGTCAACATCATAGGGAAGGGCTATCCAAAACGGCTACTTACTCAGTGGATTGTGTTGCATTTCGGTATGGGACAGAGAAGTCAGTGTATGTTGCAATACAGATTATGACACTCAGAAAAGTTACTCCCTCTGGGCTGAGTTCCACAGTTCTCTATGCTCAATATCTCTTATGGGCATATGAAATGGCTGTAACAGGATATGTTTGTTTCCTTGTATACCTGCTTCCTTAGTAACATGGAGAATAATCATCCCCTTATCCTCCAAATGGAAGAAATAAGAAGGGAGTGCAGCCTGTGGATAGATTGGAAAGGCTCCTCTGGCGGAAATGTTAAAGGTGCTGTGGCATAATCTATACCCAAAGTAGCATCGTGATCATGACAGCCCAAGTGTTAGCTTTATAGTGGGTTTGTATAGCACCACTTGACTTCTACTCTGTGCAATTTATGAGAACCCAAGGATCTGGTCATTAATTTTTAAGGTGAGCTCATGTAAAAAAATTTAATAATGAGATTTTGTTTTTAAATTTATCTTACAGTATATTATGATATTTCAACTGCAAAGAATCTACTACTGTTAGCTAATTCTACAGAGGAACAACAGAAATGGGTGAGCCGATTGGTGAAAAAAATTCCAAAAAAGCCTCCAGCACCCGACCCCTTTGCTCGATCTTCTCCTAGAACTTCCATGAAGGTACAGCCAAATCAGTCTATGAGACGGCCAAGCCGACAGCTTCCTCCAAACAAACCGAGGTAACACAAAAATTGCTATTAAAGAATGATGATTTTAAACAGTTTCCCACTGTGATACTTTGTATTATATAAGTGTTATGGGCAATTCACAAAGATATCTTTTGTTTGTTTGTTTGTTTTGTTTCCTTTTGTATTTATACTATGACTAATGAAATGTGAGACCATCTTTTGTGAATTCCAGTATACAAAATATTAAGAAAGCTGTGTGAAAAAGCATGTTTCATTTCCTTATTTAAATGAGCCTATCTCTGAATTAAATCTACTGTATGTGTTTATATAATAGGCAGAACTGGTAGCACTCACCTACGTGTAAGGTTGTTTGACGCTTCACAGTATAAGATCCTGTTTTCAGTTGCTTTTAACTTTGTGAAACTTTAACCATTTGGGCTGAAATTTCCTATGCCAAGTGTCTTGGGAACATTGAAGCAAAAATAGTTCATCTGTTTCAGAGAGTGAGATTGGGGGAAAATATGTTGTTTTGCTCATGTTAAAAAAGTTCTTACAGGTATTTCATTAAGAGGTAATAGTGCCTCCATGCTTTGGAGCAGGGAATTTAAATCTGTCAATGTTGGTTGCCTTTGTGTCAGGAACGTGCTTTTTGCTGTTCTGGGGGAGACCTAAATTTGGCGAATTTACAAGCCTTTGAGAATTCTTAGTTTACACATGCTCAGTAGAGACTTGTTAGAGTTTGGCATCTAAATTCTCTAAAGATTCTGTGTGCACTGACCATGCTGCATCTCAGGGCTGCAGATGCTGAGTAAGATTTTCCCTGCAGGTGCTCCTATAGGCCATTGTGGTTCTTCTGTGTTCTCATTGCTTCTGTGGAGGCACCCAGAAACTAGTTAGTGTAGGGGAGGAGCAATCTGACTTGAATGCAGAGGGGACAAGAGCCAGACCTCAGAGGAGAGGTGGGGGAGTAGAAGGAGTAGATTGGGGCAAGGAGCTATGTGGGAAGGAGAGGCTGGGGGATAGTTGGGGCTGGAAATGAACTGGCAGTCTGGTGGGGAAGACTGGTATTGGCCAGGGAAGGAGACTGGGAGCCAAGATGGAAACAAAGTTAGGGACAGGGATGCCAGTGCACAGTAGGAGGGGAGACTGGGACTAGTTGGACAATGAGACAGTGACAGTGAGCCTCAGGACGTGAGATAGGACTGGTTGAGCTGAGAGACTGGGAGTCATGGTGGGGAGGGGGAGACTGGGACTTGGATATGGAGCCTGGAGGGTGAGTTTAGGACTGGCTGGGTAAGGAGACAGGGATTGGCTTGAGCAATCCAGGGCTGTAAAGACAGGCTGGCTAAGTGAGGAGATTGGGGCAAGGGGTAATGGAATCAGAGATTCCAGAATCTCGCCATTCCTGTGCTGTCTACAAATATCTGTGAAAACCCACCGGCAAAAGTCTCTCTCCGCCCTCTACTCTAGTTCTAGAGGATGACAACATATGACTCTTATCAGTTGCTCTGTTAGGTCAAATGACAGAGATCTGTGCAGTGGATCTAAAGGTTCCAACCCTGCTAATTACCATTGTGGGTGTCAGTGTGATTCCACCGGATGGAATTTGTGTTTTTTCAGTTTGCTTTTTTGAAAAATCTAGGACAGTAGACACACAGACACACTTACTTTAAAAGTTGCAATGTGCACTTCCCAACCTGAAACCTTGAGGTATGGTTTGAAGAAGCCAGAAAATGAGGAGAACACAATTAATGATCATCTGTGAAAAATTTGGTATAAGTGACTTGCCCGTCATCACATAGGAAGTTTCTGGCAGAGGCAAGGATAGAATTCATTTTCTCCAGGGCAGGGTTCAGCTGCCTTCACCATGAAACCATCCTTTCTCTTCTTGGAGTCATCTGCCTCATTCACCCCACACATTCCAACTTCTGCAAAAAAATGAAGTAAGGATCTGACAGACAACAACCTCATTCATTACACAACACTGATTCATTGTCTGTGCACTGAATGAGGCAGGAGTTCTGTGGGGAAAAAAGAGCATGTATTTGTGTAATTCAAGTCCCTATAATAATGCCAGTTCACAAGAGGGCTGAATTTAAGGCAACCTTAATTCTGGAATTGCTTAACTTTTGAGTGCTTGACTTTGCAACCTTAACAATGGTGTGTGTGTGTGTGTGTGTCTGTCACTGTTACAAGAGCCCTTTGAACATGTAAAGTGCTGGGTATTCCTGTTAAAGCTCACCCAGTGTTTAAGTAAATAGGCTACTTCTACCTTCTCTATTGTCCATCTACATGTGAGGAAGAATTGGCATCAGGACTGTTCCTGTCCTCAGAACCCTCAGTGTCAATCTTACATAACTTTCTAAAAGACACAGAAGATATTTCTCTTTAGGCTACTTTTCATCCTGTGTTTCCAGGCACAAGTACTATTATTTACCCACTCACCCCCAGCCATCCTAAAGTTTTGCCACAGTTTGGGGGCAGTGAATCTTTAGGATTCAAGGGTGGTAGTTGGTCCATTTCCCACCAACTATGTCAGCCCGTCCATTGGACAGTTGCATGGAAAAATTTCTATATCCCTTACTCTTTATATCACTCTTAGTGCAGAATAAATGGAGTTGTCAAGCTGTTTCCCACCACAGTTCCCTCTCCTCCAGATATAGCACTGCAAGAGCCAGTCTCCTGCATCTTCAGTGCCCTGAGAAAGGAGTCCCACTTAAAGGGATGGTCTCTTCATCTCTAGCATCTAATTGCTGAAAAACTTGGAGTCTTGACACTTCAGAAGTGTTCCTTCCAGAGAACAAGAGAACATACTCCTCAGTAGGGACTGTACTTTCTTTTATTGTCCTTCTCCAGAACACAAGGGCTGATATAAATATAAAAGATTCTTCTGACTCAAAGAGCACAGAACTCAGCCAAGTTCTCAGAGTTCTTTGTGGGAACAAAGAGAAGTTTCTGATAAAGAGCAGCAGGACTCCCCATCCTTTTTTATCAATTGATAACCATGATAGATAACAAAGAGGTGTTTTCAACAAATGTGCTTTTCAGAATAAAAGACCCTGCTAAGCAGCATAGTGATGGTAGGACACAGATGCCAGGAAGTCACTAATGTCTTGTAGACTTATAGAGCCATAAGGCTGAAATGGACCTTAAGTGGTCATCTAGTACAACCCTCCGTGCTGAGGCAGGAATCAAGTATACCTAGACCATCCCTGACAGGTGTTGGTCTAACCTCTTCTTAAAAACCTCCAGTGACAGGAATTCCACAGCCTCTCACAGAAGCATATTCAAGTGCTTAACTATCCTTATAATTAGAGATTTTTCTCCTAATATCTAACCTAAATCTCCTTTGCTGGAGATTAAGCTGATTACTATTTGTCCTATCTTCAGTGGACATAGAAAACAATTGATCATCATTCTCTTTATAATAGCCTTAATATATTTGAAGACTGCTCATAGATTGATAGGCCAGAAGGGACCATTGTGATCATCTACTCTGACCTCCTGGATAACACAGGGCCATAGAACTTCCCCAAAATAATTCTTGAGCATTATTTCCAATCTCAATTTGTCTAGCTTCAACTTCCAAGCACTGGATCGTGTTATACCTTTCTCTGCTACACTGAAGAGCCCATTATTAAATATTTGTTCCCCATGTAGGTACTTATAGACTGATCAGGTCACTCCTTAAACTTCTCTTTGTTAAGCTAAATAGATTGAACTCCTAGAGTCTGTCACTATAAGATACGTTTTCTAATTGTTTACATGTTCTCGTGGCTCTTCTCTGAACCATCTTCAGTTTATCAACATCCGTCTGAATTGAGGACACCAGAACTGGACACAGTGGTCCAGCAGCAGTTGCACCAGTGCCAATTACAGAAGTAAAATAACCTCTCTATGCCTACTCTAGATTCCCCTGTTTATGCGTCCAAGAATTGCATTAGCCCTTTTGGCTGTGGTAATGTACTGGGAGCTCATGTTCAGGTAACTATCCTCCAGCCTAAAATCTTTTTCAGAGTCTGCTTCCCAGGATAGAGTCCCCCTTGTCTGTAAGTGTAGCCTACATTCTTTGTTCCTAGATGTATACATTTATATTTAGGCATATTAAAACTCATATGTTTTCGTGTACCCAGTTTACCAAGTGATCCAGATTGCTGTGTATCAGTGATCTCTCCTCTTTATTATTTACCACTTCTCCAATTTTTGTGTTATCTGCAAACTTCATCAGTGAGGATTTTGTTTTTTTCCAGATCACTGATAAAATGTTAAATGGCATAGGGCCAAGAAGGAGATCCTTGTGGGACTGCACTAGAAACACACCTGCTCGATGATGATTCTTCATTTATAATTACATTCCAAGACCCATTACTGTTTCTTCAAATGAATGGTCCCTATGTATATTTCAGATGTGGGTACAGATGTGCACCATGCACCTCAGTCTGGAGATTTTTATTAAACTGTGTCCATTGGGCTGCACATGCACAGTTCTTTTCATGTTCTGAACCGAGGGCATAAGGGGCAGGGCAGACTGGCACCTCTCTAGTTCCTTCTTACTGCTGCATGGCCTAAGTTAGAATCTTCTGTGTCCACAGCTTCTTCCCTTGACTCCTTTGGTCTATAAATATATTGTAAATAGTTTTGGTATTTTATTCTTTTAGTGTTAACTACTAGTGTAGTTAGTTATTTTTCCCTGCCTCCTGGAAATCCTCCCAGGGAAGTTAGGATTATGCCCAGAGTCCCAGGGTTCAAGAATTGCATTTTCTGCTGCCACTCCTTTTCAATGGGTGACGAACACCAACGCTGCCTTTACTGCCTAGGTGGGGTTCACATCTCATCTAAGTGCAATATTGGCCTCTTCCTCCCTCTCAGAACTCATGAAAGTTGAGAGCTAAGGTTTAGAAAATATCTTATGGAGAAGACTATGAGACCCCGATCAGATCTGGGCCATGGAAATGCACACCATGCCTCCCCTCTGCCCCCGAAGTACATTGGCCCCAGTCAACAAGACTGTGCTCCTCTCAGCACAAGCTCCAGGGTCAAAGCTAAGACTTCCAAGCCTAAGGGGAAGGCTTCTCATGAGTGCAAGGGGCTTCTCACAAGCATAGAAACAAATCTTTTCTGAAAGCTTCCCTAAAGACAAGAGATCCTTCTCTGTCTGCATTCTTCAAAGTTGGGAGAGTCTTTGTGCATGGGTTCTGAAGATTTAGACCCAAGTAAACCACCTCAGCAGGAGGAAGTGGTGCAGAGGAGCACGGATACGTCAGTTCTGGTATTGGTTCCAATGTGTAAACTGAAAGGCAGACATCACTTCAACATCCAAGCAGTGGACAAAGCAGGCGGCTGCCACACAATGTTATAAGAGAGCATTGCGCAACTTTAAACGAGCATGTTCTTTAGTTGATCAGCAACGAAACAACGTTTACCGGGACGACTTTAAGTGTGGAGTTACTGTACTAATTTTTCTTTCACTGATGGTTCTAGCCTCTTTCTGTTGGTCTTCTTATTTCTGTCACAGGCACACAGATTAATCATGTACACATGATTTCTCTCTCTACCCCATCTATCTTTGAGGGAGATGGAGAAGTCTGTTAGTTTCAGATCATGGGAGCTACCTGCTGAAATCCAGTGTAGAGGCAGGAAAAGCCATATTTCCTTCTCTCTCTCTCTTAGTTTTTAATGCTGAATGCACTAAAGATAAATTTACTCCAAAAGCAAAACAATAAACTAATCTCATTTTTAATATCCTTTTAGGTTAGTTCTAAAGGTACTTACTACTTTGCTATCCAATAGCTTATTAGAATCACAGTCTAATTAGCAGTTTTCCTGGACTAAAAATGCTCCAGCAGTACAGTTACTTTTTTGAAGATTTTGAAGATTCCACTCCACCCCAACCTTCTAGAAATAGAACTTCATATATTTATATTGTGTGATTTAGAACTTCAACTATACCAAAATATTGAAGGCCTTAGTGGGAAAGTGCAGGCAACTTACTGCCTGTCTGGTATTTCTACTGAAAACCCAGTTCTTACACTTAACATTTTGTGTGTGTTCAGCTGGGCTGCAGGAAAATGGAGGTAAGTTACATGTTTAAGAGAAGCTATTCCTGGAGAGAAGGGATAGCTCAGTGGTTTGAGCGTTGGCCTGCTAAACCCAGGGTTATGAGTTCAATCCTTGGGGCCATTTAGGGGCAAAAATCTGTCTGGGGATTGGTCCTGCTTTGAGCAGGGGTTGGACTAGATGAGCTCCTGAGGTCCCTTCCAACCCTGATATTCTATGATTGGTATCTTTCCATTTACTTCACTGGGATTTGGGTCAGGCCCTACATATATTCCCAGTTAAAAAAAATGTTTAAAATTGAGTTAAAGTTTGAGGTGATATAGAGTAATTTAAGAGTAAAAAACATTAGAGAGCTGTTGCAATTATCACAAAACCAAGCATTACACATGCAAAATTCAGAGTCAAGGTTACACTTAAAAGGAATCCAGGTATTTTAAAGTACGGAAATACATAGTTCAGGCGCACAAACCACCTTAACTTCTCTACCCTTTAGTGATGCCATGCAATAACAATACACTTATTATACTTCTAATGTCCATAATCCTCTTTGCTTGTTAGCAAATGCTACAGAACACTAAGGAAGGCCTGAACTGTTCAGATTGGGCCCTTTCCTTATCTCAGATGTGTGTTATCATCTATGTAACTTGTAAAATCAGCAGCTGAGCAAGCATACAGAACTACAAGAATCTGTCTTAAGAAGATAGGTAGTGATACGTGAATATATAGCTAAAATTGGCCCCGTAGTATTTTGGAATGTGATGAGACAACACAGTATAATTGTTTAATTTAACCCTTTGAATTTTAGGACTGGAATGGTAGATCTAAATTAATTAATTAAATCAGCCACAGACTGATTTTTCCCTCTGTGATATACCAGTTTTAAATTATCTCAGATTTCAGACCTAATCAGATTATAGGTTAATTTTAATACAATTAAATTTTTAATGCCATTTTTCACTAGCATAAGAACAGCCATGCTGGGTCAGACCAAAGGTCCATCTAGACCAATATCCTTTCTTCCGACAGTGGCCAATGTCAGGTGCCTCAGAGAGAATGAACAGAACAGGTAATCATCAAGTGATCCAACTCTCTCTGTTGCCCATTCCCAGCTTCTGGCAAACAGTGTCTAGGGACACCATCCCTGCCCATCCTGGCTAATAGCCATTGATGGATCTATCCTCCATGAATTTATCTAGTTATTTTTTGAACCCTGTTATAGTCTTGGCCTTCACAACATCCTCTGGCAAGGAGTTCCACAGGCTGACTCTGCGTTCTGTGAAAAAATACTTCCTTTTATTTGTTTTAAATCTGCTGCCTATTAATTTCATTTGGTGGCTCCTAGTTCTTCTGCTATGAGAAGGAATAAATAACACTTCCTTATTTACTTTCTCCACACCAGTCATGATTTTATAGACCTCTATCATATCCCTCCTAGTTGTCTCTTTTCCAAGTTGAAAAGTCCCCATTTTATTAATCTCTCCTCATACAGCAGCTGTTCCATACCCCTAATAATTTTTGTTTCCCTTTTCTGAACCTTTTCCAAGTCCAATATATTTTTTTTGAGATGGGGCGACCACATCTGCACTCAGTATTTAAGATGTGGGCGTACCATGGATTTAAATAGAGGCAATATGATATTTCCTGTCTTATTAGCTACCCCTTTCTTAATGATTCCCAATATTCTGTTCGCTTTTTTGACCGCCGCTGCACATTGAGTGGATGTTTTCAGAGAACTATCCACAATGATTCCAAGATCTTTCTTGAGGAGTAACAGCTAATTTAGACCCCATCATTTTATATGTATAGTTGGGATTGTTTTCCCGTGTGCATTACTTTGCATTTATCAACATTGAATTTCATCTGCCAATTTTTTGCCCATTCATCTGGTTTTGAAAGATCCTTTTATCGCTCTTCTCAGTCTGCCTGGGACTTAACTATCTTGAGTAGTTTTGTATCATCTGCGAATTTTGCCACCTCACAGTTTACCCCTTTTTCCAGATCATTTATGAATATCTGAAATAGGACTAGGCCCAGTACAGACCCCTAGGGGACACCACTATTTATCTCTGTCCATTCTGAAAACTGACCATTTATTCCTACCCTTTGTTTCCTACATTTAATCAGTTACCAATCCATGAGAGAACCTTCCTTCTCATCCCATGACTGCTTACTTTGCTTAAGAGCCTTTGGTGAGGGACCTTGTCAAAGGCTTTCTGAAAATCTAAATATACTACATCCACTGGATCCCCTTTGTCCACATGCTTGTTGACCGCTTCAAAGAATTCTAGTAGATTGGTGAGGCATCATTTCCCTTTACAAAAACAATGTTGACTATTCCCCCAACAAATTATGTTCATCTATGTGTCCAACAATTTTGTTCTTTACTATAGTTTCAACCAGTTTACCTGGTACTGAAGTCAGGCTTCCTGGCCTGTAATTGCCAGGGTTTCCTCTGGAGCCCTTTTTAAAAATTGGCATCACATTAGCTATCCTCCAATGACATCTCAATCTGGGACAATTCCTCAGATTTGTCATCTAAAAATAATGGCTTGGGTTTGGGAATCTCCCTCACATCCTCAACCATGAAGACTGATGCAAATAATTCATTTAGTTTCTCCTCAGTGCCTTATTGTCCTTGAGTGCTCCTTTATCATCTCGATCATCCAGTTGCCCCACTGCTTCTGATGTACTTAAAAATTTTTTTTGCTACTGCTTTTTGAGTCTTTGGCTAGCTGTTCTTCAGATTCTTTTTTGGCCTTCCTAATTACATTTTTATCCTTCATTTGCCAGAGTTTATGCCCCTTTCTATTTTTCTCATTAGGATTTAACTTCCACTTTTTAAAGGATGCCTTTTTGCCTCTCACTGCTTCTTTTACTTTGTTGTTTAGCCACGGTGGTTCCTATTTTGGTTCTCTTACTATGTTTTTTTAATGTGGGGTATACATTTAAGTTGAGCCTCTATTATAGTGTCTTTAAAAAGTTTCCATGCAGCTTGCAGGAATTTCACTTTTGGTGCTGTACCTTTTAATTTCAGTGTAACTAACCTCCTCATTTTTATGTAGTGTCCCTTTCTGAAATTAAATGCTACAATGTAGGGCCGTTGTGATGTTGTCACTGCCACAGGGATGTTAAATTTAATTATATTATTGTCACTATTACCAAACGGTCCAGCTATATTCACCTCTTAGACCTGATCCTGTTCTGCACTTAGGCAATTCTTGATTTATTCCTCTCTTCTTGTGTGTTCCAGGACTAGCTACTCCAAGAAGCAGTCATTTAAGGTGTCAAGAAACTTTATCTCTGCATCCCGTCCTGACGTGATATGTACCCACTCAATATGGGGATAGTTGAAATCCCCCCTTATTATTGAGTTTTTTATTTTAATAGCCTCTCTAATCTCCCTGAGTGTTTCATAGTCACTAGCACCATCCTGGTCAGGTGGTCTGTAATATATCTCTACTGCTATATACTTATTATTCAAGCATGGAATTACTATCCATAGAGATTCTGTGGTACAGTTTGGTTCATTTAGGATTTTTATTTCATTTGATTCTACTCTTTCTTTCACATATAGTGCCACTCCCCCACCAGCACGACCTGTTCTGTCCTTCCAATGTACTTTATACCCTGGTATTACTTTTCAGAGGGTATTACTGTGTCCCATTGATTATCCTCATTCCACCAAGTTTCTGTGATATCTATTATGTCAATATCCTCATTTAATACGAGGCACCAATCTTATTATTTAGACTTTTAGCATTGGTATATAAGCACTTGTGACTGTTTAGCTTCCTGCCATTAGATGATGTAATTGAATGGGACTTTTTTTCATTTGATGTTTCTCATCAGATCTTACCTGTATTTTATCATTTTCCATTCTCTCCTCTTATTAGGACACAGAGGATCTCCATTTATAGATCCTCCCCTAAAGGATGTCCGAACCACGTGCTCCTCTGCACCTGTCGGCTTTCCCCCAGCCCTTCGTTTAAAAACTGCTTTACGACCTTTTTAATGTTAAGTGCCAGCAATCTGGTTCCATTTTGGTTTAGGCGGAGCCAATCCTTCCTGTATAGGCTCCCCTTTTCCCAAACGTTTCCCCAGTTTCTAATAAATCTGTACCCCTCCTCCCTACACCATCGTCTCATCCATGCATTGAGACCCTCCAGTTCTGCCTGTCTAACTGGCCATGCGCGTGGAACTGGAAGCATTTCAGAGAATGTTACCATGGAGGTCATGGACTTCAGTCTCTTACCTAGCAGCCTAAATTTGGCCTCTAGGACCTTTCTCCTATCCTTCCCTATGTCATTGGTACCTACACGTACCATGACCATTGGCTCCTGCCCAGCACTACATATAAGCCTATCTAGATGTCTCGTGTGAAGGTTGCAGATCTCTCCAGACAGGCAAGTCACTGTGTGGTTCTCTGGGTCATCACAGTTGAATAATTCTGATGTATTTTCAACCTGTACTAACAAAGGTGTTTGTTTCTCTGAAAACCACAACTCCCATTAACACAGACTGTCCTCTGATAGGAGGTAGTGGAATGAGAGCTGCCCTATCTGATTGGGTTATACACCCATATTCATTCTCTTCAGCTTTACGTTACTGATATGCAAATTATATTCTGAGAAAAAGCTTCTGGAACTTACTTGTATATAATACTGTACAAGAAACCCCTGTGTTAATAGAACATTAAGATTGAATAGAACGTTGACGGTTTAAAATAAAACACTAAAGTCAGGAAATATAAAAGTTACAGTTGAATGTTAACTCTTAACTCTACCCTTTTTTGTGTATGCACCTCACTGATCTTTATATATAGATCACATTGTATTTCTGAAACACAATTTTATTTTACAATCCTAGATAACTATGTGTAACATCTTGTAGCCCTATTGTATGGGATTCTCTCTGCTGTCCATTATTTATAGGAAAAGTTCACATTAAATTTTACTTGTATAACAGGGGAGAAAAAAATCATGATTTATGCCCATATACAGCAAGTGGATTTGTTACAGAGACATTGATACTTGTAAAAAGAAAAGGGACAAAATTTGTTAAGTCTTATAGTCCCCAAAAAACTTTTACGGTAATAGCTATCAGAGGATTAAACCTTGCCTGCTCTTGCAGTAACTGAGTTTCCCCCACTCTTAACCAACTTGTTTCTTTCAAATGAATGGTCACTGACTTGCTTTTCAGTTCTTTGGCTGAGTGTGGTGCCAGGACCATTCTTGCACCCCAAAACAACAAAATCATAACCATGGTAACAACTTGTAAATAATTTACTTTTAGACCCATCAGTGATGATACAAAAGGTAAGCTCCAGTAGTCCTATTTCAGAGTTAAATTTGTATTATTATTGCAAAGCCAGTCAAACTGTATGAGTATATCAGCAAAATACATAGAGTACGTCAGTTGCAAACCATCCACTAAGGAATTATTCTAATAGAGAAAAGTCCTTGGAAGAATATCCTCTGCTAAAGCACTAGCTTTTCCAAAGTTGATGTCGGTAGGATTTTCATGTATTTATAATCAGTTGAGTATCTCTAGTAAAACATGTTTGTAAATGAATTTTCCTCCCAAGTCCTTAAAGCTAACAGTTAGAAAACTATGCCCCAAAAACCCTTCACTAAACCTGAACATTTTAGTAGCCTTCTGATGGTCATGTCTAGTCCATATTTGCCCAATTTATTAAACTGATATTGATTATGTTGAAGTGAACATCAAGCTTTATTGACGTGAGAAGTAAATATTGACACAGGTGAAGCTTAAAACAGTATATAACTTGAGTGGCAATAAATCTTGATGTTCATCCCAGGAAGACTTCGTTACATTCTGGCATACTTTCAGAATACCTAGAATGCTTTCCATTGTAGTCATGAAATAAATTCCATGGTATTTAGATTTACATTCTAAATGGTAGACAAAGTTAGAAGTAAAAAAAAAAAAAATCCTGAACCAATCAGGAAGCAGAAGTTTGTAATCAGATTGAATCATGAATCCTGCCAGTACTGTCTTCTGACTGTTCAGGAGCAAAGCAGGATGACTTATGTGCATATTAATTGTAGTCGAGCAATCATTTGCAGAAGAATGTTAAGTCAATTCCAAGTAGGTGTGTGCGTGCCGCGTGCACAATCATCAGAAAGTTTTCCCCTAGCGGTACCCATCGGGTTGGCTGTGGAGCCCCCTGGAGTGGCGCCCTTATGGTGGTGAATATAGGTCTCTGCTGACCCGCTGCCTCTTCAGTTCCTTCTTACCACCAGTGACGGTCGTTGGAGCTACTTTGTTCTCTTGCCTTGGGCAAGCTCTTGTCCAACGAACACTTGTTCTTGTATTGTATATAGTTCTACTTAGTGTAGGTTTTCTAGTGTTTTAGTTAGTTAGTTAGCAGATAAGTTTCTGTTGGGGGTTCTCCCCCCCCCCCCCACTCCCCATTTTCTTACTCCCCTCTGGGGACCGGGGCATGCCTCGGTCTCAAGGCTTCAAACCCTGCCGGTCTTGCCAGAAGCCTGTGCCTGGAGGAGATCTTCATGACTCATGCTTAAAGTGCTTGAGAGAAGCCCACCAGACCAACAAGTGCAAGATCTGCAGGAGCTTCTGCCCAAGGGCTAATAAGGAGAGAGACTTTAGACTTAAGCTCCTCCTTATGGAGTTGGCTGTCTGTCCCCAGCCAGCTCAGACCACATCAGGATCCAAGCCCAGCACTTCAGTGCAGAGCACTCTGGCCTCAGTAAGGGAGGCTGTGGTGCCAGTGAAGAACTCTGGATCCAGAAACCCGCAGCACCAACACTCTCTGGCACTGAAGACAAGTTTGGCGACTACTTGGCACCGATCTCACTCGCAAGTGCCGCATAAGAAGCGGAGAAGAGCCAAAAAGGAGCGCTCGCCAACTGTCTGAGCTGTGGAACATGAGGGTGCCTGCAAAGTGCGTCCCACGTCGGGACACTCAGCTCCTGCTCAAGGACAGCCGGTACCATTGATTCCGGCTGCCCAGGGGGAACTGTAGAGTCCAGTCCCGTTGAACTTCCCATGACGGGAGAGCCAAATTGGGGAATTGGACATGCTGTCCACTCCTGACATGTTCGAGACTGCCAGGGACCTCAGAGAGAGCACTCCCCGGAGCTGGCAGAGCCAAAATACTGGCAGCTCCAGCACGTTGCAGGGGGGCCTAGACTATCCAAGGGCAAACGGGCCATGCTACAGCACCAGTCGTCCTCGCCTTGGCACCGATCACCAGCACCATCCCTCATGGCACCGCTGTGGAGACTGAGATCAGACTCGTCCTCAGAGTCGGAGCTGGAGTCAGATGTTTCCAGATGCTGCCGGCACCGGTCTCGTCACTCCAGGCATAATGAGATGCAGCAACTTCCGATGATGCCCTGGCCACCATAGTGGAAGGCACCTGCTCAGTGACCGTTTTGAACCCCATGGGCATATCATCAAGCCCCAGGTCCCTTTCAGTCGCCTTGGACAGATGGGGACCTCCATCTGTTTCCATGGCGAGGGAACCTCCAAGGGGTTCCAAGCCCAGCACCTGGGCCGGCACTGGACCTAGCACCAAATTCGCATCCGGCACCGCATCTGCCACTGCACAGGAAGCTCCTGCATGGGAGGACCTCCGTGAGTTGGAAGGTCAGGAGGACCCCATGCCTATGAGGGCTTCTTCATCCTCCTCCCTGGACGAGGCACTAGTGAGCTCATCTACCTCCTTACCAGCTTTGGACAATAGAGCCCACCAGGAGCTGCTCAGAAGAGTAGCCCAAAATCTGGGCCTGCAAACAGAGGAGGTGTCAGAAGAAATGGACCCTATGGTGGACATTCTGACGCCAGAAGGTCTTTCCAGCATGGCCTTGCCATTGATCAAGACCATCCACACTACTACCAAGTCCCTCTGGCACACACCTGCTTCCATTTTTCCCCGCGGCTAAAGGGGTGGAAAGGAAGTACTTTGTACCTTCTAAGGGGGGTTGAATATCTTTTCACCCACCCTCAGCTGGGCCTGCTGGTCGTGTCTGCAGCCAATGCAAAAGAAAGGCAGGGTCACCAGGGCCCCAGTCCAAACTTTAAAGAGGCAAAGAAGCTGGACCTCTTTGGACGTAAGGTCTATTACACCGGGGGGCTCCAGCTTTGAATCGCCAATCAGCAGGCAATTCTTAGCTGCTACAGTTTTAACTCTTGGAATTCCCTGTCCAACTTTAAGGAGCTACTTCCATCTGACTCCCACTCTGACTTTGGGGCGGCTCTGGAGGAAGGCAGGACTATTGCAAGGACTTCCTTGCAGGCTGCATTAGACTCTGCAGACTCGGCCACCTGTACAATGTCCACGGCCATTGTCATGTGGTACAGCTTGTAGCTACAGGTCTTGGCCTCCCCCCGGTGGTCCAACAGACTATCCAGGACCTGCCATTCAATGGTGCGGGTCTTTTCGCTGAGCAGACGAACTCTAGGCTCCATAGTTTCAAGGACTCTAGAGAGACCTTAAAGTCTTTGGGGCTTCATATGCCAGCCCCACAAAGAAAGCATTTTAAGGCTCAGCCCCCGCCTTGCTTCTACCCCTCTCAGCTGAGGCAAGACTATAACAGGAGACGGGGTAGGAATGGAGTACCATGTAACCCTGGTGCACATGACATTCCTCAGGCTCGGTCTCATTCTAAATGTGGAAAAGTCTACTATAAACCCTACACAGAGGAATAGAGTTCATCGGAGCCCTCCTGGACTCGACTCAGGCCAAGGTTTTTCCGCCCGGAAGCTCGTTTCCTCACCATGAGCACTGTCATAGAGGCTCTTGAGAGATTTCCCCACTATGACGCCACAAACTTGTCTAAAGTTGCTCGGGGATATGACTGCCTGCATGGATGTGGTACAGTGTGCCAGGTTGTGGCTATATCCTCTTCAGGCATGGCTAGCCCGAGTTTACAGGCCAAACCAAGACCACATAGACAGACTGGTCCCTTTTACTCCTAGGGTTCTTGAATCTCTCCAATGGTGGCTCAACCCACAAGCGGTATGTGCAGGAATGCCCTTCTCCACGCCTCAGCTGTCGCTGTCTCCAGTCACAGATGCGTCAGTGATGGGATGGGGGGGCACACCTGGGTGACAGGACACGAGGCCTCTGGTCCCAGGCAGAACTTTCACTGCACATCAACATCAGGGAGCTGCGAGCGGTTCGCCTCTCTTGCCAGATGTTTCAAACCCATCTACAGGGCAGATGTGTATCTGTACTGACAGAAAATACCACAGCGATGTTTTATATAAACAGACAGGGTGGTGCTCGCTCCTCTACCCTGTGCCAGGAAGCCCTCAAGCTGTGCACTTGATACAGTTGGAGGCCTCGTACCAGCATGGCCATGTCAGCACTGGTTCACCACGCTGCTGGACCTGTCATTGGATACGTCCATGACTTTGCCCTTGGTTCCAGACTTGATCACACAGGGCCATGGCCGCCGCCTCCAGCACCCCAACCTAGAGTCTCTCCATCGCACAGCATGGAAACTCCATGGCTGACTCCGCCAGAACTTACCTGCTCAGACTTGGTTAGGGAGGGTCTCCACAGCAGCAGGAAGCTTTCCACTCATGCCACTTATCTGGCAAAGTGTAAGAGATTTTCCATTTGGTCCCTCCATAAAGGTTGCAGTCCTCGATTCCCTTTATCTTGGACTACTTGCTTTACCTGAAGCAACAGGGGCTGGCAGTTTCGTCAGTAAAGATGCATGTGGCAGCAATCTTGGCCTTCCATCAGAGCTCAATGGGACGCTCAGTGTTTGCTAACCCTGTGGTGGGCCGTTTCCTCAAGGGGCTGGACGGACTGTACCCCCAAGTAAAACAACTAATCCCTCCATGGGGTCTTAACCTGGTGCTCTCAAGGCTCATGTGCCCTCCATTTGAGCCCCTAGCAACGTGCTTGTTGCTCTACCTGTCTTGGAAAGTGGCATTCCTAGTGACTATAACATCAGCCAGGGGGGTGTCTGAGCTCAAGGCTTTGATGTCCGAGCCCCCTTATACCATGATTTATAAGGACAAGGTACAATTGCCGCCGCACCCAGCTTTCCTCCCAAAGGTAGTTTTGCAATTTTACATGAATCAGGACATCTTTCTGCCAGTGTTCTATCCTAAGCTACACACCAACTACAGGGAACGCATGCTCCATTCCCTGGATGTTGACAGGCTTAGCCTTTTACATCGAGCAAACAAAGCCATTTAAGAAGTCGGCGCAACTCTTCATCGCTATTGCCGAAAGAATGAAGGGTCTCCCTGTTTTGTCTCAGAGAATCTCTTCTTCTGTCATGGCCTACATCAGAACGTACTATGACCTAGCAAAGATTCCGGCCCCAGCATTGACAGCACACTCCACAAGAGCACAGGCTTCATCTGCAGCATTCCTGGTGCAAGTCCCCATTCAGGACATCTGCAGGGCGGAGACATGGTTGTCTGTTCACCCCTTTATATCGCACTACACCATCACTCAGCAGGCTAGAGATGAAGCTGTGTTTGGTAGAGCCATGCTACAATCGGCAGCTTGGAGAACTCCGACCCCTCCTCTGGGGGTACTGCTTGGGAGTCACCTACTTGGAATTGACATGAGCAATCACTCGAAGAAAAAACAGTTACCTACCTTTCATAACTGTTCTTCGAGATGTGTTGCTCATGTCCATTCCAAGGCCCACCCGCCTCTCCTCTGTCGGAGTATCTGGCAAGAAGGAACTGAAGAGGCAGCGGGTCAGCAGGGACCTATATTCACTGGCATAAGGGTGCCACTCCAGCGGGCTCCACAGCCAACCTGATGGGTACCGCTAGGAGAAAACCTTCCAGTGATCATGCATGTGGTGCACACACACCTATTTGGAATTGACATGATCAACACATCTCGAAGAACAACAATAACAAAAGGTAGGTAACTGTTTTTTATTCCAGGCTGTATTACTGAGCTCTAAAGAAGCAAACCATAGACTTTGACTTGTCAACATCAATTTTCAGTTAAGATTTTCACGTTGTATGTAACAGTCTACTTTCATCGTCATGATTTTTTTAACAAAATCTTCATGTAACATAGTACATGTAATAATATTTACTTCTACATTTTATTACTAATTTTTTTTAGCTCTGGCCCTGTCCTTCGAATCATTCTTCACTGATTTTTTTCTATACTGTGTATTTTGCCATAGCAACAGTAAGTAATAGGGACCTGTGTCTCATCCTGTGAGCATGCTGACCATACTAACCATGAGAATTCACTTAAAATCTGTAAATGACAATATTTTGAAAGTTATTTATATATATATCAATCAATCACATTTGGTAATCCAGTTTTTGAAAAAAAAAATTTATATAAGTATATGTATTTTCTGAATGACAGGCACATATGTTAAACATATTTGTCATTTTTGGATTTTATATATTGCTTGTGTATTGCTGTTTTAAATCTTTCTCCTTCATAACCTGTATACAGTGTTTCTGTATCCTAATACAGATGTGGTTTTTTAAAAAAATTAAGTCTGGTGCTATTTTCACCTAAGGTAACTGCATAATTGCTCAAATTAATCCCTGGTGCAACTCTGACTTCAGCAGAGCTGCACCAGGGATGAATTTGGCCAGGATATCATAATTAAATATACTGTGGGAAATCTGAAGTATGTCAGAGTAACAACAACAAAATGTATTCTGCGTATCTTTTTTTTCTTTTACACATTTTATTCCTGCAACTGCACTGTCCAGATTATGGCTTTTAGTTAATGTATTTAGTATTGAATTATGTTGTAAAATCATGGGAGTCATAGATGGAAAAGGCCTGAGAGGTCATCACATCCATCTTACTATTGCGTGCTTCTTTGTCAAATCAATTCAGTTCAGATTTATTTTTGATGTGTTTTATCAGATAGTCAACACATTTTTTTGTGAATTAGTGTGAATGCTTTGGCCAGTTTGTGTTTGACGTGTGTTTCTGTAAAGGTTCTTACTGCAAGAGTTTACAATATGGAATGTATATTTTTCTTTTGTATTCTTCATTAAGAATGAAGATTCTTCCCTCATAAGACTTGAATGTCCAGATAGTTTCTTTAAGTTTCTCACAGCTGTTCTTTTTAACAATTTAAAAGAAAGCAAACCATTTCCACATACACTACGTGTAGTTTCTGATTATCAGTTTCATTGAGACACTGAATCGTGGCAAGGAAGATTAACCTGAGCTTCCCCACATAAATGACAACTTATTTTCTTCTTGATATCTAATATTTGCTATAAGTAAGGTGCCACAAGTACTCCTGTTCTTATATCAGGAATGACAGCACTTACAGCTCATAGAATAAATAAATATCAAAACTTCAGTGAGTCATCATATTTTGAAAGTTAAAGAAATTAAAAACAAAACTCAAAACCCATCATATTTAATACACGTAAACTAATTAGAATAAATACGTGCTTCATTTTAAACACTATGCCAGAGGGGATTCATTTACGCACTTATTTAGGTCAGTATTTTTCCTCCATCCTCGCTTTGTCATGTTTAAAGGCCTGATGCAATATCCATTGAAGTCAATGGAAAGACCCCTATTGACTTTATTGGGCTTTCGATGAAGTCCTAAATGCTGGATGGTAAAATCTACATTAATTTGTTTGCAAATCCAGACAGACCAATCCCTTTAGTGCTTTAGTATTAATTAAACTTGATTTGCATAAAATATCAGCTCTTTAGATGAGCTGAAACAATTGTTAGTGGCTCACATATTGTTTCATGGAAGGTTTAGCAGATGAGCATAAAATTGCAGCTCAGTCAAGAACTGCAACATCAAGACAAGATGGCAGTTAGCCCTTGTGAAGCTTTAGTTTTTTTTTTAAAACAACTCTATGAAATGTTACAAAAATAAGGGTTCCTGACTTTAGTCTGAAAGAGTCATATGAATTAGTAAAATGGAATCTAGTGATTTATGTGTTAAATTTCCAGTGTATAAAATATACTGATCTACATGAGCACTAAATTGATCTAGTTGATTAAAACAGATTACACACACAGACACACATTTAGCATGGCCATGGACTATGTATAGAGAAATGAAAACTTTTGTCTAAAGATTAATCCTCATTTATAACCCACTTTTTGTTATGCCACGTCATGAAATGTTAAATCAGAAGACTGTGTACACAAGGCAGTATTGTAATAGATAGTGATAATTTTAATAACATTGGACTTTAGAATATTTTAATAAAGAGTAGTCCATTTTAAACATCAAAACCTCCTATTGCAGATTGCTTGATTTGGCATTTAAAGACTGGGATTGGTCATTTGATGATGTTGATGATGTTGATGGTGATGACGATGTTTTTGATTTCTGAAGATGTAAAAGGGTAAATCAAAGTAGTGAGGAATGCATTGTTTGCCTTTTGAATAGAGCATGCTAGTTGGGTTTTGTTTTTCAAAGCAGAAAAAGTATGAGAGATCTCATTTTTAATATGCATTCAAAAATGAGATTTCATTCAGTTTGGAAAAGATCAATTTTCAGAGGAGTCACTTTAACTAAAAATGTGTATTTGCCTTTTACATACGTGAGTTTAATTATAGTTTTCTGTTCAGAAATCATGTCTATCTGCCCCAGTTGAGTGGGAAAAAAGATAACTGCTACTGTCAGAGAATATACTTATAGGAGTGGTAGTACTGCTAACCTCTGCAAACAAACCATTTTTGAGATGTAAAAATAATTGTCACATTTTAATCTTTGACTCACTGAAGATATGTCGGTTTGCAGTAAAAATGCCTTTTTAAAGTGTAAAGTGACTTGTCTATGTCTAGCAGACTTGAAACAAGAGCTTTGCATTGTGTATTTCCTACTAGTGCAATGAAATACAGATTTATGACTTGGCTTTGCTCTGTAGTGTTGTGCTTTTTGGGTTTCTAACAATGCACTTGAAAAAATTCTAAGTAAAATTGCATTGCTAATGCACCGAGCTGAATTCCTTGAATGCTATTGTAAATATAAAGCAGTTCTATTTATAATTAAGTAAAACTAGTTTAACTGAAAATGATCTAATTAGTTTGCAAACCTCCCCCAGCCCCACACCCCTCTGCCCTGCTTCCTGCCCCCATTGCTTCTTAACTATGGGGGGCGGGGTCACTGTATGCGGAGCTGCTCTCCCATCCACCCAACTCCCATGTGTCTGGACTCCCGCCCCCCATACCCAGACCCCCTTCTGAACCTCACATCCTCCCCCACACACATCTGGACTCCCCACCAAGTCCCAGGCCCCCGCATCCAGACCACTCCCTGCTGAGCCCTACACACTTGAAACTCCACCCCAATGAGCCCCACTCCCTGTGCACCTGGACCATCCCAATGAACCATCCAGACCCCCACCCCACCAAGCTCCACTCCCTCAACATCCGGACCCCCCGATGAGCCCCCTACACTCAGACCCCTTCCCCCACACGAGTGCCAGACTCCCTCTGCCGAGCCCCAGCTACCTTCATCTGGACCCCTCCTGCAGAGTCCCATTGTCCCTGCACTCGGAACCCCTCTCCCCAATGAGCCCCTGTATATTCAGGGACCTGGACCCCACCATTGAGCCATGTTCACCCAGATTGCCCCACACAGAATCCTCTCAACCCCAGGCTTGGATCCCCCCACACTAAGCCCCTCCACACTTGGATCCTGCTGGTCTGAGCCTGCCTGCCCACACCCAGTGTGCCAGGCGTGGCGGGGCAGGGCTCCAAGGTGTTTCTGGAGCAGGTCCAGCCCTTGCGCTGTGTCATGGTTAGGTGCAGCCTCTCCGCTGAGTATGTGTCCTGGCGGGGGAGGGGAGCTGCAGGGTGGCTTCCTTCTTCCATGCAGCCTGTGGCCTGTGCTCTCAGCTGCCATGCTGAAGCATCCACAATTATTTATTGACAAATAACATAAGCAGAATTTTAAAATATTTTGCACAGAATTTGTATTTTTTGGTGCAGAATTCCCTCAGGAGAATGCTCAACTAACTGAATTATTAGTATCAGTAAAATGTAATTGTCTTAATCTCAGAATAAGTTTGAAATTGTAGTGCATAGGATACAGTGGTTTTAAATAACATAATGCTATTTAGTGCAAATAAATAGCATTTGTTGCAAGTGTGCAGAAGTGCATATTTAAAATAAAAATTTGGAGCAAATTTCTCTTTTCAGAAGAGGAAGGTCCATTGCCTTTACTGACCAAACCTTTCTTCTTTTTCAGCTAACTGCCTTCTGTGAATGCAGTCACTATTCAAGGTGATAATTTTCTTCTCATTAAAACAAGACTGAAACATGATATCCCAAAATTTATTAAAATATATATATTTTCCTGAGAGACTGTGCTATATATATCAGAGGTTTACAATTTTTTGCTGCAATATAAATTACTAATCTCTGAGGGGTTTTTTATAATCCCTTGGGGTAACTGATCAAATGAGGACTGTTGGTAATAGTATAAGGATACTTTAGGTAACCTTTTAGAGTCTTGTTCCAAAAAAGTTTATCTTGGCAAGACACACACACTACATTTCACAAAAGAACTAAGAAGAGTGAAAATTAAAACTGAAGAAATCCATCTTTCAACTTTGATAGAGAGATGCCACCAGCATGTTTGCCGGAAAAGAAGGCGGGAAAGATCCACCACAGTGGTATAGACTGCATCCTTAAGAAGTGACCATTATACTGTGTATATATATTGTACTGTAATACTGCAAAAGGGTTTTAAAAAAACTTTCCACTTTATTTTTTTATGCATATTAATCAGATACCATTACTTACTGCAGTTGCAACTATGCACTTGTGTAAAGCCATAATGTTGAAGTTAATATCTTTCATACATGTTTATCAAAAGCTGCATGTCATTGTTGAGCAGCTAGTATAATGAGATGTTTGAAGTACATACTCATTTCAATTATTTCATAATGGGCAGTCCTATTTTACCTATCTGAATGCCTTAATTTAATTTTTTCAAGGTCTATGCCCATTCTCTGTATTTAAGGAAAAAAGAATGTTTACCAGCTCTTAGGATACAAATTTGCTTTGTGGCAGAAAAAATAGTGCACTATTTTTACACACAATTATATCAATGTCAGCCTATTTTGAATGTATATTGATTGGTTTTGGGGTGGGAGGGAGTATTGGTTACAGAAACAATTACTGATAGTATTGAAACTAATATAACTTTCATGTGTACATGTAACTTTTCATCCAGTCCTTTTTACAAACCTCAATATTAGTCATTGACTTTATATTACCCTTATTAAGTGCTATGAAACTTCATTTTGCCTTGTTTTGCGTACTCTCCTACATGTGTTTTTATTTCTGGAAAAAAAAGTCTGTGACTATTTTTACATTTTCACAGTACAATATCCAAGGACTGTCACAAACTTTAAAGAAAACTAAAACAGACTGTAGATGTATTTTAAATTTTTGAATCCAGTTCTCTAGCACATAGCCTAGGCATAGAAAAATATTTCAGTAGTGTGTTTTGAGAACTTATAGCTGGGAATAAAGGGCCTCAGAGGCACTTAATCTGATTTTTTTTTTTATCTTGGACTTGTACAAAATTATAATTTATGTGGGCTCGTTCATGCTGTGTTCATAATTATCCCAGAAAATGCATGTTTTATACAACTACAGGATGCTATGTTAAACATATTGACAGTAAAACAAACAAACAAAATATTTAGCCTCCTACTTGGTCTCTTTTTTTATATATATATATATTTATATATTGTGTGGTAGTGTGATAATTAAAAATATGATCTAACATTTCAAGGAAGGAAGACATTTCACTTGATCTTTTCTTTGGGAACAGTGTTGAGATGTTCAAAGGATAGGACCATGACTTGTATAACACTATCATGAAGAGTGGACTTAGAACCACAGAAGTATTGAAAATGAATGTAGCTACATTGTATTAGCGATAATAAAATGTAACTGACCCAGTCTGCATTCAGTTTTATATTTATGCATTCTCAACCTAAAATGTTTGTGCATTCTTAAACTTAAAACTAAAATGTATATATCATTTTAGTTAAAGTATTAGCCCAATGCACAGTAAAAGCTGTGTATCCTTTCCCTGCTTGTTGTGATTTACTGAAATAAAGCATATTTTAGGTAATGCATATTTGCATACAAAACAAAAATTTTAAAATGTATACAATAAAACTGTTTCCATTCACTGAAAGCATAAATATTTTATATAAAAGATTTTGTTACATTGTGGGAAGTTCTATCCTGTTCTGAATTGGAGAATATATATATATATATATAAAATAAACTATCTGAGTAAGGTAAAATAGTTCCTGATGTTGACAAAGCTGGTAATTAATTGTAATATTTATACATAAAAGGCAGCAATTGTCATGATCGTGTGAAAATGAAATCTGTCATTTAAGGGGAAAGTGTAAAGAAATCTATCTAAGACCAGAAGGAGGTCCCTGGCAGCACAGCTCCCATGACAACATGGTAAGCAAGGCCTAGGAGCTGCTTGAGGCCACAGCCACTGCAATGTCTCCACGTGGATGGCCCCAGCCTCCCAAGAATCCCTAGGGATCTGCCAAGTTTGGAGTGGCTTTTCTGTGGAAGGAACAATACCCCACTCCAAGCATCCTGTTACAGGGAATCTCCACAAAGAAATCATCCTGGGGATTTCCTCATAAGAAGTTACTTCATGTGGCTTTTCATATAGGAGGGGATAATATGGCCTCTGAGAGATAGTATTTTTATAGTTTAACCTTAAAAATCATTTGTGAAATATCCATCCTCCAAAGAGAGAATATACTGTGATTACCAGCCTCATCTTTGAGATGTGTATGTGTTTGCATGTACAGTACACAATAGTTGTTTGTTACATAGACAGTAAATTGTACTTAGTTTTGCCCTTGCAAGTAACTGATGTTACTGTGGAACTCCCAAATTATTCCCTGTACTAAGGAATAACACTAATTATCAGGGATCTTAGAAATCCGTTTGCCATGGAAAAATGTGGTATTTACATTTTTACAAAGACTCTTTAGTTTTTACATTTTGTGAAAAAATAAAAACATAGAGTGAACTCCATTTATCTAAGTCTCCATTATCCAGCTCTCTGTATTAACAGAACCACCAGGGGCTGACAACATCAGGCAGCTGATGGTTTGGTTAATACGGACAGCTGGGTAGTGGAGGTTTGGATAAACAGGGTTCTACTGTATATCAGTAAAACATTGTGTTCAACTGCTACCTATATGTATTGTGGCTAGGGAAACTGAAGTTCAGCATTTCATTTTAACTGCAAAAAAATAGATTTGGGGTTTTTTTATTGGAGAATTTTGTTTTTTATCATGGAAAACTAGGATGCCTGCTAAAAATGTAAACTGACATGCAAAATTATAAAGATTTTAATTACAATCACTGTAGACGTACTTGCATATCAGCTTCCTTTTCCTTTGGAAGCTTGCTTTGTACATTCTGTTCACAATCACACTTCTCCATAGCCCATGTAGCATCTGTTTTATTCAGAATTGGGATAGCTCATCCTTTAGTTAGTTTCAAAAGTACTTGCCAAGACCATGTTGTTTGTTCTACTAATTCTGACAGTCGTTGCAAACTTGACTTTCTTTTAAAAGCATTTCTCTATGAACAAGATTAAGTGATTAAGACACAACATACAGCAGTCGCTTATTTATTTAATAAAGGCTACTGCCATTGGCATAATGTAAAGTGGAGCTATGGTAGGTTATATTTGTTCACAATATTTGTTTGGAAAGTTTGTTTTGCCATTGTTTAAATTCTTTCTGGTGAACTCCTACATCAGGCTCTCAAGAACATTGTTGGGAATAAAAGGACCTGGGTAGTCTGAAATTAAAGACCAGTCCCACTGAGGGTATGTCTGTACTGTAATCACAGGTCTGACTGCAGCTCCAGCCAACATACCCGCACTAATGTTAATCTAGCTAGTTTGGGTCCCAGAAGAGCTAAGTCCGTGCAGGGTGCTTAAACCCATTTATAACCCTGGTAGTTTGTCATAGGGCTAGCCCACACTGAAGCTTGTACTGCCATGGCTGCGCTGCTCCAGGACCTCGGTTAGTTAGATTACAGCTAGCTCAGGTATGTTGCCTCAAGCGGCGATCATGCCTAGTAACTGCAGTCTAGATGTACCCTCAGATTCCCTGTGTGAGCTCCAGTGGCTGGCTATTCTTCTTCCTGATTTGAGTAGAGGCAAGTAATTGGCAGGTTTTCTGGAAATGTTTCTTTTGGCCTTGGGTAAATACTGGCAGCCAGCAGTCTACAGAATACAGGGAATCTTGATTGTCACAATTCAGGACAACAGCACGTGTAACTCCCCTCAATGGTCAAGCAAGCGCACCCACTTTCAGGCTCCTAACACCCCGGTCATTGCCCGTCTTGGGTGGAGACCTGCTTGTCTCTCTTCTGACTGGGGTATTTCCAGGCTGCAGTGTTCCTGGCTTTCACTGTATTAATCCCAGCAGGCTGCCCAAGTGCACCTGTTTGCTTTCTCTTGAGAGACTGATGCGAGAGTGTCAGCAATTATAAATTACCACAAAATAACTTTTATTTGATTCTTTAAGGTAAAACCACTACTGAGTAAACAGTAAAAGAACCTACAGACATGCTACTAATCTTACCAGAGATCAGCTCTACCCTAACATGGGCTCTTGCTGGAGCAGTCCTTCCAAACCTCACCTAAGGGGTTTCTTTTGTGATCACAAGTTCATCACAGCTTCAGCTCAGAACAAGCACACTCATAAGTTTTGTTCACCCTTTATTCTGTTCAGGGGACTTTTGATCTGGAGTTTCCAGGACCAGGTAATTAATTTTCATCCTCAGGGCACAGTTTCAAAAGGGGGTATTCAAAGTGGGTCATTTGCATTCCCTTACACTCAGGTATTTCCTAGGAAATCTGCTTCACATGTATTATTTCAAAAAGCCCTTGGAAGTTCCTAATACTTGCCAGAGATTGCATTAGTCAGTCTCCTACAGAATTTAAATATATATAATTCCACAATAACACATATGCAATTGCATTTTTAATACAATGAACCCCAAAAGTATTAAAGCTCGTTATATAAACAACTCAATTCAGTAAGGTTTATTCAGGATATTGCAGGAATGTCAGCCTGTCACACTGATTATCTTGGCGAACTCTCAATACCTCCAATTTATGGAGGTGCTTCATATATTTGGAGCTACCTCTTTGCATTCTAAAGTCCAGTGTCCCTGGGGACAAAAGTGGGGGGATTATTAACACCATGTGTCACCTGCTAAAGTTTGTCTACATAGTACAGCAAAGTGCTGTAGAGGAGTGTGATAGGTAGAGTGCTCTAAGTCCCCCACGTAAATACTACTGGTGTGCTCTAACAGATACCTAGTTCACATTAACATAATTGGGTCTACACTGGGTAATTAGGGCAACACATTTGTGTACTCTACAAAAAATACTCCTCAGGCGTACTCTGCAACAACATGTAGATAAGCTCTTAGAGATTAAAGCAGCAAATTCCAGTTTACCTGCTTAGATTTACAGGAATCTGTTGTTACATGTAGCTCTCAAGAAACTGGGAGGAGATGGAACAGCACATAACAAAGAAAATAATTAAAATGGTAGTTACCAGCATAGCAAGCATAATGGTGGAGCTGGAAGACTACCTCGCTTCCACTGACTTCCATATCTTCATGGTCCTTCACAAGAAGTAAGTGACATTCAGTCTAGTGGCTCCAAATCTTCAATACATTTTTTTTCTTTAGCTCCATATGCACTGGCAGGAAGAATGACTGGATAGTAATGTTCCTTCTGAAAAAGGGGATTGCAATCATGCCTTGTGCAGAGGACTAGTTAAATGGAGGCTCCTCTCAACTTGCAGTCGCATCCAGCTCTGGAACTTTTTCAAATCTTGGACTGATTGTGATGTATCAAAGAACCTAGGAGTTGATCTTAACAGTGGATAAGTAAGTTTTATCAGGTGAAATTCCTCAAATGTGAATCTGTGATATCCTGCAGAAAGCCTGTTCTGTCCTGTGGGAATGCTTTTTTCTATCTTCTTTAGAGCTCATCTCCCTGCTTGGAAAAGAGTCTCAGTACTCAGCAATCACTATTGCCACAGTGGTCAGGGAAGGAGAAGATATCTTGGGACATTGTGTGGCTCAAGGAGAATAGTCTGTAACTCCCTTACAGATATTTTAAAACTTGGAGGCTTCCACAGTCAAATACAGGTTTGTTTTTTGTTTTTTTTTAACTGACTCAGGACATTAGAGTTTGGATGGTTTTGTGACCTTATTCATCTACATAGTTTGTGTGATTATATAATCCAATCTAAATTGGGTTTTTAAGACTATAATTTGAAAATACGGATTCTTTGTCATGTTTGGACATGGCCTAAGATTTTTGTAAGCAGAATGGGCCTGTTTTCTTCATACACTTCTTTAACAGAAACAGAACTTCTGGTTGGGTAGATTTGCAAACTTGGCTTTCAGCATGTCATGACTTCACAACTCTAAGAGATTTTCTTGAGCTGAGATATTTATTTGGAACAGAGTCAATTATTCCCAAGAATGGGTTTTGAATTTAATTGGTAGCTGGAGATTCATGTTCAACTGCAGGGAATACAATCCAGACAAATGTGTTAATAGTTGGTCATTAATAACATGTTGATCAATATGGCATCTCCAAAGACAGTTTAATGAATCCCCACCCTGTTTTTCTCTTTCATATTTAGTATATTTATATTTCAGGGGTGGGCAAACTTTTTGGCCTGAGGGCCACATCTGGGTATGGAAATTGTATGGTGTGCAATGAATGCTCACAAAAATTTGGGGTTAGGGTGCAGGAGGGGGTGAGGGCTCTGGCTCTGGCTGGGGGTACGGGCTCTGGGGTGGGGCCAGAAATGAGGAGTTCAGGGTGTGGGAGGGGGCTCTGGGCTGCGGCAGGGGGTTGAGGTATGTGGGGGAGGTGAGGGCTCCAGCTGGGGGTGCGAGCTCTGGGGTGCAGGAGGCGGCTCCGGGCTGGGACTGAGGGGTTCAGAGGGTGGGACGGGGATCAGAGCTGGGGCAGGGTGTTGGGGTGTGGGAAGGGATTGAGGTGCAGGCTCTGGGTGGCGTTTACCTCAAGTAGCTCCCGGAAGCAGCGGCATGTCCACCCTCCGGCTCCTACGCAGAGGTGAGGCCAGGCAGCGTGGTGCGCTGCCCCTGCAGCTCCCATTGGCTGCGGTTGCCAACCAATGGGAGCTGCATGGAGCGGGGCAAGCCCCTGACCCCTCTTCCCTGGAGGAGCTGGAGGGCCTGATTAAAATGTCTGAAGGGACGGACTAGTGTAGTCTCTTAATTAGAAAAATTATTTTAAAAAAGACAAAAACAGGCATATTGATTCAATTTTTCCTTCCAAACACTCATGGCTCCCCCATGAACCCTTTGTAGCTCCCTAAGGGGGACCCATGACCCACACTGAACTAGGAGATACTTCTCTTCATTATGGAGGTGGAGGAAGTTGTTCCCCAGAAAAACACATGCCTCTACAAATAATCCATTACTAATCCCCAAATCATCCCATATCATAGTGAGCTAGTGGTGGAAGTTCCAAGACATCTGATTGTGGGAGCTCTCTAATGCACCGCTGTTGAAGGAAAAAAGACACAGCATGATGCTTCCAACACTGAGGTGTTAAACATGTAGATAAATATGTATGTATAATAAATGTTCAGTTTTCCGTGTGTGTATGATGGCAAGATCAAGACAAATGTCATAAAAGTTGCTTTTTTTATTGCAAAAATGGGACATATTATTAAAAATCCAGTGTAAGATATCTAATATTAACAAAAATAGCTGAAAATGACATTTTTCATGTGCTACTATAGAACAGAAAAACTGATGCTTCTTTACACATTTAAGTGGGTTTTATGCAGTTTTTACTTAGTAGGAAAAGATTTTTTAAATACTTTTTTAAATAGTCACACTTTGCACAGCCAACAGAGAAACTTTTGAAAATTTGTACAGACTGTTTAAAGCTAAAAATCTACCTTTGCATTTGCTCCATTAAGTCAATGCCAAGTAATTGATTTTGAAATATAATGAAAGGCATTAAAAATACCTGTAGGGTTGGCAAAAATACTTTAATATTATGAAGTTACTGTAATTTATGGAACTGGGGGTCCTGATCCTGCAATCTGATCTATGGAAGCAGACCCTCAGGCTCACATTGAAGGTACATGGGTCTACTTCTGTGGATCTAATTGCTGGATTAATGCCTATGATTTCACACACTGGGGTGAAATCCTGATCTTGTTGAATTAAATGGAAGTTTTGCCATGGGACCAGGCCTTCATCCCCTAGTGATCAATAGACTAAATCAATAACGGTGTAGAAGCTCTTTTGAAAAGAGGATGCTTTTTTTACCTGAAGAACGTAATTTTGGGAGAAAAGAAGGCAAGCTACATGTCAGAATAATATATAACAATTGCTGGTTGGAAACATTGTAGTATTAATTCCCAACAGACAAATGTCACAAGTCACTGCTAATAATTACGCAAACATCTCTCTTTTAATAAACCTGATATTTTGCTCCAAAGCACGTTATGAGTGGAATGTAAAAGTAAAACCTCAAGTACATCATTTGCATCTTACAACCCAGAAAACTTGCAGAACCACATAACAGAAGGAGTTACGTCAGATTCTATTAGAAAGTAGGTGAGCCCATATGAGAGACAGTTTGCCTATGGTGGTGTAATGTCCTGCACCGAGGTGAGTCATCAGCAGTGGAGATCGAACCTGGCATCATTGGGATCTTAAAGCAGAAGCCTCTAGTGCCTGAGCTGTATGTTCGCTAAGACTGTAGCGGGCTCCTTGAGCTGGAGTACTGGCCCTTTAAAAAGGAGCAGGCCTAATCCACCTGTGCCTGGATAACTGCCTTCTAATGGGACTGGAGAGGAGACACCTGGTCTATAAAATGGGTCTGGCAGAAGTTTGGAAAAGGAGACAATAAGGGGCAGCTGGGATCTGGTAGAAGGTCCCTACAGTGAGAGTGAGCTGCTGCAGTTCCCCAAGGAAGCAGTAGTGAAGAGCTGATGATGGAAGAGAGCTGGAAAAAGCTCAGGGCCAGAGAGCAACAGAAAAAAATTACCCACTGAGTTTGAGCCAAGCGAGAAGGTAAATCCAGACAGGCCAGTGTTCCAGTCAAGGAGCTGGGAAAGCTCTGGGCCAGGAGAGCAGTGGAAGTAAGTTTGCTTGCTGACTCTTTGAGTTTGGTGGGGAGGAAGGGTCAAGGGACTAATCCTGAGCTGGGGGAGAACCCAGGGTTGGACTCAGAATTTAAGCCCAGGATGGGTGGTCCTTAGTTATCTTGCACTTTCATTAAGCCACTGCCGGGGGGACGGGAATGGAGCTGGAGGGTTCTCAGCAGCTGCAGTTCCCAGCAAGCCCTGAAGGAAGGAGGTGGTGTATGGAGTTTCTTGTATGAGTCTGGAACCCAGCATCAAGCTGTTTCTCCCTCTGGATCTCTGGAGGGTAGGGAGTGTGGGTGTCTGGATTGGGGGCCCTGCGACTGGACTCTGGGGGGAGAGATGTGAGTGTCTGGGGCGTGCGTGTCTGGCCCTGCAGCTGGGCCCTGGGGGGATAGGGAGTGCAGGTGTCTGGACCAGGGTGGTGCCCTGGCCCTGGTGGGGAGGCGGTGTGGGTTTCTGGCTCTTGGGGGTGGGGGGTATGGTGTCTGGGCTGGTGGGTGCCCCCACTGGGCTCTGGTGGGGAGGAGTGCAGATGTCTGGGCTGGGGGGAGTTGTGTGGGGTGTCTGGCCCTGTGGCTGGGCTCAGGGGTGGAGGGGGCAGAGAAACAGAAACTGGGTTGTCATAGGGGTTTTTTAACTCTCTACTCCTGGGGGAATCTTTTTTGTCATCTGTATTGGTACCGACATAGTTGCTGACAGGTATTTTGAAATAAATTACCAAAATAATTGAAACCGGCGTGATTATATAATGTTGTTTTAACAAATAAAATATGCAGAATTTTAAAATATTGTGCACAGAATTTTTAGGCACAGAATTCCGCCAGGAATAAAAACCAGAGGAATCTACATAGTACAAAATATGGAAGAAGAAGAAGAAAAAAGCCCAGAGAAAATATCAGGTACCACTGAAACCTGTCTTAAATGACCAATAAAATTGACTTCTAATAAAATATGCTTTGTTAAGTAGTAGTAATTGTAATAAAACATAAGCAATGTTGTACTTAATCTTTTAAGGGATAATATGAGGCAGGTGGCATACAGAAGGCTGCCTGGACATGGAGGTTTCTTGTTCAGGTTCTACTGTATTTTTTGGTCCAAAGTGTTTGACATATGTTGCAGCTGGAGAGAAGCTGTCATCTAATCAGTCTTTTCAGTCTTCCGGTAACGCAATATTGTGGCTGTGACCCATATATTAAGAACCAGCATGATTATGAAACGGACTAGAACTAAGAAGGAGAAAAACATTCAATTAATAAAATGTCATAAGCATGAATGCTAACATTAACTGCTGCCATTTCCACAGGATACAATAACTTGTTCACAAAGTTTTACTAATGTACAATCTGAACAGTTTACCTTCCACAACTCCTTAATGGACTGCCTCAAAATACTGTGTTAAGGAACCTGTTTGTCAGACATCAAAAATTCTGAAAATAATTTCTAGGTTTGTGTTTTGTTGGGGAGGGTGGGGGAGGAGAGAGGGGAAATGAATTTGGCAGCTGTATCCTCACCTGCTGAATGGTGATTTGTTAAGTAATACCCAGAATTATTTTAAAAATAAATACATCTATATTCCTTAATGTAAATCTGCTTCTTTGAATCACTTTGATATTAAAAATGAACTTGCCCTGTATGGCAAGCTTAATAAATCTGGTTTAAATTCACACAATGTATATTTATTTTTTTTCATCACCTGCATCTAACAGGAGCATATAAACATATGTAATATTCTATTTAAATAACTGTCTAAGTTCAGGCTTGAGGTATTTTTTTTCTAACAGTAAGCATTTATTGGTAATTGACAGAGTTTAATAGGCAAAAATCTGACACAAACTTGAAAGAAACAATGAGATTTTCTCAATGTCTTGATTACCTTAAGATTTTTTTTTTTGAAGTAAGGCTACAAAAACTATTTGAAAAATCAAAGAAGCAGTTTCTTTGTTCACCCAACACTGCACATGTGTATCTGTCCCATTTGTTCCATTTTAGGAAATTAAACAATATACTGAAATATACAAAAAAAAACTTTTCTAAGAGCTGGTGCTATTTATAAATACACTATACCGCATGCCACTAAATATGGAGTAACCAAGAACAATAAGGGAAAAAACAGTGTGAGCTTTCAACCCTCAAACAGTTGACAGGCCACATTTTTGTTTTAAGTCCAAATGTCACTGCTCCCATCTGTTTTTCATTGCGCTACATTTTGGTGCAGTTTATGGGTACTAATGTCCTTTTAAAATTCACTCTGGTTAATAGGATGGAGCAGTTTTCCTTTGCTCATTCTGGTAAAACACTGAAAATACTGACTTACTCATTTCCATTGTCTAAAACTGCTTTCTACCATGTGAAAATTTAGTCATTTTCCACTGACATTTTGGATTGTACTACTTTGAGCAGTTGAAATGCCAACAACAGGCAGGGTCACTTTCCCAAATGCACTGTTTTTTGTCGTGTCCATCTCCCCCTCCCCCCACGGTAAAAGGCTGATTTTAAACATCCCTTTTTTATAATGAATTTATTCTGTCTAACGTGCCCATCACATGGTATCTGAATTCCATGTGTTGTCAGCCAATCTCTTACTTGACTACACTTGTTGGTGACAGCATGACAGCAATCTACATTACTTTCAGCCAAATGTAAGTTTCATTATTCATGTACTTCCTTCAAATGTTAAACTAGTACAAATAATTTAAATAGTTTTACAGTTCTTGAATAAGGGTGGGTTTTTTTAAATACACAAGTCTACCAGTGAGAGAGAAGCAGCTGTTTCTGATATCTTATCCATTTGGGAAAAGTCACTACTCAATTACCATGTGTTCCAACAGAAAAGGGATTTTTGTTTTTCCTTTACGCAGGCGTTTCCATAATTAAGCAAAATTTTTTATCTATTTTTTTCTCTGAGGAGAAGCTGCCTTTTAAACTGCCAACATTCTCTATGATGAACACATATCGATTTTTCTTCCCATCGTCTTCCCCATGGGTGTTAAATTCCTAGCCGTAATAATAGCCCTGTGCTGTTTTCTCAGCAGTAATCCAGTTCCCTTGCTGGAATAAACCACTCAGCTACATAGTTTATTCTACTGAGAACCGGATAACTGCTCACAAAACAGGACAGGCTGCTGTTATCTTTGGATAGCGAGGCAGTGAAGAAATGAAGACAATTTCATATATTACTCACCCATAAGATCATTTGTGGTCATTACAGTTGTAACTATTCTTGCTGTAAATTAAAGGAATTGTGGTTAATATGCCAGGGAAGATCTGCTGATGCATCTAACTACTAAAAACAATGAAACCTCTGCTTTGCAGTTAAGAGAAAAATCAAGCAAAAAAATACCACACAAATATCCACATCTTAAACGTACCCCCCACTTACTTTAGCCTCAACAATGAAGCCCCAACCCTGAGCTCGCTTTTTCTTTTCTTTTTAAGAGTTCATTTGAAAGTAATAAAACAAAATGATGATATAGTTGGAACTTTTCTAAATTTTCAAATGGAAAAATGTTGCCACCAAGTAAGCCGTGGCAAAAGCTTATTGCTTCTCTTACTTCTTATTTACCATTTTCTTCTCTCTTTTGGTGGCTGATCTCAGTCTGTCAGCTGGCTATGAATTTCTATATCAAATTGCCAGTTAAAAACTAGAGCAAAATTTCACCAGTTTACAGTATTGGAGAATTTATATATGCCCATATGTCTCTGTCCATGTCTCTCTCACGCTATACACAAGATTAATTCCCTCCACTGCAGGAATTTGAGTGAAATTCCATGGGCCTGTATAATGCTTGAGGTCAGACTAGATGATCTTAATGGTCTCTTCTGGCCTTAATCTTTTGATCAATATCATGTCTCACAATGGGAGTGATCTGACACAATATCTCTATTATAAAATATTTTAGTAAGTTAAAAACAAATTGAGTAAAGATCAGAAGCTATAGCAGTAATTTTCTAAAAGAGTTAAATACAAGACATAATTGCAAAAGACAATTCTAATTAACAGTTGTAGCAGGCCCTTTTGTATGAACTGCTACCAGGAGTTGGCTAGAATAACTAGCCTACACACCAGAACCCTATAGAAGTTATTGCCTGGATTTAGGAACATGCTTAAGTTCATTCCTGTTCATGACATGACATGACTTAATGTTTAACAAATGTTTCTAAATGTTTTCCTGAATTAGTGCTATGTGTTTAAGATTATTGGTGGGAAATGGCTTGAGATCCTTTCATTTGATCCTTTAAGACGAGAGCTTCTTTCTAATGAAATACAGAATTATATGTAAATCATTTATTTAAATGAAGAAAAAAGTGTGATTTTTGGCTCCATATTATGTTTGATCAGTGATGTTCCAATACTGTCAATTATCTGGTATTACAGTAATTAACTAATGGAAAGTACTAGGATGTTAAGTTGTGAGGACAAAATAAGAAGACAATTGCAATGCATATCAGCTACAAATTTGATATTTTTCGAGCCTGGATTTTCAATATTTTTAAGGACTGAGACCCTTTCTGCATAAAAGTAACAGAGATGAAATATCATGCATAAAAGAACCTGTTCTCTTAAAGAAAGATAACATTCAAATCTGGTCAAACAATTAAACGTAGGGCAATATCCTGACTAGGTTGAAGTCAATGGCAAAACTCCCTTTGGTTTCAATAGGGTCAGGATTTCATCCTTACTTTCAGACAATACACTGGACCCTCGCTAGAACGCAGGATTTGGGATCCATGCACGGTACCACATTAAAGCAGGGACCACATTAAAATGAATTGCAATTAAAATACACCACTACCTCGATATAACGCCACCCAATATGACACGAATTTGGATATAACGCGGTAAAGCAGCGCTCTGGGGGGCGGGGCTGCTCACTCCGGTGGATCAAAGCACGTTCAATATCACACGGTTTCATCTATAACGCGGTAAGATTTTTTGGCTCCCAAGGACAGTGTTATATCGAGGTAGAGATGTAATTAAATTTGGGATCCATGGCCGCAACCACATTATATGCGAATTTGCGCTATATAGACGCATGTTCTAGCGAGGGTCCAGTGTAATATAGAAAGCTACCCTGGGGAAGATTCAGATTTACTATGGGTTTGACAAGGCCTCTTGCTGCAGATACAGATACGTTAGGAACAGTAATGGCTTTGCGGCGGTCACTTTATTATACAAAACCCAATTCATGTTGCTTACTTGCACATGTGTATGCAGACATACTCCAGGTCAGGGCACTCACTTGTCCGGAATCTCTTGTCTGCCACAGACACCGCAGCTGAGCAAATTTACTTGCTGCACTGATTAACGTACACAAATTCTGCAGAAAAGGATACCAAAAAAAAGAAAAGGACAGCTGTTTCTAGTTCCATCTAATAAGAAAGTATTTAGCTTAGGCCTAAAATGTATACTTTATTTTTTTCTTTTTTTTTTTAAAGTAGAAATACTTTTGACATTTAAAAAAAATGCCTTCATTGGTTGCATCCCAAACATTACAGAATCTTACTAAGAAACTATGAAACAAAGTGAAACTGACCAGAAACCAATTGGTCTAGTTTTGTGGTACAGGCTCTAAGAGAAATATAAAACGTGAACTGTAACAATTACTGCATTTGGTGACTGCAACTTAAAACAAAAGTTACTTTTAAACTAAGTGTGCTCCGTGGGGTAGTGGAATGTTCTCAAACTATTAATAGAGATGAGAGACAAAGCAGTACTTGGAAACTGCTCATTCACAGCTCATAAGAGTTCATTTTCAAAACACCTTCCAGAATAAATTATAAAATACAGTGGAACCCTGTTTACCTGATCTAACTAGGACTGGGGCCAGATCGGATAATCAAAAATTCAGATAAACAGGAGAATGGGCAAAGAGCTTTCTATCCATTATTTTAAGATGCAGAGTTGCTTTTAAACTAGCTGACCCCTCTGGGAAAAGCATCTTATCTACTTACAAAATACATAAACCCTTATTTCTTGTAAACAATGTTTCGTTCATTTATTAACAAGAAAACTAACATGAGCTTTTAACAAGCTGTCAGCCTGAGCCCTGCCAGCCGGGCTGAAGCATCAATTTCCCATATTCCTCTGCGTGTGCTGGTGATTATACGGAGAGCCGGATAAAGGCAGCTCAGATAAATGGGATTCTACTGTATATAAAAAGAATTAAAATTGTTTTTCACTGATAAATGGAGCTATGAAAGGGATGACATATATATGGGGACACTTGCAACTTAAGAGCTACTACTTACCATGGCCAGGTCTATTATCCATTTCTGCAGAGTTAGGAAGTACCATCCTCCCACAAATCTTACCTTGGGTTAAGTTTCATAATGCTTAGAGTTATGTGGGCACCTGAACACTTAAGAATCTGTAGGTCAGGATATTAGCTATGTTTTCCTAATCTCACTGAAAATAGAAGATACTCTTGCTGAAACAGGTTCTATAGAGAAAATATAATGTTGTAAAACAGTTTTGAGTAAAACAAAGTTAATCGGATCAGCAGTGGTCCCAGGATAGCTCTAGAAGTAAGCAGAGGTGTGAAGCATGTCAGCACTTCACTAGCAATCACTGTACCTCCCAGAGGCTAATTCAAAAGATGGAGCCCTTGTGGCAGGGTCCTGGGGACAACAGAGCAGTCCTCATACACTCCCCTTCCCTGGGGGATGTTGGAACTGAGGGCTGGATTTTCACCAACGCCTTGTCAACTCTAGGAAATTGACTGGAATAACTATTTAAGAATAAACTAGTCTGTAATAGCAATTGTAGAATAGCTCCCTGTGTGGACATTACTCTGGAATAAAAGTCACTCTTCTGGAATAATTACTTCAGTCACAAACCTGGAACTTTGATTCTGTAAACATTTAGGCACATGCTTAACTTTAAACACATTGGTAGTCCTGTTGAAATCAATCAGGCTATTCATGTGAATAAAGTCACATACACCTCTACCTCGATATAACGCTGTCCTCGGGAGCCAAAAAATCTTACCGTGTTATATCGAACTTGCTTTGATCCGCTGGAGCGCGCAGCTCCCCCTCCCCCCGGAGCGCTGCTTTACCGCATTATATCCGAATTCGTGTTATATCGGGTCACGTTATATCGGGGTAGAGGTGTACCTGGTTAAGGTTCAGGACCATAATTTTCAATATTTTATAGCAGTTTTGTAAAATTCAAATAAGTTGCTCTATCAGTAGCAGCATCTTAAAAATCCACTGTGTTGTAATTTATTTATTACAAATTTTAATATAATGTTGCAATAGCACAAGTCTGCAGGTAGCAGCAGGGTGAAATTAACAATACTGTTTTACTGCTGCTATTCAAAACCCTAGGAATAGTAGTGAAATTGTCAAGAATAATGTCCATCCTTAAAGCAGCAGCAAGTGGCAGCACTGGTTACCCACGTGTGAGGAGGAGCCAAACAACAACAAAAATGGGAGGTGCAGGGTAGAAGAAACCCACCCATCCGCTGCCCTGCATGATCCTGCCAGGAGACTCTGAGGGAGGAGCACTACAGAGCTTCCCTAACAGCAACAGCCAGAAGACTTGGAGCTCTTGGCGGGGAAGATAAGATAATAAAAACCCAGGACCAAACCACCTCTCTTTCTGCCCTCCAGAAGATAGAGCAGGTGGAGTTTCACATTTAACACATACCTGCAGACTGAAGCTGTTAGGAAAGATGGAGCCCAAAGACAGTATGCTGGTGTAAATCCCAGCCCTCTCCCCTTCTGCAGCAGCAGGAATGGCAGGGTCGTCACCTTCTCAGCAGTCACTACTGCCGGTGGTTCCCCCACCCTCATTATCTCTGGTGGCTGTCTGATAATTTTCTCAAGCCCTGCTCCAAAGCGTCCAGTGCCAAATGTAAACCCAAAGCTGTACATCTTTTCAAAGGAGCTTCTAAAAGTCACTGTTGACGTAATGTGTGTAAAAGAGTTACAAGAAGCTTAATATTTTCCATTGTACGTATCTGACACAAATGTAAATTATGAATTAGTCTCATTCCTCCTCAGTTGTGGGGCCAGTAAAATCAGTTACCAATGTAGTTTATGCTGGATAAAGGGTTTTACTGGGATCTAAGAAAGTTGCATGCAAATAAGAAATGCACGTTAAAAGGTGGCTGAATATGGTTTTCAATGGCAATAGGAGATAAAATGCTTAGTCTTCTGTCTAAGAACTGCTCGAAGTGCTGTGTAAACAGAAACAAGTAGACATCAAAGGATACATGACTATGTAAGGCAAAGCTTGCTTCATGTTGCCACTGTAATGCAGAACAAAGAGCAGGAGAATGACATCTGAAAGAAAAGTTCAGTCATTACAGCTAGGAAGTCAGGGACAAGGTAGAATATAAAACAAGACAAAAGTATTACCTTGTGCAATTAGGATGGGGTACTCCAGATAAGTCTCTAGGGGGTAACTGTAGTAACTCTGGTATCTTAGAAACACAAGGAAACTAAAAGAGAACAAAATTGAACAGTTTGTTTGCCCACAGAGACTATAACAAGATAGGTTCATTGACAATTTCATTTTAAAAACCTGTCTGTTGTGGGAATGCCCAAATGCCACAAGCAGAATCCAGGTCCCATTGTGCAAACTGTACATTCAGGAAGACAAAGTCCTAGGCCTGAAGATCTTGCAGTCTATTTCAATATATACGTGAACTGACAACATGTACAGATTGGCCAATGCTTTCGCACAAAGGTCTCAATGACCTTGTCTGAAAAGTTTAGTTCAAACAGTTGCTATTTACAAGAGAAGGAAAAGAAGTTTTCAGGTCTTTAAACCCCAATCTATGAGAAATCTTCCTTGACCTGCCTTTGGAATAATTCTGATTTCTCAATTTATTATAATAATCCTACCTATGATGATCCAAATTTAAAAAGAGGTAATAAAAATTGTTTAAAAAAGCTGAATAACTGCAGAATCCTAGTACCTTGAAGTGGAAAATATATACTAAACCATCCAGAGTGTCTCACTGTCAGTGCAGGATTGTGCATTTTGTTTCCTACTGGATCTTTATGAGTGTGGTAAAAAATCTAGTTTTAAAAGTTCCAAGCAATGGTATTTAAGGTAATAATTGGAGACATACCAATCTCCTAGAACTGGAAGGGACCTTGAAAGGTCATTGAGTCCAGCCCCCTGCCTTCACTAGCAGGACCAATTTTTGCCCCAGATCCCTAAGTGGCCTCCTCAAGGATTGAACTCACAAGCCTGGGTTTAGCAGGCCAATGCTCAAACCACTGAGCTATCCCTCCCCCCTGTAGTCCCTTGTGAGACTACACCATACCATAACAGATCTTTGTCAGAAAGTTTTCCCTGACTCCAGGTTAAACTTTCACAAAAAAATATCATATTAACTCCCCAGCCTCCTGTAAAAATCTAAACTCTGGCCCACCAAGAAGAAATCAAATACCATAGTCAAGGAGAGGTACTGTAGGACAGAGCTCCAGCTTCAGTACCTACTGATCTCAAATGTAGCAGTATGGAGCAGGGAGAGAGGCAGTTCCCTGGGTAACTGGATCCTAAACCATTTAAGACTTAACACTAACACCTGAACTCCAGCTGAAAGTTTATTAGACACTAGGGCAGGCGTAGGCAACCTATGGCATGTGTGCCAAAGGTGGCACGTGAGCTGATTTTCAGTGGCACTCACACTGCCCAGGTCCTGGCCACCGCTCTGGGGGGCTCTGCATTTTAATTTAATTTTAAATGAAGCTTCTTAAGCATTTTAAAAACCTTATTTACTTTACATACAACAATAGTTTACTTATATATTATAGACTTATAGAAAGAGACCTAAACATGTTAAAATGTATTACTGGCACACGAAACCTTTAATCATAGGGCAGGTCTACACTAAGGGCAGGGGTCGAACTAGGGTACGCAAGTTCAGCTACATGAATAGCGTAGCTGAATTCGAAGTACCCTAGTTCGAACTACTCACCCGTCCAGACACCGCGGAATCGAAGTCCGCGGCTCCAAGGTCGACTCCGCCACCGCCTTTTGCAGTGGTGGAGTACCGGAGTCGACCGCGGCGCTTCTGGAGTTTGAACTATCGCGTCCAGATTAGACGCGATAGTTCGAACTCCGAGAAGTCGAACTCACCGCGTCGACCCGGCTGGTAAGTGTAGACTAGCCCATAGTAAATAAATGAAGACTCGGCACACCACTTCTGAAAGGTTGCCGACCCCTGCTCTAGGGCAACTTTCTGGAGTATTTGTGTCATATACTCTTGCATGATAACGACATTCAGAGAGTCGGGCATACGGAGGGGCCCCACATACAGCCAGAGCAGCGTATCTCAAACTGGAGTCTGTGGACCCCTGGGGGTCTGCAAGGGTACTCCAGGGGGTCTGTGGGCCCTGCTGATCAACTCCTCCCCCTCCCTCTCAGTGCCTCCCGCACACTGGGGGAACAGCTGTTCCCTGATGTACAGGAGGCACTGGGAGGGAGAGGGAGGAGCAGGGATGGGATGTGCTCGGGAGGGGACGGAATTATGTCCAGGGCCGGTGGCCCTGCTGATCAACTCCTCCTCCCTCTCAGTGCCTCCTGCATGCCACAGAACAACTGTTCAGGGGCATGCAGGAGGTGCTGGGAGGGGGCAGGGCCTGGGGCTGAGCAGGGGAGGTTTGGGGGGGTCTGCACAAATTTTTAAATTAAAATGGGGGTCCTTGGGTTGCTAAAGTTTGAGAACTGCTAAGCTAGAGTATTCTAGTACTGAGGTGAGTTCAGTACAACTAGAGTCAAGGTAATTAAATCAGGTGACTTTATAGGTAGAAGGGCACAAGAAACAATGCCAATGAACTTTCAAAATAAAAAACTGTTTAAAACACTCCCAAAATAATTTTCCTGTAAAACACATGAAAGGAGCAGAATCTATGTTGTGGTGGTATGTGGTATAAAATGTATTGGCATTTGTTTGAACTCACTTGCATGTGTGGCTTCTCCAGGCCAATCCCAAATGTTGCCCATAAAACCTTAATACCACACAACAGCATGTATTCCTTGTACACATAAAGTTTTAAATTTTGGCACCACTGTCTCATTGGTATTGACACCTAATGCAAGGTTCTATTCTGAAAAGTAATGCTGTGAGATAGCATTGTGTAGCTTTGTGTGCGTTTCTGACTTGCTGATCATATCTGCTCAGTTCACAAATAAATGATATTTTCTAATTGCCAGTCCTGCTTACTCACCCAGGGCTAGCTAGATAGGCTGTTTCCATATAATTCATGCATCAGTACCAGTAATAATTCTGTAGGTCAAACAATCTCTTAGTCATATGCTAGGAGAAAGGGGTGAGAGGACATAAATTTGATCCTGCAATTGGTATGTAATTAACTTACTTGTTCTTAGCTATATTAGATCTGCAGAGCTAATGAGTAAAAAGCAGTGCTTACTCCTCCAGAAAGACCCTGATCCTGGGGATACTGAAGTGAGTGTGTAGCATGAAGTCAACAAGGATTGTGCAAGTGCATAAAGTTACATGCGTGCTTACAGCTTTGCAAAACTGGACCAGTCAGCAGCTGTGACCCTGAACAGACCAAGATGTGTGAAGAGAAAAGATGCCATTTTTATATAGTTACTCTTCAAACTAAAACTACATTTCTAGCAAAGTTGGGAGAGTTGGCAATGTATATGCAGTCAGCTGTTCCTAGCAACTTCACACAAGGGGAACAGTCATACTTTGCAAATGAAAGTCACTCATAGATTTTCTCTCTACCATGCACTGACATGCAGGAACACACACAATTTTGTTTTGGTTAGAAACAAACCTATTTATAGGAGGGGTTCCTAACAAGTAAGGATTAATTTACTGCACTGTTACTAGAGCTTAACAGTTGAACTGTTTCTTTGATAGGCATTGTGTTTTTCTTTAAGAGGACTAAATATGACACCTCTGGGGTGGGGAGAAGCCTGTTTAAGTAGTATGGTTACTTATGACACAGCAAGCAGATAATACTATTTATATAATGACCCAGTATACAGCTCAAGTCAAACAATGCCTCTTCTTAATTCCTTTGGGTAGGAAGAAATGGTAGCAGGTGAGTGAACAGTCATTAATTCAAGCAATGCAACAACACTCATCCTGTAACGCACAAAATACAATTCAGCATGCTAATATGGTGCATCTGATTAAAAATAACTTGGGTGCATTCAGTTATAACCAACCACAAGATAGGATACAATACCACTGTCAGTTCTAAAAGAGTGTATTGTACAAACCCGTGTTTTGAATATTTGAAATGTTAGTTGGTTCCTTTTTATTCAACATATTTAAAATAGGTTTGGTTTTTTTTACTATAATTTGTTTTAATAGCTGCAACTGCATAATACTTTGCATTCCCACAGCTCCTTCTACACAATACTCTTTAAATGCTCCTGTGAGATAGGTAAGGAATTTTATCCCCATTCTAGATAAGAAAACTGAGGAGAGAAATCAGGTTGCACAAAGCTACAGGTGAAGCCAGAGAGAGAGCAATGAACTGAACTGTGGTCTTGTGACACCAAGCCTTCTGTCTTAATAACAGCACCATTCTTCCATTCAAGCCTACAACATGCTGGTAAATATTTTACTGAATGCTGTCTTTATGATTTACATCCAAATAACAGTTATTCTATTATGGAATTCTCAGCTAGCCACTTAGGGACAGATGCTGCAAATTGGTGCCACCCAAGACATATGAAGTGGCCAATTCTGGAGACAACTGAGGCTAGTGTAGACAGGTCTAAATTGCAAAGGAGGCAAACAATGTCCTTTATTATTTGTAGTGCAACTGAAGCAGTGGCTGATGCCTCTCACAAGAGATAGAGACAGATCCTGTCACAAGGAGTTCACAATCCAGAGTTCAGACACCACACAAATGAGGATGAGAACAGCTGAGAGGGTAGAATAGGGTGTAGTTGGGCAGGGTTACATATATAAGATCAGCTTTTTTAAGATTCCTCTTTAAGAGTTGCTTAACACTCCAGTCCTACTCTGAACTTTAATAATAATAAAATATTTTATTCTTGTAGGTTTCATAGCAGAAGTGAGTTTCTAAGAATGATTGGATTGAAGGTGGAGGCTTGGTTCAGAGATCTTTATGTAGGCTGCCGTTTACCAATGACTTTACTCTCAAACATAATCCAAAAGTTGTGACTCTAGTTCAGCAGATCTGAACATCAGTGCATGAGCTCCTTCTATATAAAGCACTGCCAGTAAAGAGCAGTAGCACCTGTATGACTGAGTCTGTCAGCTTAGAAATCATTATTACTTCTTGCAAGTGCTTGTGATGAGAATAGCACTAGAGCAGCTGCATGCACTTTACAAAGTTGAGCAAACTTATTGCAAAAAGGGAGCATACAATTCTCTGCTTATTATTTGTAAGACAGTAGCACCCAGAGGTCCCAGTCAGGATTGGGGGCCTCATTGTGCTGTGTAAACACAAATAAAAAAGACAGTTTCTGCTCCAAAGAGTTTACAGTCTAAATTAAGACAGGATGCAACAGCTGTTGGAGAAAGATAATTGAGTGAGTGGGGGATAGTGGATAAAGGGGACAACAGTAGGAAGGTCAAGTTACATACAGTAACTCCATAAATACATAGCTTTTCAAGTCAAGGCTTTTTAAAATAAGCCTGCAAGGATGAATCAATAACCTTGATTGATTACCATTCCCTGGGGGAATCTTGGCATTACCAGGAGTTCAAAACTGCTAGCCCTGAGCACTAACTGTTGACTAACATTTAAGGTAAGTCATATGAGCCTGGGCCAAAATAGGTTTACTTTTAAGCACACACATACAACGTCTATTGGATCTTTATATAGCAAATAGTGTATTTCATAAAAGGTTAATTGTTTGAATATTCTTGTCTTCCTACAAGTAAGGATTTTTAATTTGAGAAAGCAGCATTCCATTTCCAATTGAAGTCGGGCAAGCTTAGGGCAGCCAGCCTCCTGTGCTGGGGCCTATTTTAAGAATGAAACCAAGGTCAAGGACTATCCCATGTCACTTAAAACATGCTTTCTGGAGAATGGAAACTTCTAAAACATTTGCTGAAAGTACACGAGGTACCAGCCCGTTCTGTTGGCCTGAAGCCCAGGGCTCGCTGCTGCGGTGATCCTGGTGGTGAAGGTGCAGCGTTTCTCCGCCGGGGCTGGGGACCCCTGGCTGCCCGCCAGGGGGGCTGGGAAGTTGCTGCACGTTGAAGCTGTGGGGAGCGATGCTAGTTCTCGGTGGGCTACGGGAAGGCGCCGCCTTTTCCACAAGGGTTCATGAGCTGGGCACGCATCCCTCCTTGTGCTCACAGCCAGGACCCGCCCTCAGTAAACTTCAGCCTGAGGAGCAACCCGTCCTGAGGCCGGGGCCGGCGTGTGAAGCCGGCCGGGCCCCAGGGGAGCGGGCGGGCGAGCTCCCCGTGCTAAGGAGTCCCTCGGGCCCAGGCCGGCAGCAAAGGCAGGGCCTGGCCCCCCGGCTCCGTCTTACCCGCTCAGCTCCAGCACCAGGCTCTCCAGGCTGACGCCGCGCGCGGAGCGGGCAGCCAGCACGGCCACCAGCTGCGGCAGCTTGATCACCATGCACACGAGCAGCGTGCTCCAGTTGGCCAGGCCCAGCAGCGCCTCCATCGCGCCGCGTCGCGCTCGGTCCCCGGGGCGCCTCCCTTCCCGTCCCGTCCCGTCCCTTCCGCTGGCAGGCGCCGCGGGGCCAGCCCGAGCCCGGCCGGGGCGGGGAGCCACGCCGCAAATCCGGAACGGGAGCGGAGCAGCAGCAGGGCCCAGAGTGGAGAGGGGCCCCGGCACTCCCGGGGCTGTGAGACTGGGGACGGTAATGCCTGGCGGGGCTGTGTGGGACTGGGGGCGGCACTGCCTCGGGGAGGGGGCTGTGGGACTGGGAGCCCCAGCCCTGGCACGGAGTGGGTGGGAGGGGCTGTGGCACAGTGGAGCTCTCTGGGACAGATGCGGGCGAGGACGTTGCGCTGGAGGGCCCTGAGGGCTCCCCTCCCACCTAGGGTTGCCAATTTTCCTTGCACAAAGGGAACACCCCAGCCCTGCCCCCTTTCCGAGGCCCCCCTCCCGCCACCCCCCACCTTTGTCGCTCGCTCTCCACCCACATCACTCACTTTCACTGGGAGCGGGTGAGGGCTCCAGCTAGGGGTGCAGGCTCTGGGGTGGGGTCAGAAATGAGGGGTTCAGTGTGGGAGGGGGCTCCGGGATAGGGCAGGGGGTTGGGATAGGAGAGAGGATGAGGGCTCTGGCTGGGGGTGTGGGCTCTGGGGTGAGACCAGGGATGAGGGGTTTGGGGTGCAAGAGGAGGCTCCGGGCTGAGGGGTGGAGCTGAGGGGTTCGGAGTATAGGAGGGGGCTCTGGGCTGAGGCAGGGGGTTGGAGTATGGGTTCCAGGGTGGGGACAGAAATGCGGGGCTCAGTGTAGGAGGTGGCTCTGGGCTGGAGGAGGGATTAGGGTGTGTGGGGGGGGGGGCTCTGATGTGGGGCCAGGGATGAGGGGTTTGGAGGGCGGGGGGAGTTAGGGGTGCAGGCTCTGGGTGGTGCTTATCTCAAACAGCTCCCAGAAGTAGTGACATGTCCTTCCTCTGGCCTCCTAGGCGGAGGCATGACCAGGTGGCTCTGCATGCTGACCCGTCTGTAGGCGCCTCCTCCACAGCTCCCATTGGCCGCTGCTTCCCGGGAGCTGTGTGGAGCAGAGGCTAGCAGGGAGCCTGCCAGTGCCACAGTTAGGGTGACCAGATGTCCCAATAAAATTGAGACTGTCCCAATATTTAGTTGTTTGTCCCATGTCACGACCGATGTATGGTTGGGACGCCATTTGTCCCGATATTTTGCATTCCGTTTTTGTTTTTTTTTGTGTTGCTTCAGTGGCGGCTCCCCTCCCATGCATCCCGATATTTTGTTCTTGTCATCTGGTCACCCTAGCCGCAGTCAACGGCCTGGTCAGCAGTACTGACCAGAGCTGCCAGGATCCCTTTTCAACCGGATGTTCTGGTTGAAAACTGGACACCTGGTCACCCTAGTCCCAGCCCCAGCATGGATGGGGAGGGGGAGGATGGTGCACTGGAGAGCCCTGGCTTGAAGCCCCAGCACAAATGGCGGGGTGGGGAGTTTGCACTAGAGAGCCCTGGCTCCTACCACAGATTGCGGGAGGGGGAGACGTTGCACTGGCTGCCCTGACACTCAGCTCCAGCACGGATAGGGGTGGGTAATGCACTGGAGGGAGAGTAGTTTGTGCTTCTGTGTGGCTGGGGCCCAGGCTCCTTCCAGCCTCTGACTGTTCCAACAGCAAAAAAGCAGCTGGCACCAAACTCCTGTTTAGAAGCTGGGGGAGGCTGTAAGCAGTGAGCACGGCAAGCCCTGAGCACACAAACAGGGCAAGGCCAGCCTTGGGGCTACAACTCAGCACCATGGAGCCCCTGAAGATATGCTGGGAGAGATTCAGATTGTTCTTAGGAGAATGAAGGAGGCAAACCCAGGGCAGCAGGAGGTAACAGCCCAGGTTGGTTCTGTTTGCCTGAGGTCAGTCTGCCTAGCCCAATAGCATGTCCTGCCTACGAGACTCTGTTATAGGTTCACTGTATGCAATGTGCCTGTCGTGAGGTCTCTGCGCACAAGATAGGGTTGCCACCTCTAAGGTACAATAAAATTGGGCCATCTGGGGTGATCCTGAGCCCAGAAAACTGGACAGCTGGCAGTGTGTACTGAGCACCCTTCCATATTTCCAGAGACAGCTGCTTTAAAAAAAGGGATGATCCTGGGGAAGCCAGGATAGGTGACTTTGGGAACAATAAACATTGGCAGTTATATTGGTTTAAATTGGTTTAAGTAATACACCAGGTATCCGTCTCGCTGTAAAATCCAGCCGAGACAAGGCACTGTGGTAGTTATGGGGTAAACACCAGGAGTGTGTGTGGATGAGCTATAAGATTGATCTTAACTAGCTACCTAAAGGTGACGAGTACACAGCCTTGCTTCACTGGGATTTTACATTAAAGTAGCTAGCTCAATGTAAAAACAAACCTTTTGCAGTGAAGATATCACTAATGTCAAGCTTGACATTAGTATCACTTTGGAACAGGTAGAAAGGAAGTTCAAAAAGTTAAACCTCAACTCCTAGAGTTGTTGAGCTGTTACTGTTCGAGGTTTGTTTTCACTGCTAAAAAAGCTGTGGGGTTTGTGGGTTTGTTTTGTTTTACCTCAGGGCACTTAAATTTTATCATGAGGTAAACTTGCCATGGTCAACCCCAAGGAGGGATAGAGAGCTAGCCTCAGTGAGTTTATCTTGTAAAACTGCAGTGCCTGCTCTTCACGGTTTTTGCCTCAGGATCGCTTGCTTGTGTTAGTTACCCCAGTGTTAAAAAGTGCAGCTTTTTTTAAGCCCTCCTGTCTCTCTCAACTTGTTACAGCTAGAGTGACCCACCAGAGGTTGTGCGCCTACTGTAATTACCCAGTTAGATCTAGGGTCCTTTTTCTCTGATCACTGCACGTGTCCTAAATTACCAAAGTGTCAGATTGGTCCCACTAAACCAGATTTTGTTGGAGAATGTTCCCTTGGTAGTGAGGATCTATCTGCATAAGTAACATTTCCTTTTTATCTTGTTGCCAAAACCTATTCACATTTGTTTAGCATTATTATTATTATTATTATTATTATTTATTTATATTAGCATAGGACTAGGAGCCCCCTGTCACAGACTCACAGATAGTGTTCACTCATGGCCACCTGCGGTCTGTGGGGGGTTCCCCTTTCAGTGAGACAGCCCTTCTCAGGGGTCCACTCTCGGGGTCAGGCCCCTCCACCTCCTGGAGCCGCACCTCTCTGAGCCTTAGCACGTCCGTCTCTGCCATGGACCCCCTCAGGGAGTCCACGTGCTCTGGACCCCCCGGGCCTCTTCACCCCCGAAGGGGTTGATGCAACCCTGTTCTCTAGACCAAAGCGACTCTCAGCCAGCATAAAACAGGAGGGTTTATTGAGAGTTGAACACAGCACAGGAAACTTTCAGGGCCTCAGGCCTGGCCTCCCTCAGCACAGCACATCCCAGTCTCCCTGCAGCCAGGTGGGCTCTGCCTGCTCCCCCTCTCCAGCCCAGAGCCCCCCTGCTTCCCAGCTGGGCCTCCGATATCCCCGGCTCCAAGCCCCCTCTGTCCATTGTCTTCTCTCCAGGTCGTAAACAGGGTGGTAAACAGGATGGCCTGGGTCTCCTCTCCTCTCAGCCCCCCTCTGGCCCCTCTGGCTGGAACCGGCTGGTCAGGTCACCGAGGTCCTCTCTCCGCAGCCCATTGTCCTCCCACTGGCCAGAACCAGCTGTGACTCCTGAGCTGGGCCTCCGGGTCACCAGTCGCTGGGGTCGCCATCCTCTAGCCCATCGGCCAGGTGCCCAAGTTCCCTCTCTGGTCCTCTGTAACAAACTCCCTCTCCCCTCACCTCGTTAAACCAGTAACACCCGGGGACACTGAGTCCCCCTCCCTCTGCATGCAACCCACTGGAAAACACAGAAAACCCAAGAAAACCCCCCACTTCATCACACCCCCATCATGTGCCAGGACCTGATTGTGCTAGGTGCTGTATAAACACAGAACAATAAGATGCTCCTTGTCCCAAAGAGCTTACCAATTTACATGGGTATTTTGTTTGTTTCACAAGGGTTTTTCAATTGGCCCTGAAATAGGATGGACAGACAGATTTCTTGCATCCATCCCAGTTACCTTAACTTGTATGGTGTTGATGATGTAAAGCAACAACATTCCAAGAACTTAACATGTAAATCACCCAACCACACTCGTAGGTCAGTGGTAAAAAAGAGAAGCACACTCTATTTGGGCCAGGATGTCACAGCTCTGCCTAAGTAAAATGGTCATTAAACGCGGAAAAAATATAAATCTGTACAGATAACTTTTTGTAAGGGTGTAAACTATAAATGCATAAAAAATAAGAAAGAAAACTCTTTAATTACAGAGCATTCTGAGAAGTGAATTTGGAGATCTTGAAAAAGGTAATGGGTTTGAACTTCCTGTCTGTATGAATACATGCTACTTTGTTGAGGACAGAAATTGATCAGGAGCAAATAAAGAATTTAAGAAGTCAAACCTTGAAATAAATGAAAACTATTAATCAATTATTCCAGATATTTCTTGTTGAAGTCTCAACCTGGTGGTAATGTTTATTATAGATCTGATTTTCAGAACACCCACAGCTTCAGTTGAAGTCCTCTCAGCAGTTTTGAAAACCAGGCCCATAGTGCCATGTCTGTAGCGTTTCAGATATTCTGAGGATGGCAGGAAGACATTTAAGGTATCATCTGCCTCACCCTAAAAATGCAGCTTCTGGTCTCAAAAATATCATGTCAAAGGATACCGTGATTGATACTATCCAATGCTGCTGTGAAGTCTACCAAACATAAAGTGATCAAGGATGTGAATTGAACTCATTAAATTATATATACACCTTCACCAGCATATTTTTATTTGAATCTATTATATGAGTTCTTGTATCCATTTACCTTTAAAACAGATTAATGTGTCAGTTCTGCAGATTTTTTAAAAATATACCTTTTGTCTTCCAGGACAGGAAATCAAACAAGTAAAATGATTTACTGCCTTTCCTTGTCCTGTTTATATAATGACATTGCTTTGCATCTGTTTGCAGGTCACTTTTCTAAGCTGTGCTGGGAGCTTAGATAGAACACCACACATCACAAAACCAGACTGCTCTACTGTAGGACAAAACATTTTTAATTCAAATTCTAATATGACAATGAGTTTTTGTTCATGTCATTGAGTCTGGATTGCCTGCCATTCTGGCCAAATTGTTCTACTTTGTACCAAATATAGGATTCTCCCAATCAATACTTTGCAGAAAAGGAGAGTATCCCTTTAAATTACAATTTATGTTTCAAGTCTTTACATTTTTCTAATCTTCAGCGGGCAGATTGCCTGTTTTGTAGCAGATGGCCCATAGTTAAACACTACTGCACTAGAAATAAGAAAGCCAAGAGCATTCTTCAATGCTAATTGCGATCTTAAATAGAAAAAAGAAAATAAGCTTTCAATAGCAAACCATTTTTCTGATAATGGCCTAGAATTATCTTTAGTGTATCCTAAACCAGAATGATGATCTGAGTCACAATTTTTTTTCACCAGGAACTCAAACCTGCTTTTTATTTCCATTTGTTCTCTTAACCTAGCATGGTAACGGAGAGGGCTCCAATTTTAAAAAACAGCCTTTAATTTTGCAAGTGGGTGAAAATAAAGAATATTGGCCTGAAATCTGTGCAAAATATATAGTTATTACCTTATTCAAACTACAAATTCAGAGCCACATTCTGTCATTGAATGCTTGTATCTGGTTCCCCCGGGTGTTTAAATAGAAGCCACACATGCACCAGAGAGCAGTAGTTGCCTCTCATGTGACTGGGTCTATAGAGAGTCAGGACTTTTCCCAGGTTTGCTGTCATGTGCCAATAGTTTCTGACCCAGGCTCTGCTGGCCCTTTGAGTGCACCATTTTCATGTAAGCAGCTTCACTTGTCCCGAGGCATAACGTTTTAAGGTACAAGGGCCTGATCATACTTCAATGGAAGTCAAATGGAAGTTTTGCCACTGACTTCAGTGGGGAGTAGGACTGGCCTAGAATTCCCACCTGAAGCCTGTCAGAGACAAGGGTGAATGAGCTTCAGCTGCACAGCCTCCTGTTGCAAAGTGGTACAGATTCATCACTAGTGTAATGAATCTCCGCTGCAGACCCCTATCCTGTGCAGTGATGAGTGCACCTTGGAAGGCATTGAGTTCAGTGAGAGCTGAGGACTTGGGGGAGAGGGGCTCCTGTTATCCTAGCAGGGGAGTTTGCTGGGATAACAGAGAAAGAAGCACCTCCTTCAAACATAGTGTCCTCTGCCTGAGGGGATGGTGTTGGAAACTCCCACCCAAGACCCATCTATTGCTGGGGTGGCAGGCAGGGGTCATGCACTGGTGGTCTTTAGGGTGGCGGGGCTTCTTTCCTTCTCAGCCTCCTCTCCTTTCTTCAGGTTGGCGGATCTCTAGCCTGGGAGAAGGGAAGCCTCAGACTCTGCCATTCCTCACAGGATTCTGTGAGTGATGCCTCACCAAGCCCACCTCAGAGAGCCCTCTGCCGATATGGTGTCAAGTAAGCAGGACTATCTGCTGGGGTGCCAGGAGATCCTTCTCCCACACACAGGGCCCTCTGCACCACGGGCTGGGGTGTGTCCCAAAGAGCAGGAACAGCACCAGTCAAACCCTCCACCTCAGCTTGCCAGAGAGCAATACTAGCAGTGGAAGAAATCCCAGCCTGCCTGCTGCAGCAGGAGCAACAGTAGCAGCTGGAAGCTCCCTCCTTTCCTGCTGTCCAAACACATGGTCCATCGGGAGCAGCTGTGGTGGCCCCCAGCCCATACATCTGCTACCCAAAAGAGGAAAAATCCAAGACAATCTGTATGTAAGGGGACTGTTGCCCCCTTACTAACATTCAGTGGGGGTGTTTTGGTTGGCTAGCTCCCAGCACTAAAAGAATGGGGAGAGGCCAATTCTCTAGGTCAGCCTTGGTGCCTGATTGACAGGGTGGGCAGGCTAATAGGGAGTCAGGAGGCCAGGGGGGGTCCTGGCCTCCATATGAGCTGGAATTGTCTGGGTCAGACAGAGTGGGGCTGAACTAAGGAGAAAGCAGGGGCCCAAGCTGAGCTGGGGAGCAGAGCTGTGCCAGATCCAGAGGGGCCGGAGAGAGAGCCCAGGGAAAGCAGATCCTGTGCTGGGAGCAGAGCTGCAGCCACAGACCCAGAGACAGCCCAGGGAGAGAGCAGATCCTGTGCTGGGAGCAGAGCTCCAGCCACAGAGCCAGGTGTGGTGAGCAACTGGGACCAGCCAAGGGGGGACCTTGGGCAAAGGGCCCAGTGCAGAAAGATACCCCCAGTCAAGGGGGATCTTAACCCGACGGTGCAAAACCCAGAGGTGTGTGGCCAAGTGTCCAACCTGCAGCATCCCTTCAGCACTGCCAGGCCCTGAGAAGGAGACCTGGGACTTACAAGGAACAGAGTGTGAAGTGCCTAATGTCCAGAGACACTGTTTGTAATATTCCCTGCCACAGAGCAGGGTGATGTTTTCCTTTAACCTTTCCCATTTTTCCTTATTCTTTTTTTTTAATTAATTGTTAAACAACTTGTATTTGCTTTAAATTGTATGAAATGATCAGTGGGTCAGGGAGGAGGCCAGTGCAGAGAGAGTACCCCAGAGTGGGGACACCCTAGCCCCTGTCCTAGGTGACCACAGCAGGGTTGGGGGTTGAGCCCCCCAGGAATCCTGGGCCCAGCCTTGTTGGGGTTACGAGGACTCTGCCAGACAGGAGAGTCCTCAAGGGCAGGGAGGCCTCTGGGTAAAGGAAGTGGAAGCGAGGACTCAGATCTTTTCTCTAGCCCATTTCACCAGGGTAGTGGAGAAGCCAGGAAAGTTCCCCCCAATAGCAGGACCATTCTCCTGCTTACGTGTAGCTGAGTACCTCTGGCACCTCTGGGCTTGCTGCATCTGTTATGAAAGTAAAAAAAAAAATTTGCTTCAGCCCTGGCACCTCTTTCATTACAAATAAAGCACTGTATAGCAGGCTGAGCAGAGGAGGCCCTATCAGTCCCATCCACACATGCACCAGCTACCTGAAGAGGAAAGGCACAATAGGTAAGAGGCCCCTTACCCCAACTCCACCTGGCTGTGGTGGTTTGGCCAATTTGCTCTTCCAGTGTAAATTGAGCTAGTTGGGACAGGGCTGGTAGTGTTATATGGCAGGGCAATGTGGAGGTATTTGGTCTGGGCAGGGCAGTTTCTTCCCTCCTCCACTCTAGCAGCTGTGGGTGAAGTTGCTGCTGCTGTCTCTGCCCGTCTTGTGGAGCAGATGGCTTTGTGGTGACAGTCTACTCCCTGTTGCAGTGCTGGTAACTCTTTCAATATCTGGTGGTTCTTAAAGCATGTAGAGCTGTGTCAGTATGTGAGACTCTCAACTTTCATTTTAAAACAAGAGTAACGTTCTACCCCTCATGGTTGTGGAGAAAAGTTTGAAAACAAGCATGCTATGTCTTAAAAGCTAGAAGCAAATATAAAATTATTTAAATATTATTTAAAAAAAAACCCATTTTTAAAGCCAATCTCATGCTTTTTGGGAGTCTGCCTTTTTAAGTGCTTGGGTATGGCAATACTGCCTCCAAGCATGTGAATGATGATCTCCTACTGATGGTATTGTCCCCTTTTCAACCCAAGCAGCTAGTCAAATTTCAGGGCCCTGGTGATGTGCCAGTTGGAAGTGGAAATTGATGCATTCTTGTTTACGTACAAGGAATGTACAAAGTACTGCTTCTCCAAATGCAGGAAAAAAACAAGAAAAAAGGAGCAGTTTCTTAGCTTACAGCAGGGGTCGGCAACCTTTCAGAAGTGGCGTGCCGAGTCTTCATTTATTCACTCTGATTTAAGGTTTTGCATGCCAGTAATACATTTTAATGTTTTTAGAAGGTCCCTTTCTATAAGTCTATAATATATAAGTAAACTATTGTTGTATGTAAAGTAAATAAGGTTTTTAAAAAATGTTTAAGAAGCTTAATTTAAAATTAAGTTTAAAATGCAGAGCCCCCTGGACCGGTGGCCAGGACCCAGGCAGTGTGAGTGCCACTGAAAATCAGCTTGCATTCCGCCTTTGGCACACGTGCCATAGGTTGCCTACCCCTGGCTTACAGCCTCAAGCCTGTTTAGCCAGCACCAGAGGCCAGGCCCGAAATCTCTCTCTCTCTCTCTCTCTGGCTTTTCCCAAAGTAATGCAGTACTCACAGGCTGCTGCTTGGCTTTCTTGCTTTTTGCCTCTGCACCTCTCTCTCTCTCTCTCTCTCTCTGTTCTTGTCTGCTCTCTGTTGTGTGTTCTGTCTTCTCTAATCTTTTGCCTTCCCTCAGGCACATAAACAGAGAACAATTCTCAGCACAACCTCTCCAACCACTCAGTCTAAGCTCCTGGGTGAGATCACAACCCCCGTTTTTTGTCTTATTTGTGGGGGCTTCTGATTAACAGTTTTATGTTAATTGAAGTGAATGTTCACACTGACCCAATCTCACAGAGGTTTGTGAGCCAAGCATCTCTCAGCATAACAGGATCAGATGAGCTCTGGGGCCCTAAACACATACCTTTTGAAGTGTTGGCCTTTAGTTGGGGGTGGGGAGAAGCAGATCTGACAGGGCAGCTGCTATTCACTCCCTGCCTGCTGACAACCCTTGGCAGAGGGCAGAAGCTGCACTGCAGTCACTGGGAGTGCAGCTGTGTGACAGCAGAGCTAGAGGAGGCAGGGGAAGTGGGCAGGCCCGGCAGGCAAATAACCATTATCTCAGGCCAGCTAGGGTTTAGCAAAAACTGCAAAACAAAACAAAACGAACATTTTTTGCTCTCCCTACTGGAAAGTCAGAACACCTAAAACGAGACATTCCTGGAAAACCAGGAGTCTTGGGCACATGATTTATTTTAGTTCTCCACTTTTTAATAGTCTTCCAAATGCTTTTTTACTTGGCATCCTTTGCATTTGGTGGCTTGTCCTGCAGATTCCTATTTGTTCCATATGTAGATGATACTGTGAAAGAAAAATGTCGATGGCTGCATGCCAGTTAAGTGGTTTTACGTGTACTATGTGCCGTATAGTTTTTAGAGGCAGAACGAGAATATTGCTGTGCTTACAAAAGGCCTGCTGAATGTTAGGCTGAATAGAAGCTTCACAGAATTTTGAATGGAAGTACTGTAAGCAAAAATACAACTTGTTGACTCAGTATTTGCTTTGTGAACTAGCTTATTCAGTAACAGCAGAGCAGTTGTATTGGCATCTGTAAGCCACTCTGGGGATTGGCATGTTATTTAAAATAATATGGTTAGCTGAGCTAGCTAAGAAGTAGGTTATTAAGATCCTAACATAGAAAAACATCACAGGATTAAAAAATAGAGATAAGACACATAAGGTGAGTAGTTTGCACTGAACCCCTTTAAATGGGTTTTCATATTAAATTCGGACATTGTCCCTTTTATGTAGAAAGTTCATTTGCCATTCATAAAAACAGCCATTTTGGATCAGACCAAAGTTCAATCTAGCCCAGCATCCTGTCTTCCGACAGTGGCCAATGCCAGGTGTCACAGAGGGAATGAACAGAACAGGTAATTGTCAAGTGATCCGTCCCCTGTCTCCCATTCCCAGCTTCTGGCAAACAGAGGCTAGGGGCACCATCCCTGCCCATTCTGGCTAATAGCCATTGGTTCCCCTATCCTCCAATAACTTATCTAGTTCTTTTTTGAACCCTGTTATAGTCTTGGCCTTTGCAACATCCTCTGGTAAGGAGTTCCACAGGTTGGCTGTGCGTTGCGTGAAAAAATACTTCCTTTGTTTGTTTTAAACCTGCTGCCTATTAATTCCATTTGGAGACCCTTAGTTCTTGTGTTATGAGAAGGAGTAAATAACACTTCCTTATTTACTTTCTCTGCACCAGTCATGATTTTATAGACCTCTATCATATTCCCCCCTAGTTGTCTCTTTTCCAAGCTGAAAAGTCCCCATTTTATTAATCTTTCCTCATATGGCAGCCATTCCATACCCCTAATCATTTTTGTTGCCATTTTCTGAATCTAATCCAATTCCTATATATTTTCTCTGAAATGGACCGACCACATGTGCACACAGTATTCAGGATGTGGGCATATCATGGATTTATATAGAGGCAATATGATATTATTTCTGTCTTACTATCTATCCCTTTCTTAATGATTTTCAACATTCTGTTCGCTTTTTTGACTGCCGCTGCACATTGAGTGGGTGTTTTCAGAGAACTGTCCACAATGATTCAAGAGCTCTTTCTTGAGGGGTAACAGCTAATTTAGATCCCATCGTTTTATATGTATAGTTGGGATTATGTTTTCCAGTGTGTATTACTTTGCATTTATCAACATTGAATTTAATCTGCCATTTTGTTGCCCAGTCACCCAGTTTTGTGAGATCCTTCTTCGCAGTCTGATTGGGACTTTACTATATTGAGTAGTTTTGTATCATCTGCAAATTTTGCCACCTCACTGTTTACCTTTTTTTCGAGATCATTTATGAATATGTTGTATAGGACTGGGCCAAGTACAGACCCCTGGGGGACACCACTATTTACCTCTCTCCATTCTGAGAACTGACCATTTATTCCTACCCTTTGTTTCTATCTTTTAGCCAGTTACCAATCCATGAGAGGACCTTCCCTCTTACCCCATGACAGCTTACTTTCCTTAAGAGCTTTTGATGAGGGACCTTGTCAAAGACTTTCTGAAAATCTAAGTACACTATATCCACTGGATCCCCCTTGTGCACATGCTTGTTGACCTCCTTCAATGACTTCTAGTAGATTGGTGAGGCATGATTTCCCTTTACAAAAAAACATGTTGACTCTTCACCAACAAATAATGTTCAACTATGTATCTTGATAAGTCTGTTCATTGCTATAGTTTCAACCAGTTTGCCTGTTACTGAAGTTAGGTGTCTCAGCCTGAAATTGCTGGGATCACATCTGGAGTCCTTTTTCAAAATTGGCATTACATTAGCTATCCTCTAGTCATTTGGTACAGAAGCAGATTTAAATTATAGGTTACAAACTAAGGTTAGTAGTTCTGCAATTTCACATTTGAGTTCCTTCAGAACTCTTGGGTGAATACTATCTGGTCCTGGTGACTTATTACTGCTTAGTTTATCCATTTGTTCCAAAACCTCCTCTAATGACATCTCAATTTGGGACAGTTCCTCAGATTTGTCACCTAAAAAGAATGGCTCAGGTTTGGGAATCTCCCTCACATTCTCAGCCACGAAGACCAATGCAAAGAATTAATTTAGTTTCTCCGCAATGGCCTTATCATCCTGGAGTGCTCCTTTAGCGTCTCAATTGTCCAGTGGCCTCACTGGTTGTTTAGCAGGCTTCCTGCTTCTGATGCACTTAAACAATTTTTTTTGCTATTCCTTTTTCAGTCTTTGGCTAGCTGTTCTTAAAATTCTTTTTTGGCCTTCCTAACTATATTTTTACATGTCATTTGCCAGAGTTTATGTACCTTTCCATTTTCCTCACTAGGATTAAACTTCCACTTTTTAAAGGATGCCTTTTTGTCTCTTACTGCTTCTTTTACTTTGTTGTTTAGCCAGGGTGGCACTTCTTTGGTTCTCTTACTATGTTTTTTAATTTGGGGTATACATTTAAGTTGAGCCTCTATTATGGTGTCTTTTAAACGGTTTCCATGCAGCTTGCAGGAATTTCACTTTTTGGGCTGTAGCTTTTAATTTCAGTTTAACTTCCTCATTTTTGTGTAGTTCCCCTTTTTGAAATTAAATATTACAGTGTTGGGCTGCTGTGGTGTTTTCCCCGCCACAGTGATGTTAAGTGTAATTATATGGTCACTATTATCAAGCGGTCCAACTATAGTCACCTCTTGGACTAGATCCTGTTCTCCACTTAGAACTAAATCAAGAATTGCCTCTCCTCTTGTGTGTTCCAGGACTAGCTACTCCAAGAAGCAGTCATTTAAGGTGTCAAGAAACTTTATCTCTGCATCCCATCCTGAGGTGATATGTATCCAGTCAATATGGGGATAGTTGAAATCCCCCTTTATTATTGAGTTTTTTATTTTTATTGCCCCTCTAATCTCCCTAAACATTACACAGTCACTATCACCATTCTGGTCAGGTGGTCGGTAATCTATCCCTACTGCTATATTCTTATTATTAGAGCATGGAATTAGACCATAGAGATTCTGTGGTACAGTTTGGTTCATTTAAGATTTTTACTTCATTTGATTCTATGCTTTCTTTCACATATAGTGCCACTCCCCCACCAGCACGATCTGTTCTGTCCTCCGATATATTTTGTACCCTGGTATTACTGTGTCCCATTGATTATCCTCATTCCACCAAGTTTCTGTGATGCCTATTGTATCAATATCCTCATTTAATATGATGCACTCGAGTTCATCCATCTTATTATTTAGACTTCTAGCATTTGTATATAAGCACTTCAAAAACTTTTCACTTTTTAGCTGTCTGCAATTACGTCATGTAATTGAATGGGACTCTTTTTCATTTGACTGTTTCTCATCAGATCCTACCCCTGTTTTATCATCGTCCATCCTCTCCTCCTTACTAGGACATGGAGAATCTCCATTAATAGATCCTCCCCTAAGGGATGTCTCTGTCCGAACCATGTGCTTCTCCACACCTGTCGGCTTTCCCCCAGCTCTTAGTTTAAAAACTGCTCAACAAGCTTTTTAATGTTAAGTGCCAGCAATCTGGTTCCATTTTGGTTTAGGTGGAGCCCATCCTTCCTGTATGGGCTCCCCTTTCCCAAAAGTTTCCCCACTTCCTAATAAATCTAAACTGCTCCTCCCTACACCATTGTCTCATCCACGCATTGAGACCGTGTAGTTCTGCCTGTGTAAGTGGCCCTGCACATGGAACTGGAAGCATTTCATAGAATGCTACTATGGAGATCCTGGACTTCAATCTCTTACTTAGCAGCCTAAATTTGGCCTCCAGGACCTCTCTATTATTCTTTCCTATATCATGAGTACCTACATGTACCATGACCACAGCTGCTCCCCAGCAATACACATAAGTCTATCTAGATGTCTTGAGAGATCTGCAACTTTCTCACCAGGGAGGCAAGTCACCATTCAATTCTCCTGGTCATCACAAACCCAGCTATCTATGTTTCTAATGATTGAATTGCCCATTACTAATATCTGTCTCTTTCTAATTACTGGAGTTCCCTCCCCCAGAGAGGTATCCTCAGTGCGAGAGGATACCGTGATGACATCTGGAAGGAGGGTCCCAATAATGGGATCATTTGCACCTGTTCTAGTTGGATGTTTCTCCCTTCCCTGGGACTTTCATCTTCCTCAACAGCACAGCTTGAGTTCTCAGATGTATTTTTTTTTTTTAGTAATAAAAATTACCTTTTTTAAGAACAGAATTGGATTTTTGTGTCTTAAGAGTCACCGGGACCAGATGGCATTCACCCAAGAGTTCTGAAAGAACTCAAATGTGAAGTTGCGGAACTATTAACTAAGGTTTGTAACCTGTCAAATTAGTTGAAACAATATAAAAGATAAAATTGTCAGACACATAAAAAAACATAAACTCTGAGCAAAATAGGTTCATGGTTGTAAAAAAAAAATCGTGTGTCTTACTAATCTATTAGTTTTCTGAAGGGTCAACAAACATGTGGACACTCATGGGATAAAAGGAAAGGTCCTTTCATGGATTGAGAACTGGTTAAAGGACAGGGAACAAAGGAAGGGTCATCCTAGGACCAATCCTATTCAATTTATTCATAAATGATCTGGAGAAAGAAGATAGTAAGTTAAGAAAGAAGCAGAGAAGAACTTCAAAAAGATCACAAAAACTAAGTGATTGGCAACAAATGGCAAATGAAATTTAATGTGGATAAATGTAAAGTAATGCACATTGGAAAAAAGATATTCTAGCAAAGAAAAAAAGAAAGAAAAGAACTAAAAAAATGATTAGGGGTTTAGAGAGGGTATGATATGAAAAGAGATTAAAGAGGGACTCTCTTCAGTTTTGGAAAGAGAACTAAGGGGGGACATGATAGGGTATATAAATCATGAGTGATGTTGAGAAAGTGGGATAGGAAAAGTTATTTACTTATTCCCATAATACAAGAAAAATGAAATTAAGGCAGCAGGTTTAAAAAAAATAAAAGGAAGTTCTTCTTCAATAAATTCATGGGCTAAGTCCATAAATGGGCTATTAGCCAGGATGGATAAGAATGGGTCCCTAGCCTCTGTCTCAGAGGAGGATGGAGATGGATGGCAGGAGAGAGATCATCGATCATTGCCTGAAGAGGTTTGTGCACATGTTGTTTAATTAGCTGGGGCCTACAGCTGATTTCCTTTTTCTTTCTCAGCTCTTCCCTGGAGGGGGGCTGAAAGGGCTCGAGGGTACCCCACAGGAATGAATTCCCAAGTGTGCCTTCCTGGGCTCTCAAAGGGGTTCTGCACTTGGGTGTTGGCAGCATCTACCAAGCCAAGGTCAAAGAAAAACTGTAACCTTGGGAGTTTAACACAAGCCTGGAGTGGCCAGTATTAATTTGTAGAATCCTTGCAGGCCCCCACCTTCTGCACTTGAAGTGCCAGAGTGGGGAATCAGCCTTGACAGAAGCTCTGAGCCTTGCCTAGCGGGCCACTAGGCTCAGCACCTGGTCCCCTAAACAAACAGACCACACAGTGTATTTCAGTCAAGCAGCAATCACACCACAAACACAGTACAGCCAACAAACTTACCCCAAGGGTCACGTAATTGCTTCTCCTTCACCTGGAGAACTCTCTCACAAAACTGAATAGCAAAAGCCTGCTACAGAAGTTGGGTTTGAATCCAACTGAGGGTGTTTGGGTCTGTGGTTCTGTGGCTGGCTTGTCTCTAACTGGTAGAATACTGCTAGTGCCAAGGCATTGTGTAATACAGCAATTTTACTTCACGGGGATTCTTGTCAACATTTTCACTTCATGTAGATTCTAAGAAAAATAACCATCTTATAGCTATTAATAAACATTATAACAGTCACTGATGTTCGTAAAATAAATTGTTGGGTTGGATTGTCTTTGTTTCTCAATTACATCAGTAATTATTACCTATATTACTTATATAGCAGCACCTTTAATTTCATAGACCTGACAAAGTAGTTGTATTACAAAGGCAGATAATCAGGGAGTCGATAGATGGGAAACCAGAGGCAGGGAGAGTTTCAGTGACTTGCCTAAGGTCACATAGGAGTTCAGTAGCAAACCCAGGAAGAGAACCCAGGTGTCCTGATTCTGTATCTCCTCTGCTGAATTAAGCTGTCTCCCAGGATAATTGGTTTAATATTTTCTTCTCTGGGTTCCAACACTACATTTTAATGTTGTGTATCAATCCATTTATGCCACCTGGGGGATTCCCCTACTCGAGAGCATTCTCCTGGAAGCTGAGGAAGTGAACTCTGCAACCATTTTGCATCACTAAAGTAGCGCAAAGGGGCTGTATTGAAGCAAGGATCTCACCCCAATTTTTACGTAACTTTCATACACAACTTCTGTGGGTGGTTTTGTGGATGCTTATAACTTTCCTGAGAGATTTTGAGAGTTAAGATAAAAGTCAGATGAAGCGTGTCTGCCATTTGTTTTCTCTGGGAAAGAGAGAGCTGTGATTTACAGAACTATACAATTCCACAGTTGCAGATGCAGAGCTTGTGAGATCCTTGAAAGAAAGTCAGGATTCAAGGAATTCAGCCAGCTGATCCACGTACATTTCATAAGAGCAAGAGTTACTGTTCACGTCTCTTTAAGGAGTCAATAGAGCTTTTATGTTAGAAACCCTTAGGAAAGTTGTACTGCTTGGATCTGGGTGGAACGAGGATGTTTGGGCCTGCCCACCTCTTAAGAGGTTATGGCAAATTACCACTAATTTAAAAACATGTATTGGTCTTGGCATGACTATTTGAGTTAGTGTGCCTGACTGAGGGTGATTGTTGATTCAGATCTTTATGCTGTATACACATTACTGTATATAAGTGGGAGGCAAACCAGAATAGCTATCTATATATAAAGCCCAGCCCAGTTCTATTATAGATCGGCATCTAATTGTTCATATGTAACTTTTGTGTGTGTTTTATTTCAGGAATCTTATTACCTTTTTATTGTTCATGCAGGACTGGTGCCCTTATTGACCTACTGAAATGACTTCTACACAATGAAGTTTTATTTTATAATATGTTTAAAAGGCAGAAAATGTGGAATTTAAATGTAAGCATTTCTAAGCTACATGATTGGATTTACGTCATCATCAGTTTCACTATATTTTGAACTATATGGGAGATAAACCCCACAAACTAAATCTTTTTAGTGTTTTAAAAAAATTAACAAAACCCCTTTGAGAATTATATTCCTGACTTTATCAAAGTGATAATACCAAATACCTTTGGTGTTTTGCTGTATAAATACTGTAGATTTCACATTGATGTTTTCTTTACATTTGATGAGCAGGGCTTCAAATGAGAACACACAAAATATGTAATTTTTGGAGCATTAGAATCTACCGAGTGCATTCAGTTAGCACTAATGTTAAAGTGCTCCAAAATCCACCAGGGAAAACACTTTATCAAGCTGAAGAATGAGAGTAATATTCTTACTGGTACATGTTCTCTAACTGTAGGAAATATGAAAAATGAATGGTCTTAACATGTTTAATCTCTTGTTTTGGATCTGGCAACAAATACAGCAAAGCTTATAAAACTGAAGAACATAACTATATACCATAAGAACACTTACAAAAATTTACAATACAATTCGGCATCTAATATTCAAATCTCATTTATCTCCATCAGTGTCATTTCTTCAAGATCTATTAATCACATTGAATTTCTATTGATTATATGTATACATTTTAAGGCCAGAACGGGTCATTATGATAATCTAGTCTGATCTTCAATATATAGCAATCTCCATTACTATGAATGAGGGCTAGCTAGCTAAAGTTACTCTTGGGGGAATTGTGTGCCCCTTGTGCATGCGCAGAATTCATGTCTGGGGCAGAATTTTTTCCCCACAGAAAATACATTCTGCCTGAGAAGTGCTGCAGTTCTACCTTTCATCCACCAGAAGCCACTGTGGCACCAGAACAGCCAGCAGCAGGCTGCCTTCATCACAACACCCTGCCCTGCCCACCAAGCCAGGTTAGGACAGAGTGGGACACACCACAGGGCTTCTGGTGGTGGTGGTGGTCACAAACTGGGGTTCAGAAGGGCTATTGGAGGTACAAACTGGAGCACAATCTCAGGAGCTAGTGGGCTGACAGCACTGAGCCAGGGGCTGACTGGGAGGAGTGCTACCGGGCAACACAGGGATGGAGGAAGCAGGATTCACGGACACCTGGGGACAGCAGATAGGGGGTGCAGAGACACACAGGAACAGGGGTAGATGTGCCAGGGTCTGCATGGGGGAGCATCCTCACATTAAGGAAGAGGGGGCTGCTGGCAGGGGATTCTTCCAAGGCCTCAGCTCCTCCATTTCTCCTGACTCCTCCAAGCCTTTGTACTGCTTTAGAGGGGTGTGGAAAATATGTTTCTGTATTGTAGTTTCAATGAGTTATTACTCAGAGTTTTGTATTAATATGCCTAGTAAGGAATCTATTTGTCCAAAAAAAAATATAATCCCCTGAATCTTTTAATTTTTTTTGTCTATATTGTTACAGACATACTTGCTGATGGGTATTTTGAAATAAATTACCAAAATAATTGAAACTGGCATGATTATATTGACTTATTTTGACAAATAAAATATGCAAAATTTAAAATATTGTGTGCAGAATTTTTAAAAAAAATTTGGCACAGAATTCACCCAGGAGTATAATGTTTACTTGAGATGTGACAGAAATGATGCTTTTGGATTCAGGGAAGCAAATGGTGGATAGGGTGAGGATTATATCTGCCCTTGTGATGAGAGTTTGTGTCTGTCTTTTCTCAGTCGTTAACTCAGTCTGCAGTTTTGGTTAGATCCCCAGCTACTCTTAGCGTACATCTACACTGCAAGTGCATACCTGCATTAGTTTTAATCTAGCTGGCTCAGGTAACATTGGTAATAATGATGTGACCTCATGGATTAGCTGCCCCACTACAAGCCCACCAGGGACTCTGGGTATATTCTCAGATTGCTGGTTGATGCCGGAGTCTTAGGCACCATGTCTTCACTGCTATAGTTACCACATTAGCTAGATTAAAGCTAGCATTGGTATGTCTACCACATTCCAAATATACCTTAATTTCTGGTGTAGACATACCCTAAAATGACCAGATAGCAGCAGGAGCCAAGACTGCTTTTCTCCATCTAGCTTGGCGGTTGCAATCATTTCTCTAGTGTGTGGATCCATCATCCATGCTTTTCTCACCTTTAGACTGAACCACTGCAGAGTATGTGGAACTATGCCTCAGATAAATTTGAACCCTGAAACTGGTATAGAATGCGACAGCCTTCTTGATTAAGCCTTCTTGATAAAGACATCTCACTGCGGACATGTTGCACAAGAGCTCCTTGATTAGCTCTGGCTGCCTTTTGGTTAGCCTTAGGTGCTAGCTTTGATTTTAGGATTTATGACTTAGCACCTGCCTACCTTAGAGAGCACCACTCTTCCTTTGTGATATTGTTGCCATTGAGCTCAGCATAGGGGCTCAACTAGGAGCATCCTCACATTAAAGAAGAGGGGGCTGCTGGCAGGGGATTCTCTGCAAGGGGCTCTCAGCTTTAGAATCTGGAGTCCCAGCTGGCCTGAAATAGCCCGCGTCTGCTGACGTTTCAGAGTAAGCTGCTGTGACATTACAGCCTATATGATTTTATAAAAATATGCTAATGAGTGAATATAATGTAACGGGAATATGCTTCATGCAAAAGGTCTCTTGTAAGGTATCATTACAAAGCTTATAATCTACTGAGTGTGGTCATCCTATGTATATAACTGTAACACTCTTGTATCTGAAACTAGAAATATGAAATATAACTCTGAGGGCCAATTGTAATTATGCAAAGTGTGGGTCATTAATGGTGCTTTGGAATCTTGATGACTCCCATTAACCAGGGCAATTGACCGGATGGCTCTGTTTGCAGGCAGCCTTCCTGTGAGTCAGGATGGGAGGAATGAAGTCTTGAAGTCTTGCACCTGAACTGGAATCAATCTTTAACCTGGTGTCTTTCCATTGAGAAGGGAGAGGTGAGGTGGAAGCCAGAGAGGGACAAAAGGATTCCCGCCTTATATAACGGGGTGGAACAGAACAAAGGGAGGAGAGGAGCCATCATGAAGAATCCCCTAACTAACACCGGAGCTGGAACAAGAGCTGTACCAGGGGAAAGAATTGTGCCCAGGCCTGGAAGGTGTCCGGTCTGAGGAAAAAACTTACTGAAGCATCTCTGAGGGTGAGATTATCTGTATTCAGTTTGATTAGATATAGATTTGCACATTTTATTTCATTTTGCTTGGTGACTTACCTTGTTCTGTCTGTTACTACTTGGAACCACTTAAATCCTACCTTCTGTATTTAATCACTTCTTACTTATTAATTAACTCAGGGTATGTATTACTACTTGGGGGAGCAAACAGCTGTGCAGATCTCTCTATCAGTGTTATAGACGGCGAACAATTTATGAGTTTACCCTGTATAAGCTTTATAAGGGTAAAACGGATTTATTTGGGTTTAGACCAAGTTAAAGAAGTATGGGCTGGATGAATGGACGGTAAGGTGGATAGAAAACTGGCTAGATGGTCGGGCTCAATGGGTAGTGATCAATGGTTCCATGTCTAGTTGGCAGCCAGTATCAAGTGGAGTGCCCCAAGGGTCGGTGCTGGGGCCGGTTTTATTCAATATCTTCATTAACGATCTGGAGGATGGTGTGGACTGCACCCTTAGCAAGTTTGCAGATGACACTAAACTGGGAGGAGTGGTTGATACGCTGGAGGGTAGGGATAGGATACAGAGGGACCTAGACAAATTAGAGGATTGGGCCAAAAGAAATATGATGAGGTTCAACAAGGACAAGTGCAGAGTCCTGCACTTGGGACAAAAGAATCCCATGCACTGCTACAGACTAGGGACCGAATGGCTGGGCAGCAGTTCTGCAGAAAAGGACCTAGGGGTTACGGTGGATGAAAAGCTGAATATGAGTCAACAGTGTGCCCTTGTTGCCAAGAAGGCTAATGGCATTTTGGGTTGTATAAGTAGGGGCATTTCCAGCAGATCGAGGGATGTGATCATTCCCCTCTACTCAGCACTGGTGAGGCCTCATTTGGAGTACTGTGTCCAGTTTTGGGCCCCACACTACAAGAAGGATGTGGATAAATTGGAGAGAGTCCAGCGGAGGGCAACAAAAATGATTAGGGGGCTGGAGCACATGACTTATGAGGAGAGGCTGAGGGAACTGGGATTGTTTAGCCTGCAGAAGAGAAGAATGAGGGGGGATTTGATAGCTGCTTTCAACTACCTGAAAGGGGGTTCCAAAGAGGATGGATCTAGACTGTTCTCAGTGGTAGAAGATGACAGAACAAGGAGTAATGGTCTCAAGTTGCAGAGGGGGAGGTTTAGGTTGGACATTAGGAAAAACTTTTTCACTAGTAGGGTGGTGAAGAACTGGAATGGGTTACCTAGGGAGGTGGTGGAATCTCCTTCCTTACAGGTTTTTAAGGTCAGGCTTGACAAAGCCCTGGCTGGGATGATTTAGTTGGGTTTGGTCCTGCTTTGAGCAGGGGGTTGGACTAGATGACCTCCTGAGGTCCCTTCCAACCCTGAGATTCTATGATTCTATGACCCCATTGGGTGTTGAGCATCTGAGTGCTAAAGACAAGCACACTTCTGTTAGCTGCTTTCACGTACACCTGCAGTTTTGGGGCAAGTAATTCAGACCCTGGGTCTTTGTTGGAGCAGACGAGAGTGTCTGGCTCAGCAAGACAGGGTGCTGAGGTCCCAAGCTGGCAGGGAAAGCAGGGGACAGAAGTAGTCTTGGCACATCGGGTAGCAGTTCCCAAGAGGATTTCTGTGATCCAACAGAAAACAGCTGCAAAACCCATCTTATCTTACCAGGCTTTTGCAAAAGGAAGGATGTGATGAGGGCTGATAATATGTGGGTGAGGTAGGATATTGTTTGACTCTGATTTTTATTTACTGGCTGGTAATTTTCTAGAGTTTTGATTATCCAGATCTATTCAAAATGTCCATGCATCGCTCAGATTATCAAGGCTGTACTGTCCTTTATTTGTTTTATTTTCTAAGCAATCAATTTCCCCTTGCAGACATTTGTTAGTGAAATGGGTTTATGACCTGATTTTTCAAAGATGCTGAGTGCTTGTAGCCTGCATTGATTTCAACAGGAGTTGTGAGTGCTCAGTACCTTTGGGGAAGAAATAAGCTATTAATATTTAATTGCCACTTACCAGCATTTTAAAGCCATTTTCAATCCCCTTTTCAATTATCTTAATCAGAAAGTCAAGGTATTAACATAATCACACATCGAATCTGGGCAACAAAGTTCTGGAATATTGTAATCTGGCAACAGTGCATGGCACTGTTAATTCTAAAGCTGTGCACTTTCATGATTAAGTTGAAAATCCCTGTATGCTTTGGCACAATCCCAGATATGCTTACAAAGATTTTCTGTAAAACTGCTGTTGCTTTTACCCAGGGTTTTTTGCAATGGTAACACAGTGACGGCCCTGGTCCTGCTAACGCTTACTGATGTACTTCATGCGCTTAAGGTTAAGTAGCCCCATTGAAATCAATAGGCCTATGCACAGTAGAATTCTGTACATAAATGTTTGCAGGATTAGGACCTTGCTTTGTACTGCATAAACATGCTTCAATCAGTACAAGTACTTAGTAGAAGACCCCATCTGGCAGTTCAATGGGAGCCTTGCCTGTGTAAAGACTGCAGAATTAGGATCACTATTTGTTAGCCAAACCATTGTAAAATATGCTGAAAGAGGATTTCAGTGATTTGTGAGCATACCTATGACATGAAGGCATAAGTGTGAAATTTCAAAGTATTTTTATTTCTTGCTAGTCTCAGCTGCTGAGAGGACATTGGCACAAACTTCTCTGAATAAGGATGTAGTTATTAACCTCAAGGGGACTGTATGAATAAGTGTAACATAATCAAGCTCTTAGAAAAACTTTTGTTACATTTACAACTAGATAGGCTTAAAAATATAATTTCAAAAAATATGGAGATGATTAATATGTAGAAAAGATATTTTAAGGATAAAATCCATGCAGAAAAATTGTGGATATTTTATTTAAATTATCAATTATTTAACTTTAAATTATCAACATTTCAAATATTCAAAAAATTTCAACTAATCTAAACCCAGCAATACAAGTTTACAGCATTTTTTTGACCAGCTCTAATTTCAACCCCCTCAAGTATAAATCTCCTATGCACCAGTCTTCCTTTAGACACATAGATCTAATTTCTGTGTGCTTGTGCACAGAATTTCAATGAGAGTTGCAACAGTGTATCTAAGAGGACATCTGCTTTGCAAGCGGAGGCAATATTGGTGCTCAGGTAGCTTTAAACTAGCTAGCTTGACAGGCTGATTTCAGATGGGTTTGTACAGCCTGTGCCAGAGTATTTTTTTAGCCATGCTAGCTAGATTAAAGCTAGAGCGGGTATGCCTACCTGAGCTACAATCACACCCCCCAACTGCAGTGTAGACATATACCCTAAGGCAGAATCGGGCCCTTAGAGTTAAAATCTAATTTCTACCCAAATTCCACATCCTCATGGACACTACACAGTTCTGAAATGAAGCCATTTCCGTTACTTGACCCAAAGAACTTCCATTGCCAAGTAACAAAGATGTGAAATGTTCCTTCTCTCATTTCCATCATGGCAAAACCTCTGCACAGAATAGCCTGATTTAACACTGATGATGCACAGCAACTCATTCCAGCAATAAATCAAAATAGTTGCGCAAAATAAATGATTTTTTTAATCAGTTAAAGCCAAGACATTTTAATTAAAAAGACAAACCAGTATGACATTTCACTGGAACCTCCTCACATCCCACCCCCCTGAAATTACTGTAGCATTATTTTGCTTGATGCTTTTAATCCAATTTAAAAGAGAGAGAGAATGTACTCAGCTACCCCAGTGTAAATCTGGAGTAATTCTTCAGTGGAGTTACTCTGGATTTACACAGGGGTAACCATGCTGGGAATCTGGCATGCTGCCAATAGGAATGTTAATTTTTTAAATAATTGCGTAACATTGCTTTCCCTTAGTTCTCTTTCCAAGGGATTGTTTGGTCTGGAGTGCCACCTGCCGGTTGCTAGGCATGTAACCTCATGTGCTTTCAGTGTTCTTTGCTGAATGAGTTATAAATAGGGCCCTACCAAATTCACAGTCCATTTTTGGTCAATTTCATGATCATAGGATTTTAAAAATAGTAAATTTCATGATTTCAGTTATTTAAATCTGAAATTTCATGGTGTTGTAATTGTAGGGGTCCTGACCTGAAAAGGAGTTGTGTATGGGGGGGGTCACAAGGTTATTGGGGGGCAGTTGCAGTACTGCAACTCTTACTTCTGTGCTGCTGCTGGCAGTGGCGCTGCCTTCAGAGCTGGGCAGCTGGAGAGTGGCGGCTGCTGGGTGGGAGCCCATCTCTGAAGGCAGAGCCGCCGCCAGCAGCAGCGCAGAAGTAAGGATGACATGGTATGATATTGCCACCCTTACTTCTGCACTGCTGCCTGCAGAGCTGGGCCCTCAGTCAGCAGCCGCCACTCTCCAGCCTCCCAGCTCCAAAGGCAGCAGCGCAGAAGCAAGGGTGGCATGGTATGGTATTGCCAGCCTTACTTCTGCACTGCTGCTGGCGGGGTGCTGCCTTCACAACTGGGTGTCCGGCCAACAGCAGCCACTCTCCGGCCTGCCAGCTCTGAAGGCAGCGCAGAAGTAAGGGTGGCAATACTTCAACGCCCCTAAAATAACCTTGCGACCCCCCGCTCAACTTCCTTTTGGGTCAGGACCCCCAACTGGAGAAATGCTGGTCTTTGTGAAATCTGTATAGTGTAGAGTAAAAGCACACGAAAGACCAGATTTCATGGTGGGGGAGACCAGATTTCACGGTCCGTGACGCATTTTTCGTGGCGGTGAATTTGGTAGGGCCCCAGTTATAAATGAGCTGCTCTTACATGATGCTGGATAAGAGCTTGATCCTGAGAGGTACTGACCACCTGCAACTCAGCATGTAACTCCTACCATAATGGGAGTTGGGGCTGCACAGTATCTCTCAGGATCAGGAATCTAATTACAGCCCAGAACTGAATGTTAATTTCCCAGGAGATAATGTAAATTGCAAGCTGCACAGGCTAGTCTTGGATGCAGTGCTGGACTTTCTAGCACACAGAGTGAGCACATCTCTGTGTGCTTAGGTGGGGTAGCATTCACTCCCCTTTGTAGCCAGCAAGCTCCGCTGATCAATGTAGAGATGGGGGAACACCTGGTCTCTTCTCTACCTCTTTTAGATGCTGTGGTGGGGGAAGAAGGGGAAGCAGTCCTCAGCCCCAGGAGAGAGCATGGACTGTCAGGATGATGGCTATGTCACCCCTGCTTTGTGCAACTCTATACAGTTGTTTTGAGACCATTTACTATAGAAGACTCCTGCATCTCCTCTAGGGTCAACAGCAAAACAATGAAATGGAGCCAGTCCTCCTTTCAGGCTGCTGGCAGATTGTGGTGTTCCTCCATCTCCAGAGAGCTCAGCTGTTGCAGCCTACAAGGATCAATTCTCTCCCCAGCCTTTAAAACATAGGTGAAACCATTAGGGGAACTGTGCGTTGCCATGGTCTTAAATGGCAGCAGGTGGCATCTACATCTACATCTCCTTTACTCCCTAGCACAGAGAGCACCAGCTCCAAAATGTCCCTTTGCCTTGCTGAAATCCCATCACCTCACCTTCTATTGAGGGTGGCTAGCTCTCAGTTGTCAAATTGGTCCCCACCTTTTGAGTGCGTTTGGGCTGCCCCCTGCTGCTGGAGTCTGAAATAGCTGCAACTACAGAAAAATGCCTTTCCACTGACGTCTGACTAGAGCATTGTGCCCTGTTGTATTTGGGTGGTAACTTTGCTACAGTGATCCATACTTTCAGGATCTGCAGGCTGGATTGCTAAAGCCCTCTTTACCTTGGTCTGAGCACTCCAACCTTAAACAGCTAACATTAGTTCAGAAAACAGTCATCCTTTTCGCATTCTCAGTGCTCTGTATCGTACTCTCATTCCCTGGTCAAACCAAAGCCTTCATCCTTGCCTTCAAGCCCCTCCATAGAATTGATTCTAGATATCTTAAAGAATGCTCCCTTTCTCACCATGATGATGACCTCCTGGGCAACTACATTCTTCAGGAGCTATGCATCTGTTAAACTCAAGGGTGACGCTTATAAGAATGGGAGACCAGGTTTTCTGGGCAACAGAACCTTGGAACTTATCACTGAAGGAGATCAGAATGACTACCACTGCCTTCAGAGCAGAGTAAAACCCTGTTCTTTGTGTTAGTGTTCCCCCAGACACAACTAAATCAGACAGACAGAGAGAGAGGAGAAGAGAAAGAGGAAGGAAGTAGTAGTAGTAAAAGGAAGGAAAAGGGAAAAAGCAAATTAAAAACATGAAAAACTGTATCCATTTCCACAGAAGTAGGGAGAAAAATTAGAACAGAGGTTTTCTTCATCTTGGTTTTTACTTTCAGTGATGAGGTTAGACATTGAGGTGATGGGGAGCGTGATTTTAAAACCCTAGCTAGATAAACGGAACACAAGGGACTGCTGCTATCTAGTGCACTGATTACTTTGAAATTAAAATATTATAATATCTTGCATCTGGCAAGATCTTGTGATCAATCTTAGATAAGTTAGGGTTTCTTTTCTGGTGGTGACCCTGTTCCCTCTGAAGTTAATGCCATTTTTTTTGATGGGAGCATGATTGGACCCTGTGATCTAAACACCACATGTTTATATCCACTCTAATCCGATCACTCCAAATATTAAGAAGATCTCCCCAGAAGATTTTTAAGCACAAGGTCCACCTTTGCTCATGAAAAAATGCCATGCCAGACAATGATATCAGGAAAGGATTTGATGCTTTGTAACTTCTTTACTGTGAGACTCTAAAAAGATTGTTAGCTTGAATCCTGCCACATATCTTGTTAGGGATATTTTCTTTCCAACACTAGGAGGGCTGGAACTCATGCTCAAGTTTCTTCTTTTGTCTTCCATGGCTGAGGAAATAATCCATGTTTACTAGAGTTTTGCCAATGTCAGTGTTCATTCTACTGCCGATAGTCTGGTTGGTGGTGTTGGGAATTTTGTCTGAGAACACAGGCATATACTCGGGCAGTTGCTCCTGCTCCTTTTTCTTACCCTGGAAAAAATAAATGGAAAGACCCTTGCTTAAGATTATGGGTAAATTTTCAACAGCCTCTAATTCCCATTTTCAAAAAAGAAAATGAAAGTCAATGAGACCCAAGATCCGAAGTCACTCAGATGTTTTGAAAAATTTTACCTGATGTTTTATATATTGAATTTATGTGAAAATGCTCTGTAGAGACAGTTAACTTAATCATTTATTAAGCTAACTGAAATTGGTGACACCCCATCAGCTTCCAAGAAGACACAGCTTAATTTGCTGTTGAAAAGTGGTATACCATCTTATTCACCAAGGGTCAGCAGTCTTTAAAGAAATGGCACCCAAGAACTTAGCTCTGTGAACCAATCAAAGAACAGTCTGAGCACATGGTAATTTAATGCACCAACTTTCATCAGGATAAAGTGGTTTCAGATTGGCTGGTTGAATCATACATTTAAAAAATTTTTTGCAGTCATTTGGTATTTTAAAATATAAATGGTTTGGTCCTGTGTCCTTACACAGGCAAATGTCCAATTACTCCAAGGAGGAGTTTTGCCTGAGTATGAGCTGCAGGATTGGATTCAAAGTCATCAGTGTACATTTTTGTGATAAGATACCTATATTCTAAGAAGGGGAGTGTTATCTGGAGGGGAAATTCTGCTTCAAGCAATGACCTGATACTGCTCCCATTTGCAGTGAATGTGAAATTTATCATTGGGAGCATGACTTCCCATGCAAACCCGTTGACTTCAACAGCATTACATGGGCTGTCAGTCAGGACCAACTGTGGTGGTTGGTGATGGCAAGAACATAAAATGGAAGATATCCTCCCCCCGCTCCCCAAGTCATCAAGTCCAGTATCCTGCTATTATAGGCAACCACATCATATAATCCCATTTATAAACTTGTCGAGCAAGATGATGATGTGTTGGTTTTTTTTTTAAATAAATGACTCAGATTCTATTGTGCTGACAATATTTCTTAAATTCCTTCCTAGGCTGATTCTTCAAGCACCCTTTAAAAATGTCAGTCCTTTTATGGCATTTGTACTTTAATCAAAACTGAGGTGAAATACTCACACAGTGCATTCCATCTGCTTAGAACGAGAATAGCAGATGAGTGGCACTTCAGATTCCTTGGGCATATTTTCCTGCAGTTGTTAATCTTAAACAATTTGACAAATTACTTTCAAGGATGGCTCAATTTAGAATATTAGCTTACTAGAAATCCTGTTGTAAACCAAAAAGAGCCTGGATTAAGTTAGTAAATTTATGTGTAACCTACCATTGGATCATAGTCCTTCATAAAGCCCCAATTCTGGTACCTTGGAAAAGAAAAGAAAAAGTTTTTAACTTAAATGACTCATTCCTATTCTGTACTTTAGTTTAATAAGTTTTCTATGATTTAAAATAAACCTGATTTGCTATCATAGAATAAAGCTTCAAAAGTCAAGAATAGTGATTCCAAGTGATCAGTTAATTTTAGGTTTCTTTTCTTTTTAAAAGAGAAAATGAGCAGGCTCAGCCCCTGATTAAGAGATTATTTTGACCTATTTTAAATGCATAAATATTTGCAATGACTATAGATGTCCCTTTGAGCAGAAGTGGGTATTAATGGAAGACCCCCATCACAATTGGGATCACACTATGCTAGGCAGTATACAAACACATAGTAAGATAGTCCCAGTAACAAATAATAAATTAAAGGTTTTCACTCACATTTTCTCAGGACAAACTCTTTCCTCTCAACAGAAGTAGTCAGATAATTACAATAGTGATTTTGCCTTTTAATATAGATCAGGGTTTTGTGGGTCGCTACTGTACCGCTCTCTCTCTCCAGATAATTTTTACCTCAGTTGTGTGACTAGAATATCTTGGTACAGTCAGACTTTATTTTAGAACCAAGCTGTACATTCTTCTCAGAATGAATCCAGCTCTGAATTTGAACACAACTGGGCCACAAGTTGTTAATTCATGTTCTTCTATCATGCTCATCGCTGTGGCATCTGAACAATTAGAATCACACACACACAGTGGATACACAGAATGGTTTCACGTGGTGCAGACATGTTGATCTGCTCTTAGCAGGAGTTGCAAACATCTCCATTTACCGAATTGGCTAAAAGTTCAAGAGTGTCAGCTCCAAAACATGTGGATGAGCTCTTGTGTTTCAAAGACGTCTGCGTTATGGTTGCTGGCTTGCCAGCAATCTCTCCTATCATGCCAATAATAGATGCTGCTCTGATGTCTGTCTTTGCATGCTTTTTCTCGCAATGAAAATTCCGTTTCCAGCAACCCACAACCCAGAGATCCACTAGTGTCAATTAAAAGTTATTACTAACAATACCCAAACTTTGACAGAGTAATCCCCAGGCTTAGCCAGAATTCTAGGTATTCTACCTTCATTTTTCTAGTTAATAGCCATGTTAATGGAAAGAAATTCCTCCTAACAAGAACAAACATAGCAATATTCTCTTTGATTTTCACAGCCTTACAGGCGATTATCTATTTTAAAAATAACAGGCAAGCAGAAGCACCTGAAGTATGCGCTTTCCTTAGAAAAGTAACTTAATAAAGAGAAGTTTGTTTGCTGACTTGCCACTATTGTGTCTGCCATTTGAGAGTCTATTTAAGTTCCAAATCCGACATTTACAATCCATCCATTTCGTGCTGCTCAGACTAGTTTAATAGGAGAACAGTTTCTTACAGTCATAAAGCTCTCTGTGCTTAACACCTCCTTCCTGCAATGGCATTCTTTGTTGTCATGCTAAGCTTTATTTGCAGGTATGGGAGCAGCCACCTGCTACAGTGTTTTGTGCGAATGGACAAACTGGAAGCTGTGGCATGATCGCAGGATTATGAGTCAGGAAACCTGAGTCCTATTCCTGGCTCTGCCACTAATTTGCTTTGTGAGTCTGGGCAAATCCCTTCACTTTCCCCATCTGTAAAATGGGGCAAATGACAGTATAGCCATCTTTGTAAAGTGCTTTGGTATCTGTGGAGAGAAGGTGCTTCTAAGGGCTTGCCTTCCTGGTGAGTTACTTCATGGCAAACCACGGTGTAAATCTACAGCTCACTAGCTTGCTGTGCTGTAACTCACCATGTGGACACTGCTACTGTGGTGTGAAAGTCCTGCAGTGCAACTTAGCATATAATAATAATAAATTGGCATTGTATTTATTATTATATATTTTCATATCTCAGTAGTGTCTAGAGGCCCCAGCCAAGATCAGGGTCCCATTGTGCTAGGCGCTGTACAAACATATCCGATCTGGATAATACTATATTTGTATTCTGAAGTACTAGTAATCAGGGAATGCCTGGGCTTCATCATATGAAAATCCGCCCACTGGTCCCATTTCCTTACACCCTCTTTCATTCCTAGGCTACCAGACTGGAGAGGACTTCTCCCGTCCCAAGCTCTGTGTGGGGATGTGGGGCTGCTGTGGAGCTTTGTTCCTCTCACCTGGAGGCTGAGTTAAAGAGGCAAAGACAGAAGTTAAAAATGTGTCCCGGAGGAAAGAAGCAATCACTGCTAGGGTTGGTGCCACCTGCAGGAGGGAGAAGAGGAGCTACCAAAAGATCTTCTCTTCCCTCCTTCCCACTGAATTCAAGGAGAGGTCATGGTAGCTGATCGCCTACTTATTACCTTGCTTCCCTGGTGTCTGGCTGGATGAGGTTGGCATACAATCAGAACTCAAGCTAACCTTGCTTTTACCAAAGATATTCTTCTAGTGGGCACGTTTATGTTGTAAATTGGAGAATGACCACAAATAGAGAGAGAGAGAGAGAGAGAGAGAGAGAGTGTGTGTGTGTGTGTGTGTGAGAGAGAGAGAGAGAGAGAGAGAGAGAGAGAGAGAGATCTTAATGCCTGGTTCCATCAGATCAGCTCTGTATATACCCAGTCAAAGCATAATTTATGCCCTGGGCATGCTGTATACCAGGGGTAGGCAGCCTATGGCACGGGTGCCGAAGGCGGCACGTGAGCTAATTTTCAGTGGCACTCACACTGCCTGGGTCCTGGCCATTGGTCTGGGGGGCTCTGCATTTTATTTAATTTTAAATGAAGCTTCTTAAACATTTAAAAAACCTTATTTACTTTACTTACAACAATAATTTAGTTATATATTATAGACTTATAGAAAGAGACCTTCTAAGAACGTTAAAATGTATTACCGGCACGTGAAACCTTAAATTAGAGTGAATGAATGAAGACTCGGCACAGCACTTCTGAAAGGTTGCCGACCCCTGTTGTACACTCTGCTGATATATTAGTAACAATGGGATTTTCCCTGTGTGTGTGTGTGTCTATATGTGCAGGGTTAGGGGCACTCAAGAGATTTGCAGGGTTGAAGTACAAATAATTTTTTGGCAGAACACTCTGTCCAATCTCTACTTCAGCCACTTCCAAGAATTTGAGAACAGGCAATAATATCAGCATCTGTGCAATCAATTATAGATGGTGTCACATTTGTATCCTCACAGTGTGGACATATACAGCTGAGCAGTATTAAGCCTGGGGTTCTTTAGTGTCTCTGTTTCTGCTCAAGCATGACTTGCCAGGAGATCCGCTCCAATAGAGTATTGCAAAAAAGAGGAGAACAGAGATAGTGTTTACTCTCAGCAGTTGCAGGATTAGGGCCTGATCCAAAGTCCATTTAGTGGAAGTCTTTCCATTGACTTAATGGGTTTTGGATCAGGCCCTCAGGGTATGTCCGCACTGAGCGTAGGTGTGATTTCCAGCTCAAGTCGACATACCCACAGTAGCTCAATCAGAGTAAGTGCACTAAATACAGAGTGTAGCCACAGCAGTGCAAACGTCAGGCTGGGCTAGCTACCCTGAGTGTGATCCCATCTGAGACCCTAGGTACATACTGGCATGGCTAGCCCATCCTGCCACTCATACCACCACAGCAACACTTCTGTCTTTATCATGCTAGTTTGATCAGAGCTAGTGCAGGCATATCTACTTGAGCTGGAAATTACCCCTTCCAGCTAGAGTGTAGATATATCCTAAGTCTCTGAGTAGTGGCAGTGTTACGATGTGGATGTGAAACTGGAATTGGGGTACTTACCAATATTTTCTTCCCCTCCACTCAGCATCCATAAACTCCCTCCAGATCTTGTCCTGCCGAACTGGGTCCCTCTGCAGTGCTGCCTGCTCCTCCTCCCGGGCCCGGGCTGCCTGTTGTGCTAAGACCCGATTGGCAGGCAGAGCTTTCCCATGCTGGGTGGTGCTGAGAGAAGGAGACGAGGATGAGGCGAGTTCCACCAAAGGTCTGGCTGCTGGTAACTGGTATCCAGCGGAGGTGGTTCTCCTGAATCCAGTTGATCTGCTTCCCATCTGTGTCTCCCCTGTGACGCGATATGTTGTCACCACTAGGAAGGCTAAGAGGAGATGCTCTCCAAGACCCTCCAATTCCACAGCTCTCTCTCCTGCATCCCTTTCTCCCCCAGCACTTTCTTTCAGGATTTGGCAAGGAATCTGCACTAAGAACCCAACCTCCAACAGGCGACCTATGTGCTATTTTGTTTCCCCTTTACTTAATAACCCACTTCTACTAGGCAGCTGGTTTGTGTTGCCCCATTGGGTGATTGCTAAGAGAAGCTTCACTGTAATAATAATCTTAAAAAGAACAATCCTTACCAAAGGCTAAAGATACCAGCTGCAGCCAGCAAGTCCTAATTCTCAGCTTCTGAGACACCAGCTGCTGCTGCTCTGTGCAGGCAAGACCACTTGACGTTGATCTCAAAGTCCCTAGAACAGCGGCTGTGTTTGTAGCAAAGCCTGGTGTGATGTGTGCTGCCGAGTTTGCCAGGGTTAGTTTTAGTCTGTGTGTACAACTGAAACAGAACCCCCTGATAGTTGCTGGCTTCCCCAGTGTGTTTACTGTCTCCATTGGAAACCAGGCTGGCTCATGAATATTGATCCCAGAGGGAGTGGAAACCAGTGCAGACAGCTGCTGGGGACTTGGCTTTGAACTCTTATCAGGAGGGAATTTCTGTTTGTTTAGAATAAGGTCTTTCCAGGGATCAATGTTAGTTTCACACTTTGAAAGCCTCTTAATTTCAGGCCTGACTAAGAAAACTCCCATTGAAAACTCCTGCAGGCCTGAAAAATCAAAAATTGGTTCAAAAGGAGAGACCTTGAATTGCTTACTGCTCTCTAGACAAGGAGCTGACCATCTGCTACAAGCTCCTGGGTGCACTGTGACAGACTCACTAAACACATCCAGCGGGAGCTGAACAGTAAAACTGTCCTCTAGCCTCATCTTCCTTATAAATGCCACTGAACTGAAAAAACGAGCCATTTCCCAGTCTACCCTGCTACTTTGCTGGATTCCCCCTCTGGGTCTGCTCAGTGACTTGCATCCCAGATTGCTCTTCAGGGTACAGTGCATGAGGCTGATTAGCCATCTGAGGTGAGATTGCCATTTGGTGGCATTTACAAGCAAGCTGAAGCCGGAGGCCATTTTTAACTTTGAGCCTAAGGTCCCATGTGTTTATCAGTCAGTGCACTCCGGACTTCAATTCCTGGTAGATCAGCAGTGGGGTCTCTGAGGGAGGGGAGAGATCTATATCTCTATTTAGATCTGAATCTATATGTAAACTTACAGCGATTGCCTGTAAAAGGTCAGAATTTGCCAAGAGACACCACCTACTTACCACAATTACTTCTTATTTTGAATATAAGAAAAGAGTTTGGAATCCCAGATGTCTCATTACAATCTTCAAGCCACCTCCTATATGTAGAATACTTCCCAGTTCTGGTTCACCAAGCCCCTGCCGGGTCTTTATTCACATCTCTCCTTAAGACCCATTTCTTCGGCGATGTCCACAAGAAGTGAATCAATAATAATTTAAAAGTATATAAAAATCATCCAGGTGGATACATAGCTAAACTGGAACCCCTACTAATTATAACCCACTCCCAGATGCCTTTGTCTGGACTCTGTCTAAGGTGACATTCTAAGGCTCCAATCCTAAATTGGGATGCACAAGTGTGGATTCTTGCACCTTTTCAGTGCTCCAGTTAAGTGAGTGCATTCTTGATGCACGATCAGGGCCTACGTGTCCATCTCAGAGACAGACAAGCACCTAGCCGTTAAAACAGATCTTTCTGACTCTGACCCTACTAACTGAGAAGAGAGGGGAGTGTTTATCAAATTGGGAATTTTGATCTTAAACCAAGGTAGGCTAGGTAGGAGTCTACACATGGGACTAGCTGTTCTCTCGCTGCTTCTCTGGACACAGTATGCACTGGGATGGTGGTTGTGACATGCCTGTAAAATAAAAGGACTTTAGAAAACATTACAATACTATGATTTTCTGACACATCTACTGCTTCAGAAACAAGGCGATCAAGAGCTAAAAATGGAACTTTATGCTTTAAATTACTCCACTTTCCTTAGGGATTAGAAGTCATCAAACAGCGCTGCTACCATACCATTAACACACAGCAGGGTGAGTTTAAGGGTGATGTATTGGACATTGCTGTGAAATTCCTTACTGTATGTTCAAATCATCATTAATATTATTAAATAAAAAGATGGTTTAAGGAATGCTTTTAGATAATGCACTACTTTCCTCTCTTATCACGTACCTGTAAACATTTCTGGTTACCCAGAAAGGATATTATAGTGGGAGGCTCATTTGGAATTATGATGGTTTTTGTTTTATGCTGCTCTCTTTTTATTAGTGTATGTTGATGCTTAATAGGACTTGACGTAGGTATCCACATAGTCTGATTCTAATGTACCAATAGGCCTTTTTCTTTTGGGGGGGGCAGGCGGGAGGGAGGGACTGTGTCTGGGACATTTTTTAAAAGGGACACTGTAAGTGGCAGAAACTCTGGTTAGGAGTTTGCTGTGTGTAGTTTGTTCCGCAGGCCTGTGTTTATGTAATGGCAGCATCCAGAACTCTCAGATAGAGTTTTAATGATGTTCTTGATTTACAATGGTGATACGAACTGTAAACTTTTATTTGAAAAAAATCATATCATTTCATTCTTTTCTACACATGTATAATTTGCTTTTTTTCCCTCCCTAAGAAAATAATGTTTTAAGATGTTTTTCTGTGGGGAAAAAAATCTCAGATGTTTAGATATTAATTTCACTTGACCACAAGAAGAGGTTGTAGTTTAAGCTATGCAAAACTTGACTGGATGGCTGAGGATAACATGCACTGCTTTTTAAAAAAACATTATTTTAAACTACGTAATTTCTCCAAGATCTAAACTATTTAAACTATACAATAGTTAGAAAAATCAGACTGTGTAAGTCAATATCAACTGTATTTTTTCTTATCTGGAACCAACTTCTGCTTTGCCTTTGGTGGAAATTATTTTAGTTGGTAAATTTGTTGCTAGAACTCCCATCCCAATCCCATAATGAGCTCCATGAGGCGCAGGGGTGAGCCTGTGTTGTTCTGATTGAAGGATTGGGATTACGAGTCTTATCCTTAAACACTATATTGTGGTTTTATTGTTTCATGGAAATGATAGATGAAAATGCATTCTCTGCATTTTCCAAATCAGCAGAGAATTTTGTCTTTGGAGGTGGGGAAGGAGGGAAGACTGTGATGAAGTCAACATGGTAGAAAAGTCAGTGTGTATTGGCACATGGCAGAAAATATCTGAGTTTCCTTCCAGTCTAAGGTACTCTGGTTCTGCCCATGGGATTTGGTTTCAGAATTAAGGGTCTGGAATTCTTTCCAATGTGTTTATTTTTCAGAAGTCTCTTTTATATTTATGTTTCCATACATTGCAGAATGTTACAGTAACATGCAGTGTTATTTTCCTCTCCCCCAACTCACTAATGTGATGGAATTTTCCCCCCTGTGTAAATAGAGACTTTTTTTTATATTGCATTAAATATGCATTATTCTAAACTCTCAGGATTGTCACATGTTTGCTGTGGTGTTTTGTGAAGGTGAGAGCAGAGGAGTGGGGTAGGGTTGCCAACCCTCTAGGATTGGCCTGGAATCTCCCGGAATCAGCACCTATCTCCCGGTGACTATTGAAAGCAATCCGGGAGATTTTAATAGGATCAGTCAGCATTGGCCACCCTAGAATGGGGGAAGCAGTCTGGGTTCTTCCATTCTTGGGCCTGTTGCTGAATGGCAATTTAGCCATGGTCAGGTATGTCATGTAACCTTTCTTTGCCTTTTATATTGTATACAGCACTCTGCCCAAACTATCATTAAAATTATAGGTGAGAAAACTACAAAAAGGCCATTTAAAGTGTTTGTCGACTTGCCAGGAAGATTGCCATAGATATTCCATGGTTTAGGTTGAGCTTCAAAGAATTTAAGGCCAGAAGGGATCATTATGATCATCTCCTCTGGCCTCCTGTATAACACAGGCCAGAGAGTTTGAGGAGAGAGCATTACAGAGTAGAGTTGTGGCACTTGAAGGAGAAAACCATCCATCCTACCACCATTTTGAGATTATATCTGGGGACACTAGGCCTTCGGTCATCACTGCTCTTAATTACCATAGTGGGGCATAAATTAAGATACAGTTGATTAGGTCCCATGTTACTAAAAGAGATTATATATAAAATCTTGAAGTATACTTGTGAGATAACAGGCAGCAGGTGCAGTTTGCAACATACTGACCTCATAAACCCTTGTAGACAAAGTATCAGAGGGGTAGCCATGTTAGTCTGTATCCACAAAAACAACGGGGAGTCCAGTGGCACTTTAAAGACTAATAGATTTATTTGGGCATAAGCTTTCATGGGTAAAAAACCCATTTCTTTAACATCTGAAGAAGTGAGTTTTTTACCCACGAAAGCTTATGCCCAAATAAATCTGTTAGTCCTTAAGGTGCCACCGGACTCCTCGTTGTTCTTGTAGATAAAGGCCCTAGAGCAGTTGTGCTGCTGTGTTCTTCCATGGCTGAAATTTATGAATAGTTTTCAGTTAGAGTCCCAGATAAAGCACATCACAATAATCCAGCCAAGAGCCAGGAAGGCATAGAGTGTGAATAAACAGCCATACTAGGCCTTTATTATTTTGTATTTGATGTTTATAATTGCTTAAGACAGAACAAGGAGTAATGGTCTCAAGTTGCAGTGGGGGAGGTTGAGTGAAAAAGTTTTTCCTAATATCCAACCTAAGAGTGTGGTGAAGCACTGGAATGGGTTACCTAGGGAGGTGGTGGACTCTCCTTCCTTAGAGGTTTTTGAGGCCAGGCTTGACAAAGCCCTGGCTGGGATGATTTAGTTGGGAATTGGTCCTGCTTTGAGCAGGGGGTTGGACTAGATGACCTCCTGAGGTCCCTTCCAACCCTGAGATTCTATGATTCTATGATTAAGGAACATTCTCATCGCTAGAGGGAGCTTTAGCACTTAGATAAGAGAACAACATTGCTTTATCTTTTTTTATCTTTCCATTTTCCCCTGCGCAATTGGTCTAAATAATTCCAAGAGAACTTCATTAGTTACTGGGATAACATGACCAATTATTTATGAAAGGACTATGCTTGATATCAGTGTAATAGGAATCTAGAGTAAGGCAGCAATCTCATCTATACCCACAAACACAAGGAGCCATTATTAGCAGGCAGGTCTTTTAATTACACCAGCTCAGGAGCAGGGGCAGCTCCAGGCCACTTAGGAATCTGGGTCAAAATCAGTACTTGGTCCTGCCTAGTGAAGGCAGGTGGCTGGACTCGAGGACCCTTCGGGGTCCCTTCCAGTTCTAGGTATATCTCCATTAATTATTATTATTATTATTATTATAACTGTTATCCATTAGTTATTTGTAATCTAAAGTATCTAAAGAGCATTTTCCTTGAACAGCACCTAAGAAGGTTTCCATTTGCCATCTCCTCACCATATTCAGAGAGGGAGAGCAGCTTTGCTTTCTTCTCATTATTGCTTTTCTGCATCTGTTTGAGTGGTTGGTTGCCTAATAGAGTCACTGTAGCTTAGGGTGACCAGATGTCCCAATATTTGGGGCTTTTTCTTATATAGATGCCTATTACCTCCCACCCTCTGTCCCTATTTTTCATACTTGCTATCTGGGCACCCTACTGTAGCTCATCTTAAATAAAATAAGGTCAGAGTTTACAAACTTGAGTGCCTAAAGTTCATCACCTAAGTGCATATTTAGGTACCTAAATAAAAGTGGCCTGATTTTCAAAGGTGTTCAGCACGTGCAGCTTCCACTGACTGAAAATCAAGCTACTTCTCTCGAGGCTCCCAAATATGGATCTAAAGGCCTAAAATTAGGCACCCAGGTTTGAAAATTTTGACCACAAGTTTTACTTGTTGTAGTAAAACATTTTTAATGCTTTAATTGTAGTTGTCTGCTTACCTGGCTTAGACATCATTTACCTTTTAAAAATAGAAACTCTATTACTAAATCCCCATGCTTCAGGTAGCAATACAAAAATGAAAGAAAAAAAGATGAGATCCTCATGAATCTCAAGAAATGTGGCAGCCGCAGTCAAACAAAATTGGATCAGCAACATTTGTTAGCATTTAAAATGTATCAGACTGGACTCTGCTTGTGACAGACGGCTTTGTAAATATCTTTTTATAGTTTTACTGAAGACACTGATTCAAAGCTTGTCTGCAATGATGGGCAGTACTCCAGCTCCCAGGCAAGGGGGCTCTGGGTTCAGGAGGCTCTGCCTTAGAATGCTCAGGTCAGATGTGAATGGACTCTCTGGAATGTTGAGGCCAGTTTAATAAACAGTAGACAGTTGTTACAGGAATAATAACGGAGTTGCATTACTAAGATAAAATTACGCAGGCTCCTAGCAGCTGATCACTAGATGGGGCAATATTGCACTATTAGGTAGGTGCATTAGAGGGATTTTACACCTTCTTCTGAATATCTGACATTGGCCACTGTCAGATACAAGGTACTGGACTAGATGGCCCACTAGTCTTTTCTGGTAGGACAGTTCCTATGCCTCCATATGTCAGAAGGGAGAGGCAGCATCCTAGATCTCTCAAAGCTAGTGCAGGTATGTCTCCTGGAGTTGGGAACAACAACCCCAGCTCAAAGTGCAGACATACCCTGTGTGTATGCCATAATTTGAACAACTGCAATACAACTGCTGTACAGACTGTTTAAATCATCTAAATACTAATGGCCTAGAACACCACTTTCCCCACATTTTCACCTCATCTGGGGCCAGATTTTTAGAGAAGTGGGTCTTATGGGCCACAAGCAAAAAACCAGGATGCAATTATGTGTGTTATTTTGTTCACATAGGTTGGGATGTTCAAAGGGGCCCAACGGGGATTCGGGTGTCTAAATGTCTCTGGCTCTTTTTAATATTCTACTCCTAGTTTTGCAGCTACTTAAAAAGGCCTTCATATTTAAAAATAGGCATAGTAGAATTCAATTTTTTAAAACAATTTTGACAGAATATCAATGTTTATTTTAAAACCTTTTCTCATTGGTATAATTATTGGTATACATTTTCACAGTTGCTTGAAATTATGGGTTTTAAGCATTTTTATTCTGGCTGTCTAGTGATTAAAAAAATTAATTGTGATTAATCGCACTGTTAAACAATAACAGAATACCACTTTTTAAAATATTTTTGGATGTTTTCTACCTTTTTAAATATATTGATTTCTATTACAACACAGAATACAAAGTGTACAGTGCTCAGCTCAGCTTATATTTATTTTTTATTACAAATATTTGTGCTATAAAAAATAAATGGTATTTTTCAATTCACCTCATACAAGTACTGTAGTGCAGTCTCTTTATCATGAAAGTTGAACTTACAAATGTGGAATTATGTATAAAAATAACTGCGTTCAAAAATAAAACAATGTAAAACTTTAGAGCCTACAAGTCCATTCAGTTGTATTTCTTGTTCAGCCAGTCACTCAGGCAAACAAGTTTGTTTACATTTGCAGGAGATAATGCTGCCTGCTTCTTGTTTACAATGTCATCTGAAAGTTAGAACAGACGTTCTCATGGCAATGTTGTAGCCGGCATCGCAAGATATTTACGTGCCAGATGCGCTAAAGATTCATATGTCCCTTTGTGCTTCGGCCACCATTCCAGAGGACATGTATCCATGATAATGACAGGTTCTGCTCGATAACAATCCAAAGCAGTGTGGACCGACGCATGTTCACTTTCATCATCTGAGTCAGAGGCAACCATCAGAAGGTTGATTTTCTTTTTTGGTGGTTCAGGTTCTGTAATTTCTGCATTGGAGTGTTGCTCTTTTAAGACTTCTGAAAGCATGCTCCACACCTCGTCCCTCTCAGAGTTTGGAAGGCCCTTCAGATTCTTAAACCTTGGATCGAGTGCTGTAGCTATCTTTGGAAATCTCACATTGGTATCTTCTTTGCATTTTGTCAAATCTGCAGTGAAAGTGTTCTTAAAATGAACAACATGTGCTGGGTCATCATCTGAGACTGCTATAATATGAAATATATGGGAGAATGTGGGTAAAACAGAGCAGGAGACATAGAATTCTCCCCCAAGGAGTTCAGTCAACATTTAATTAATGCATTTTTTTTTTAACGAGCATCATCAGCATGGAAGTATGTCCTCTGGAATGGTGGCTGAAGCATGAAGAGGCATACGAATATTTAGCATATCTTGCACGTAAATACCTTGCAATGCCGGCTACAAAAGTGCCATGCGAACGCCTGTTCTCACGTTCAGATGACATTGTAAATAAGAAGCGGTGAGCTTCTTATCTCCCATAAATGTAAACAAACTTGTTTGTCTTAGAGATTGGCTGAATAAGAAGTAGGACTGAGTGGACTTGTAGGCGCTAAAGTTTTACATTGTTTTGGTTTTGAGTGGAGTTATGTAAAAAAATCTACATTTGCAAGTTGCACTTTCACAATAAAGAGATTGCACTACAGTACTTGTATGAGATGAATTGAAAAATACTATTTTTTATCATTTTTACAGTGCAAATATTTGTAATAAAAATAATAATAAAAAGTGAGCACTGTACACTTTGTATTCTGTGTGGTAATTTAAATCAATATATTTGAAAATGTAGAAAAACATCCAAAAATATTTAATAAATTTCAATTGGTAGTCTATTGCTTAACAGTGCGATTAATCGCGATTAATTTTTTTGAGTTAATCATGTGAGTTAACTGCAATTAATCCCATCTCTGTCTTGGAGGAATGGCTACTCAACAAACTGATATGTCATTATGTTCTATTACTAATGATGTAATTGTAGCACCCTCGTAGCCAAGATGGAGTCTGCTCTGCAGGCAGCTCTGGCCAAGAGAGAGCGCACGCAGGAAGGCAGCAGGAAAAATCCCTTCCACCCCAGGGGCACCTGTTCTAAACCCCCCAGGGTGAACACACCCACCCACAGGAAAAGTACAATGGATATAAGAAAGGGAAATGTTTATTTATAGAGGGATGAGAGGAGAAAAACAACAAGGGGAAATATAGGGGGAGTGGTAAAACAGGGTTGCATCCAAACCAAGGCCCCACAGGCCCAGTAGTAGCACAGTTTGAAAGGGCAGACACTGAGCAATGTGTCTGCACACAGAGTTCAGGAATCCTGGGCAAAGTTCCAGTCCAGTGGTGAGTCTTGAGTGCTCCTGGTCATCTTTGGTGCCAGTGAACTTTTCCCAACAAACCCCTTTGGTGCCCTCTTCTGCCGCTCTCTGCAAAGCCCCACAGAGCGACCCCCTCTCCACTTAACTAGCTAGCAGCCTCCCTCCTTGTTCCCAATGCAGTCACAAGCCCCAGTACTCACAGCCCCACGCAGCTCTGGGCAGCCGTGATACTGGGTCCAGCTCCGGCCTGTCCTTCTCGGGTGATTCCTCCCTGGCACAGTACTCCTTCTGGCTCCTGTCCTGGGGTGTCCCTGGTTGGCCACCCTGTCCTTCCCAGGCAGGGCCATCCTTACCCATATGCAAAGTACGCAGCTGCAAAGGGCACCAGGAAACTTAGGGCACAAAATTTCCTGGTGCCCTTCGCATCTGCGTGCTGCTCCAGCCCCTTCATCACCTCTCCCCCATGGCCTCCTGTCCCAGCCCCCACCCTGCTCCGCCTCCACCCCGCCCCAGCTCCGCCCCAGCCCCATCTCTCCCCACCCCTGAGGACTGGAGCAGGGCCGGGCCTGCACTCATTGGTGGCGGGAAGTGCAGGGACCCGGCCTCAGCCACGCCACCAGTGAGTGCTTGGGGGTGGTTCCTCCCTGCCCCCCATGCCAGCCCCCTCCCCCACCCCCCCGTGGAGGCTTGGGGCCCCACACATCTCCTGCGAGGGGGGGGGCGGGCAGAGGGGGCTGCGTAGGGCCCCAGAATAGCTAGGGACAGCCCTGTTCCCAGGCTTCAGGCAGGTTCTCTGCTGCTTTACTTTGTAAGGACCTGCAGGCTGCAGCTGTTCTCTCCCTGGAGCTCCAAAGCCACACCCTGGAGTTTCCCTCCTTTCTCTCCCTGCTCCCCCTGGGCTCTTAGGAAAAAGGGGCCATGCTCTCTAAACCCCAAAGGGGTTACAACAATAATGAACAGAGCTCCTGCTTCACATATTGCCTTCTTTGACTAATGAGGGGTGAAATATTCAATTCTTTGCCTGACTTATTACAAGTGTAGCTCCTGTTGTAGTTAATTACTCCCACGTGAGCCAAACCATTATTTCCCATTAAAATTGGCTTCCCTATTAATTTTTTAAAAGCATCAACCTTTCCTTCTAACAACCTTATAGGACTATTCAGAAAAGCTGGACATTTGAGACTAAAAGTAAAATTTTATGCAGAATTCATATGGAAGCGTTTACCTATATTACTGTATTTCTGATTTTAGTCAAACGTGTACTCTCTGATCAGTTAGCATAAGTAAATAGCAGCAGCTTTCTTATACTTGTAGCTACAGCATAGACACAGTTTAAAAACTCTAAGTTATGATGTTATCTTCTAATTAAGGCCATGTCTACACCATAGCTGCTGCAGTGGCACGGCAGCTCTGCCGCTGTAGGGTAGAGACGCTTCTTACAGTGATGGAAGGGTTTTTTCTGTCAATGTAGTTGATCCATTTCCATGAGAAGAGATTTTTCCATTGACTTAGCCGTGTCTATACTAGATCTTAGGTCAACCTAACTAAGGTGCTCAGGGTGTGAAATTTATCATAGCCCTGAGCAACATAGCTAGGTTGATCTAATTTTGAGGTGTAGACCGGGCCTAATAGAAGGATTCATTTTAGAGATGCCTCAGCAACTCCATACTTAATGGGATTCAATAGTCTTGTGAAAAAATTTCATTTTGAACCCTGAAACCTTGAGTGACTCAGCTAAATGTTGAGCTTGTGAGACCACTGTATGTGTGTGTGAAGTTTTCAGACTGAACTGAACTCAAAGCTAATAGCAATCTCAACTGCCATATACTGTTTGCATCAAATGCTGAGAGGCATGTTTAAGAGTAGGGGGAGTGGTATAAATAAATAAAGCTGCATCATGTCCTTGGGCACTCTGTACTCCCATTCTGCAGCAGCCCACACGCCTTTTGGAGTCTCTTAAATGTCCCTTTAGCCTAATATATGGTAAATATTCATTTAGAATGTGTATTTTAACTAAAGGCAGCCTATAACTTTTGGTGTTTGAGCTTGTAAAAACCACAAAAACAAACAAACTGTGAGAGCTGCCTTATATCTTGATATCACAAAATATCGGTTAAAGTAACCCCACCTACAATGAAACTGATCAATCCAACTTCCTGCTTGTACATACCTTTGCTGTTGATCTTGCGATATCACATTGGTTTTCTTGAAATAAGGACTTTGCAGAGCCATGCTGAGGACAGTTGTTTTACTCCTGTGCTCTGTGTTTTATGACCTTCACTGTAGGTATTGTTGTTCACTCAATGAACTAAATAGTCTTTGAGCAAAAGAACACACCATAGCAACCCTCAGCTTCTGTTTACAGTTCAAATAAGTTTCTATTGATAGAAAACATATTTATTTATGTTATGAGGGGTTTTCTAGACAAATAAATTAAACTAATAGTTTTAGTAAAAAGAATAGGATTTTCACAAAGATATGTTGAAAATAAACTCAATGTCAGTGTTTAAATGGTAACGCCTTTTTTATGAGTTGTCTGTAAATGAAACACCACATCCACCCTGTCTGGCAAGAACACTGTGCAACTTCTAGTTATTAATAGTGGCAATGGGCATGAACTTAACCCCTAGATCCAAATGCCTCAGAACTTAGTGCAATTTGAAATCTAGAACTGACATCTGCAGCTTGTCCACCCTCTCGAGGCTGGAATTCTAGTTTGGGAACTTTGATGAACTACAACAGCCTACTAGAATTGTGATATACTCAGGGCTGAAGTGTGAAACGTTAGGGCTTTTTAATTTTTGTGCAGGTTGGATTAGGTTTGGAACTCCCATTAATATTAATTTCTGTAAAGAGTTATAAGCCGGTGTAACTCCCTCATAGAATCATAGAAATGTAGGGCTGGGAGGGACCTGGAGAGCAGATCCTTGCAACAGGACCAGAACCCAATGGGACCCAACTACAAGTGTTAGATTCAGGCCAGGTAGGAAAAGAACTCAATCTGCTCAGGTTGGGTTTAGACTGGCTGTGGTCAAGTTGGGCTTGGGTCAGGCTTTAGAATTAGGCCAAAGCAGACCTTGACTTGAGAGGTCATTTAATCCAGCCCCCTGCACTGAGGCAGGACAGAGTAAACCTAGACCATCCCCGACAGTGTTTAAGAACATAAGAATGGCCATATTGGGTCAGACCAGTGTTCCATCTAGCTCAGTGTCTTGTTCTCCCCCAGTGGCCAGAGCTGGATGCTTCGGTGGGAATGAACAGAACAGGGCAATTAATGAGTGATCCATCCCCTGTTGTCCAGTCCCAACTTCAGGCATTTAAAGGCTAAAAGACATCTGGAGCATGGGGTTGCATTCCTATCCATCTCGGCTAATAGCCATTGATGGACCTATCCTCCATGAACTTATCTAATTCTTTTTTGAACCCAGTTATACTTTTGGCCTTCACAACATCCCCTGGCAATGAGTTCCACAGGTTGACTGTGCATTGTGTGAAGAAATACTTCCTTATGTTTGTTTTAAACTGGCTGCCTATTAATTTCATTGGGTGAATCCTGGTTTGTAAGTTATGTGAAGGGGTAAATAACACTTCCTAATTCACTTTCTCCACACCAGTCATGATTTTATTAACCTCTATCATATCCTGCCTTAGTCGTCTCCTTTCCAGACTGAACAGTCCCAGTCTTTTTAATCTCTCCTCATACGGAAGCTGTTCCATACCCCTAATAATTTTTGTTGCCCTTCTCTGTATCTTATTCAATTTTAATACATCTTTTTTTGAGCTAGGGCGACCAGAATTGCACACAGTATTCCAGGCATGGGTTCACCATAGGTTTATATATGACAATATGACATTTTCAGTCTTGTTATCGATCATTTTCTTAATGGTTCCTAACATTCTGTTAGCTGTTTGACTGCTGCTGCACACTGAGTGGCTGTTTCCAGAAGACTGTCCATGATGACTCTGCAATTTCTTTCTTGAGGGGTAATAGTTAATTTAGACCCCATCGTTTTGTATATATAGTTGGGATTATGTTTTCCAATGTGCATTACTTTGCACTTATCAACACTGAATTTAATCAGCCATTTTCTTGCCCATGCAGTGTTGTTGTTGGTCCAACGATATTAGAGAGACAAGGTGGGTGAGGTAATATCTTTTATTAGACCAACTTCAGTTTGTGAGAGAGACAGTTTTTGAGCTTACACAGAGCTGATCTGAAGAAGAGCTCTGCATAAGCTTGAAAGCTTCTCTCTCTCACCAACAGAAGTTGGTCCAATAAAAGATATTACCTCACCCACTTGTCTTTAATTTTCTTGCCTGGTCACCCAGTTTTTTAAGATTGCTTTGTAACTCTTCCCAGTCAGCTTTGGAATTCACGTTCTTGAATAATTTTGTATTGTCTTCAAATTTTGACACCTCACTGTTCACAGCCTTTTCCAGATCATTTATGAATATGATGAACAGCAGAGATCCCAGTACAGATCCTCTCCTTTGTGAAAGCCAATAATTTATTCCTACCCTTTGTTTCCTATCTTTTAATCAGGTACTGATCCATGGGAAATCCTTTCCTCTGACCCCATGACTGCTTGTTTTGCTTAAGAACTTTTGGTATGGGACATTATCAAAGGCTTTGTTCTTTATTATAGTTTCAACCAATTTGCCTGGTACTGAAGGCTTACTGGCCTATAATTGCCAGGATCACCTCTGGAGCCTTTTTTTTGGCATTACATTATCTGGTACAGTGACTACATACCACAGTTAGTACTTCTGTAATTTCATATTCCTTCAGAACTCTTGGGCGAATACCATATGGTCCTGGTGACTTATTACTGTCTAATTTATCAGTTTGTTCCGAAATCTCCTCTACTGATCCCTCACTCTGGAATTGTTCCTCAGATTTGTCAGATCTAAAAAGAATGGTTCAGGTGTGGGAATCTCCCTCACATCCTCTGCAGTGAAGATCAGTGCAAAGAATTTACTTAGCTTCTCCACAATGGCCTTGCCTTTCTTGAGTGTTTCTTTGGCACCTTGATCGTCCAGCGGCCCTACTGATTCTTTGGCAGGCTTTCTGCTTCTGAGGTGCAGTACTTAAACATTTTTTTGCTGATCATTTTTGTGTCTTTTGCTAGTTGCTCTTCAAATTCTTTTTTGGCCTGCATAATTATGCATTTACACTTGACTTGCCAGAATTTATACTTCTATTTTCCTCAGTAGGATTTGACTTCCAATTTTTAAAGGATGCCTTTGGCCTCTAACTGCCTCTTTTATTCTATTGTTTAGCCATGATGGCATTTTTTGGGTCTCTTACTGTTTTTTATTTAATTTACTGTATACATTTAGTTTGAGCCTCTGTTATGATGTTATTAAACAGCTTCCATGTGGGTTGCAGGCATTTCATTCTTGTGACAGTTCTCTTTAATTTCCTTTTAGCTAACTTCCTCATTTTTATTTAGTTCCCCACTTTTGAAGTTAAATGCTATTGTGGGGGGTTTCTTTGGTATCTTTCCCCCCACCCAAGGATGTTAAATTTAATTACATTATGGTTGCTATTGCTGAATGGTTCAGCTATATTCACCTCTCGGATCAGATTTTGTGCTCCACTTAGGACTAAAACAAGAATTGCCTCTCCCCTTGTGGGACTAGCTGCTCCAAGAAGCAATGTGAAGAAATTTGATCTCTACATCCTGTCCTGAGGGGACATGTACCCAGTCAATATGGGGTTAGTTGAAATCCCCCATCATTACTGAGTTTTCTATTTTTGTAGCCTTTCTAATCTCCCTGAGCATTTCACAATCACCGCCACCACTGCTATCCTCTTATTATTCAAGCATGGAGTTTCTATCCATAGAGATTCTATGGTACAGTTTGCTCCCTTTAAGATTTCTGCTATATTTGACTCTATGGTTTCTTTTACATATAGCGCCACTCCCTCACCAGCACAATCTACTCTGTCATCCCTATATATTTTGTATTTTGGTATTACCATGTTCCATTGGTTAGCATTGTTCTACCAAGTTTCTGTGATACCTAGTATTTCAGTATGCTCATTTAAGACTAGCCACTCAAGTTCCTCATCTTAGTATTTAGACTTCTGGCATTTGTATACAAGCACTTATAACATTTGTCAATATTTAGTTGTTTGCCATCATGTGATGTAATTGAATGGGATAGCTGCTGTTTCAAACTGCTCCATGGTGTTGAGATCAACTGTTCTGCCCTACCTACCTGCAAAGGGTCCTTTTTAAGGTTTCTCTTGGGTGCCCTCTTTCCTCACACCAGTTGATTTCCACTTGACAGCTTCATGTGGGAGTCTGTGTGTTGGCATCAGAGTACATACCCCAGATATGTCCAGTGCTTACTTCTGATTCTAGTGGAGATGAGCCACTGGTTGGTAATGTCTTGGATCTCTTCACTGGTGACAGTCTCTCTATCCAATGCCTAAAATATTTCATAGGTACTTGTATTCCAACATGTCTAGTTTTTGATCTAACACATTAATGGATCGCCAGCTCTCACAGATGCATGTTAGCACTGAGATTTATCTTTGAGTTGAAAATTCTTAGTTTTGTTATGGTGCTGTGTATCTTTGATTTTCACACATTGTTTAATGATATTTCCTTGAGGTCACTTCTTTCTCCAGGTCTTTGTTGGCTAATATGGTGCTGCCCAGATAAATGAACTTTTCTACATTCTTGATGTTTTTGCCTTCTAATATGATGTTACTGCTTGATGTCTGGGCTTCAAGGATATTTGTTTTGGCATAACTGATTTTGAGTCCTGCTTGGCCTGCTGTTTTTGCCAAGGTATCTGTAGCATTTCTTTAGCAATTTATTATATTAGTTGCTTTCCACTTGCAACCCATAAATGGTTTGTTTTTTAAAATCAATTAAAACTAATAGGTCATTAATAGTCTGGAATTCACGCTCCTCTTGCTAATGGGAATTTTGCACATTCAATGTGATGAAAATTTACCTTTTTCTAGTATTACTGTAGCTTAGTATGAATGATTAGAAGGGCTCGTGGCTGCAAAATAATGAGTTGTTTTTCTGGTTGTTATGTACCCCATAGTGTCTTGAAGTTCAAGAATGCCTGAGCTCACAGATCCTTTAGCGTGGGGTTTGCTCACATTCCATCTGCGACAAAAACAACTACATCAGATTTTGGGCTCCTTCTATCCAGACTTCTTCAGCTCCTGTAAAGATCACCTAGGTGAGGGAAAGAGAATCACAAAGTGTTTATGTGATTATGGCTGCTACAGAAACCAAATTCTTAGCAACAGCACATCCTGTTCTGGAGGCAGAGCCAGTAGCAACCTGACAGTAAAAGTTGTAACCATACCTCTCAGTTGTCCCTCGTCTTGAGGGATGGACATCCCTCATTTTAGTCCCAAAGTGAACTCTGTTCCACACACATTTTGGGTCTCCTCACTTTTGTTGTTCACAATTGTTTACATCAGAGATAAAGAATCGTGAAACTGAGGCTCTAGAAAGAGAAGGAAGGAATTCCACAGCATGTTAAGTTTCCTGCATGAATATTTATTAGCGTGTTTCTCATTTTGGATCTTTGTGAGAGAGCAGAGGGAGTGAGGGAGCTAATGAGGTAGCTGGAGACACCTGGCACAGTGAGGGAACTGCAAGCAGCTGGTTCCTGATAAAAGAGCTAAAAGAGGTTTTGAGGGAGCTGATTCTGGGAAGTCTACAGGGGAGTCAGCCCTCAGCAGGACAACCGCATGCCAAACCCCAGGTGTATCACCCCCTAAGAGCTCATAAAAAAGGAAAAGGACTAGACAAAGGAACGCTTTCGCTCACCCAGGCTCCGAGGTTAGAGTCATGCCTTGGAACAGATTTTTGAGACTCTGAGCTTTACTTTTGAGTTATTGGCTGAATAAACCCAGAACCCTGTAAGGATGGCAATTGGACAAGCAAGTGTCTGGAGTTCTTATAAAACAGCCTGGAAGATGGAGAATAAAGGGCAGAGCAGAGGCATCCTGGCCACAAGAGGGCGCAGGGGGGTAGCTCACTCATCCAGTCACACATTGCAACTCACATTTAGAATGTGCTAGGTTGAGAGGTCTGGTTGTAACGTTCTCAAAAGAACTGAAATTAAAAAAAAGTTGTATAAAAAGGGAGATAAATGGAAAACAGTTCATCTACTAATCAGTGGGTCCAGCTAGTATTGAGGAATATAGCAAATAAACCTACTGTAACACTGAAATATATTTTTGGAAAAGTCATAGGAAAATGAAGCAGTAAGATATGACTAAAGAAAAGCAAATATAGTAGTGGTCTTCAAAATGGGAAAGGAGTGCTGCCCTGCCAGTTACTGCCTTAGAAGTGTAACTTCGAAGTTCTAGTGCTAGGAATGCAATGGAACAAAGGTGCAAGTAATTGCACCCCCGAAGATAACAGTAAGCAGTTTGGACTTATCAAAAGATATTATGCTTGACAATTATGATTGTTCTATTTTTTTTTGACACTAACAAAATTAGTGGCTGAAAGAAGTGGTAGATACAATGTTCAGAATTTAGATGTTAATAAAACATTTGACAGTCTCGCTAAAACATTTAATTCAAATTGACTTGAATATGAATACTGTCATGTGGATTGAAAACTATGTGACAGACAGAAAACAAAGCAAGCTCATGATTATACAGCACCACCTACCTGCAAGTGTTGCTCTGTTACTATAAAGGGTGGATACTTACTTAGGGAGAGGAGCTGGGTGGTTAGAGACAGGAAGTCTGGAGCAGAAGGGGGCTGTAGGAAAAAATCTCTGTAGTCACTCTCTGGTGAGGGCGAGTGGCAAGTCTGGGTGGGTCAAGGAGGAACCCGGGTAGAGAGTTGGCCCTGGGATCCTCTCCTAAGTAGCAAAGTCTGGCAGGAAGCCAGGAGATGAACAAAGCAGCCACCAGCATGGAACAGGCTCTGCCTGATAACAAGGCAGAATCTGGACTTCCAGAGACAGAGCCCTGTGACGCATTCCGCTGAGGAACTGAGAACCCCAGGAGGACAGAAGTGAATTTATATTTGTACTTTTGGTTTGGGATTTTGTTGGGGTGGTTCCAGGGGAGAGCCCTGTCAGTCCTGGCCCTGAGAGAAGGGTGAATTTAAAGAGGTTGTGGGAGAGGCCAGCTGACAGGCTGTGGTAGGAAAAAGTCCAAGGAGGCAGCAACAAGGAGTTTGACTGAACCAATCTGGGCTCAGGGGTGAAAGTAATTTACAGGATTTACCGGTACTGCCGGAGTCCCGAGGGGGGGCGTGGCCTCATCCGGAAGAGGCGTGGCCTCTCAAGATTTAAAGGCCCTGGGGAACCAGCTGTGGTTGGGAGACCCAAAGCCTTTAAATCAGTCAGGGGCTCCCAGCTGCAGAGGTGGCTGGGAGCCCCCCGGGGCTCAGGGGCAAATTAAAGGGCCCGGGGCTCTGGCCGCCAGGGGGAACCCCGAGCTTTGTGGGGCTGGGGCAGGGATTTAAAGGGCCCAGAGCTCCTGCCGCTGAGGGAAGCCCGGAGCCTTTTAAATCCTGGTCCCAGTCTGTCCGCCAAAGCCGTGGCCAGGATTCAAAGGGCTCTGGGCTGCCCGCAGCCGCGAGCTTTGAGCCCTTTAGTCTCTGCCTCAGCCCAGCCGCTGGAGCCGTGGCCAGGATTCAAAGGGCTCTGGGCTGCCCGCAGAGCCCTTTCAATCCCTGCCGTGGAAGTCGATGCGGTCCAGCACGGCGTACTGGCTCTGACCGGCTTGCTTTCACCTCTGACTGTATGTATGTGTATGAATGTGTCACAAACAATGCAGCTGCAGCCTGCCACCGACCAGCAGCAACCCCAGCAACCGGCCCCCGTGGGCTGCTGCCTGCAGAGAGCCGGCAGGTGCCGCTGGGCTGGGTCTGCCAAGGAGTAAGTAACCAAGGCAAAAACCACAGCCAGCCAGGGAGGGAGCGGGGGGAGGGGGGGAGGGGGAGGAGGGGAAGTCAGGGGTGAATGAAGGGCTATTGGAATAGCCTTCATGAAATATACAAGATATTTAGAGAAAGTTTTGTCAATTTCAGCCTCTGCGCTCTGCAGGCAGGACAAAACAAAAAGAGATCTGAGCTTGCACCCGATGTCCTAAGGACATTTCAGGTGTTTAAATCAATACAGAAAGAGGGTGGATTGGAATGAAAACTACTATTTCTTTCAAAGGAGGCACAATAATTTCCCTGAATATTCAGTTTTCCCCTCCAATCCCTTTGTGGTTTTGTCTCTGGGGGCTATTTGCTTTCCCTGTGAATTTTTAGTTGCTTTAGCAAAATTGCTTTGCCCAAAATAAACCTTAATCATCATGACACATCTTTCCACCATGTTCTCCATGTTTTTTGTGTTGTTTTTTTTAAACAGTAACATTTTAAAGAGGATCTGCAAGCAGTTTGGACATCACAACCATGATCGTCTGCAGGGGAGGGAATGGGATAAATTTGAATTTGGAAATGGTTCCTGATTTTGATTGTGTTTAGGAGATCCCCTCATCCCGGGGGCAGAAAAGAACCGCCCCTGCCATGGTCACACACACCCAACAACAACTGGGAGTGAAATTAACAAGGATGCCAGAAACGGCTCCTAACTCTGGGCACTTAACTGCACAGGGAACAGCTGAGTTTAAACTGTTCTTTTGCAGGCAGCAGCAGCAGGCATCTCAGCCAGTGTCCCTACTGCAAGCTAGATCCTAGAGGAGAACCCCTGCTGGGGGTGGGAGGGGGAGGAATGCAGAGCCTTGTCTGCAGCCTGGCTGGAGGAGGGGGAGGGAGGAGCCGAGAAACCAATGTGACAGTGAGTTTTCCCCTTCCACCTGCTTTTATTAGCTCTGGATTTAAGCTGTGCAGCCAAATGCTTGTATTTGTTATGTATATTAGTATTGGAGAGATCCCCTCATCCCGGGGGCAGAAAAGGACTGCCCCTGCCATGGTCAAACACACCCTCCCCATAACCTCCTCCCCCCAGCTACTGTGAGTGAAATTAACAAGGATGCCAGAAACCTAGCCCTGGGGGCCGAACCATCAGGGAACAGCTGAGTTTAAACTATTCTTATGCAGGGAGCAGGCTTCTCTCTCCCTCCCTCAGTCAGTCTCCTTTTCTTACTGGTCCTCCATACTGGCCCGTATCAGCTTATTTTCACCGCTGTCTGGGCTGCTGGTTATAGGGTCCCTGAACCTGAACTTAGTGTAGTGGGTGGGCCTGGGATTCCTAACCCACCATTGTGTGGTAAACCCCTGACAAGGGGATAAGAATGACTGGGAGTCCTCAGCTGGGTGGGAGGACCATGGGGCCCAGAGTCAGGCCCGCAGACCTTTTGTAAGAATTGGGACTTTTATTTGTAAGACTTCCTGTTACCCCCAAAGGGGTGGACTTAAACATGACCTGGCTGGAGGGTTGAGTCAAGAGAAGAGGGTGTGACATTATATGGAATATGTGGGACACTTTATGATATTGTTGATACCAATATTATAAAATCGCAAGGAATCTGACCAGATATGCCATGTGAGGTATCTGTGAAAATGTTATGATTTGCCAAGTGTGATCTTGGTTATATGTTTGTATCACCTTATGCAGTTATAGATATGTATGGTATATCTATATTCCAGACTTGTACTGTGTTTCTGGTGACACCCCCAGGGAGATTGGCATCAGCACTGCCTAACCTGTTCAATGGCCCATCAAGGGTCACCAACTGTACAATGAACTAATTGAAAGGAATGAGGGGATACACCTTATGAGTCATCAAGACACGTGGTCTGCTTATGGACAGAACTCTAAGGCTTTTCCATGCCATGTGCTCTAAAACTTGTGTTTGGGAACGCAGGAAGTACAAGCAACATGGCAAAAGAATATAAAAGGAAGCTGCATCATCTCCATTTTCTCTTCATTCCTGCTTCTTACCTCTGTTCAGAGTTTCAGTTTGTAGAAAAGTTACTCCAAGGACTGAATGACCCATCCAAGCTATGGATGTGTTCCAAAGGGACTTTCAAGCCAGAAAACTCACCAATACTGCTAAAAACCTTATATATGAACTTTGAAATATCTGTATGTATCTGGGTGCTTTACTATTTAACAACTCTCTTCATGTTCTTTCTTTTTTCTTTATAATAAACCTTTAGTTTTAGACACTAGAGGATTGGCTGGCAGCGTGGTATTTGGGTAAGATCCAACCTAATATTGACCTGGCCATGTGGCTGGCCCTTGGAGGTCAGAAGAACATTTTGTATAGTGAGTAGAGTTTTTTAAATAACCGCTCGCTAGACTGGACCTAGGTGCTAACTGGGAGCCAGAGACTGGGATGCAATAAGGGGGCTTTGTGATTTCTTTGTTTAACTCCTTGATAATCAGTGTGGGAGATCAAAAGTACAGTTTGTGACTGGTTGGAGAATCTAACTTCAGGTAAACCACCAGTTTTGGGAGAATCTGCTCTCCTTTTGCAGCCTACCCTGTCTTTTTCAGTGAGGGCTGCCTCAGGCATACCAGGTCACGGACGTAGATCACTGCCGGTCCAGAGCAGCTGTCAAGGGGGGACACTAGATGAGGAGAGCCTGTTACACCATATCCAGCATTCAGGGGACAGCTGCTTTGCCCACCCAGCAGCAAGGGGGCACTCCAATGGGGAGTTCACTCTTCCACAAGCAACTAAAGCAAGGTAAGGGACACGCTTTTTCTTTTAATTGGTACCTTCACATGACTGTATTGTTTATGGCTGATGCTCCCCACATGGGTGAAAACTGTTTCTCAGAAGATGGTGAGGGAAGCCCCAGGCAGCCTATCACACGGGGAGAAATGCCTAAAGATTTTAAAGGCACTTACTTCTCCCTCCCATAGCTCCCTACCCCAAAGGACATTCCCACTGCCTGAATTACTTTTCCTTCTGCCTCCCTCCCTCAATAGACTTGTTCTTGGCCTGATATTCTCTCTTCCCTCCTTTGTCAGCCACCCTTAAGATTCCCTAAACCAATTTTCAGAAATGAGCTCCTACAGTTCAGTTCCTAAAGCTCTATTCAGGGACTGATCCTGCACCACTGAACACAGTCTGAGGTTTACAATTGACTTTGATGGTTCAGGATCAGGCCAAAAGCAACCTGATTTTCAAAAGTTCTGAGCACACAACAGCTCCCCCTGAGGCTGCTAAGAGCTTTGGTGTACTCTGAGTTCTTAAAAATGAGGCCGCTTATTTAGTCAGATGCCTAAATATGGATTTAAGAGCTGAATATTAGCTGGCTAAATAAGTGGCCTTATTTTCAAAACTGCTGAGCACCCAGCAACTTCTAGTAGTGAACTGGCGTACTGAGTGCTGGAGATAGAAGTCAGGCACTGAAATCTGACTGGCTGCTGAATAGGGAGTGTTTGTCAATCCTATGGTCTCTGATTTTTGCAAAGTTACAAGTGCCAACTTGGCTCTGAGATCTCTGTTTTTTCTTTGGTGAAACTCTATGCAAAGAGTGGGATTGCTCTGAGTAGTGGATCACACAATTAGCCTGGCTTGCCTCTGTTCTGCATCCGTCCAAGAAATGCAGTAAGCAAAAGCTACCAAATGTCTGTGTGTGTATTACTAATGCTGGTGCCGCTCTAACGGGCTTATTATAAAAGACTATTTTTCTTTTCTATATTCATTCCTAAGTGTTATGTTGCAACCTTCCAGAAAGATACACACAGAGGAGTATTTTATGTTTTTATGCATGAACATTTTTCTTAGAATCCAGAACCCTAGTATACAAGAATCAAAGAGAGTAAGCAGGCTGCTCCTCTAAAGAGACAGAGGCTCAACCTATGTTGCTCTAGGCTGGCTCTTTGCAGACTGACTGCTGAAGAGTCAACCAGATGGCATGCTTTCCTAAAGAGCCCCCTAGTCTGCAAATAGGACCAGGAAACCTCTTACACGTAAAGTGCTATCTTGTAATTTTAGCACAGTTTTCAATACACCACATTACGTTCTTTTCATTCCCTGAACCATACGTCTTCAGTTCAGTTTAACTTAAATTTGTTATTCAGAAATAAAATTCTCTTTACACTTTCTTGTCCAGTTTAATATACAAATTCAGCCAAGCTAATATACTGACCCTGGGTATACACAAAGGTGAAAGTGCTGATGGTAATGCAGCAACTTGGGTAGAGGAGAAACGGCATGATGGTGAGATGGAATAGAGCAGGCAGTATCAGTTCCTCTTGTGTTGTGTCACATTCTACCTGATATCCCAGTATGCTTGAGAGAGTGAATGATGGAGACGGAAATATTTTCATCCAGTTTCAGTCACACTTAACAGACTTTCTGCATCTATTGGGAAAGTTCTTGTGTTCCTAATCCAATCTCCCCCTTTCAAATACTGAATATAGATGAGGCCATCACTAAATGCAATTGAAAAGTTCAACCACATTTGTTTTCTAGCTCCAGGATAAGAATGGATCATCCCCTCTTTTGTCCTCTGAGTATGATGCCTCTTCTTGCAAACGTGCTTTGACTTTCGACACAGGTCAGTCGTAAATCACTCTGGATATTCAAGCCGATTCCTTAGGCTTATTGTGACAAGTGTCACCAGTGAAATGCTTCTCTGGGCCGATGGTGTGTTGGAAATGGCTCCGTGACCTTTACAGCTTCAGAAGATGGCGCAAGATATCTATCATAAAGGCTTAAGTAGAATGTGATGAATGTTTGTGTCTTAAATCTGGTCCCTAATGACTGTGCTGTGCTGTCAAGGGGTGAAAGCGCTCTTCCAAATCTTCCATCTGACACTGAACTGGAGCATCTGAAGCAACTGGAGTGAAGCAGGAGAACTCAAAAGCTATTTGACCCAAATAAACCAACTGATCTGTTCTTTTTTATGATAGATCCTCCAACTATTTCATCAGACTCAATAAGAATGGCCTTATTTGTTCATTCTCTTATTCCAGGGTTTCTTCTTTCTGCTTTTGGTCACCTTTGTTTAATCTCTTAATTAGTGAACAGCATCCCAGGTGCCTTTGGAACATATGGTCCAACATTCATATTAATGGAACGCATACTAGGTATTATTGTTTTAGTAGAAAACTACTGCCAAGACTCATTCTTATATCAGCAACAATAAAGGGATTAAATCTAACGAATGTGGCCCAGCTATCTTAGAGTCTGCCTCTCCATTTCTGACTGTATTCATGAACCACACTTCCCTTGGAAAGTTTTGTCTAGGAATGAAGTTGTTGAGAGCTGGAGGTAAGATGTTCTTGGTTGACTGTAGAACATCTGCTGGAAGAGACAGGACTGAGCTCAATCCTGAACACTTTCAGAGCAAGCAGTAAGTCTCATCTGTTTGCAGAATCCATCTTGCCATAATCAAAGGAGGCAAAGTGCAAACCGAATCAAAACCCCCAGTAAGTGTAACCCATTGGTGAATGTATGACCCACGTCCCCCTCCTCTGCCCAAGTTACGGCAGATACAATTCTGTTAAAGCCGTGTAAAGGGGATTCACTCACTGCAGATGCTCCCTTGCAGCTGGGTATGGTGGTAGTAGGTTCTGTTCTTTCCTGGTGCCCTGGCTGACAGCCACTCTGGTCTGCCTTCTTCCATGACTCAACCCTCTGGCTGGGTCATGAATTATGTCCACCCCCTTTTAGGCAGACAAAGATTCCAATAAAGCAGCCCTGAGGGGCTCCAGGCCACACCTAGGGCCAAGGTCCCAGAGTCTTAATCCTCCTGGTTTCACAGTCTCCTTTGTCGAAATGCCCCATATCAGGTGTAGGCTTTCCACCTTCAGCACTGGCTGGGGGGTTGCTAGGGGAACCTGGGCTTCCCCGCTCCATCAGGTTCCAAGCCAGGGCCCAGTGGTTGGCAGCAGGTGTTCTGCACCCCAAAGGGGCTGCTCTGGATTGCTTCTTACCAGCCTCCTTATACAAAAGGGCAAAGTGAAGACATTTAAAGAAAATAAATGATGGTAAATTCCCAGAGCTTGCCAGTGTCCAGAATCCTTTTTCCCCTCAGCAGATCAGTTAGAATCTCAATAGCCAGAGGCCCCAGGCTGCTGCACATTCTATAGTGCTCACTCTGTGGTGTGGCAGGGGGGTTTGCGTGGGCCCAAAGTGCTTCTTCAACTCTTCATTTCCAGTGCAAGGTTTGTACACCCCATTGTAAGCCCCAGCTAGAGAATTTTAGCTCAAGGTGCTGTATCTTGTGCTTTTTCCTCTGGAGGTCCCCAGTTCAATCCCTGATAAATTGACCAAGATGACAGCAATCACATAAGCAAAACTGATCAAATCTGGGATAGGAGAACACACTGTGGATACCTCTAGCTTAGGAGAAATTTAATGTAACCTGGATTTGGTGTTTAGCTACTAAGGCAAAGAGTTTCTTAGAAACTGTGAAGTTCAGCCACTCTTTAGACATATGGAGATTGTATCAAATGATCTACTAAAAGACTAAAAAATAAAATAAAAATAATAATAATTCAGAAACATCTCATGACTTTACATACCCACTTTCTCTTAGTAGCAATAATCCTAGATTATTTGCAATCAGACACACTAAATTACTCCTGTTATATACTTTCAAAGATACTGCTGCAATAGCAAAACCTGCCAACTATTTTTTTTCCAGGGCTTTGCAAGTTGTGGAAATGAGGAAACACCTAAAACAGTGTGTGAGAAAAGACACTATAGGATTATGCTAAAAAAGCTTTCCTGTAGGAGAGGCATGCAATTATATATTACTGTCAGCACATGGAGTGTGATGGGACTATAATTTTACCTATGTTATTTGCACTGGTTGCCAGAGAAACTACACAAATTAAAAGGCAAAATGTTCCTGTCCTTATTGATCTTCCTAACAAACACTCAAACAGCATCAGAGGTTCATAGATTCATAGACTCTAGGACTGGAAGGGACCTCGAGAGGTCATCGAGTCCAGTCCCCTGCCCTCATGGCAGGACCAAATACTGTCTAGACCATCCCCGATAGACATTTATCTAACCTACTCTTAAATATCTCCAGAGATGGAGATTCCACAACCTCCCTAGGCAATTTATTCCAATATTTAACTACCCTGACAGTTAGGAACCTTTTCCTAATGTCCAAACTAAACCTCCCTTGCTGCAGTTTCAGCCCATTGCTTCTTGTTCTGTCCTTAGAGGCTAAGGCCTGGTCTACACTGGGGGGTGGGTGGGTTTCGAACTAAGGTATGCAAGTACCTTAGTTCGAAGTACTTACCCGTCCTCACAGTGCGGGATCGAAGTCCGCGGCTCCCCTGTCGACTCCGCCACCGCCGTTCGCGGTGGTAGAGTTCCGGAGTCGACAGGAGCGCGTTTGGAGTTCGATATATCGTGTCTTGATGAGACGTGATATATCGAACTCCGAGAAGTCGATTGCTACCCGCCGACCCGGGCGGGTAGTATGGACGTACCCTATGGTGAACAAGTTTTCTCCCACCTCCTTATGACACCCTTTTAGATACCTGAAAACTGCTATCATGTCCCCTCTCAGTCTTCTCTTTTCCAAACTAAACAAACCCAATTCTTTCACCCTTCCTTCATAGGTCATGTTCTCTAGACCTTTAATCATTCTTGTTGCTCTTCTCTGGACCCCCTCCAATTTCTCCACATCTTTCTTGAAATGCGGTGCCCAGAACTGGACACAATACTCCAGCTGAGGCCTGACCAGTGCAGAGTAGAGCGGAAGAATGACTTCTCGTGTCTTATTCACAACACACCTGTTAATGCATCCCACAATCACGTTTGCTTTTTTTGCAACAGCATCACACTGTTGATTCATATTTAGCTTGTGGTCCACTATAACCCCTAGATCCCTTTCCGCCATACTCCTTCCTAGACAGTCTCTTCCCAATCTGTATGTGTGAAACTGATTGTTCCTTCCTAAGTGGAGCACTTTGCATTTGTCTTTATTAAACTTCATCCTGTTTACCTCAGACCATTTCTCCAATTTTTCCAGATCATTTTGAATTTTGACCCTATCTTCCAAAGCAGTTGCAATCCCTCCCAGTTTGGTATCATCTGCAAACTTAATAAACGTACTTTCTATGCCAATATCGAAGTCGTTGATGAAGATATTGAACAGAGCCAGTCCCAAATCAGACCCCTGCGGAACCCCACTCATTATACCTTTCCAGCAGGATTGAGAACCATTAATAACTACTCTCTGGGTACAGTTATCCAGCCAGTTATGCACCTACCTTATAGTAGCCCCATCTAAGTTGTATTTGCCTAGTTTATTGATAAGAATATCATGCGAGACCGTATCAAATGCCTTATTAAAGTCTAGGTATACCACATCCACCGCTTCTCCCTTGTCCACAAGACTCGTTATCCTATCAAAGAAAGCTATCAGATTAGTTTGACATGCTGGCTATTCCCTATCACCTTACCACCTTCCAAGTGTTTGCAGATGATTTCCTTAATTACTTGCTCCATTATCTTATAATTTATAATACTTGTATTATAAGTTATAATACTTGTTCTTCATTGAACTCATGTCTAGTGGTATCATGCAGAATACTATCCATATCAGCTGGTATGTCCACAAGGCACTGTAGACCTCAGACTATAGGAAACATTAATTTATGCTGAGTGGAAAATGGAACATCTTAAATACAGTATTTGGGTACATTAATTTTTTTTAAAAGCCCTGTTTATGGAGGTAGAAATGAGGAGAGAGGCTGTAAGGTTTGGGAAAATTATCCCTTTCCAATTTTAATGTTAGGAAGGTTATGATTAAGTGCCTCCTTGATGACCAGTAATACACATCTTGCGGTATACAAGCCTTGCATCATCAACAAAAGTTCTCATGGTTTGATTTAACCAAGGGTCAGAGACACTTTGAATTTAGCAAATCAGAGAACAGTGGGCTTTTATTAATTAACCCTTCAGGGGGTGTCACATATTCCACAATATTTTTGTACTTGATTCTGATCTCCCACCATGCAAATCAGAGTTAATTTCTTTTGAATTAAATGGAGCTGCACTGGTGTAAAAAACAGTTTGAGGAAGAGTAGTAGCTAATATCTCTCACCCAGAAATCTCTCAAAGTGCTTTACATATTCTAAACTTTGTTGTTCTCCCAAATGAAGACAGAGCTCTGCCTGACTGGAAAGCCTGCAAGTTCTCCCTGTGCTATCTATCAAGGTTCTTCCTTTGGTGCCCATCACCATAGTATCTGAGAACCTCCAAAGAGTTATAACAACACTGATACCTCACTCTCTTTCCAACAGACTTAGGTTTGGTTTTGGTTATTATTGAATAAAGAAGCATGGGAAGGCTGATGTGAATAAGGTTACTGTTGTGCGGAAAACTTGGGTGAAGAGGCAGGTTTGCATTTAGCTGGTTAGTGCTTATTCTTATTTCATTGCATGTAGTGCACTTTCTTAGCTACCAGTGAGCTCCTAGACTCCCTAGTGTTGTCTGACTCATGAAGGTTCCATCTTCCATTCTCCCCTTATTGGCTGGCTGACTGTTTTATTCTTCCAGTGGAGAGTAGCTGTTGTAGGAGGCTGTGGTTGTAGGAATAGAAGGTCTCTCAGATAATTAGGACCAGTTCTATGAAGGGCTTTGAAAATCATGGTATGTCCATATCTAGTCTGAGAACCTTTAATGGGAATTTCAAGACCGAAGGCAACTGAAGTTTATGCAGGTTAGTCACTTAAAAGCAATTCAAACATCCAGCAACCCCTTGCAAAAAGTATGTTTCACTAGAAGTGAAAATGAAAAACACAAAGTGCAACCAGGAATAACAGTGGGATTTTTTGTTTTGTTTTTGTTCCACTCTTTCGTGAAGCCACTGAAAAAGGAAACTTTTCTCAGGTTTATTTTTATGTGAAGAATTTTTTGGAATAAGGTGAGGAAAAGAAGTGATAACTCCTTCCTGCAGTCTCCAGCTAACTTGTAATTAGTTTTTCTTAATATTTCAATTGTTGTTCTTCCCACTGAGGCTGTTCAAGATATAACTTTATAAAATAAGGCTCCACCAATTCTTTTAAAGTCCCTTTGCAAGGCCATATTCATGCCCTCAAGTGATTCTATTGCTTGGAGATTATTTCTGACAGTCTGTGCAAGTGTGAAACAAAACTTGTTTCTCTGTGTTTGAAGTCTAAATATTCAGAGTCATGGTTGCACAAGTGGTTCAGGCTCGTAGGATATTTCCATCTTCCTGCTGAAGTTTTGGCAAAGCCTAAAACTTCAATTTCTCTTTGAGGTGGGTTCCCTTATTTTGGAAGAGTAGATAAGTATACAGAATGTTATCTTCTGCCTTTTGCGGAACAAAGGAAGAGAGAGTTGATTTTCTCCCCTCCTCCCATAAAATAATCTCCCTGCCATAAATCACTCAGAATAAACCCTCCAAAATGATCTTCAAAATGAAACATGCTTCAGATTCAACTTTGTATAAAGTTGATGAGGGTTTTTAAATACCTTTTCCAGTCAGAGGCCAACTAACATGATTATGGACAGTTCCAGGGAGTAACAGAATGGCTTCTGCATTAAGGAAGCCTTTAATTTAAACCTAGCTCTGATTGAGCTTGTTTAGAACAGTTGTCCTACATACAACTTGTTTCTCTCAATTCCATAGTATTGAAGGCATGTAGTATTGGCCAGATGGAATCTATGCAGCAACATGACAGCAAGTATTGTGTAACCAGTAGCAGAATCTACTATGACAGCGTGAAATGAATACCAGAGAAGAAATTGAACCAGAACCATAGATCTGAACACCTCCAAACTTTGGGGAAATAAAAATGCAAACTTTTCCCCATGAGTCTGATATTTTCTGAATACAAAGCAAGGGTTTATTGCTGTGACGTCACATGTCTGAAATTCACTCTTTTTATATAGGCCTTGATCCTGTCCTCACTGAAATCAATGCAAAACTCACAATGATGTAAATAGTGTGAGATCAGGGGTTTAACAAGCACCTCTTTAAAACTATGAGATGCTACAGGCTGGATCAAATTGCGATGTGAGTTACACTGACCTAAATCTAGTAGTGAAGTCCATGAGTACTCTGCGAATATACTGGTGTCACTGTGGATAGAATCTGCCCCAATAGTTACAGGAATATCTTTGTAAGGAGCGTGGGGACTCAAACATCCCTGTGGTAACATTTTTCATGTTAAAAGTAATGTTGATAAACTCAGGCTAAACGATGAAACGGAGGTTGAGATTCTCACCGCAGCTACAGCCTCTTTGTCTGGATAAAAGAGTTAGAGTGGCATAAAGGGCCTCTTAAAGCCCCGATTCTGGCTGGGGAGGATTCCCTGGCACAGGCAAATAATATTGCCTGTCAAGGGCCACCTTACAAACCCTGGAGAAGGGGGGCGTGCCAGGGGCAGGAGGGGGTGTCAAATGTATAGCTGCAGCACATAGAGATTCTAGGCATCACTTTGGAGCACTGGGCAATCCAGGGAGCCTGCTGTAATTTGGCCATGCTCCTGGGCTGTCTGAAATATGTTGGGGGGCCTTGCCAACCCCAAGAGCAGCCTGGATACAGGAGGGTGCAAAGGTGGCTTCAAGCCCATCAGGCTCAGTCCCCCCTAACCCTGGTGTTTCGAGTTCTGTGCTGCATTAGAGGTGCAGCCCAGAATCTCACCCAGAGCTTGCAAGGAATACAGGATTGGGCCCTCTCTATTGGTTTATTTTTTTGGTAATGCAATGTGATTTACAAAAGACCAGATTGATGTCAATGGCCAGTGCAATTGTACGCTGAACTATTGGCAGAAGCAGCAACTGCAGTTAAGGTGATACTTGTATTTAGGTATAAAATATATTTTCTTAATTCACTTCCATTTTTAATATTTGCTATATCCAAAGCTAGCTTCTAACCAGCAGTGTCATGTATCAGCAGTACTCCTGTGTATCTTCCCACTAATTAGAGATACCTGAAATATCTCATTGTCACAAAGTCAAATCGACCAAATTGTATAATTTTATTTCTTTAATTTATGATTTCATAGTAGTGTTTATTAGTAACTTTAAAAATGTTACGGATTTATAACTAAACATGGAATTATTTTTAAAGCTTTATTAAAATAAAAATATTGTATACTATTTTTGTTTTTCTTTCCTAATCTGATGCTTGTTAGCTAATGCTAAAACTGATTTGTGTTTAGACAAATACTAAACTTTATTCACCCCATTCTACATATATTAAACCTTTACTTATCTATTGAGATGGTTAAAAATGCAGGAAATTTTTCACAAACACTTTTTTCACATTTTTTTTTAAATTTCAATTTATTTTACCAGCTGTAATTAATAATGCATGTACATTCGTATATAATTCACACACACAATACCAAAAAAGTTAAAAACATAATTAAGGTTGCAAAGTCAAGTACTCAAAAGTTAGGAATTGCCATAATTATGGAGGCTTCTGTGTTTGTATGTGTTATAGTACAGTCCTTAATTACACATTCACATACAACTTTTTGCACAGAAGTAAGCATTTGCAGGATTGATCCTTTACATTGCTTATACTATCTAACCTACTTTACTACAGAACTGTCAAACCAGGAGATGCAATGTTATATCTCTTTGGAGACCAGCTCTCCTCTTTACTGACAGACTTCCACATTGAGAGTGACACTTCCCTAGAAGAGAATATTTTGCTAGATTTACTCACTGTAATATTTTTCTGATTTATGTGCTCGCATAAAGAACCATACATATAAATGCCATTGATACACATCCTTGTTCCTCTTGTTTAAAGGCTTTAAGGATCTGTTGTTCAGGACATAAATAACAGTGGACTGGTTCCTGCTGCCTTTTCCTTGTGTAGGCCAGATAAATGAGCCTGCTTTAATTTGTAGCCTGAGAATTGATTCAAACCAGATCTCTTGTACTTAGGAAGAGATGGTCTGTATCCAACAGGTTTTGTGACTAAAAGATCATACCCAGGTACCATAGAAGTCAATAGCAGGCTCTCATTTGTTTCATTGGTAGTAAAGATCAAGCCTCTAAGCAGATAACTGTGTAAGAGCAAAACATGCTTCATTTGCAATTGTTGCTTTCAGATATAATCAATGTTGAGCTTGATGTTCTGTTCTTAACATTACACCCTCAGACCATTCCTGGAAATTCCCTGCATGAGGAGCTCACATTTATCTGGGCAGAAGGGTTGCAGGTTCAAGCTCTAGTCATTATAGGGGTTTATTGAGACTTTACCCTTTTAGATCATGTCCATCAGTGCTCTGACAGGATGGTATTTGTACAGTCTGGTCAGCACATGGGAGCTGAGAGCATGCTTGTGAGCAGAATCGCTAGAGAATTTAGCCGTCAAACCAGGTCTCTATTAAAGCATGTGGGGCGGGGTGTGTGTGTGTGTGTGTGTGTGTGAATCTGATGACTTGGCCAATTTTCACAGGGATGGCAAAAGGCATATACCTGACACCCAGACAATTCCCCTGCCAAATTTTAAGCCCCTGCTCCAAAGCATAGGGGTGTTAGAGCTTCTCAACAAAAGGGTTGTAAGAATTTTTTTTTTAACATGGGCGAAATAAGTATTTTTCCCTAATCTCATTCTTGGAAACAGCAGAATTGTTTTAGTTGAAATTCACACCCCTGCACCAAAAAACAAAACAAAGAAACAAAAAGCCTGATACAGACACCTGACATGGAAAGTTTCAGTCCAAATGGCTAACGTCTGACAAAATGTTAAGCCCTTGGAAAAAAGAGTCTTATACTGGGAAGTATAAAGCAATCATAACTATAGGCAGTACTATCTGCTCCACCTAAAATGTGTTCAACATTCTGCGAGTAAACAGTCTGGGCAGATTTTCATGCCTTATCATTTGTGCACACAAATACCCAATTTTCACTTATTTGGATGAAGAAGTAGGGTCTGTATGTAAATTCATATATAAATTCTATCGTTAGCACACCCAGTTGATAGTGTGCAAAAATTGTATGACTTTTTTGTTTGTTTTTTTTTATGTGCATGAGTGGCAACAACTCCTGGTGTGTGTAGCTTGTGTTTTTGTGCATGCAATTCATTCATATGCACTTTTGAAAAAAATTAACCAATTTTTTAATATTTGTCTCTCAGAGACCTGTGAGGTTGTCCTGGCAGCTGTTGATATATTTATGCTGTGACGTGAAGAAAATGACAGTTAAAGGGGAAGATGAAAGGGTTGGTGACTATGGCACCAAATATATAGGAGAAGATGCTTGTTTCTTGCAGCAGTCATTTTCATATTCCTTTCTATACATTTATGAAAAAATGGCAGAGAACCAATTAGTTTTCTGCTCACAAATAATGAGTCTTTTGGAGGAAATTGTCTTGCTTGGGAAAATATTCACATAGCTGCTGCTAGTTCTGCTGCTCTTCAGTTTGCATTCAAGGGAGTACCAGCAGAGGGCAACCTGAAGCTTTATATCTACGTACGTTGAAGCACAAATTACTAAATACCGTCTTCTTTTGTTCCCAATTCATATGCCTGGAAACTGTGTGCTGTTAGAAGATGTGTTAGTGATAATTTTTTAATGTAATCAGTTTAAAAAAGTTAAATTATTTGTATGATGCCCTAAATATGCACAGTGTCTTTCAAAATGCTGAACAAGACACAATACCTGCTCCAAAGAACTGATGCCGGAAAACAGATTAAAAATGAATCAAAGGGCATAGGTCAGTTGCTTTATCTAAGGAAGTCGCCCTTCCTTAGATGGCTTGCAGTTTAAAGCTCTGATGCTGCAATTAGCTCTGTGTGAATGGACCCCCTACTGAAGTCCCCAGAGACGCAAGGATCTACCTGCACAGAGCTCATGGTGGGGTTGCAGCCAATGGATCGGGACTCTCCATTCCACGTGAGGAATTCACAGTGGGAATTTTGTATCCCAGGGGTATAGGATTGACTACAAGGTGTGTCACAAAGAGGAGAGCGAGAGGGGAAATAAAGAGGGTAGTCACTCTTTTGGAAGTAAATATCCTATGAAAAATCACATTCCTAATTAAGTTGTCACTGGCCACTAGCTGTGTTTGTTTCATATTGGAAGCTGAAAGGTTAGAACCAATCATAAAACACTGAAACTCTGAATTTCTTCTTGAACTGAACTGAAATGTCTGGGTAAAAATATCTAAGTATCTGTGGCAGGGGAATGGAGAAGATCACTTACCAGGTCCTTTCTAACTCTCACTTCTGTAACTATGCTCATGTTCCCTTAAGTTTGAGGGGAGTTTCTGATTTGTTTGCTGAAAGCACATGGCCAGACCAGAGAGCTCAGGCCCCAAACTACCCACTGTGTTTAATGCATGTGAGGGCACTTCTCTGACCAGGTCTCCACCTTCCCCTCTTCTCATGTACAGGGAGAGGAATGGACTGGCAGTGTTAGGAAAGCTCCAGTAATACAGGCAGAATTGGTGAAGGGAGAAGCAGTGGTGTGGATCACAAATGGGGCAAGGACAGTGGTTACTGAGCAACACTAGAGGAGACAGGAGAGATAGGCAGGATCCCAATGGGAGGAAAGGGCACTTGCCAAGATCACAGGAGATGGAAGGATGTGGACAGATTAGGAAGAGAGGGTGAGATATGGGAGCAGGAAATATTGCTTGGAAACTTTGGGGGCAGTTCAGTGTGACTAGCAGCTATGGTGTGAGACAAGCATTTAGGAGAGAGAGAAAAAGCAAAGGGGTAGGAGTGTGGAGAATGGGGAGTTGGATCAAGGAAGGATGATGCCCTTGTATGAAGGCAGAACAGGAGAAAAGGAAAGAGGAGAAATATAGGCAATGAGCACGGAACAGAGAAGAGATGAAAGGAAGAGTGAGGTGGTTAAGGTCCATCCTGCTGGAAGCCACATCTGCAGCCATGGACAAGAGGATGGGCTTGTGGTTGTGTCCTAGTTCAGTCCTTAGGCGGTCTGGGTTCAGTTCCTGGCTCTGCCAGTGACTTCCTGTGCGAGTCACTCTCTCTGCCTCAGTTAGCCAGCTGTAATCGGGGATAGCAATACTTCTTTCTCTCTGTCTAGTCTATTTAGACTGTAAGCTCTTCTGCCTCTTGTCTGTACAGTGCCTAGCATAATGGGTCCCTGGTCTTGGTTGGGACATCTAGGGGTGTGTCTACGCAGCAATTAAACTGCTGCAGCTGGCCTGGGTCAGCAGACTTGAGCACCAGCCTGAGCCCAAATGTCTACATAGCAATTTTTCAGCCCTACGAGCCCAAGTCAGCCGACCCAGGCCAACTGCGGGTGTTTAATTGCTGCCTAGACATGCCATAACTGTTACTGTAATAGTAATAAAAAGGCACTGCCTCAAAAAGGGTCAGTTCAGGCTTTAGGGTTGGCCAGATCGCAGAATCTGTATTAGGAAAACTGAGAAAAAAGGAAGAGGGAAGTGTGGCCTTTTTTCTGGCATTACAATGGTTCTGGCTTACACCAATTTTTTATTGTATAAATACTTACCACACTGAGAATGCTGCTCTCTTATCTGATGGCCTCCCATTTGTAGCTCTTTACAAATGTCGTTGGAGATGTAACTTGTTAAATGAAATCTAATTTCCAGTGTGTCTTACCATACCTGAGCATTCTGTACACAGACAAAAGAGTCACTCAGCCATACGGTTGCAAGTCAGAAATGAGAAGCCACCAGGGATTTCACTCCATGAAATGTAGCAGTTAGGGTGAAATACTTTTTGTATTAGAATAACTGGTCAAGCTAAGTTAAATAACCCTACAGCTTCAGGAAGCTTTTAATGGCTGTTTTAAAACTTAATTTCCATAATGCATTTGGTGTTGATTTGATCTAGATTTGAGATTTGATAGGATTATTGTACCAGGAAACACCAAGTGATTGCTGATTGTTGCCTTTGTAGTTGACAATAGTGACTCGCTGCAAAGAAATTGGCTATGGGTAGGGGGCAGATCCCCGAGAATTTGGTTTTCTGGATAGAGGCAAAAAAGGCTGAAGAAATTAGACTCCAGAAGAAATTAGATTTAAAGTGCAGTCCAGTATGTTTTATAAAAATCTCCCCATGGGATTTTTTTAACCTGTGGGCTCGATTGCCATTGCCCTCTTGCACAGCCAAGTAAGTGCAAAGGGAAGTATTGCCCCTGCCCCATCCCTCCCTCGGGGAAGATTGTAAAATTGTTACAACCATCCCTAGTATTATGGCCCAACTGAGGGTAGAAAGTACTAGAAATCTTGCAGCAGCCTTGTTTCTTGAGATTTCCAGCCCAGTTTTACAGCCCCAAGTAGGCAACTGTACAATCTAATGATATGAACGTTTGGATGCTTATCCAAACCCGCTGAGGAAGGCCTTTCCCTGATTAAGGGGAATTGTCTGAGACACACTCATTATCTACAGATCATAGGAATTGATTAGTGACTAAGACTTCATGACTCTAAAACCGAAAACCATGCAGTGAATTGCATTCTGAGTGAAAGGGAAACACTTTTCAGGGTATCTGCCCGGATCACTCATGGGAGTAGTCCCGTTGGCTTCATGTGAGGGGAAGGGTATTGAGGTCTGGGCCCATAATCAAGTGTTGAACTTGTGATCAAATGGCTATAATCGCAGCTATGTTTTACACCCTCCTATTCATGCTAAACCAAAGTATTGAGGGTTTTTGTTGTTGCAAATGCCCAGGCACACTAGCAAAAACAGCCACAGTCCTTGAAATCCTACCATCCTTTGAATCTCATAAGAATCATCAGTACCTTTACTATAGCCAGGAGAGTAGGAGCCTGGCTTTGTTGGTGGAGCAGAGCTCGTCCCACTGACAGTTTCTACCTTGGACTAGAGATAACTGTCATACATTAGAATCTGATTTAGGAACACCTCAGGAATGGAGGTTGTCCGTAATGCTGAAATGTTTGTAACTCTGAACAAAACATTATTGGTTTTTTTTTCAAAAGTTTACAAACTGACCACTGACTCAATACAGCTTTGAAACCCTTTACTATGCAGAAGAAAAATGCTGCTTTTAACAATCTTAATTTAAATGAACAAGCACAGAAACAGTTTCCCTACCTTGTCAAATCTTTTTTTTTTAAATTTTCCCTGGTTTTAGTAGTTTACATTTAACACAGTACAGTACTGTATTTGCTTGGGGTTTTTTTGTTTTGGTTTCTACTGCTACCTGAGTACTCCCAGTTTCAAATGAGGTGTGTGGTTGACTGGTCAGTTTGTAACTCTGGTGTTCATAATTCAGAAGTTCTACTGTATTTCCATTGGCCTGGCGGGTGCTGTCTTTAGATCATTCTCACACCCCTCCCATGTAAAGATGTGCTTCAACTCTATTATTGTTAAAAATAGAACTTCACAAGAAATCTTTCATAAAACCACTTTCTTCCTCTGCACATCTTAACATGTTGCTTCTTTGCATTGGAGCCGTAAACTCCTGCCAGAACTTCCACTAGCAACGTGGCTGTACCTCTACTGCTAGCTTTCTAACAACAGTCTCAGATGTTATCCCAGTATCTTGTGATGACTCATTTGTGCAGGACTACTTGAAATTCTTCCAGTTTCAGCCCTCTGGGTCAACTACAGAGGAGTAAATTACATTTCCCAGAATATCAATATCAGGTTAAAAGACGGCTAATTATTGATTTCATGTCCTGACTTGATGCTGGGACTTCAAATGTTTACAAAACGTCTACTCAGTAGCAGTCATTGCATTATGGAAAGCAAGTGGTGTGTAATTTATAGCAAATATAAATTAATGAGACGAAGAACCCAGAGTACTTATGCAAATTAAAGAAGTGATAAGGTTTTCCTACTCATGCAGGTTTACTTAAAATTAAAAAATCTATCAGATTTTTGATTCATCTTGGAGTATTCGTAATATCCATTACAGTCTACTAAGTATGCTGATTCACAGTTGGACTAGATATAGTTTACATCGGGGTCCCCAACGCAGTGCCCGTGGGCACCATCTAAATGCGCCCGCGTCCTGGCAGGCAGTGGAGCATCCGCCGAAATGCTGCTGAATTTCTGCAGCATTTTGGCGATGACGCCTCTCGATGACGCCGCTGCCGCTGACAAGCGGCGTCATCGAGAGGCGTCGCCGCCGAAATGCCGCTGAAATTCGGCCACATTTTGGTGGATGCTCCACTGCCGCCATGGTCCTTCATCTGGCGCCCGCCAGACGAAAAGGTTGGGGACCACTGGTTTACATCAATTAAAATGTCTGTTATGTATATTTTAGTTGCATTTCTATCAGCTACTGAATTTTAAGCAGATTTGTTTATGACCGACAAAAGTTAGAAGGCCTGTGATCACTCAATTACAATTTGGAGCTGCTAGATAAAAGGAGGACAAATAAATTGAAATAAAATAAATGAATTCTCTGGTTGCACTGGTGGCAGTTTTATTTAGAATATTAAGATTCATGCAGTCTATAAAAACAGAATAACTCATGAGTCTACCAATCCTCATCTTGTCCCCAATCTACTTTGAGCATCGGTTGGCTCTCAGCGTTTGCCCCACATTAACACATTCTAAGCTGCCTTCTTCTTTTGAAAATTGTCTTGTAAGGGAATTGGATGGGTGATGGATGAATTAGGCCAGGCTTTAACCAATATCCTATTGATCGAACCACAAAATCTCTTTTAAATAGTGGTCTATAGGCAAGGGAGCAGGATTAGAGGATCCACTCTGCAATGATACTGCATTAACTCTTTCCCCAGAGTATCTCCCCCCTCCCATGGTGTACAGCAAGCTGGCTACTGTCCTACACAGGAGTCCCCTGCCTCTGTTCCCTTTTGCAGCCCTCCAAAATTCTGCTTTGTCCCCTGCACTGGAAAACCTGGTTCTGCTGCATGTGGCGCCTTCAGCACCTGAAGAGATGAGGACACGATTCTTCCTGGAAGTGAGTTTTTACTATTTTGTGGGCTCTTCCAGCTCCCACTGAAGTCAATGAGAATCTTTCTGTTGACTTCAGTAGGAACTGAATAAGGCTCCTGTGTGCAATTCTCCCATTCGTTGTCCTGATTTAGCCTTGGATAATTCAAGACCTCTTCAAACCACTTGAGCACGGGCAGAAATGTCAGCCTACCTAAACTTCACCCTCTGGGACTGTTAAATAAAAATTCTTCCTTTAACTCCCCAAATCAGTCCCAATCATAGAATAGAAAAAGAACATAAAACTAAAGAGAAATTGCAGGAGTGTGTCTGATCACATCCCAGAGGGGACTGAATCGTGTTTCTTTTCTAAGGTTCAACATGAATATAAAAACAATCACTGCGTCATGTTCTTATGTGCTAGTTGATTTACTGCAGTGTCTTGAGAGGGCAGTGGAAGAAAGCCATGATTCCTCCCAGAAGTTCAATCTCAGCCATCAGTTAGTTATTTGTTTTTTCATTTTCTTAGGTATTTTTGGTATTATGTTTTGCCTGGCATTTTCAGAGAGGGTGAAATAGTGGAGCTCTCAAACTGAGCCCTCACACTAACTTAATAAAAATCCATGTTCTGAAGAGAGCTGTTTGCTTAACGTTATTTTCTAGAGATGGGCCTGAGCTGTAACCCCAGATCCAAACACCGAAAAGTTTGGGGGGTGATTGTGATACATACCTGAATTTGAATTTTACAAGTGGCCCATCATTAAAATGAGCAAAAGCAAAACGTTGGTTCCAAACTCCCACACTTTTGAATATATGTACCTGCATTTTTTGGCTTGAAACCTAAAGCTGGTATTGTCTTAACTTTGTCTGCAAGTTACAGGAAAACATTCTGGACTTTGCACAGTAAAGTTAACTCCATACCTACGTCCCAGTCCATCTGAAAAAAATCTGTTGGCTACACAAGCTCTGGAACAATAAGGGTCTTGGCTTTTTGTCAGGTTAATGATTTAGAGTGAAAGCTGGCTTGTGGAAGAGCCACTAAAGTCCCATGCTGTATGATTTAAATGTAGAACTTGTTGCTAGATTTTTGTTTTCTGCTCCATTACAATGAATGTGTGGGTTTCACCAGTTTTTGTGGGGGGACTTAGCTCTGTGTCAGGGAAGTGGCAACTCAGAAAAGGTCGAGCGTAAGGACTTTATACTCCCTGTGACAGGCTGTGTAAATTCCTTATGGTAGTCTGGTCCCGTTTAAGACTGTACAGCCTGTGGGAGCTACTGTATCTACTCTGCAGATAAACAGCCATCCCAGCCCTGTCCTCAGCCAGGATGATACTCTTTTTAAAGTGCACCCATGCATGCGTTAATGCACTCAGATTAGGAGATATTTATGAATTTTGGGCGCAGTGTGATGTGTAGGACTTTGGCCAGGAATAAAACACCATTGCCTAATGTAACAGGAGAATTCATATCAGTGAAACAGGCATTCTTTTGAAAAAGTTGGAGGTACTTGTGTCAGACCTTATATAAAGTAAATTTATGACAGATCCCATAGCAGTAACGCAGACAGTAAATAGTAGGGTATTGCTTTCCAGAGTCAGACTGAGGAAGGGTTAGGACTAAGGGAAATGTTTTGCTTTCAGTTGGATCAGAGAGTTCAGCTGAAGTGCAGCTATCCATTCTCTAAGATACCAGCTGGAAATGACATGATTTGAGCTTCCTGAAAGTATTTCAGCCAGTGAGGGAGTCAGAATAAGTACTCTTGTGACTCCAATAATATGTCTTGTCCTTTGTGACCTAATCCACTCAGACAGGTTAAATGTGAATGGTGAAGTCGTTTAAAAAAGGTTTCAGTTATCCAGACACAGAAAATAATATTAGTACTTCCATAATATTTCTCTAGACAGTTCAGGAGCACATGCATTTCTAGTGAACCTGTGGGCTGAACATATAAGTTATGCTCAAACTGGACTTTGAGAACTTGTACCTTTCAAGTCAATTATTTTTCTTTGTATCCAGGAAGTGCTTAGCATCAGAACTCCTGCTAAGACTGAATAATTGGTAGAGATGTTGCCACAGATACACAGTTTAAAATAATAGATATTTGTGATACTTTGTGTGCATTATATGCAGTATCTTCTGGAGACCTGAATGTTGATGCCTAAATGGGTTCATTAAGCTAGCAACCAGCAGTTGGTGGTACTGCAGTTGCCTCCTTGGCCTTTTAGACAAAACAGTGTATTGTGGTTCGGCACGGCTGTCTCTATCTTTATGAGAGTCTGAAGAGACATGTTACATTAGGGTAAAAAATAATTTGGCCATTCCTTGGTTGAACTAAATCAACAAATAGTTTGTGATGTGCAATAAGGAAACAAGAGTGGATCCCCGTCAGGATTCTCTGGAATCATGCAAGCCAACTGCATCGTCCATGATGCTTATTGTCGAACATAGGAAATGGTTACAATGTGGCCCACTGTCTCTCAAGTCCTCTAAGTCCTGCTACAAGCAGAAAGAGGAGCTCTCACTTTAAACACTCCTGGGTCCTGAGAGATCTTGACTGCTGGAGACCCTCACACATGTATAATACTGCGTGTTCCACCATCTTGGAGGGAAGAACCCTCCTGGCTTCTTTAGGAGCTTTCACATAATAATAATTGATCCATTGTGCCTTCTCTCAGGGTACGTCTATACTTACTGTCCGGGTTGGCGGCTAGCGTTCGACTTCTTGGAGTTCGATATATTGCATCTAATCTAGACGCGATATATCAAACTCCGAACGTGCTCCCGTTGACTCCGGAACTCCACCACCGCGAACGGCGGTGGCGGAGTCGACGGGGGAGCCGCGGACTTCGATCCCGCGGCGTCTGGACGGGTGAGTACTTTGAACTAAGGTAGTTCGAGTTCAGCTACGCTATTCGCGTAGCTGAACTTGCGTACCTTAGTTCGACCCCCCCCCCCTTTAGTGTAGACCAGGCCTCAGAGGCTCTCAAAGTGCTTCCTACACATTACTGGATATGGCCGCATAACAGCCCTGGCAGACAGGCCAGTATGTCTCCATTTTACAGATGAGTCACAGAGATTAAGTGGGAACCAGTGGCAGAAATACAACCAAGGTTTCATAGATTCACAGATGTTACAGTCAGAAGGGACCATTATGATCATCTTGTCTGATCTACATAACGTAGAACCTCACCCAGTAATTTATGTATTAAGGCCTGAGTTAAAAAAATATTTAGGTGCCTAAAGATGCAAATAGAAGTCCAGTGGGATTTCCAAAGACGTCTAAGCAGGTTAGACACCTAACTCCTAATTAAAGTTTTGGGAGTTAGGCCCCTAACCTGCTTCAGCACTTTTAAAAATCCCACTGTGGCTAGGGTGACCAGATAGCAAGTGTGAAAAATTGGGATGGGGGTGGGGGGTAATAGGAGTCTATATAAGAAAAAGACCCAAAAATCGGGACTGTCCCTATAAAATCGGGACATCTGGTCACCCTAACTGTGGCAGATATAACAATATCCCGGGCAAATCTTATGGAATTAAATGTAATACCTTTAGAATCCATTGTATTGAAAATGCAAATATTTATGTACCATTGTGGGATTGTATGGAACTTTTTTAGTAGGAAGAAGGATTAATGCAATCTCTGAGAGGGAATGTGAATTTCAAAAGATTATGTTGAACAATTTAGCAGACACAATTGATCTTTTTGGACAATATGTGTGAAGTGGAACTCCTAGGAAGTACTAGGGAGGAGGGGATTGCAAACCACCAACTACCAACTCAGCCTTTAAAGCTTCACCATGAGGAGGGGACATCTTTTGTCTGCTGATCACCCGTTACAGGAGGATGGTTCAAAGACTCTGTGTGGATTCTCCAGGGACCAACAGACAAAGGGCTTATCTATCCTTAAAATGCTACTGCAGCGCAGGTGCATAGCTGTAGTGCTTCAATGAAGACACTACCTATGCTGACGGGAGGGGTTCTCCCATCGGGGTAGGTAATCCACCTGTGTGAGAGGCGGTAGCTAGATCAACAGAATTCTCCTGTCAACTAGTGCTGCTTACCCCAGGGATAAGATTGGTTTAAGTTAGTCGTTCAGGGTGAGTCGTAGTTATACCAACCTAATTTCCTAGTATAGACCGAGCCAAAGAAAGGGCTTTCGAATAAATAGCCTGAGTTTAAGCTGACTCAGAGTCTTTTTCCTGATCCAGCAAATGGACAGGACATCTGGTCCACAGAGGACCCCAATTCTTAGGGACGGTTTGGAAGGACATGTCCTACTGAGGCCCATGAGACTAAGTTCTTGTTCTGAGCAAAGAGGGTGATGAACTTGAAACCCCTGGGTGGTGTTGAAGGACTGCTCCTGCCAGAGCCCATGTTGGAGGGGTGATCTCTGGTAAGCTTATTAGCATGTGCATAGGCACTGTTATTGTTCTTTAATGTGTTTTCTCTGTAGTGCTTTTACCTTAAGAATAAAATATGTTTGCTTAGAAGAACTGTGTGGTAGCTTAACTGAGGCTAGTTATGGTGGTGTTAGTCTCTGAAGAGAAAGCAAGCAGGTCTGCTTAAGCAGTCTGTCTTTTGCTGGAAATAGCACAGTGAAGGCAGGGAACTGTTCAGTTTGTTACCCTGGTCCGAAGGGAGAGAGACATGGGTCTCCATCCAAGAAAGGCAATGGGTAGGGAGCCTGAGAGTGTGTGCCCTTTCTGGATCAATGAGGGGAAATACAGGCGCACTCCAACACCTACTAGGTGCCTATCCGCATCTTTAAGCTTTAAGTACCTTTGAAAATCTGGTCCTGAGCCCATAAATAGTGTTGGAGCTACAGTGTATCTTTTAGAAAGACACCAAGTGTTGATTTAAAGTCTTCACATGATGGAAAATCTACTGTAGCCTGATGTGAATTTTTCAAATGGTTAATTACTTTAGCTGTTAAAAATGTACAAATTCTTTCTAGTCTGAATTTGTGCAGCTTCAGCTTCCAGCCATTGGATCTCATTATGCTTTTTCCTGTTAGATTAAAGACCCATGTACTATGAGAAATCTCTTCCCCCAGGTTTTATCACCTCTTAATTTTCTCTTGGATAAACTTAATAGAGCTTTTTAAGTCTCTCACTATAAGGCATGTCTCCTGGCTCCCAATCTCATACCTTAACTACAAAAATCTCCTGAAGAGCATATGATACTCAGAAGTTTGTGATGTTCTCACAGAGGGAGTCTAAGTAACTAGGTTTTGGTGATTCCCTTGAGACCCATCAGCCCCCTGCAGCTTGTCCCATGGCTCTGCTACGCCTTTCAGCTGGTGGCTATGTCTGAGCAGGTTGCATCAATTTTTCAACTTCTAAAAAGTTGCCTGCAGAGACTGGAAATGTAGATGTCTCTGAGTCTCACCTCTGGGCAATCCCATTCCCAAAGCCTGATTGCATCGAAATGGGGTTCTGTCTTTTGGAATAGGATCATAGTGGGGTTTGTTCAAATCCAGTGGTTGCCTGTGTTAAAATGATTGTCATTTAGCTTCACTGGGTTCTGAGAAGGGGAACAGTTCCCAGATGAACCTTACAAAAGAAGCAGAACTGTAAAAACAGAGACCGTGAGGAGTAAGGAGGAAAGGACTCTTCACAGAGCTAAGAACAGAATGAGTTCGCAGACTAGCACCAATGGATTTTTTAAGTAAAGGATTTACCAGACTGTGTCATTTTAGTACAGGAGCTCAGCAGAAGAGCTTAACTTCTGAAGCTGTGATTAGCGGTAGAATCCTCTGTGTGCAGGTAAATGGTTTGGTAGATGTGGAAAGTATCCCAGTGCTAGAAATAGCTAAAGTACAGAGGTTACAGCAGGTCTCAATAGGAAACCTAGTGAACTGTCTACAGCTGTGGTGCTCAGCCCTTCCAGACTCCTGTACCCCTTTCAGGAGTCTGGTGTGTCTTGCGTACCCACAAGTTTCACCTCACTTAAAAACTACTTGCTTACTAAATCAGACATAAAAAAACAGAAATGTCACAGCCACACTGTTACTGAAAAACTGCTGATGCTCTCATTTTTACCATAGAATTATAAAATAAATCAACAGGAATATAAATATTGTACTTACATTTAGAGTATAGTTTATACTATCCTATAGACAAGTCATTGTATGAAATTTTAGTTTGTACTGGCTTCGCTAGTGCTTTTTATGTAGCCTATTGTAAAACTAGGCAAATATCTAGATGAGTTGATGTACCCTCTGGAAGACTTCTGCGTACCCCCAGGGGCACACGTACCTCTGGTTAAGAGCTGTGGCTGTCTGAGAGAAGACTGACTCTAGGAAAACACAGCTGTATGGGATGTGGAGAAAGCATTAGTTGAGAGAAGGTTGTGAGAGACGTGGCTGGACATTCCTGATATACAGGAAGGGAAAGCCCTGGTGTTTGCTCCAGACAGAGCCACTCCAGAAATAGAGCATAATTCCCCAGGGGCACAAGAAACTGTTAATCCTGAGCTCCCTGTGCGCATAAAGCAGCTTGTACTCCACATCCCATGGCACTGGGGCGTTAGAAGCTAACATCACACTAGCATTTCAAACCTGTCCTCAGTGGTGGCAGGTTTGGCAACACTGTAAAACCTCGGAGTTTCTAGGTGTGCTTTAGTACTACTACTTTTCTTTCTAGGGGAGAGCATTGTGCTACACAGTCAGGGTGCTGTTTGGGCTGGGCCTGCATTGTTCACAGGGCCCACGCTTTCACTGACTGGTGCGTGGCACATGCCAGAAATGAGGAGTGCAACATGGAAAAATAAAAGACAAAATGGAAGAAGGGATGGAATTTCCCATTTCTTTTGGGAGGGGAAAAAAAGTGCGTCAGCAATGACCCTTGAAACACACAGATGACAGGTAGGTCCCTTTGTGCCAACCCCCCACCTGTCTTGGGGAAGGCAAACTTTTGCCTCTTCTAATTTTGTGCCAATATTAGAAGGTCTCATTAACTTTTAAAAAATGTACTGGCTATTAGTGCCAAGGTGATTTAAGATATCAGCCAGCCCATGATCTGAATGCTAGAATGCATTAGATTTCCAACCATCTCAAGTTATTTTTGTCTGGGGAGTTTAAAATGATGCAGGTTTGTAAATCAGTAATATCAGCATGTTTGAACTTCTTAGAACTTTTGTACTGCCATAAAGCAACTTTTTCAATGTCTGGGAAATGACACCTGTCACCCCTCTCTCATTCTTGGAAAACCCTACAGAAAAAACATGCAATTTAGTTAGGCAAATCTGTTTCTTTTGAAAACCTGAAAGGCAGCATGCTCCATGGGTAGGCCACAGTACTGGGACTCGGGAGAACTGAGTTCTAATTCCTGGCTCTGCTAATGACCTGCTGTGCAACCTTGGCTAAGTCGCATCACTTTTCTGTTTCCCCTCCCGCTGTTTGCTGGTCCTGTCTGTTTAGATTGTAAGCTCTTTAGGGCAGGGACTGTACAGGGTCCAGCACAATGGTGTCTTGATCTCAGAACCTTTTGGTGTCATAGTAACACAAACAATTAATGATGGCAATAGACGGCTCTCAGGTGAGAGATACCATTGCTGGATCCCAAAATTAAAACACCTGCACTTTTAGATATCTTCAACATCTCATTTCACCATGCTTTCACTTGCTTCAGGTGATGTATCTATATGATGTCAAACTGATCAATGTAATGTGTGCAAATATGTTTTAGGGAAAAAGACTAAAATGTCCTGTTTGAATTCCCTAAGCTTGTTACCTCGCTGAGGGAATCAATGTTTTATTCAGGCACTGTTCCTGTTTTTGGAGGTTAGGCCATGCAGTGTAGGAATAGAAACAATACCATGTGATTTAGGTGTCCAGTCACTGAGCTCAAATATCAAATACAGCGAACAGAGGGATTAATATCAGGGAGGGAGAGGAATTATTTAAGCTTAGTATCAATGTGGACACAAGAACAAATGGATATAAACTGGACACTAGAAAGTTTTAGACTTGAAATTAGACGAAGGTTTGTAACCATTAGAGGAGTGAAGTTCTGGAACAGCCTTCCAAGGGGAGTAGTGGGGGCAAAAGACATATCTGGCTTTAAGACTAAGCTGGATAAGTTTATGGAGGGGATGGTATGATGGGATAGCCTAATTTTGGCAATTAATTTAGCAATTGATCTTTGATTATCAACAGGTAAATATGCCCAGTGGTCTGTGATGGGATGTTAGATGGGATGGGATCTGAGTTACTACAGAGAATTATTTCCTGGGTGCTGGCTGGTGAGTCTTGCCCACATGCTCAGGGTTTAACTGATCGCCATATTTGGGATCGGGAAGGAATTTTCCTCCAGGGCAGATTGGCAGAGGCCCTGGAGGTTTTTCACCTTCCTCTGCAGCAAGGGGCATGGGTCACTTGCTGGAGTATTCTCTGCAGCTTGAGGTCTTCAAACCACAATTTGAGGACTTCAATAACTCAGACATAGGTTAGGGGTTTGTTACAGGAGTGGGTGGGTGAGATTCTGTGGCCTGCATTGTGCAGGAGGTCAGACTAGATGATCATAATGGTCCCTTCTGACCTTAAAGTCTATGAGTCTATGAGAACAGTTGATAAGCAATCCCTAGGGTGAAATGTGTTCATTCAAAAGACTAAAACAATTGTGACTAATGAACAAATTGGTAAAAATCAGTTGGACTATTCACAAACAGGAGAAAAAAAAAGCATTGTATAAGTTATTTGTTGCAAATAGTTCACTTAGGTCTTGTATTAAGGTTCATGTGGCAGGAAAAGACATATTTTTGTAACCAGATGAGAGATCTGACATCCTAAACTTTAAGGGAATCAGTATTTGGTTAGACCTATGATACTAAAAAGAAATGTAATTGGGAATTTTGTTCTATGTATTGATATAGTCTTGATGCATTGTTTGTTTATACCTTCTATAATACCTTTCTTTCAGGTGCAAATAATTCTACTGCACTCAGAAGGGGACTGAGATATCCTAAGTTAAACAAAGACAAGACAAAACAGCCAGAACTTTGTCCCATCTTCTGGAAGTTTAAAATAAACATCCCACTGATTGCAAAACTTTTTATTATTATTATAATTAAATATGATCAGTCAAAATAGGTAATATTAGAAATAGATTCTGATACTCTCCTATTGAGTAGTACCTTATTCAGCAGGTAGTTCTAGTCCCATTGGCTTCACTGAATCTAGCGCCAAGATCCAGAATACCATTTGGCTGGTATATATAATAGCTTTATTAAAACTGGGTTGAATTCGAAGCATGACTTGCTCTGCCCCAAGGAAGCTAGCAAAAGTTGGTTCTCACCCTTAACTTACTATCATTAAAAGGAAGCTGCCTAGCTAGCATGGATGCTCTCAAGCAATTAGAGAGGGCACACTAAATACTTGGATTTAGGATGATTGCCAGAAATTGTTGCTGCACTTTTTATACTGTATGTCTTCCTGGCATCAGCTCTGAAATGTTTCAGCACTGTGCTAAATCTGAATCCAGCTCGCTGATCATTGAAATTAATAGCAGCTTTGCCCCCTGTCATGTCCAGTTATGTCAGTAAATACTGTGCTAGGGTTAAAGTTTGTCAACTCCAGCAAGGCTAGACCGAGGAAACAGACTTTTAAAACCGAAAACCTTGATACCCTTATAAAGGGAACAGCCTGCAAAAGGAGGTGTTCTTGCAAATGTTACTTGGCAAAATACCACTGTGTGCTAATGCTAAGGATTTTACATCTCCAAGCTGCCTGTACAAACATTGACTATTAATTCTCACACTACTCCTGTGAGGTACAGAAAACATCGTTATCCCGATTCTGACTACTGATACTCAGGGTACGTCTACACTTAGAGCTGGAGGTGTAATTCCCAGCTCCAGGAGACATACCTGTGTAAACTCAGATCAAACTAATGCACTAAAAATAGAGCATAGCTGTGTGTAGTGGGGTGGCTGCCCCACTCCAATAGGCTGGGGATAAAAGCAGCCCTGCAGAGGGCTGCGGCTGGGAAAAGCAGTGAGGGCAGCTGAGTGAGTAGCTGACCACAGGTGTGGCCAGCTCAATCAGGACCCTTAGAGGGATGGACCTAGCTGCCTGAAGGAGCAAAGGGTACCTTGGACAGAGCAGTGCTGGGGAAGGGCAAGAGGAGCTGGGGAGCTCCAGCCTGGCAACTTCCCAGGCTGAGGCATTGATAAAGGCCTAATCAGGTACTGGGGCTGGGAGGTGCAGCCCAGGAAGAAGCAAAGGCAGCAGGTCCTACCCCCTTGCCAATGATGAGTGGCGTTTACAGACTGCAGTCTGCCCCAGGAAGCGGGGGGTAGATGACGGCTGGCAGTAGCCACTGAGGGTTTAGAGGGTTGGGGGTTCCCCCAGGAGGGGAGACCCAGAGTGTGGGGGTACTGCTGAGACAACCCTGAGGTAAAGGGCACTGGGGTCCCAGAGGGACACAGGGCCTGAGGCAGGCAAGACACTGGCCAGCAGAGGAGCTCTGGAGCTAGAGTTGAGGTAATTCCCAGGATGACCAGCAGGAGGCGCTGCACCGGTCAGTGAGCGGTCTGCTGCACTGTGGCACTACAAATGGTGGGAGGGGCTAGCTGCCCTGAGTATCTACATAGAGTCACGGACAGGATCATACTTGGGGCTGTTGGTCCCTCCCACTGCTTGTTCCATGGGAGCTATATTCTATAGTGCGCTAGCTCGATCCACACTAGCATGGCTATGCCTCCTCAAGATGGAAATCACACCCCCAGCCCAAAAGCATAGACAGACCTTTTAGAGTGGTTATATGACTTGTCCAAAACTGTGGAAGAAAGAAGTCAGGCCCAGGCCTCAATAGTATTTAGGCACCTACCTGCCACTGTAGATGCCTACGTCGGACATTTAGGTGCCACTGAGTTTTTCAGAACCCCTGCTCAGCTGCTGCCTACCCCTGGAAGTGCCTAAATTCCCAAGTTTTCTAAATTGCCCCTGGTAAAGTCCCCATGGCACCGAAGTTTCTGCTGATGGGCATACACAAAACGGCCTAAGTCCTGACACTGCCGAGCAGCTCAACACCTCGCTCACACCTTAAGTCCCAGTAGGTATCTCACAGTAGACATTCCTGCAGCTCTCTTGCCTGTGGCCCAGTGCAATCATTTAGTTATTTAAATCCCCATATGTGGGCAGTCGGAAGCGTAATTATAGCACAGACTCTTACTGTGGATCTCTAACATAGCCCTGTTGGATACTACAGAAAAGCAGTGGAAGGATCACATAAAAGATGAAGCCTGTTCTCTTTAGTAATTCTATACAGCTTCTATCCAGTAAGGAAAATTCATCAGGAGGCTTTTTCTCCTTTCCTTTCTGTCATCGATAAAAATTCCTCTAAGGGACTCCTGACCTTTCTTGGTGAGAGATATTCAGTGCCACCTCCAGCCAGCAAAATAATTGAGGGGGCGGGGAGAGAATTTATTTCTAAAAATAAAAAATAACTTCTTTGAAAACTGTTGGCAATATGTAAATTGTTACTTTTCTCCTCTGCCTGCTTATTAGAGTCCAAATGATAATGCACGTACATATACATTCCCTTTTTAAAAGGGACTAGAACTATTCTTCCATATACCATATGAACTGAGAAAGGTTATAAAAGGTTTTTCTTCCACTGAAGCACATATCACACAAAGGTAATTGAAATCCTGATCCCAAAGTACTATTATGGTACAAGGTATTGTTCTTCATTTTTATTAAAAAGCTGGTGTTACAACCTAGAATTGAAAGAACCATTATATGCTGTTGGTGCTGTGTTACCAAGGGAGCATGGTTTAGGATTTCATATTATCAAGCTAATTTTAAAATGGCAATGTAATTAATGTCCTAATTTATGACTGTACTTGGAGGAACATTAATAACAAGTGATTATTATAATATTTGTCATCCATTTCACAAGGAGGAATTTCATGGCCACATTTAACTATGAGCAGAGAATGAGACAAGGCAAATAAACATGGATGTGATTGGAATACTGTAATCAGAAAAGCTGTTTGGCTGAGCATAGGATTTTAACTCTGTGCCCCAGCCTTAATGTCACACTGCTGCTGGTCTTAAATCCAAATGTAAAATGCAAATTAGATAGAATACCAGAGTTTGGAATAAGGAATATTTCACATCCAGTATCAGAGAGTGTCTGTATTTATTTGACAGTGCCAAAGCAACATAATATGATAATTACTATCTAATAATAATGCCCAATTAATAAATTACTATCAAATGATGATTACACAAGAATTCAAACTTTATCAAGTCTGTTATGTAAATTTTCTTTAACAGCTTTGCCCTATGTCTGGGTCTCAGCTGTCTCATTTGTCAAATGGGGGATATTAATGCTCATTTACTGCACATAGTGTTGAGAAGTTAAGTTCAGTAATATTTGCAAAGTCTCAGAAGGAATGTGCTATGCAAGTGACAAGTATTATCAATATTTATTACTCCAATAACTGAGACTGCACTGAGGTCCTGATTTAACAAAGCACTTTAGGCACATGCTAAAGTCCATCCTAGTCAGCAATGTATTTAAGTCCCATTGAAGTTAATGAGACTTACAGTTTAAGCATGTGTTTGTTTGTGTTGCTGAATGGGGATGAGTTTTGGCCTGAATTGCATTAAAAGAGGCATGTGCTTACTTTTTTTCTTTTTTTCCCCTCCTGAACTGGAGTATAGAATCCTAGCAATGCTAAGGTCACATGTTTTTTAACCTATTACAGGAGTGACTAACAGTGTTTAAATGTTGTCTTTTGTATGTGCACTCTTTGTCTACAGTGGGGGTTTGCTCCAATTTCAGCCATTAGTGGCCATTGCCAATGTAGCGGCATTGATGCAGACCTCTAGTGCAAGTCAGCCATGATTTGCATGGTTTGAAACAGTAGTAGGAGGGGTGGTGTCCTTTACCACGGTCATGTTAATTCTTTGCAAATGGTGCTGTAAAGAGTAAAACCTCCAGCCAGAGGCAGGCAGTGCCACTTGGATGGAGAATGGATTTCACAGGCACTGAGAGTCCTGTGGTGAATCATTCACTTCCTCTCAGTACAGTGCAGGGGTGTGCACAGAGATTTAAATATAACTATTTTTTGGGGGGGGCACTTTAAACTGGCTCCTCAACCCCCCCTGGCTTCCTCTACCTCCCAGGGCTCCCTCCCCCCCACACCCTGCTGCCTCTCCCCACATTGTCCTGGGCTCCAAACACTTACTGGAGGCTGCAGGTGAGGAAGGGATGGGGCTCAGCAGGCTTCCCAGGCCCCCTCTCACAGAACTCTGCCACCAGCCCAGCTTCCCTGCTCTGGGTGCCATCTAGTGGCACTCAGTAGGAGCACTAGCAGGGGTGCCTTTCCGAGGCACGTCTCTAGCTGTGCTCAGCTCGACTTCCACCCTGGCAGAAACGGGGAGGAGGGACTCGGGGGAGAGAATCACAGAGCAGGGACTGGGGCAGAAGCTGCGGATGGTGGTGGAGATGAATACTTGGGGGGCTGTGCAGGGCCGGCCTACAACATTTGGCACCTGATGGAGGGAGCTCAAATGACACCCCCATGACCCCTCACTTGGGCCAAAACTTTGAAAGGTCTTATTCTGTCTTCTTCCTGTTCTACTCCTCTCATGGTACTGCTCTGCTACCTACCCCAATAAAGGAGAACTAAAAACTTAAAATGCCTCGTTCAAAAATTTCAAGTAACACTTGACTTTCAAATGCCTGAACAGCAAATGTAACTTTTCTTGTCTGCATAGTAAACACTGGCATTTTTATCTGTTTGATTAGTCAAAGTGGTGCTTTCCGTGCCTTCTTGGTTGCAAAGATTTGAACTGCTTCCTGCTGAAGGTGCGCAGTCTGGGCCAGCTCATGCTCTATTGAGATGGTTGCAAGGCCGACCAGCCTCTCCTGTGTCATTGTGGAGTGTAGATGAGTTTTTATTAACTTCAGCTTGGAGAAGCTGCGTTCTCCATTGGCAACTGTTACAGGAAGTGTTAGAAGTATGCACAGAGCAACAAAAGCATTTGGAAAGAGGGTGGTCATCTTATTTGTGCACATATATTCCAGAACAGCCTTTGGAGTTGATCCTGCTGAAATATATCTTGAAAGGGCTTTCAGTTCATCACCTAAATCACTCACATCAATATCACACATGTCATCATGTGTCAACACTGTCTCTAGTGCCCTGCATTGCTGGTGTAGGTCTTCTTCAGGTATAGTGAGGAGTTTTGGAATATCATACAACATCCCAAATATACTGCTGTGTTCCTTGAGCTGCATGAAACGTTCTTCAACTGACTGTATTGCACAATCTAGCACCTGGTTAAAGAATTCAACTTTTAATTGTTGTTTGGGGTCTCTTATGGGATTATTCCGTGCCTCGTAATCAAAATGTCATCTTCTTAGGTGACTCTTGAATGAGTGGGAAAATAGCTTCAGTATGAAGTTCCTCTGCCAAATTCTGTGCACTCTTCAGAATGTTTTGAAATCCCTCATCTGACCGGTAAGACTGTAGCTATGATTTTGGAGCAATGGAACAACTGGACAAAGCAGATATCAGGGTCAACACCTTGCACTGTCTTGCTTACAACATTTATTTCAAACAGTATGTCATGCCACAACACTAAGCCACACAGAAATTTGAAGTTATGTATATTTCTGGTGATTCCATTTCCCTCTGCCACTGTTCTCCCATGAACAGTTCCTGTTGTAGCATTATCCTCAATAATGGCAACTATGGCATCATCTATCTTCACAATTTGGTGTTTGATAGGCTTTATCACCTCCACTAGACTTTCCCATCATGTGGCACTTAGTGGTTTCAGTGTCAGAGAGGATGTTCCCCAGATGTTGCTTCAAAATTTGCCATCGATGAGTTGATGCAGAGAAAAATACATAGATGCGTTTAATTACAATTAAAAAATTCAGCAGCCTGACTAGAAGCTGATGCTGCATCACTGACCACCAAGTTCAATGAACGAGAACTATATTGGAGCAAAAAAGCTCGAGGGTTTAACTCTTGGATCTGTGTCTGCACTCTTCTGTTCTTTCCTCTCATGTTGGCTCCATTATCATAGCCCTGACCTCTCATGTCAGCTATCACAATTCCCGTATCTTCCAGCTTTTTAAGAAGCAAATTTGTCATGCCAGCTCCTGTAGTATCAATGTCAATAAATTCTAGAAAATGCTTTCTGACCATCACCATTGCAGGGACATTTTCACTAAGTTCTGATGTTGTTGTTACAAAACACACTGTTAAAGTCATTTGTTCCATATGGCTGATGTCAGGTGTGCAGTCCAAAATAACGGAGTAATATCTTGCAGACTTCAGACCTGCCACAATCTTCTGGTTGACTTTTATTGCCAGTAACCGTGTGATCTCATTTTGAATTGTTTTTCCAAGGTAGTGATGTGTGTAAATTTCGTGGGTGGTGACTGTTCTTAGATGCTCCTGGAGTACAGCATCAAACTCAGCCATCAGCGCCTCAATTTTAAGTAAGTTTCCATTGTTTGGCACATACAGCTGATCTGAAGTGCCACACAGTGCTAGGATTTGGGTAGCAAGCATTCTCACAATGACAATGAGCCTTTTCAGAACATTTTGCCAGTAAAGAGACTCTGATGCAATCTTCTCTTGATGCTGATTATCTGTGGTGGCCTTCAACCTTAGTCTCATCTCAAGCTCTTTCCACCTATGGAATGCACCCTGGTGATTTGCTGCCTTCTCATGGCATGCCAGGTTTCTAGCCAGATTTTTCCAGTCCTTTGTTCCCGAGAACCCAATGTGGCTGGAACATTAGACTGGAAGAGTTTGCAACAAAAACAGTATGCAGCATTCTGGGTTTCTGAGTACATAAGCCATGGCCTCTTCACTTTGTCACCATTTGGGATTTCACACCAGTAATGTGTTGGATGGAAACTTCTATTTTCGTTGTCTTTGGGAAACATGAAGTTTTTCACTTGCTGTGGCCCATGCAGTACAAGGAAGTCCCTCTGGCTACTGCTCAAGTGGGTCCACAGTCCTGGATCATCTAGACTTAAGGAACTAAACTCAACAGCAGCTGTTCCTTGTGCCTCCACCACACTCTTCTCTGATCTACACTTGTCTTCAGGAATGTGCATGGTTACATCCATTTGAGATGGAGATATGGATGCTGCAGTAGCTGCCAGGTCACCTGCACTCTGACTAACTGGAAGATCAGGCATCTCCTCACCACTCACATCCTCACTGGGGCCGGCAGGCTCACCGTGAACATTTGTGTCTGTGTATCTCAGGAGAGCTCCTTCCTGCTTAGATAGAAAAGCTTCCTTTGCTTGCTTTCTTTTTCTGAATGCTGCTCAAGAGGGGCATTTTCTTCATTCACTCATGACTGCTGTTCTGTGACAGCTATAGTGGCTCTCAACACTCGGTTGAAGGGGACAAATAAGCAGGCTGGTAGCAGGGCCTGAGTGAGGGAAGATAGCAGCACCTTACAGGAAGCTCCCTGAGAAACTGGTGTTAATCAGTCCAGGCTACTGTGGGTGCTAGGAGGCTCCTCCTCCTCTCTTTCCCTGCAGCTCCTGCTGCTTTCTTTTATTCCCTCTCACCTTTTCTCCTGTCTGCCTGTTACGTCTCTTGTGCCCTCCTTCCTCCAGCACAGCACTCCACCATCTCTGTGCATCTAGAGCAGAGAGAATACATATGCACCAGCAGTAGACACAATTTTCTACACTCTGGGTCCTCGTGGCATCCCCCCACCCCCCGCCACAGTCTGGCACCTGAGGCAGCCACCTCAGTTTGCCTCATGGTAACGCCAGCCCTGGGCTCATGCCCCTTGTGCCTGCCCCAGGCATAGTGAGTCCAATAAGCCAAATCACATGTAATCTTATGTATGTTGTATTGTCTTCCACTACAAAACTATCAGGTAACCCCCGTTTCCTTTCCAGTTTACTCAGGAGCAGGCAGCACTCACCTGTGTGCCAGCAAGCCTAGTCAGTTGACAGTAAAGGAGATCCCGAGAATCCCAGTGTTGATGTTGGATAGGTGAGAATCCTCTACTGACCCCTGTGCTACAGTCCTTTTACTTATAAGGAAATTAATCTTGTCTCCACCCAGCTGGGCTTTGTGCGCACACTCAGCTTTGGTAATTATCAAGGGTTGTGGGGTGTTTTATTAACCTGCTGTGGACATGTGTAAGTGCTTGAGACTAAGTAAAGGTTTAGCTTTAAGTGAAAGCACTCTTGCGTTGTCCTGTTTGTGCCAGCCACCTATCGGTCAGACGGCCGTGTCTCCCCTGATTTATTTCCTGACACCACCTCACACAGAGTAAAAGTTACCAAGTGCTTTGGGTTGAAAGAACCCCGGGTAACAGATGTGCTGGGGTCTCACTGAGCCTGCCCTTTCCACCAGCCTGGGTTTCCTTACCCTGTTCTTGCTGTGGTAGGCTCAAGCCTTCTCCAGTACACACACAGGTAAGGCCCACACCCATCTGTAGACACAGACTGAAATCAGCTCTGTATGGGAGGACTTACCTAGGAGAATGGCCAGCACTCACATGCACACCTCCTTTGGGGTATAAAACCAAAATAATATTGTCTTGTGCTGTATAGAGAGATCTGCACAGTGAAAGCTCATAAAAATTTGCCCTCTCCCTCAACGTAGAGAGAGAGAGAGAGAGAGAGATGTACAGCTTCCCCTGCCCCAATATGAATTGCACAAACTGGGTTTTGAAATATATAAGAAATAAGTTTATTAACTACAAAAGGTAAATTTTAAGTGATTATAAGAGATAGCAAACAGAACAAAGCAGATTACTGAGCAAAGAAAACAAAATATGCAACCTAATTTTAATTCACTAAAACAGATTACAAAATGTAATTTTTCACCCTATATGTTGTGTTAGGCAGGTTGCAGAGTTTCTGTAGCTTAGAGTTCCAGTTATTTCTCTTTACAGACTGTACCCCTGTCTCGGCAAGGGCTGAGTCCAGGCTTTTCCCTCAGCTTAGTTCCTTTTCCTTCAGGTGTTTTTAGCAATCTTCCTTCTTGGACGGGGAGGCAAAGGAGAAGAGTCCGGATTGCCTGACTTCCCAGCCTTAAACAGAATTTACAGAAGGTGGGAATCTTTTGTTTCCTGTTCTGACCCCCAGCCACTTCCCCACTTTTAATGGAAAAACACTGAAAGCCCATGATGGCGGCAGGGGGAGGGGGTCTAGTACCAGGTTACCTGACCCAGTAGTGTGAAAGCAACAACCCTGGGAGCTTCTCAGGAAGGTGGGAGATTAGTGTCTGATTGTAGAGGCTGATTGTCTGGTAGGCATTCCCCCAAATACACACACAGTTGTAATTGTTACATAGTCAATATTCCTAACCTCAGATAGAAAAATAATACAGGCATACAAATTGGATAAATACATTCAGTAGATCATAACCTTTCCGATGATACTTCACATGGCCCATTTTGCATAAAACATATTTTAGTTATGCCATATACATACAATATTTCTATGAAGAAAAGAATATGGGGTGCAGTGTCAATCTGTTATGAAAGTTGAACTTACGAATGTAGACTTATGTACCAAAAATCTGCATTCAAAAACAAAACAATGTAAAACTTTAGAGCCTACAAGTCTTCTCAGTCCTACTTCTTGTTCAGCCAATGGGTCAGTGTAGTCGGTTGCGCCGGGGCTCGACCCTCCTGGGGCAGGAGGGGAGCCACACCGACTCCTTACGCGTCCGCTGTCACCATGGGCAGTGTAGCAGAAAACGGTATAACAAGCTCAGGCCCTCTGAAGCGGGGGCTGAGCAGCAAAACAGTTCAATGGGCTCAGGCCCTTGGAAGCAGGGGCTGAGCAGCAAAACAGTTCAATAGTAGGCGTATAGGCCCAGGTCCTTGCACCTGGGTGAGGGGGAAAACTGCCACCCATGAGTGGGGTGGCAGGGGGGACATAGGCCCGCCCACTCCACTGTGTCCCAGCCCGGGGCCCTAGCAGCGGCTATCACTGCCACTGGTCAGTGGGGTCCTGACCGCAACACACTGACATCGGGACCTCTGCTTCTGTAGCCGGACAGGGGTCGGCTACCCCCGGGCTACTGTCCATATCCCCCTCGGGGCCTACCTCGTTGGTCGCACCGGATGCAGGCCAGTCTAACTGCATAGGTTCCTCAGGACCAGGGCTTGGTGGCAGGTCCGGCAGCTCCTCCGGGAAGTCCAACCCAGCGCGGTCAGGCGGCTCCTCCGGGTAGCAGCAGGGATGGGGAAGCTCCGGCGGCTCCACTTCGTACCGGGTGCAGGGGAGTTCCAGCGGCCTCTCTGGGTACCGGTCACGGGGAAGATACGGGGGTTCCTCGTCGTACCGGGCGCGAGGGAGCTCCGGCCAGTCAGGGCAGCTGCCTTGGGCCCGGGAGGGTTCCCAGTCAGGAGCTCCCGCCGGCATGTCTGCTCTCGGCGGTGGCTGGCCTCTGACTGAGCTCTGGCTGCCGGCTTTTCTACTTCCTGTCCCACCCCTTGACTTCCGGGGGCGGGGACAGGTGGCGGTAGCTCCGCCCACTTGGGTGTCTGGGAGGAAGCTCCCTCTGCTGGGCAGGAGGGGAGCCACACCGACTCACTACAGTCAGACAAACAAGTTTGTTTACATTTGCAGAAGATAATGCTGCCTGCTTCTTGTTTACAATGTCACCTGAAAGTGAGAACAGATATTTGCATGGCATTATTGTAGCTGGCGTCACAAGATATTTACATGCCGGATGCGCTAAAGATTCACGTCCCTTGACGCTTCAACCACCATTCCAGAGGACATGCATCCATGCTGATGCCAGGTTCTGCTCACTACCGATCTAAAGCAGTGTGGACCAATGCATGTTCATTTTCGTCATCTGAGTCAGCTGCCACCAGCAGAAGGTTGATTTTCTTTTTTGGTGGTTCGGGTTCAGTATTTTCCTCATCGGAGTGATGCTCTTTAAAGACTTCTGAAAGCATGCTCCATACCTCATCCCTAAAATAGAGCAGTAGACATACAATTCTCCCTCCAAGGACTTAATTAAATTTGTGACTGAAATGCCTTTTTTTTTTTTTTAACAAGTGTCATCAGCATGGAACATGTCCTCTGGAACAATGGCCAAAGCATGAAGAGGCATATGATTCTTTAGCACATCTGGCAAGTAAATATCTTGCAACGCCAGCTACAACAGTGCCATGCAAACGTCTGTTCTCAGTTTCTGGTGTTACCTATCAGCTCTGTGTTCTCAGGGAACCAGGGCGCAGTATCCAGCCTGTCTGACTCACAAAAGACCCCTTCTTTTCTCTGCCTCCCCCTCCTCCTCCCCCTGGCCTCTGCTTGAACCAAAGTCGATCAGAAGACAGACTTACAAAAAGCAATGAAAAGGCAGTAAAAGACACAGCAAAACCCCTCCGGACAAGGGTGACAGGATTAAGGAAACTCCCTTAGCCTCATTTATATCAAAGATGGGACAGGGAGGCATCTCCATTAGCATACAGAATGGAAAACAGAGATTCCAAGGCACGAACCGCACTGAACTCTGGGACCAGAAAAGCACGGAAGCAGTGCATGATGGGGGATCTCTGCTCCAGATGTTAATGAACCCACAGCTGCACACACACAGCTCAGCAGTTATCAGACCAATTCTGTAATAAATCCTTATTGGTATCCAAAATACTGAAACAGCCTAATTGCATTGGGAGCTTCCTCAAAGGAACACCGGCCATAGCCAGGAATGATCAGTTCTTATTGTCTAGCCTGAACAAAACAACCTTGGTATACAGCCTTGAGCCATCAGTTTACCCAGAAACAAATCTAGTGTTCTCCCTTGAACCATTGTTCTTTCCCTACAAAAGCCCTTACCCCTGCTCAAGTAAGTGCTCTGATGCCCGGATCCAAAATCTGCATCGGTTCCATTGGGACTTCATCTTCTCCTGACTGATCATGCTGGGCGCTCTGCCAATCTCCAGCACTCCGGACCCTCAGCTACCACCACCACCTGGGACCCCCTGATCGATTCAAGCTTCACAGAGTGGTGAAAACCTCTCTCTCTCTCTCTCTGTATAGCTTTCTGACCCTGACTTGCGTGATCAGTTATAGTTTTCTAAACCTGACTTTTGTAATCAGTTGGATTTAATATTATAACTCTTTTGTATGGTTATTACCTGGGAATAAATAACTTTCATGGTTAAGCTGGTTTAAACTAGTGAAACAGTCAACAAAGAACTGTTATGGAGATATACCTATCTCATAGAACTGGAAGGGACCTTGAAAGGTCATCAAGTCCAGTCCCCTGCCTTCACTAGCAGGACCAAATACCGTCCCTGACAGATTTTTTCCCCAGTTTCCTAAATGTCCCTCTCAAGGATTGAGCTTACAACCCTGGGTTTAGCAAGCTAACGCTCAAACCACTGAGCTATATATGTAGCATTGGCCTGCTATATATATATCTCGCTCTCTCTGCAGCAATGCTCCTTATACCAAAGCTAAAGATCCCTGCAGCACCCAAAAATCCTGTGGGGTTTGCTCATCAAGTGGGTTACTACCAGAACAACCATAACATGAAAATGGGGATAGGGACGTGCTGAACCTGGGGCATATAAAGGTGGCAGCTTGGAAGTGCTGCTGGACCCAGACTGCTCAGGCGTACTCTATTCTGGTGCGGTGCCTATGACTGTGACAGCTTGGAGGTGCTGTTTGACCCAGCCTTTTAGTACTTTATAGGCAGTGCCTAGCATCTTGAGAGTGCTGCCGAGTCATTAATTAGATTCTTACCATACTTCTGTGAGGGACTGTGGGCAGGTAGTTATTGGCCCCAGTTCCAACTTTTACAGGTAGGGAAACAGAAGCAAGAATGGTTAAGAGAGTTGCCCAAGGCTACACACAGAGTCGGTGGCAGAACTAGGCTATAAACTCAGGAATTCGACTGCCAGGCTCTTGCTTTCTTCTAGACTATGCTGCCTGTCTGAGGCTGGGCGCAAGGTGTGTTGATTCTAATAGAGCCCCATTGTGCTAAGTACAGTGCACGGGATTTGGACCATACTGGACTATCAATGTAGATTTAGTAAATGGGATTTCTATCAAGGGCTAAAACCACTGAGAATTGGTTAGAAATACAAATGCGGCCAACCTTTTCTGGCCTGTTCTTTTGTCCTTAACAGTGTGCATGCACTATTGCCCTTTAGGTAGAAAGACATATTTTAAATTGAGCTGCCTGTGAAAAAAGAATGGGTTTACATAACAGGAATAAAAGGTTCATGAACTAGAACTTGGGGTTCTCAAAAACTATACTGTGGCATTCAAAAAGCTTCCCATTCCATGTTGTTTCCCTTTCCTACTGCTAGTGCTTTTTGCATGAAGGAAAGGAAACAAGCTCAGCAGTAATGAGTGATCCAAAAATAAATCACCAGCTCTACTTCAGTTTTTTTCAGTCGTTTGCCACTGTCAGTTCTCATTAGATGGATATTAATTAGTTGACAAAATCTAATGATCAGTTTTTGTTTGTATCTTTAGTTACAAATTGCCTCCTAAGTTCATGACTGTACAGGTTGGGTCAAATTCTTCCCTGGTGTAATAAGACCTAAGAAGAATTGGCAGGTTATTTCAGATGTGTTACTGGTGCATCTCAGTTACTCACACTATGTGGGTGTTATTTGCATATGTAAATACTTTATATTCAGGTCCAGGCACTGATACCTTGCTCATGCTGAATAGCACCTTACTCCATGAATACTCTCACTGAAACCAATGAGATACTACACAAGGGGCATGATATGCCTTGGTGTGAGTCAAGACAGCAGAATATTTCCTTCTTTAGTTTCACAACAAACCCAGAACAACCTAGAAAATGAATTCTCCTTCTGGGGCAACTTGTGTTGTATCGTGTCACCCATAATTTGTTCATCTAGCTCCTGTGACATCTGCTGGAAATCCTATTTCCCATAAATGCACTGTAGAATTACACTGAAGGTTTGCAGTGCTGCTTATTGTGGGACTGGGTTTGAAATATTAAATTTAGGAAATAAATCTGTGCTTTTTCTAAGGGTTTAATTCCTGCTCACTAGACTGCAGGAATTAACATTTGCAGCAGTATTTGAATGCTATAAAAGGGAAAGAAATCATGATACCCTGAAATGAGTGTGTGTGTTGGGTGGGGGGTGCTTAATAAATAGAACTAAAATGTGCTAGAAGGATCAATGTAAACACAGAAAAGAAAGAGGTGATGCTACTAATTGTTGTCAGATGCTAGCGGTGTGGTGCTCTGCTCTGTTTAATGTTGATATCAATTGGCTGCGTGTACGTGTTCCCTCTGTGTGCTGCCCCAGCTCTGCGCAGATAGCTGACACAGCAGACCCCAATGACCACAGACTCTAGTAAGGTACGAAGGCACGTCGGCCAGGTTTATTGTCGAAGAGAAACACAGTCTCCAGCTCCCTGGCAAATGAAGTCCAAGGTGCTGCTAAGGTAGCAGCTAGCCAGTACGTATGTGCTCCCTGGCAATGGACTCAGCTCAGTCAGTGGCGGGACTTTCCACTGCCCCCTAGGCTGGACAAAGACATCCACTCAGGGATGCATTCTTATACACAGGTACAAACAAGTTACACATCGCTCCTGACGTATTGAGGTACAACCCCTCTACGTAGCAAGGTACAACCTCTCTACGTAGTAAGGCGCTGCCTCTCACCTTGTACATGTTGGTTTGAACAAAACAACTCTATCCATCATATTACCCTTTTGGCCCTGTCATTGGGATGGATCAGCTTGTTCCTTGTTATCTGTGTGGAGTGTACAAGTATGCAAATGTTCTGATATCTGGCGTCCAGTACCTTTTAGGTATGTCTCTTTTTGCAGCATCAGCCCCTCTCCTTGCCAGCTTCTGTGAGCAGGGCCTGCCTCTAGCTCACAGCTTAACTTTGCTTTATGTTAGCAAAGTCTTGACCATTACTTTAGTTCAGGTCTTAGGCCTCATACCAGGCCTCTGATACCAAGGTTTATATCTCAGGGCCTCCTCTTACTACACTAATATGAGGCTCTTTGTTACCCAATGTGCTTTTGGAAATGAATACATTTGATATGTGTTTTTAGACACACACACAGCCTCAAATATTTGTGGACACGCTGGTTAGATAAACTCCACATTTTGCACTGACACCAAATCTAGTCAGTTATTTGACCAATGCGTATTTTGATACTGAGCCTGCTTCCATTGTAATCAACGTGAATGTTGTCACTGATTTCAGTGCGATGTGGATCAGCCAAGGTGTCTTGTGTATCTATTATTTTTAGGGGTAACATGCCGACATTGACTAGCTACAAATATTATTAAGACTTTTTTTTTGTTTTTAGGTATTCACTTAGGCTCTGATTTGCACTGTTAAAGTCAATGGGAGCTTTGCCATTGACTTCAATGAGTATTACTTATGCAACGTCCAAAAGCCAGCTTACAGTACAAAGAGAAAGACATGGGGGCAGATCCACAGCTGGTGTAAATAGTCATAGCTCCATGGAAGTGTCATATTGCCATTGAAGTCAGTTTATATCAGCTGAGGACCTGCCCTTGCACCAAAGAATTTATAATCCAAATTTAGATATTACACAACATGTGGGAGTCCTAAACAATAGGGAATAGATGGGGTAAGAAGGGGCAAGAGTTAAAGCAATATGATCGTGTGCTTACTCAGCCTAAGCCAGTTGTTTCCATTTGTTGTGTCATTTGCTCTTTACACAACAAAGACAATAGATGAAGAAACCACAAAAGCACAGTTAACCATGTTTACTAAATATACACAGACATGTCTGGTCTAGCATCACACATATTGCTGCTCTGACTATTTTCTAGTGACTTCTAAAACATAGAACACAATGAGCACCACTAGAGGTTTCACAAAGGATTTAAAGGGACACCACTTTATTCCCATATACTACACAATTAAAAACTGTTATATATTTTATATCATCCATAGCTAGTCACGTCTTGTGGCCACTGTGGAAGAAGTAACTCTTAAGTTGGGGGTTGAATAAAGTGAGGATGGTGACTTGATCAGAATGGGGAGAATATGCCCCAGGAGTGGCATGGAAACAATTATGGGACAAGAGGACAAATTGGGGATTGGTCCTGTGAGCAGGGGGTTGGACTAGATGACCGTCTGAGGTCCCTTCCAACCCTGATAGTCTATGATTCTAAATGGGATATTGGGATTGGTACTGGTGACACAAAAGGGACTTATTTACTCATGTTTACCAGCTAGTTTTTCCCTAAAAGTTGTTTCACTGGAAAACTTATTAAGATAAAGATTAGACAGTAGGCCAAATTCAGACCTGATATAAGCGTTTACAATTCATTGAAGCATTTACAGCTGCACTCATTTACAGGTCTAAATTTGGTCATATGAACTGGTGAAGTCTTGTATTTTATAGCAGAAAGGCGATGTTTGGTGTAAGGGCATTACTGCGTGTAACATAAATTTCCTCTAAGTTTTAGCCACTTGCTTCAGTACAAGATGCAACCATCCCATAAATAAGATTTCCTTATAAGTGTCTAGCAAAATACCACACAGTCCAATTGTACAAGCAATTTCTAGGCTTTAACAAGAAAACCATCACTTTTATGGATTCACAGAAGCTTAAAAGAATTCAATTGTAATTGAAATCCACTTATTGGTGCTATTAAAGATATCAGTGAATAATAATGTAGCTATATACTGATTTCCACAATGGATCTGCCTCTGACACTCTCCTTTCCTCAGAAAGTGTTTTCAAAGACAGCATTCCCTGAGGGAAAGCACACACATGTCTTTTAAAATCCAGGATATTTGATGTGCATGCTTGATTATGCAAATGAGATCATGACAATGACAGCCATAGTTCAGAAGTCTACACAGCATGAATTCCCTTGAATCATGATGTTATATGAACTTGCAGGTGATCACACACATGTGGATTCTCATCTATAGGGGGATCATGTCTTGCCCTGAGAATGGCAGTATATTGTAGTCAGCAAGATCTTGCGTGTTTGATATTAGGCAACAGTGGCCTAGTAAGGATTAGGGCTGTGTTAGCCTGGGAGCTAGAGTGTCAGTGATTGGCAGCCCTTCTTCATCCAGCAGAAATTGGTTTCCTGCAGCTTTCTTACCAGTGGCTGAGGGGTTTGTATTGTCTACGTGATATTAGGCCAGAAGTAAGGTATTGTTTTTAGGCAGCCTGAGATATGGGCACAACCCCCTTAGTAGTGCCCGCAAGGACAGAGCAAGAGGTGCTTGTCATGAGTACCAGGCTGAAAGGCAGTAAAGGGACATTAGCAATGATAGAGCAGCCAGTTGAAGGAGAGCTCCCGGAAGGAGTGCTGGTCCCCAGTGGAGTCATAACCCTACCTGCTGAAGCCCAGGAAAAGGTGACTATACTGATTGCTAATGAAACAAGTCGAGATGTTGTTGTGAAGCAAGGACAAAAGATAGCAGACCTCTTCGAGCCTGAATCAATTGTGAAACCCCAGTGTGAGACTCAAGTTCCGACAATAGACCCAGCAAAGTTTGACTTTGGAGATTCACCATTGTCGGAGGAGTGGAAAGATCGTCTGAGGAGGAAACTTTGTGAAAGGCCCAAGGTGTTCTCACTGCATGAGTGGGATGTGGGATGTGCAAAAGGAGTAGAGCACAACATCAGACTACATGACTCCCGACCTTTCCGAGAGAGATCTAGGAGGCTTGCTCTCTCCGAGATGGAAGATGTGCGACAACATCTTCAAGAGCTGGCTGCAAATGGCATCATTACAGAGTCCCGCAGCTCATACGCCTCACCCATTGTGGTGGTCCGTAAAAAGAATGGGAAAATCCGGATGTGTATTGACTACCGCACCCTGAACCGCGTACAGTGGTTGATCAGTACACAATGCCTCGAGTCCAAGATGCTTTAGACTGTTTACTGGGAAGCCAGTGGTTCTCTGTGTTGGATCTTCGAGTGGATACTACCAGATCCCTCTGGGTGAAGAAGATAAGGAGAAGACAGCCTTCATCTGCCCATTAGGGTTTTATCAGTTCGAACGCATGCCCCAAGGGATTTCTGGAGCACCTGCCACATTTCAACGTCTTATGGAGAAAGTTGTGGGAGATATGAATTTACTGCAAGTGTTAGTTTATTTGGATGACCTGATTGTGTTTGGAAGAACTTTGGAAGAGCATGAAGAAAGACTTCTTAAAGTGCTTGATAGGTTGGAGGATTATGGTTTGAAGCTTTCAATTGACAAATGCCAGTTCTGCAGGACCTCAGTGAAGTATGTGGGCCACATCGTGTCCCAAGAGGGTGTGAGTACTGATCCTGATAAAATAGAAGCACTCACTACATGGCCACGTCAAGCAACTACAGAGAACTCAAGACTTTCCTTGGGTTTAGTGGCTACTACCGCAGATTTGTAAAAACTATGCTACAATTGTAAAACCCTCAATGATCTTACCAGGGATATCAGTCCAGCAAGAACAAATCTAAGACCAGGAATAAAAGGCCTTCCGTGCAGAGACACTATGGCCCCTTGAACCCTTTGGGCCACGGTGGAATGAGAGATGTGAAAAGGCTTTTCGAGAAATCATTACTTGCCTAACTCATGCCCCTGTCCTAGTCTTTGCTGACCCAAGCAAACCATTTATCCTGCATACAGATGCCAGTTTGGAGGGTCTGGGAGCAGTACTGTACCAGGAGGTGGAAGGCACGCGTAAACCTGTAGCCTTTGCCAGCCGAGGACTGTCTGATAGTGAAACACGCTATCCCACCCACAAGCTGGAGTTCTTGGCCTTGAAATGGGCCATCACTGAGAAATTTCGAGACTACTTGTATGGTGCTCAGTTCCAGGTGTGGACAGACAACAACCCACTGACTTATGTGTTAACAAGTGCTAAACTGGATGCTACAGGGCAAAGATGGGTGGCCGCTTTGGCTAGCTATGACTTCAGCATTCAATACCGATCAGGGAGAAGCAATGTAGATGCAGATGCATTGTCCAGGCGTCCACAAGCACCAGGAGTTGCTGTGATACCCACGGATGGAGTGAGAGCTATTTGCAGTGTGAGTCGCCGAGAGCCAGAGGCCCATGAGAGCCTTCATGGATGCGTTGCTGAAGCTTTGGGACTGCCCCCTGAATGCGTGCCTTCTGCTTCAGTGAACTATATTGCTTTGGACCAATCTCCCTTGCCCGTGCTCAATGCGGCTGACTGGCAGGAAGCCCAGCTGCAAGATATTGACATTCGTGATACGCTACTTGCCAAAAGGGAGGCGAGGCCCAGCTGCGGTTGTCCCACCTACCCCAGAGGGCAAACTACTATTGAGAGAATGGACCAAGCTAAAACTGATTCAGGAGTGCTACACCGTGTGACCACAGACCCTCTACAAAGGCAACGGAACCAACTAGTGCTGCCAAAAGAGTACAGAGGCCTGGCCATGAGGGCCCTGCATGATGACTTTGGACATTTAGGGATGGAGAGGACCCTGGAACTTATCCGAAGTAGGTTCTATTGGCCCCGGATGGCTGAAGATGTTCGCAGGAAATGTGAGACCTGCGCTCGATGTGTTCAAAGGAAAACTCTGCCCACGAGGGCTGCATATCTGAAGAACATTACCAGCAACAAACCTCTGGAGCTGGTTTGCATTGATTTCTTGTCTTTAGAAGTGGACAAGAGGAATATTGGGAACATTCTGGTCGTGACCGACCATTATACGCGATATGCGCAGGCATATCCCACACGTGATCAGAGGGCCACCACTGTCGCCGGGTACTTTGGGAAAAATATTTCTCAGTTTATGGATTCCCAGCCCGGATACACTCGGATCAGGGACGAGACTTTGAGAGTCACCTTCTGAAGGAGGTGCTGAGGATAGCAGGAATTAAAAAGTCGAGGACAACGCCTTATCACCCGCAGGGGTGACCCTCAGCCAGAGAGGTTCAACCGAACCCTGTTGGATATGTTAGGGACTTTGCGGCCAGAGCAGAAGGCAACCTGGAGCCAACATGTTGCATTTCTGGTGCACGCCTACAACGCCACCAAGAATGATGCTACGGGAGTCACCCCATATCTCTTGATGTTTGGGCGAGAACCAAGATTACCCATAGACCTGTGCTTTGGTGTATCAGAGGATGGCGATAGCTATGAAACCCATCAGCAATATGTATCCCGACTACGAGAAAAGCTGCGGGATGCTTACCACTTAGCTGCATCTGCAGCTCAGAAGAATGCAGATCGTAACAAACATCGATATGATGCTAGAGTACGTCCGCAAGAGCTCCAGCCAGGGTACAGAGTCCTGCTGCGAAATTTGGGTATTGCTGGCAAACACAAGATAGCTGACAGATGGAAGGCAATACCTTACTTGGTGATGGAAAAGCTAGGAGACCTGCCGGTCTACAAGATCAAACCTGAAGAGGGTCCAGGGCAGACAAAGACCGTGCATAGAAACCTTTTGCTCCCGGTGGGGGAATTGGTAGGCAGCCCTTATGAGATGGGCCACAACAGGGCAATTGGGCAGAACGAAGGTGCTGTACCAAAGCCACTTCCCAACGTGGACAGCCAGCCTCCTGCAGCTAACCTACCCCTACTCAGCACATCTGAGAGTGAATCTGAGGAGGAAGACACAACCATGGTGTATCCTAGGATGAAGACAAGATTGCAGTCTCGATCAGCTGAATCAAAAGAGACTACCTCCTCTTCCGCCCTAAACCCTATGGCAGAAGTATTTAGGCCCATTCCTGACACTCCTGAGCCACTGGTGGAACCCCCATGTAATGACTTACACAGATTATTGGACAGTGGCGACATACAGATGGAAGATGTCCCAAGCACCTTCGATCCTCCACGGTTAGAACTAGAAATGCAGGGGCCTATGCCAGTATCTGAGGGGAACTCACAGGAAACCTCCCCATCCGTCACTCAGAGGATGTCCCCCCTACCACAGCAACAGAGTTTCTTCATAGGCGAGACAGAGTAATAAGACCAGTGAAACGGCTAACTTACGATGCACCTGGGGTGATTAGTGAGGAGCCAATACCTTTAGCACACAGGTTTGTGAAAGCTAAAGTGGGCTATCTGAGGCCCTTTGGAGGGGACCAGTAAGTTGGTATAGTAGGGAATGTGATTTGTCGGGACGACAAATTCTCGGCTGGGGGGAGGATGTAAGCAGAGTCAGGATGAGCCCTACCCTGACATCTGGTGGTACATTATGAGGAGTGGGCAAAGGAATTTTAGGAATGTGCATTTGCATTGGTAAACCCACTCCACTTAGCATAACACACAGCAGCATGGGAAGGTTATTTTCACACTGTGGAATCCCCAATTTCTTTGTTATTGGGGCAGGAAGGAAAAAAAGGGGCTGTTACCTTAATTATGTGAATGAGGAACTATGAGACTGCTTTATGACAGAAATGACTCAACCTACATTAAATAGTACTTGCCAGACAAGGGACAGGGTTCCAAAACCCAGTGAAGGGAGAGAGGCTGGGGACTGGTGTGTGTACCTGATGGTATGGGCCCCTTTTGAGGGCCTGGAACACCAATTGCACTTCCTCCTCTCTCCACTGTTAAAGAGCAGAGCTAATTTTGAATCCTTTAGGAGTCCATCTAGAGGCTGCTGACCTGAATTCACGTTGGGCCATGTGGCAGTGGGGCTCTCCTACTACAAGTTGAAATCACTAAAAGAGCTAAGCTTACTAAGCTAAGATCACTGAGTGCTGTGTTAAGTGGTAGGAGAGCCTGAAGATCTATCACCAAGCAGCTGGCAGAGCGGAGCAGTTTGCAGCACGTTGGAGCAGCCCATGGAACAGTGAGCAGTGTGGAGCGGTTTGTGGGGGACGGCTGACGTGGTTCACGGGTCTGCTGGAGGAGCGGCACAGCTGGTGGAGTGGAGCCAGTCGTGGTGAAGGCTGCAGCAGAACTCCACGGAGAAGCGGGCAGTCGGCCCTGGCCCACGTAAGGTGTCCCTAGCACCCTGTGTGTGCCCCCATTTCCACCCAGGCTGGGGGGGGGTAAAACTCTGCAGATAAACTTTTGAACTCTGGGGTGGCACTGACCGGAGACTGAGACTTTTGGGTTGTTGGACTTTGGGGTGATTGGACTTAAGACCCTAAGGACAGTGCCAAATGTACTTGGAGGGGGTTTTTGCTTATGGTTTGTGTATAGTCCTGTTTGTGGTGTCTCTCCAACGTGATGCCACATTGTTTCCCTCCTTTATTAAAAGGATTTTGCTACACTCAGACTTCGTGCTTGCGAGTGGGGAAGTATTGCCTCCTAGAGGCGCCCGGGGGGGTGGTAGGTAATTGTCCCAGGTCACTGGGTGGGGGCTCGAGCCGGTTTTGCATTGTGTTATTGAAACGGAACCCCTGGATACTGAACCCGGCCCTTGTTGCTGCCAACTCAGAGGGGCAGAAGGGTTACAGTTCAGAAGTCTACACAGCATGAATTCCCTTGAATCATGATGTTATATGAACTTGCAGGTGATCACACACATGTGGATTCTCATCTATAGGGGGATCATGTCTTGCCCTGAGAATGGCAGTATATTGTAGTCAGCAAGATCTTGCGTGTTTGATATTAGGCAACAGTGGCCTAGTAAGGATTAGGGCTGTGTTAGCCTGGGAGCTAGAGTGTCAGTGATTGGCAGCCCTTCTTCATCCAGCAGAAATTGGTTTCCTGCAGCTTTCTTACCAGTGAGCTGAGGGGTTTGTATTGTCTACGTGATATTAGGCCAGAAGTAAGGTATTGTTTTTAGGCAGCCTGAGATATATCAGCCTGATCTTCAGGTCTGAGTCTGTCCCAGTTGATACTTGCTGTAGACCTGTAGCTATGTTGATTGTTGCCATAACTAGGCCTTGGGAAGGAAATTCCAACCCTCCCTTAAGGCCAGTTAGCCAGGACTTGGGTGTAGGGAGAGCCTTCTGGGATATTGTGGAAGATCCACATTAGAGGTCAACATTGTCTGCTGGCTAGAGCAAGGGACTGGTAGACAAGAGGATTAGATGATATTCCCTTCAGTGTCTCTTTGTGCCAGTTTCTTCTGTACCCGAGTTTCTGCATTTGTAAAGTAGAGATAACACTGGCCCACAGTTTTAAAGCACTGTAGGAGCAGCAAGTGAATGCTGTTATATAAGTGCAAATTATTATCAGCAAATATTTCACATGGTTATTTTAAAACATGCTGGAGCTTCTTCCCATCCATGGTGCATAGGGTTGCCAGCTTTCTAATCAACAAAACTGAACATCCCTGCCCTTTCCCTGAGGCCCCGCCCCTTCTCTGAGACCTCGGCCCTGCTCGCTCCATCCCCCCCGCCCTTCATCGCTTTCTCTCCCTCGCCCTCACTCACTTTCACCAGGCTGGGGCAGATGGTTGGGATGCAGTGGGGTATGGGCTCTGGGCTGGGCCAGAAATGAGGGGTTCAGGGTGCAAGAGAGGGCTCTGGGCTGGGGCAGGGGATTCGGATGAGAGGGGTTGAGGGCTCCAGCAGGGTGTGTGGGCTCTGTGGTGGGGCCAGGGATGAGAGGTTTGGGGTGCAGGAGCGGGTGTGGGCTCTGGCTGGGGGTGTGGGCTCTGGGGTGGGGCCAGGAATGAGGGGTTCAGGGTGTGGGAGAGGGCTCCAGGTTAGGGTAGGGGGTTGGGGGTGTGGGCTTTTGGGTGAGGCCAGGGATGAGGGGTTCAGGGTGTGGGAGAGGGCTCCAGGTTAGGGTAGGGGGTTGGGAGTGTGGGCTTTGGGGTGAGGCCAGGGATGAGGGGTTTGGGGTGCAGGAAGGTGCTCAGGGTTATGGTTTGTGGGGGGGAATCTGGGTGGGGTGCAGGCTGTGGGAGGCAGTAGGGTGCAGGAGGGGACTCCAAGGTGGGGCAAGAGGGTGGGTGTGGAAGGGGGTTCAGGGTGGAGGGTCCCCACAGTGCTTACTGTGGCTCCAAGGAAGCAGCTGCCAGGTCCCTGTGGCCCCGGGAGGTTCCGTGTGCTGCCCTTGTGCCTGCAGGCGCTGCCCCCGCAGATCCCACTGGTCATGGTTCCCAGGCATTGGGGGCTGTGGAGGCGGCACTTGGAGCGGGGCAGCGTGCAGAGCCTCCCTGGCTGCCCATGTGCCTAGGGCCATGAGACCTGGCGGCTGCTTCTAGGAGCCATGTGTAGCCAGGGCAGGCAGGGAGCCTGTCTTAGCCCCAGGCCCTCGCTGAGCCACCGACTGGATTTTTAATGGCCCGGTCGGCAATGCTGACTGGAGCTGCCAAGGTCCCTTTTCGACCAGGCATTCTGGTCAAAAAACCGGACATCGGGCAACCCTAAATTGTTGCACGAAGCAGCCACCCTTCTCTTCATTCACAACTTTCCTTAAAACATATTTCCACTTGGTGCTCCTCTTGCTGTGGGGCAGCACTACTCTGTTGTAGTCGATCAAAATGGTGCTCACTCATGTGTCTGGTAAATACTTGGCTGTCTTCCTTAATAATTATCACTAGGCTTTTGCTTGTAGATGAAAGGGCAAAACAAAACCCAGGCCAAATATGTTCCTTTATCTAATATGCTGAAAATTACAGCCTGGCCAGGAAATGTCAACATCTCTTACTAGACAGTGACAGGCTCTTGACACAAGGCTGTGGATAATGAAGTGTTTAACATTGCCGCTATCACTGGGTTTCCTGAACATATGCGTGCGAGAGGCAGAAGGGATGGGCCAAGAGCCTAACCTAAGGGAAAAGTTTAAAATGCAAGTAGAATTAAAATATTTTAAGTTAAGACCTACAGTATCTTTTAAGTAGAACAGAAAAGGAATGAAACCAATAGGGTTCTGTAGAAATGCAATAGGGTTCACAGAAATTGCTCTAAAAACATACGTTGTATGCAGTGTCGTCGTAGCCATGTCAGTCCCAGGATATTAGAGAGAAAAGGTGGGTGAGAAACCAACTTCTGTTGTTGAGAGAGACAAAATATTACCTCACCTGCCTTGTCTCTCTAAAAACATACAATTTTATAGAGAATGAGATCATTTTTTAACTTTTTTTTTTTAAAAGAATTCAGTAGGGTTGTGCCAGCTTACACCAGGCCTGAATTTGTTCCCATGCCTGTAACAAAATCTTGTGTTTCATAACTGGTAAAGCATTTGAAAAACCCCCCCAATATTACTGTTTGCAGACAAGTCCTATAGGCACCATCCAGTCCTGTTGCCCTGGAGACAACTAGCAGGGCAATAATTTTGCTCCAGATTAGCAATTTGTATTATAAATATACAATGAGAAACTAATAGAATAGTGTTTATTTCTTGTTATATGGTATTGCGTTTGTGTGGTGCTCCAAACGCAGAAAATTGGATGTGAGGCACCAACCATCCAGATTTCCTAGGCTCTGTTTGAAATCCATGGCTCATTTCTTCATGGGTTGGAGGTCTCTGAAGTGCTTCCTATCATTCTGATCAGTACGGGAGCTCTGCAAACAGGAGCCCATCACCAAAAGAACTGCACACCTGTACTGAAAACCCGTGGTGTGGGGGAAGTGCTCTTGCCATGGATTGTAAACTAAAAGTAGTGTAGATAAACATAGCTACTTACAATAGCGTAATCCAGAGTTGTCAGAGGTCTAAAATCTGGTTGGCCTTGCACAGGAGGGCTGGCGTGAATAGGAGAGAGAGTACAGGGAGCACCTTCTCCTTTCCCCAGTGCACCTGCCCATCAGCCAGGCAGGATGTTGACCTAGGGCTTCATTGTCTGCTAGGCAGGCAGGCATGGTGAACGTACCCAGTTGCATTTTATAGTGCTAGATTCCTATGCAGCTTTAGGTATGGTCCCAGCTACATGAGTGAAGTAGTTCAGTTAAATCTGCATGGCTGCTACAGTTCTGCTCCCTGCCCAGTGGCACACCTCAGGCAACAAAAGCCAGGACTTAACCCAGATGTTTGACAGTTGTGATTCTTTTGACTCCTCAACATAAAATCCTCTTGGGAAAAGTCCTGTAGAATTTAACAGAAAATAGCATTTCTATAGAATTTTTTTTAAGCTACTCTATATGATCAGTAGAGAGTAGTGTTGGAGAAAAACTTAGTTCTCACTTTTTGGTTGGGTGCAGCAGAGCCAGATACTTTATTTTCTCTTTACAATTGTATAGAGGGAGGGAGTGCCCTAGGACATAGGGTTTCCCCAGTCCTAGGCAGGTCTCTCTACAGGTAAACATTTACAGCAAGCATTTATGCCTTTTGTTATAGACAATAATAAGCAACAGCTGCATTTTGTTTATACATAGGTCATCCTGATATCTTGTTTTTCTCACTTATTTAAACTCTAGTCTATATTTCATATTATCTACACATTATCTACACAAGGTCGAAACAACTTCTCACGCATTTCTTTTCCACTCGCCTCACACAATCCTCGCTTCTACAAATCTTGCATTATTAGGGTTACAGCTAGCCTGACTCTTGCTAACAGAGACTGTCTTGCATTAAGATCCCCTACAAATCCCTGTCAGTTCTTTCTCTACTTCCACAGTAGGGTGACCGGATGTCCCAATTTTATAGGGACAGTCCCGATTTTTGGGTCTTTTTCTTATATAGGCTCCTATTACCCCCCACACCTGTCCCGATTTTTCATATTTGCTGTCTGGTCACCCTAGTAGAGAGTTATATCCCAGCTATCACATCCCAAAGGATGGTATAAAAATGATTTAAAAGATACAATTCACATTTAAATTCTATTGTTTTTAGAGTCATTTTGTTAGAACCCTATTGAATTAATAGAGATGCTTATTACATTCTCTAGGAGTTTTGTAGAAGGGAAGACCACTAGCTTTGCCCTGTATCCTCTTGTGACAGGTGTAGAGGGACACAAATTACATCAACAATTATGCATGAGAGCTAGTGTATAGGAGTAGACCCTGAGCAGGAGCATATGCACTGAAGAGTAGGAAAAGTGGCAGCTAGTTATCAGCAGAGGAAATGCAAGCAAGCACACAAGTTGATTAGTAATAGGGGGATTCTGGCTAAACCATGCACATGGACATGTGTACAGGCACTAGTGCAGATTCATCCAAATACATGAAGTGGGAGAGGCGGTGCTGGTCATACAGAAGGACAAAGGATCAGGGAGCATTATGTAGTGAGTCACAGCCAAGTAGGGAAACAGCACAAGTAGGAAGGTTTAGGTTGGATATTAGGAAAAACTTTTTCACTAGGAGAGTGGTGAAGCACTGGAATGGGCTACCTAGGAAGGTGGTGGAATCTCCTTCCTTAGAAGTTTTTAATGTCAGGCTTGACAAAGCCCTGGCTGGGATGATTTAGTTGGGGATTGGTTCTGCTTTGAGCAGGGGGTTGGACTAGATGATCTCCTGAGGTCCCTTCCAACCCTGATATTCTATGATTCTATGACATTCAGGCACTAAAGGAAATCAAACACCAACATATATAGACCAACCCTCCTGATCAGTCCAGAGGAATCCAGAAATGGCTACCCTCACTGATCAATGTATTTTAAACACAGGAGGAAACACTGTTTTCAGACCTAACACAGCAGCTATTGGGAAATGCTGATTTTTTTTTAATGTCTACACCATTTATTATTTTTATAGCTTTATTGGTGGTCAAGGACGATCTTGTGGTTAAGATGATGAACTGGGACTAAGGAAATTTGGGTTCAGTTTCTGTCTTTGACACAGACTTCCTGTATGACTTTGCACAAGTCACTTAATTTCTCTGTGCCTCAGTTCCCCATCTTGGAACTCTTCATGATTATCTTTGAGATCTAATGGAAGATGGTGAAGTCTCAGAGGAGTGGAGAAGGGCAAACATAGTACCTATCTTTAAACAGGGTAACAAAGAGGACCTGGGGAATTAAAGACCAGTTAGTCTAACTTTAATGATGGTTTAATAATTTGTTCCAATCAGTTTCTAAGCATCTAGAGGATAATAATGTTATAAGTAATAGCCAACATGGATTTGTCAAGAACAAATCATGCAAAACCAACCTAATTTCCTCCTTTGACAGGGCTTCTTGTCTAATGGATGGGAGAAGCAATAAATGTGATTTATCTTCATTTAATAAAGCTATTGACACAGTCTCTCATGACATTTTCATAAGCAAACTAGAGAAATGTGGCCTATATGAAATTATTGTAAAGCAAATGCACAATGGGTTGAAAAACCGTACTCAAAGAGTAGTTATCAATGGTTCACTGTCAAACTAGGAGGGCGTACCTAGTGGTGTCCCACAAGGGTCTGTAGTGGGTCTCATATTACGCAATATTTTCATTAATGCCTTGGATACTGGAGTGGAGAGTCTGCTTATAAAATCTGAAGATAGCACCAAATGGGTTGCAAGTATTTTGGAGGGCAGGATTAGAATTCTAAAAGACCTTGATAAATTGGAGAGTAGGTCTAAAAATCAACCAGATGAAATTCAATAAAGAAAAGTGCAAAGTACTGCACTTAGGAAGGGAAAAATCACATGTGAAATACAAAATGGGGATAACTGGCTAGGTGGTAGTATCACAGAAAAGGATCTGGAAGTTATAGTGGATCACAAATTGAATACAAGTCAACGATGTGCTGTAGTTGTGAAAAAGACTATCATCATTCTCGGGTATACTAATAGGAGTGTTGTAGGTAAGATATGAGAGGTAATTGTCTTGCTTTACTTGGCACGGAGAAGGTCTCAGCAGAGGTGGTGTGTCCAGGTCTAGGTGCTGCACTTTAGGAAAGATGTGGACAAACTGGAGAGTCCCAAGGAGAGTGTGACGAAGTTGGGACTCACCACTGCAGCGCCTCCTCATGGTTGTCTCCAGGAATTAGCTCAGTCCAGTGGAGCGCTCTCTCCTGGTGGTGTCCCACCCATTGCCTCGCCCTTGGTTGGCATCTGGGCCCACGACGCTCACCAGCTCACAGCGTCCTCTTCAGGATCACTGCCCTCCAGCAGTGCCCCTTAGTCCATCCACACCCCCTTCCGGGAGGGTGTGTGTGTGTGATCAGCAGTCTCTCTGCACCCCAGCCACCATGTCCAACCACACCCTCAAAGTCTAATCCCTCCTGTCAGGGATCTGGCGTAGTCTGTAATGGCCGCTCCCCACGGCCGATGGCTGGGTGTACTGCAAGGGGGGAAGGAGGGGACCCAGGCCCGCCCTCTACTCTGGGTCCCGACCCAGAGACCGTCTGGGGGCAGCCTCGCTGTCCTTCTTCTCTCCCCTCATCTGTCCACTTCCCTGGGCCGCTTCCCCTATGGCCCTTTGCACCTGCTAGGCCCTTCCCTTCAGGGCCTGCAGCCTGGCAGGCTACAGGCTAGAGCTCCCTTCTGCTTTTCGAGCCTGGCCAGCCCTGCGCTGTCCGCGGTGCTAGTCTCCCAGCTTTGGAGACAGACCTTCCCCTGTCAAAGGTCTGGGACAGACTCCCTGCTTCCTTCCTGGGCAGCCTTTATATAGGGCCAAGCTGAGCCCTGATTGGCTGCGTCCAATCTTGGCTCTGATTGCTCCCCTGTAAGCCCTTTTCTTATTGGCTGTTGGTCTGCACAGGCCCACTGGCCTGCCGCAGCCCACACTCTCAGGGAGTGGGGCAGCTGCCTCACTACAGAGATCAACAAAAATGATAAAAGGTTTAGAAAACCTGACTTATGAGGAAAGGTTAAAAAAAATGGGCCCGTTTAGTCGTAAGAAAGAAGACTGGGGAACCTGATGACCATCCTCAAGTATGTTGAGGGCTGCTATAAAGAGGACAGTAATCAATTGTTCTTCATGTCTACTGCAGTAGTCAGCTTAATCTGCAGCAAACAAGATTTAGGTTAGATATCAGGAAAAGCTTTCTAACTAATAAGGATAATTATGTACTGAAATAGGCTACCAAGAGAGGAGGTGGAATTCCCATCGTTGGATGTTTTTAAGAACTAGTTAGATAAATATTTTTCAGGGATGGTCTCGCCACTGCGGGGCTGGACTAGATGACCTCTTGAGGTCCCTTTTGGGCCTACATTTTCTGTGATTCTATGATTTTATGGGGATAATCATTTTTCCTTTCTTCCACCCAACTGCCTTGTCTTTTTATATTGTAAGTGGCCATTGGCAGTACGAGCTTGTGAGCAGTTTCTCACTATGTTTGTACTCTGTCTAAACAATGGCCCTTGATTTCAGGTAGGTTCACTATGTGCTTCCATAATTATGAACAGTGATAAGAATTATTGCCAAAAGGCTTCTTGGAAGGAGTAGCATGAGAACACATTAGAACGACTGAAAACTTTTGGGAATCAAATGCCCCACTTGACACTTTTTACTATCATAATTTATCTTTCTCAATTTTATGATCTGTTAAATATTTTAATTAAACTCATGTAGCCTAAAGTTTAAACCATATTAAGTTGCTTCAACACTGCATTTTTTGCAGTCTCTAGGAGAATGCTAAATAATAAATGCCAGCTTACAGTGGAATGAATGGTTTACGCAGAACATTTGAAAAGTTCCATTTTCTGAAAAATGGGTATTTAATGGTTTTTTTAAAAAATATATATATAAGAATAAAAATAGGCTGTTCTCCTGTATGAAATACCAGTTCAGGCACTGTTTGCTAAATATCAGGGGAAAAACTCAGATGTATAGGTGTTCTGCTGCTCTCTGCAGGAATCCCATTCAAAAATAGGGAACCTGTAGTACTTTGAAAATGTTACTCAGGCTTTTTCTGGTTGGGAGAATTACCACTTTATATGGTGTATGAAGAAATCCAGTTAAAACTAGAGATAGAATGCTGAAAAGAAATCATCACTGGGTCTACCAGATAACATTTTGTAGATGTTGGGTCATAATATTACACTGGGTTCCAGAGAATTCAAATTATATTCCATTGTCTCTACTTCATACTCATACTTAAAAGCCTAGCCCAAAGATTTGAAATTTGAGTGTCTAGATGTAGGCATCTAAATCCCTGTTTAGCTACCTAGATAAAAGTGCCCTGATTTCCAGAGGTTGAGCACCCATAATTCCCACTGGATGTAGAAGGGATATGAGGATTCTCTCAGCACCTCTGAAAATCAAGCTGCTTTTGTTTAGGAGCCTAATTTTAGGCATCTGTTCAGGTTTGACATTTTTGGCATAGTGTATGTAATGTTCCTATGATCAGAAAGATTTTAATAAGCTTGCAGTCTTTCTCTGTTAAACCATATGACAGACACTTGTCTTATTTCCTGTAATATATCAACCTTGATCTAAGCTAATGCTCAGACCTACCTGCCCAGCTACTCTTGTCAGCTCTCCATTTATTAAAGCTTTAGATGTGGGTATGTTTTTGCCCTACTTATTGATGTTAGGCAATTTGGTCTGCATCCTTAGAGACCTTTGTTTCCTTCTGTCTCATTTGGTAAAGATGATCAGAATTACAATCTATTTGCCCTTCAGATTCCTGGTTCTTCGAATTTCCTTGAGGACATGCAGTGCCGCTTGCTGGGAGAAATGACGCATAATTGTACTTGCTTTCTTGCTCTATTTCCAGTGAATTTGCCTTTGTGTCTCTTCTTGGTTTGGGACATCCTGTTCATGCCCATCCTAAGGATATTGGCTATGTGGGAAAGGAAAAGGAGTGGTGGAGCAAAGTGGAATAACTAGCTAGTAATTCTGTTTTCAGCTGCTGGCCATACAGTAAACCGTCTCCCCAGAAGAGCAACTCATTGAAGTAATTAAGAACTATTGGAATTATATCTATAGAAAGAACACCAATTTTACGGGATCAACAAGAGACTTGAAAGCTTGAAAAGCTTAAAAGTTCAACTCTGCTCCATTGTACGTATGCCTTAAACAATGGTCTTATTCTCCACTGCCTTGCACCTTGTGTATCCATTCATGCCTGAGCAAAGGGGGTATAAATCTCTATCTGATTAGAATGGCATTGCTTTAGATCCACCTTGCACTGTCTGGGCAGGTGTAAATGTTTGTGAAAGGCAGCAAAAAGGCAGACTTGAAGCTCTCTAGGGGCTGGTCTTCACTACTGGGAAATTGACATTGCTGCAATTGATGCAGCAGGGATCGATTTAGCGGGTCTAGTGAAGAGCCACTAAGTTGACAGCAGAGTGCTCTCTGGTCGATCAGCTCTCTGAAAAGAGTAAGGGAGGTCAACCGGAGAGCGTCTCTCATTGACGCAGCGCGGTGAAGATACTGTGGTAAGTCGACCTAAGCTATGTCAACTCCAGCTACATTATTCACATAGCTGGAGTAGTGTAACTTAGTTTGACTTACCCCCGTTATGAAGACAAGCCCTCTATATCTATCACCATGAATTTTTGTCATTTAATGCAATCTATAATCTCATGAAGCTTTCCATACATTCCAATGCAGTGCTTCTTCAAATTGGATTGGATTTTCAAGTTACAAAACAAGCCAGGCTGGAAGGAAATGAATCCAGTAATTTTAAAGTTAAATCTATGAACATTTAAAATTGGATGGTCATATTCATAGAGTTTAAGGCCAGAAGGGACCATTAGATCATCTAGTCTGACTTCCTGTATATTACAGGGCATTAAATTTCACCCAGTCACCCCTGTATTGAGCCCAATAACTTGTGTTTGGCTAAAGCATAGCTTCCAGAAAGGCATCCAGACTTGATCTGAAGACACCAAGAAAGAGAGATCCACCACTTCCCTTGGTAGTTTGTTCTAATGGCTAAGATCAATGTTCACGTTGCACTTCCCATCAGCACCTGGTCCAAGCCAGGGAATGAGTCAACCAGCAGACCAAATTCGGCGATGAATCCTGGTCACATGCCACCTGAGGCATGTTGCGCATACACTAAGAAGAAGAAGCAGCAGCTCCCTCACTGTTAAAAAATTGTGCCTTATTTCTAATATGAATCTGTCTGGTCCAGCTTTCAGCCATTGGTTCTTGTTATGCCTTTCTCCACGAGATTTAAAGAACCTTTTAGGGTCCACTATTGTTTCTTTTTGAAAGTACTTATACACTGTAATCAAGTAATCTCTTGTCTTTTTTTTTTAGTAGGATAACTAGATTGAACTCCTTATCTGTCTCATTTTAAAGCATTTTCTCCAATTTATTGAAGGAGATATGTGATGCATTGATGGCTGGATTATTGGCAGAGCACAGAAGCTGGAGTGTAGCACAAATAAACGCAGGCCCAGCTGCTGCTAATCATCATAACTCTACTGAATGGAGCTACACCAATTTATACCAGTAAGAATCTGTCCCGTTTACTTTAGTCTGTGTATTTAAAAAAAAAAAAAGGTTAGTTTTTGTCTATGTATAATATCCCTAAATGAATTCCTAAAAAGCATCAGGTTGCATTGGAACAGAAAGGCAGGAACTTCAAAGGTAAGCCAGTTCACCACCTGATATTGGGTGTACCAATTCCAGGCTCCAGCCTTGTCTGAGAGCCACATGGGAAACAATTCTGCAAGATGCATCTTTCAATCAGCTCCTGTCAAAATTTGTTTATCTTCAGATACCTCTGTAAGAAGATAGAACTGTGACCTCCCTCACTTGAAACACGGGGTGCTAGGCTCCAAACATGTGAGAAGAAAGCCACCCATGTGGGAAGGCAGTTTGGAAGATAATTGCAACCAGCTGCTAACAGAGGTCATCAAGAATTTAATTCTTAGACAAGCTGTTACATAATTTTGTAAGCAAAGAAAGATCCTGACTCAGCTACAGTGTCTCTTATAGGGCTCGCTCTCCTCTGGCATTGGACCAGATGGGTACTCTTCACATACTCAGCTGAGCAGGGCAAGACCAACCAGTCTACCTCAACACTGACTGTGCCTACCCAGATCTCAGATTAGGGTTTGGTGTGGAGCTCAGCCCCTGCTCTTTAGAAACCCCACCCCAGAGCAAGTTGGGAAGGGAGGTGATGGAGTCTTGGTGGAATAGCAGGGCAGGCATGATGGGGGAATTAAATTGTAATATTTTAGGAGCTACAGTAATTTCCATCCCACCTTTGGAGCAAGAGGGGATCAAGGGAAGAATTGCCCCTGTCTCTGCCAAGGCCTATTTAATGAGCATTTCAAGTATGATATCTAGTGAACCAGCCAGGCTAGAAAATCATGCAATACACCATTTAAAAAACAGGTAATCCCAGTGCTAAAATTACATATAGCATCTTCTCTAGCTTTGCTGGTTTGTTAGATGACCGACCTTAAAATCCCATTATTTTCATTATGCTCTTCCATGTCTACTGTGTGTGGTGCTTGTGGCAGAATATCCCAGCCTGTGACCAGTCTGACCCTGAGTACAATTCACAGTGATGGCTGGTCAAAAGTGAGAGTGCCAGCAAGATGTGTTAACACTAGTAGGTAAGATGGAGTGAGGGATCCACTGGGGCTGATAGGGCAATCTGCTGATAAAAAGGGAGTCTGTGAAGATTAGCCATATATATGGGTTGTCTGCTGACATTTCTGAATGTGAACTAATAAGCCTGCTTAAATGTGTTTTGAGCTCTTTACAAATCTGGGTCTCATGTAAGCACTGATATCCTCCCAATGTTATGTTTCAGAGTAGCAGCCGTGTTAGTCTGTATCCGTAAAAAGAACAGGAGTACTTGTGGCACCTTAAAGACTAACAAATTTATTTTAGCATGAGCTTTCGTGAGCTACAGCTCACTTCTTCGGATGCATAGAATGGAACATGCAGACAGGAGATATTTATACATACAGAGAACATGAAAAGGTGGAAGTATGCATACCAACAGGAAAAGTCTAATCAATTGAGATGAGCTATCATCAGCAGGAGGGAAAAAAAACTTTTTGAAGTGATAATTAAGATGGCCCATAGAAGGTGTGAGAACTTAACATAGGGAAATAGATTCAATTAGTGTAATGACCCAACCATTCCCAGTCTCTGTTTAGGCCAGAGTTAATTGTATCTAATTTGCATATTAATTCGAGTTCAGCAGTTTCTCTTTGGAGTCTGTTTTTGAAGTTTTTTTGTTGCAAAATTGCCACCTTCAAGTCTGTCACTGAGTGGTTAGAGAGGTTGAAGTGTTCTCCCACTGGTTTTTGAATGTTATGATTCCTGATGTCAGATTTAACATGATTCCCAATGTTAGTTATTTAGAAATCCCTGAGTTTGCCTTTCCAATGAGTTCTGTGCCCAAGAAGCTCTCTCCCTCTGCTTCCTCTCAGGGTCATGCCCACAACAGCTTTCCTGATTTTCTCTTTTCTCTCTCACACACAGCTTGCAAAAAACAGCCTCCTAACCCCTCAACCCACTCAGCTCCGCGCTTCTGAGGCCTTGCCATGCGGCCCAGAGCCCTAAGCAGCAGCCTCCATTGTTTCCAGCAGTCTCACTAAATAAAGGGGCTTAATTGTTCCTGAAAGAAGGGTGATGAACACACCCGCAGGCTTTCACCAGGTCTGCAAAGATGCTGGCAATAATTAGCACCTTGCATCAAAATCATACCTTCTTCTCCCATCGAGATGATATCATCCCCTAATTCTTTTACATAAGGGGATGTCAATTGTGCATAGATCTTCTGCACAGGGGGGTGAATCTCACCCTGTTGGACTTGTTCAGAGCATGTGGTCAGCACTTAACAAATAATAACCATCAGCATGTAAAACTGATAGACTGTTAACAAGGCTTGTTACTAATTTGGGGCGGGGGGGGGGGGAAGGGGAGTCCATCATACGTTCCTGATTGTTGATAAATAATGATCAAGATGACAAATCTGACCGACTTAGAACCAGTAAAGGTCCATAAACCCCATCATCCCCCAAAGTATAATTTTCCATGTTTAGAACTATTTAAAATGTTCTGTGGTTTAAGTTATTTATCTCCGTATAGCAGTGGATGCTAGTTTAGTGACTCTGTAGGCTGCTTTAATTAAGACGCCTCACAACTCAGGAGATTACAGTGAAGAAGCAAAAAAGACCAATCTAAATATTTTATCAGTGGAGACAAGTCACGGCACTTTGTTCTCATTTACCTTAGATCAGTGTGTTTGCAGACTTTCCTAAACTGTCCATCATCTCTTATTTTTGGAACCAGTTTCTTATTTTTAGGCTATTCTTTTGATTTTTTTTTTAATGCACAAAGTAAAATATCCTATTACCAGCAACATTTTCCTGAGTTGAAAGTAAATTTTAATAAGCAAGCTCTGCATACCCAACGGCAAGGAAGTTTGCACAAATTAAATTTTACTTGGCAAGTAGAACAAAATTATAATTGTGGAAACTGCTTTAATAGGCAGGACCTTAGTATTTATAGATATTAGACTAACCTGGAGGAAATTGTTGTGGTGTTCAATACTGATAAAAAATAATTATGAAAATGCACTAGAATTTCTGCCATGAAAAACTGGAAAACGAAGTTTACAGAAGTCTCTCCTATAAATCTAGTTCTGTAGCCCTTTGGCTTATGGTCCATTGGAACAGATAGGCTTAAACTTGTATGCAGTATAGTTATAGTTGTGTCACTCCTAGGATATTATTAGAAAGACAAGGTGGGTGAGGTAATATCTTGTATTGGACCAACTTCTGTTGATATGAGAGACATGCTTTTGAGCCAGACAGGGCTGATTTTTAGGTCTGGTAAAGGTCCTCTGAGCGTCAGAACTAACTGCAAGATGGAACAGATTGTTTAGCATAAGTAGTTAGCACATATTCTAGGGGACCATTCAAGGTACAGTAGCCCATTAACACCTCTGCAGTCAGAGGATTAAAAAAAAAGGGTGGGGGTGGGGGAGCCTAATGGATTACAGATTGTTGTAATAAACCATAAACCCAGTGTCTCTGTTCAGTCCTTTGAAAGGGCACGAATGGGTCTAGGCCCTAAGGCTGGCTCCCTCTCTGTTGGGGGAAACCTTAGTGGCCTATATGGTTCTGAGTGCGGAGCAGGCCAGAAATTACCAGGTGGCGAGGGCAGCCATGCTGGATCAGGGGGTCTGTCCACTGAGGAGTACTGCCAAAAGTTCCAATCCACAAAGTGGATCAGGGGTTTGCAGCCTGGGACATTTGCCAAGTGGTTGATGGACTGGCCTATCTACTGATTGAGACCAGACACCCAAGTGGTGGGGAAATATTGGAAGCTCTGTTACTACAACAGTTCCTTCAGGGCATCCCCGAGAATATACAAGTGTGAGTCAGGCAGGATTGACCAGGTACCATGGATGTGGGGGTGAAATTTACAGGGGAATACACAGAGGTGGACTTTCTGCCAGGGCACCATCTCATAAATTTGGGCTTTCTGCAAATTAAGTCAACTTTTCACTCTACCCTCATTAAGCTTCAGATCTGCAGCTTGGAGTGGAATAGCTTTTGTCTGTTCACAATAGAGATCAGGCACTCAAAATGGAGGCTGGAGAATTTCTCTAGTAATATAGGGAAGAAAAATCAAATGCACAAATACAGAATGGGGGAAAACTGGTTGGGAACAGCACTGTCGAGAAGTATCTGTGCATTGTGGTGGATCACAACCTCAACATGAGTCACTAATGCGATGCTGTTGCAAAAAAAAGCAAATGCAATTTTAGGTTGAATTTCTAGAGGTATAGCATGCAAGTCCATGAGAGGTAACAGTACCGCTTTACTCAGCACTGGTTGGGCCTCAGCTGGAGTACTGTGTCCAGTTTTGGTCACCAATGTGTAGAAAGGATGTAGAGAAACTGGAAAGGATACTGAGGTGAGCAACAAAGATGATCAGAGGGATGGAATGCAAGCCATGTAAGCAAAGGCTGAAGGGACTGAGTATGTTTAGTTTGGAAAAGAGGAGATCAAGGGAGGATATGATAGTGGTCTTCAAATACTTGAAAGGCTGCCATAAAACAGATGGAGAAAAGTTAGGCTAGATGACCCTGGCGGTGCCTTCTAACCCTATGATTCTATGATTCTCTGTGTGCTGGCATATCCTGAATTACCCCAGTCCTTCAGTTGTTGGTGACTTGCATCCCAACGTTCTACTCTAGATGGCGATATATGAGGGTCTTTTAAACTGAGCTGACTCAGGACTGGGAACATCCATTGTCATTGCCAGTGATGCCAAAATTATGCCATAATTTTATGAGAAAAGCTTGTTCTTGAAATTTGGAAGCTGAACACTGGTTTGATCAGCGAAAGTCCTAGTGTGGAGACACTCTGATAGACTAGATCAAATGGGGTATTGCAAGAGGTAGGAGTGCTTTTCTACTTAATCATATTCTTCATCAGACTATGTGTAAGCCCAATTATCCTCTCTATGGGTATGTATTGGTTTTAACTGTGATCTGGCTTGCGGATGTTAACATCTGGCTTAATTTCTAATTACTCCAGGTTTATAAGAGGAACCTTAGCTCCTCACATTTGAAATATGGTAGATCAGTTGAGGAATTTATGTATAGAATAAGTTTTCCACCATCTTCAAATGAACCTTAAACTGATGATTTTAAAATGTGCTCTTATGCAGTATATATTTTGAGGAATAAATTTAGTATTGTAGACACAAACCAAATAGCTAGTTTTATTAATTGATTTTCGGTAAGATGACTTTTTTTTTAAGAGAGACTGAAACATCACATTTTATCTAACTTTTTGATATATTTTGTCTTCCCAAAGCTTTCAAGAGTTCAGGCTAATTTTATTTCACTTACTTTTTGCTGTTCTTAAAGTTCTCAATCAATATGTCATGAGAGGAAAGTCGGACTGCATCCAGTAGCTGCAAGCTGAAGCCAGACAAATTCAGACTGGAAATAAGGCATACATTTTTAACAGTGAAAGTAATTAACCACTGAACAATTTATTAAGGGTTGTGGTGGATTCTCCATCACTGACAACTTTTAAATCAAGATTGGCTGTTTTTCTTAAAGATCTGCTCTAGGAATTATTTTGGTGAATTTCTATGGCCTGTGTAATACAGGAGGTCAGTTTAGATGATCACAATGGTCCCTTCTGGCTTTAGACTCTTTGAATCATTGGGGGGTGGGTCTTTTTGCACTCCGATTATCCTAGGACTCCACCTTTCCCTCACTTACCCCCTGCATGCTGGTGTATAGGGAACTTCTGTGAAGACAAGCTTGTCCTCAGCAAGGGGAGACCAGCACCTTAGACAGCTTTTGGCTCCCATGTGCAGCAGAAGTGCCCTGGTTCCTCCGCCAGGACACTGAATGGTGGAAATTTGATGATGCAATCTGAAATAAAACATTTTGACAAATATTGTTGCTTTCTAAAAAGAGTTCCTCAAATTTGGGAGCGGAGCTCTGGTAAGGTAAGGGACCCTAGGACTGCACTCGGGTTTGGAACACATCAGGAGGTGATGTTGACTGACTGCCATTCATATGGCTCCTGTCCCAAGTTCCAATATGGCCTTCTATTCTGCCCTTGATGACATATTTCACATCTGAGAGGGTCATCTCAGCACTGAGTCTATAGTTAGGTTCCACGTGAGCATAGGTTCCATCTGGAGGATGAAGGGGTACTCACTAGCAGCCAACATTGATTTACCAAGAACAAATCATGCCAAACCAGCTTGATTTCCTTCGCTGACAGGGTGATGGATAGGGGAATGCAGTGGACATAATATACCTGGACTTCATCAAGTCTTTTGACACAGCCGCACATGACATTCTGATAAGTAAGCTGGAGAAATGTGGGCTTGACAGAACTACCACTAAGTGGATACATAATTGGTGTTAAACATCTGCAAACAAAGAGTAATTATTAATGGAATGATGTCAGTTTGGAGGGAGCACTCAAGTGGGGTTCCACTGGGATCTGTTCTGGGTCCCGTGCTATGTAACATCTTTATTAGTGACCTGAATGTAAGTATAGAGAGCACACTGAACAAGTTTGCAGGTGACAGAAAGGTAGGGGGGTGCCAATATTTTGGAGGACAGAGCTAAAATTCAGAGGGATCTTGACAAATTGGAGAACTGGGCTATAGACAAGTCAACAAAGAAAAATGTAAGGTGCTACACTTAGGGAAGAAAAACCAAATGCACAAATACAGAATGGGGGAAAACTGGCTTGGCAGCAGCATTGCTGAGAAGTTGTGGGGTTGTGGTGGATCACAACCTCAACAGGAATCAGCAATGCGCTTCTGTTGCAAAAAAAGCAAATGCAATTTTAGGTTGTATTAACAGAGGTATAGCATGCAAGTCATGGGAGGTGATAATACTGCTCTGCTTGGTTCTGGTTAGGCTTCAGCTGCAGTACTGTGTCCAATGTCCGTCACCAATGTATAGAAAGGATGTGGAGAAACTGGGAAGGATCCAGAGGTGAGCGACAAAGAAGATCAAAGGGATGGAATGCAAGCCATAGGAGCAAAGTCTGAAGAAACTAGGTAATTTTAGTTTGGAAAAGAGGAGATTAAGGAGGGATATGATTGTGGTCTTGAAAAACTTGAAAGGCTGCCATAAAAGAGATGGAGAAAAGTTGTTCTCTTTTGCCACAGAGGGGAGGACAAGAGGCAATGGGTTCAAACTACAGCATAGCAGATTTAGATTAAATCTCAGGAAAAACTTCCTAACTGTAAGACCAGTAGGACAATGGAACAGATGCCTTGGGAGGTTGTGGAAGCTTCTTCACTGGAGGTTTTCAAAAGGAGGCTGGATAGCCATCTGTCCTGGATGGCTTAGACAAATCCTGCATCTTAGCAGGGGGTTAGACTAGATGACCTTTGTGGTCCCTTCTAATCCCATGATTCTATAAGAAGGCTAAACTCTTAAAAGTGGGGTACTGGGTACCCTCAAACACTGGAGGGTAAAAAGTTGTTACTTCTGATCTTCAAGAAGCATATTTCCTCAGATCCAAGAAAACACACACACACATGTAGCTGGGACCCAGATTTCAAATATGTGAAGTTCAGGGTTGATGTGGAAAAGCATAAAAATATGAAGGCTCACACAGAGTTATAACCAGCCTCAGCCAACACTTTCAAACCCGAGTGCCTAATGTTAGGCTCCTAAATCTGTATTTACATACGTGGAAGAGAAGTGGCCTGATTTTCAGAGGTGTAGAGCCCCTGCTGCTCCTATTGACTGCAGTGGGAGCTGGAACTGGTCAGCATCTCTGAAAACTGTCTGGATCTCTTATGTTTTAGTTTCCTAATTATGAACGTTAGGAGCCTAAGTTCTTCGATTGATGGTCCATATTGTATTCCAATGTGGGTTTATGCATGTGCACCATGCGCCTGGAGCCAGAGAATTTGTATGTAGTGTCCACTGGTCTGCGCTGGCACCCTGGCTCACCTTGTCACCGACCATCTCTCCAGTTCCGTCTGACCGCGCATGGTCTGGGCCGGTACCTCCAGTGTCCATAGATTTGGCTTTGCCCTACAAAGATTTAGCTTTGTAAATAGTTTTAACAGCTTGTACTGTTTTTACTGGTTAGTGTTTTATAGGTCTCTCATGTTTAGATTTAGTCTCTTTGGGGAAAATCCTCCCCACCGCCCGTACTCCATTCAGGTTCTGGGCTCTGGCTTCAAACTCTGTGCTTCCTGATTGTGACCCTTCTCAGTCAGTGATGACCAACAGCGCTGCCTGTACCTTGGGAGGGCCTACATGGCAGCAAGGTGCAGTATCTGTGAATCGTTCCCCAGCCATACTGGAGAAGGTGCGAACTTTGTTTCTGGAAAGACCTTGTGGAGAAGGCCAAGGGGCCTCAGTCAGACCCAGGCTGGGGACCCTCCTCATGCATTGGACTAAGTAGGCAAGGAGTGTGCGTCCTGCTGTGAAGTATGACTCTGGTGCGGGAGAGTCTACCCCCAGTGGGATCTTGTTGGGAATCCAGGAGGCACTCACATAGGCATAAGACTAGGGGCATGTCTACGCTACAAACTTAAGTCAACTTATGTCAGGTTGATTTACAGCCACACTACCCTCAAATGCTTGCAGAAGTGCCACCATCATTAAATTAACATGAAATTGACTGTTTTAACGTGTGTCTCTTCTGCAATGTATTTCCATGGGGGAGGGGAGATTTTTAAGAAACAGGATTTTTTTTTTAAAGGCCAATTTTATTAAGGTCAGATTGTGGTCCATCTAACTCTTCCAAACAGGGGAGTAAAGGAGCATAAATTTCTCCCTTATTCCTCTGTTCTGGCTATCCAGATATGGTCACGTGTGTGGGGGGACCAGCATCTCCAGAGCCATGAATGTGAGCAGAGAATGGATAGAGCCCTGGGTCTGCCATGCCTCCCCACTCCCCATGTTGGCCAGGTGAACAGTACTGGGTAGATTGGGAGAAATGACTTCACCACCTTCATTATTATAATTTTATGTCTATTACCATAGTGCCCTGAAGCCCTTAATAGGACTGGAGTTCTATAATATTAGATGCTGCAAAAACACATAGTAAGAGACTGGAACAAGCAAGGTCAGGAGACTGGGACTGGGATTAGGAGATAGGGATGGAGAAAAGATAGGGACAGGTAGACGGGGTCATGTTTGGGGTGAATGTTAGGTGGATCTAAATGTTCCAACTGTGCTAATGACTTATATGGCTGTCAATATGATGCGATATGTAGAATTATTTTTTTTCTTTTCAGTTTGCTTTTTTAACAACCTAGGAAATTACACACACAAAGCTGCGTTAAAAGAACAGGGATCGTGTGGAAAAATAGTATTTGATTATGTAATTAAAGACAATCATAATGCTTGCACACAAGGAGACTGAATTAAGGTTGCACAGGTAAACTTAATTCTAGCGTTTCCTAACTTGAGTACTTGACTTTGCAACCTTAATAATGTTCTTTTACTGTAGATTTTTTGTATGTAGTAAATATATAATTTGTATAGTGACAGATCGTAACAATCAGGAAATCAAGCAATATCTGCAGGAACTAACAGTTATGCTATTTGCTGGCTTGTAATTGCAAAGACAAAAAGAATATTTTAGCCTGCTCATTGGAAAGATATTCACCACTGAAAACTTTATGTAATGGGTTTTCAATTAATACACCACAGGCTGCCTGAACTGTAACTTAATATTAATCATAGGTGTCGTATTTAAGAGTTGCTGCGGGGTGCTCAACCCCCACTCTGCCCTCACTCAACACCTTGCTCCCAAAACCCCCATGCCCCACTTCCTCCCACCCTCACTCCTTCCCCTCCTCCCCAGTGCCTCCTGCAAGCCACTGAACAGCTGAACCATGGCAGGTGGGAGGTGCTGGGGGAAGGGAGGGAGAGGCACTGATCTGCGGGGCTGCCGATGGGTACTGAGCACCCACTATATTTTTTCTGTGGGTGCTCCAGCCAGGGGCGGCTCTAGACGTTTCGCCGCCCCAAGCAGGGCGGCATGCTGCGGGAGGCGCTCTGCCGGTCGCCGGTCCTGCGGCTCCGGTGGACCTCCCGCAGGCGTGCCTGCGGAGAGTCCGCTGGTCCCGCGGCTCCACCAAGGCCGCACAGGACCAGCGGACCCTCTGCAGGCACGCCTGCGGGAGGTTCACCGGAGCCGCCTGCCGCCCTCCCAGCAACCGGCAGAGCACCCCCCGCGGCATGCTGCCCCAAGCACACGCTTAGCGTGCTGGGGTCTGGAGCCGCCCCTGGCTTCAGCTGTAAAGCACCCACGGAGTTGTCACCTATGATATTAATACAGATTTGGGGCTCTTGTCTCAGGTGTATGTGTGTCTTTACTTAAGGGGAAATTATTTGATTAATTAAATCAGAAATAAAGGTGAATCTCAGGTGTCAGTTCAGATGGAGGCCTGAACTGAATGGTTATAGTTAGATTCAACTAATTCTAGTAGATTTAATATATGTGATCATCTAGTCTCATCTCCTGTTTATCACAGGACCTTAAATTTTATCCAGCTACCCCTGCGTCGAACCCAGTAACTTGTATTTGCCTGAATTACATCTTCCATAAAAGCATCAAGTCTTGATCTGAAGACATCAAGAGATGGAGAAACCATCACTTCCCTTGGTAGTTTGCTCCAGTGGATCATCCTCACTATTAAAATGTATGCCTTATTTCTTGTTTGAATTTGTCTGCTTCAGCTTCCAGCTATTGATTCTTGTTATGCCTTTCTCTGCTATATTAAAGAGGTTGCTAGTATCCTGTATTTTCTTCCACTGAAGGTACTTGTACACAATAATCAAGTCATTCCCTGTCTTGTCATTTATGAGCTAAATAGATTGAGCTCTTTAAGTCTTTCGCTGTAAGGTATTTTCTCCAGTCCTTGAATCATTTGGGGGGCTCTTTTCTGCACCTTCTCCAGTTTTTCAACATCCTTTTAAAAATGCGCTCACCAGAACTGTACAACATATTCTAGTATCAGTCACAGCAATGCCTTATGCAGAGGTAAAATTAACGCCCTGTTCCTGCCCATTACACCCCTGTTTATACATCCAAGGATTACATTGTTCTTTTTTACCACAGCATCACACTGAGGCCTGGTAGCAGAGGAAATCCGGCAATCCAGAATAGAAAAGGGTCCCAGCATGGACTGACAGTGAAGTCATGGATCTGATCGCTGTGCATGCCATTCTATCTGCCACCACTGCTGCACCACCACCAGTGGACTCAGTGGTGGAGTTCCCGAGGACAGACAGTTCTCTCGATGTTTCCGATGGGAAGATGAGGAAGGGTCTTTTTGAGGCGAGGCGGGGGCGCAGGCGACAAGCCCCCTCTCCCTTTCCTGACAGCCAGGATCTTCATCATCACAGAGAGATCCCAACCCACCCCCCCCCGCCCATACCCGGACTCGAATCAGGGAAGGATCAGGTAAGTGTGCTGCAAAGGAAAACATTTTTTTTTTTTAAACAGGTATATAAAAAAAATAATAACTATATAAAATTTTTTTTTAAAAATCAATACAAAAGTAGGTCTACACATATAGGAAGAATCGCAAAAAAATCCTCTGGGACAGTTCAAAGCTCTCAGAGAGAGCTGGAAAAGCCTCAGCAGGAGGTTCTTTGGCCGTCTCTCCGCAGTCGCTCTGCTGGGTGCTGTGTATCTTCTGGGAATGCATGTGCCTTAGGAGGTGAATTAGTGTACTGTGACAATTGTACTAGACTTATTGCACTGAATGAAGAATTGTGCCTGGCTTTTGCACCATTATGGTAAGAGCTGCCTTGAACGTTTACAAAGCATAACAGAACAGCTACGCTTAACAAAGCATACAGTGAGGTTTCGGAGGCACTGCAGGGGAGGGGCTGCAGCCACTTTTTTGGAGGCTGCAGGAGGCTGAGCACACACTGATAAGCAAGCAGCTAACTAGCTGGAAGCCACAGCTATGTGGCTCTCCCAGGCAAGCTGCCCAGTGCTGTCTCTAGGCTGCAGTATGTGCTGTTGCAATGCTTGCGCTGTCCAAACGCTCGACTGTTCTGAAATCTCTACCTGACTTGCTCTCCTCTGGTCTAGCTTACTCCTCTACTGTCTCTGTCTGAAAACTGGAAACTGTTTACTGTTTGTGTTGTTAACTGAAACTGACTTTCACTGTGTTTACCTCCTTCGCTTCAGACTGAAATCTTCTACTTCCTGCCTGGCATGTTCAGACTTCCAGGCTGACTTCGCATCACACGCAGAAGAAAAGACCAGCAGAGACGGAGTTCAGGGAAAGGAGGGCCTGCTCCAGAGACCGGCCTGCAGAGGAGACACATGGGAGAGAGGCAGGGAGGCAGCAGGAACAGCAGAGAGCCGCAGCCAGGAGGAGCGTGGACCAGAGGGGGCAACCAGCAGCGGAGCGTCCGATGAGGAAATGAACGGCAAACGCGCGCGGAGAGGAGGAGAGAGCAGGCCAGGCAGCGGGAGAGCCTCTAATGAGTGCCTGCCGTGCATCTGCAAACGCAGAGCGTCTGCAAAGAGCATCTGCGTGAGCTCCAGAAGAGGAAGCAGCAGGGCAGCCCCCTCAAGCACTGTTACAGAAGTCTGCCTCCCTGGCCAGAGTTCTTTCTGCTCGTAAATTTGTCAAGTTCCAAGCTTACCATTTGCACCAGGCCCACTGTGTTTGCAAGTTCTTGTGTGTACTGTGTATTACATGCTCTTTTGTTTTCCCTCACTGCTTACTGCTGTGTGTGTAAGAATGTTTGTGTTGCACTGTGTTTGCATGTGTCTGTGTGTCAGAAGACTGGTGCAGTGTGTGGGGTGGGTTCAATTGGTACTGCACCCACCCAGCCACTACTGCTGCTGTGGTGGGTGCAGGACAACTGTGTGGCACACACTGCCTCCAGTTCTTGCCAGTGCAGTGTCACCGGTGGGTGTGTGTATGCACTGTCGTCCTCAGGTGTGTAGTGCTTCTTGGTACAGCATGACTTGACCTCCTTCCCCTATGCTCCCGGTGCCCCCGCCCCCAAAAGCCACTGCCATCCCCCTCAAGACTCCCCCCTTCCCCAACCCCTCACCATTCCCTTCCCCACCCCAGCTCCCCCACGGCCCAAACCCCAAGCCCCAAAGCCCCCAAACCCAAACCCCTAGCCCCTTCCCCAACCCCAGCCCCCCCAACCCCTTCAACAACACCCAAACAACCCTCCCCACCCACCACCCCCACACTCCCAGGACCCTGTAAACAGCACCTCCACTTTACGTCTCTTACCTGTACATCACTGCACAGGACCCAACACACAATGCAAAGATGTTTCAGCAACCAAGAAAAGAAATGGAAACACACCTTTAAGTTTTTATATTAAAGACTGAAACATGTCCTTTAGAAAGAAAACTTTTCTCTTGGGGGAAAGTGGTTTGTTTTCAGGCTTCTCTTCTCAAGTGGGGGACAGTCACAGGTTACCCTGCTCTGCGATGAAACGCGCCCTCTTAGCCCTCCCTGACAGTCACAGCTCTGCACTGATATTCTCAGCGGCTCGGCTGCGCTCACCTCCTCCAGCAGGCAGCGGCTTTCGATCAACCTCTCGCAGGGATTGTTGCTCTGCACTCACACAGCAGCCAGGCGATGGAGCACAGCCTCACAGGATGTCAAGCATGGGATCTTCAGCCGCTGCTGTCCAGAGCTGGCGCAGTAAGCTCCATCCAGGTCCAGCAAACTCACTCTCCATCACCATTCAGCCGTCTTCAGCTCCAGTTGAAGAGTTCTTTCACACTTCTCAGCCTAGGCATTAGCGGGTTCAGGGCTTGAGCGGGCCAGGCAGGCTAGCCCTCAAGCTGTCCCATGAGGGGCATCTGCATCTCAGTACCTGCCTGGGCGTCCTGGTCGGATCCCCCTGCACCTGCTGCACCGCGTAGAAACAGACCAGAGTTGCCTGGGCCTGCCTACACTGAACCTTGCCCCACCCGTCGCTGATGTTGGTAAAACGTCCCACCCTTCCCACCACCCCCACGGCACCATTGAAAAGTAGCCCCTACTGGTGACGGTGTGCTGGCTGGCTGGTGGGCTGTGCTGGCTGGCTGGTGTCTGATAGCATGGGAGCCCCCTGCAGTTTGGGGGAATCCCCCGGCGCCCCCCACATCCACCATAGCCACCATTCCAAGAGTCACTACCCAGAGCGCAGAGATTCCACTTTGAGAGCAGTTGCTTGAATGACAGCAATCCCCCATGTTGCCACCCCCGCGCCCGCCCACGTGGCTACTGGACTGAAGCTTGGCTGTGGTGGCAGCAAGTTTCCAGGCACTCGCTGCGCTGCTGCACGCTTCTGCCTGCACTGGTGTCCTTGCCTGCGCCTCAGGGGCGGTTCAGGGCACACACACAGTTCAAGCAGAGTTTTCACAAGTCAGTTCCCAGTTGAAGTCCTGTCGCAGCAGACCTGTCTCACACCAGACCTGCACCCACCCCCACCCCCCTGTGCCCAGTTCCCAGGCCCCCCCACCCACCATTGCCACCATGACCATGCACCCCCACACCATCACCACTGCCGCGGCGCCCCCTGTGCCTGAGAGGTCTGAGCTCTCTCTCTGCTGCCCGCTCGCCGCCTCCCTGGTTTCTCCTCAGCTGACTGTGGAAGAGGTGGAAGATAAGTGGCCGAGGAGGAGACCATGAAATTGCAGCGATGATGAGCGCTCAGATATGCTCTGGCATGTGCTGTGGCATCGCCGCTGTAACCGATCAGCAAGGGCGCGAACAGATTTTCCGCGCCGGCTAAGAGGAAGGAAGGGATTGAGGAGGAGGGCATCAATGATAACCCAAACACACAACCACCCTTTTACCCTTTTCGCATTTTCCCCAGCATGCAGAAAAATCAAAGGCAATGGGCAGGGGAAGTGGGGGGAACTGTGGGATAGCAGTGCACTCAGCACGCCAACGTGGCCCTGTGAATGTGTCAGATGACTCAGAAGTTTTTGTTGTGTATGGATGGACAACACACAATTCATCATAAGGTCGAATCCACAAATTCGACTTAAGTAGATTCGAAATAGTCCTGTAGTGTAGACAAGGCCTGAGAGCTCATGTTGAGTTGTTTGTCCACTGTGATCCCTAAATGTTTTTCAGAGTCATTGCTTTCCTGGATACAGTCCTCCACTCTGTAGGTATGGCTTCCATTCTTTGTTCCTAGATGTGTGACCTTGCATTTGGCTATATTAAAACATATTTTGTTTGAAAGATCCCTGCTTACCAAGCGATCCAAATCACTCAGTATGACTGCCCTGTCCTCATAATTTTTCCTTCCACCAGTCTTTGTGTTATCTGCAGATTTTATCAGCAGTGACTTTATACTTAGCTCCATATCACTGATGAAAATGTTGAATAGCTTCTACCCTAATACCACTCCTTATGGAACCTCTCTTGAAACACTCCCATTCAACGATCATTCCCACGGATAACTACTCTTTGAGATCTGTCAGCCAGTTCGTAATCCACTTAATGTGTGCTTTATTGATAATGTACAGTGCTAATTTTTTTATTAGAATATTGGTGGTACAAAGTAAAATGCCTTACAAAAATCGAAGTATATTGCATCGATTCAGTTACCTTTATCAACCCAAATTTACAATCTCCTCAAAAATGAAATCAGGTTTGTCTGATAAGATCTATTTTCCATAAACTATATTGACTGCACCGGTTATATTCCAGTCCTTTAATTCTTTATTAATTTACGCTCACATCACCCTTTCCATTATTTTGCCTGGGATTGATGTCAGGTTAACCTGACATCCTACTTGTCCTTTTTGACTATTGGCACAACATTAGCACTCTTTCAATCTTCTGGAGTTTCCCCCGTCGTCCAAGATTTTTTAAAAATTAATATTAGTTAGTGAGATATCTCAGCCAACTCTTTTAGGACTCTTGAGTGCAAGTTATCCAGGCCTGTTTATTTAAAAATATTTATCCCTTGTAGATGTTGCCTAACAGCCATGGTTACTAATGGACTGGAAAGTATTTCATCAGCCTCACATGGTATGAATACATCATTCTCTTTACTAATTCCTAGCCTAAGTCTTAAAGAAAGACTGTGGTAATTGTATTTTGTGAATAACTCTTGGGGGCATATCGATTTAGGATTTTCTATAGTGCCTACCAGCATAGTGTGCAAGAATTTACCAGATAAATTAGATTTGAATAGAGAGCCCATAGTGGACTTTTGTAATTTTCTTTTGTTCTCCCTTTCTTGATTAGAGGAGATTCTGCCTAGGATATTAGGAAGTCTGAGAGGAGGGAGAGCACTTTTATTTGTTTTTTATTTTATGTGCTTATATGATATCCTAGTATCTGAACACCTCAAATTCTCCAGGTATGACAGAACTTATTTATCAAAGAGGAGAGCCAAGAAAGGAGCCCTAAAGGTGGTCAGATTCTGGTTTAGTCTATCTCGTCTGGAAGTTTATTCCACAGCCAAGTCTCCTTGACCAAGAACACTTTATCTTTGGCTCCCGTGCACTATCTATCTATCGAGGTTTTCATACTATATTTATCAAACATCTGAGCTTTAAAGATGAGCCAAAATAAGGAATGAATTTTCTGAAAACTAACCCCAGTCTTTGGAAGTTGGGATAAAATGTGACCCAATTCCAAACCATCCCTGGCAGGAGTAGTACAAAACCAATAACCATCAGATGAGATTTTACAAAATTAAAACCACTCCCAGTTTGGCTTATCTTTAGTTGCAGTGTTGCTCATATCCAACAGGACAGATGGAGCCCCAAAGTTATAGTTGCAAAAGGTTTATTTGCACCATTCCAATTTTCAGTCAGAAGTAGTGTTACCAAATAACCTTAATTAGAATTTCTAAGGACTGCAGAATTTTTATTTTATTTTTTTATTAAGGCTTGGATCTTCTAGAACAAAATGCTGTGTACTGATACCACAGCAACTCCTTAAATACTTTGGAATAACAAGCAGCTGTGCAAAGAAGTCTTATGAGTCACTGAAGAATACTGAGTTTAAATCAAATTACCCATGAGACTGTATTCATATAAAACTGTTCTAATTATGGGATGCACAAAAAACTCAATGATTTTGATTTTCGGTTTTCTGTAACTTAGACCTAAGGTGCTTCAAGTAGGTGTTGAAATATTAAAGCACATTGAATTAATGGCCACCTTTAAAAAATTTGGTCTAAATCCAAGGTCACACAGAGTCTGTGGCAGACTCTCTGTTGCCAGACTCCCAGTCTCACGCCTAAAAAGAAAGTGTGCATCATCCCTACTTCTAAAGAGTGTCAAGTAAATTATGTGAATTTCAGCCTAATCTTTCTCTTTTCTCCCCACCTATTACTATTACTTAGCAACCTGTTTCAGCTTCCCTTCAGTTCGCTTTTCTTAAATCAGTTACTTAGTCTGAGCTTAATGTCCCATGGTTAACTCTGGTTTTCCTGCCACCTTATTTATTAGAACAATTAGATTCTCTTTGGCAAGCAGAGCTGGGCAAACAATTCATGTTAAAAACCCAAACCAACACATTACAAACCATTACAATGAGGTTCAGTGAGGCGGAAAAACTGGGATGTATATTCCAGTTCTGGTCTACCCACTCCATCCACGTGCCAGTTCCTCCACCCAGCAAATGCCCCCTTAACCTGTTTGTGACTTCTTTGTTGTCCAGTGCCCTGCAGCACTTGGGCAACCAACTGACCCACCTCCCACTCCTCACCTCTTGATAACCACTTCTCCTGTCTCCAGTTGTCACAGAGCAGGAACAGTCAGCCCACAGGATCTTCAGGGAACAGACTGCTTTCTCCCTTCAACTGTTCAGTTAGGGTTGCCAGGTGTCTGGTTTTTGACCAGAATGCCTGGTCGAAAAGAGACCCTGGTGCCTCTCTGGTCGGCACTGCCGACCAGGCTGTTAAGAGTCCAGTCAGCGGTGCTGTGGGTCTAAGACAGGCTAGTCCCTACCTGTCCTGCCACTGTGCTGAGTCCTGGAAGTGACCACAGGGCTCTGCACACTAACCCCACCCTGATCACTCGGTCTGCACTCCGAATGGCCGGGAACTGCGGCTAATGGGATCTGGGGGCAGTGCCTGCAGGCAAGAGCAGTGCGCCAAGCCGCCTGGCCCCCCTGCCCAGGAGCTGGACCTGCCGGCCACTTCTGGGGGCACAGCACAGTGCCAGGACAGACAGGGAGTCTGCCTTAGCCCCACTGACCTGAGAGCCACCTGAGGTAAGCCTGCACCCCAACCCCAAACTCCTGACCCAGCTCGGAGCCCCCCCCCAAACCCAGAGCCCCCTCCACCATCCCAAACCCCTCATCTCTGACCCCAACCCAGAGCCTGGACCCCCAGCCAGAGTCCTCACCCCCCCTGCACTCCAACCCTCTGCCCCAATGCAGTGAAAGTGAATGAAGATGGGGGAGAGCGAGCCACCGAGGGAGGAGGAATGTAGTGAGTGCGGCCTCGGGGAAGGGGTGGGGCTAGGGTGTTCGGGTTTGTGTGATTAGAAAGTTGGCAACCCTATGTTCAGTAGCAGCAGGATCCAAAATGTTTCACAAGTCCCACTGCTACAGCAATGTCTGTTTATATCACTCTGGTAGTACGGCCTAATTCATTTGTGGTTCCCTAGGATAAATTAGGGGAAAGGGTGATTGCAGGCACACTGCTCCACCCCACAACAAAATCATCAACATCTGACGGGGGGGAGGAGGAGGTGTCTTGACTCTATTGAGGGGATAGCAGGGCCCCATGGAAAGGGAGGGGGAGTTCTTAGCAATTAAGTTACGCAACTTCAGGTACATGAATAACATAGCTGAAGTCGACGTACTCACCATGGTGTCTTCACTGCAGCGAGTTGACTGTTGACACTTCCTTGTCGACTCTGCCTGCATCTCTCGTGGCGCTGGAGTACAAGAGTCAACAGGAGAGCGCTCGGGGGTCAATTTATTGCATCTAGATTTGATGCAATAAATCGACCCCTGCTGGATCGATTGCTGCCTGCCGATCCAGCGGGTAGTATAGATATACCCTGAGAGATAGCAGCTTGACCTCTGCTTACATTTATAAATTCTGAGCTCCCTTGGTATCTCACCAAACTACATCCTTCCTAAAACTTGACCCTGTTTCTCCAGTTCTACTCATCATACTACGTTTTTGGATAGAAACCAGGCAGAGCTCTCCAGCACTATGTTGTTTCAACAGTAAACAAGGTGAAATTCAGCCATTTTGGATGAGTTTCTGTAGAGCAGGGGTCGGCAACCTTTGGCTTGCAGCTCATCAGGGTAATCTTCTGGACGGCCCCCGCAGCTCCCAGTGGCTGTGGTTTGCCGTTCCCGCAGCTCCTATTGGCCAGGAACGGCAAACAGTGGCCACTGGGAGCTGCGGGGGACCGTGCCTGCGGATGGTCAACATAAACAAACTGTCTCGTGGCCCGCCAGTGGATTACCCTGATAGGCCGCATGCCAAAGGTTCCTGACCCCTGCTGTAGAGTCAGGGCCGGCTCCAGGCACCAGCTTACCAAGCAGGTGCTTGGGGTGGCAACTCCGTTGCGGGGTGGCACTTTAAGGTATTCAGCGGCAATTTGGCGGAGGGTCCCTCACTCCCGCTCGGAGCAAAGGACCTCCCGCTGAATTGCTGCAGATCGTGATCGCGGCTTTTTTTTTTTTGGCTGCTTGGGGCGGCAAAACCCCTGGAGCCGGCCCTGTGTAGAGTATAGGAATAGGGTAGTAGCTCTTTCAATAATTTGTGGTGTGCACTGTGTTCTATGTTTTAGAAACTACTGGATACTTGCCAGAGCATCAGTGTATGCCTAGCTAGGTTTTGCATATTGTATGTATTTAGCAGACATGGTTATCTGGACCCCACTGTCCCTCTGTGGTCCCTTCATATTATGTCTGTTGTGTAAAGAGCAAAAGACACAACAGGTAGAATGGCTGAATACTATATTCAAGTTTTCTCCCTGTGGCCCCCTCATCAGCCTACGAGTTATTAGATCACTCCCCTTTTAGCATCTGAAAGCAAAGTAGAACTGAAGCAGTTAAACCAGCTCAAGCATTAGTAACAACAGCAGTGGCTGGTCTAGGGGAGGGACTGGGCAGATTTCTTTGCAGTTAGGTCCAGCGTTTCTCAGGAAGCTGACCCTCATTGACAAATATCATGCCTCACAAGCATTCTCTCCTCACCTACTTACAGCATTCATTACTGTTCTGTTCCAGCTAGAGTCACCTGAAAAGGATCAGATAATAACCAGCAGAGAGAAGCCATAAAATGAATAGTGTGTTAACTCTTACTGAGTCACATGGAGGCAGAATACGGGCAGTCTCCTGCTTGCAATTTCAGTTTCCTCCCATTTATTTATGAATGTCATAACTTATTTGATGCATTTCTCCTCTTTCTGTTCACAAGATTGAGATATTCAGAGATTCATTTGTAATTAATTACCAAATCATTTCTACACATTCATTTTCATCTGTAGCCTGATCCTTGTGTGAATTCAGTATTTGCTATTTAAGCTGTTCTGATTTGGACACATAGGCCTCATGGTGTGATTGACTTTGATGATTAGTTATGTATAATGCATAGAATCAGGTTAGTGTTGTAGATATTTTCAATTCTGCCCTAAAACATTCTGCAGTGTTAAGATTCACTGCTTCTGTGAATATTCCAGCTAGCACACTTGTTTGCTTGAATATTCCTAGAATAACTAGCATAAAAGGAGCATGAACACAGTTCAAATATTTGCAAATCATTTTTTGCACTTACATTCAACTCTAAATATTTGGAGTGCTAAGGCTGATACGAGTCAGGAATGTAGGATGACTCTTATCATGATATAAATAGTACAGCATACACAGTCACCCAAAAAATAAATTTCACAGGGAAATATTTGTATTCTAATCTGTAGTATAATCTTGCTGTAGGATAGGGTGACCAGATAGCAAGTGTGAAAAAGCGGGACGGGGCTGCGGGGGTAATAGGCACCTATATAGAATAAATCTTCAAATATCGGGACTATCCCTATACAATTGGAGCATCTGTAGACCCTACTATCGGGTCATATTAGATAAGGTAATGTACAGCTAAAACAAAATCAGTTTAACAGGGTTTTTTCTATCCTATTCAAACTAAATATATCTTTATTTAGAGAGAGAATGTGTGTGTGTGTGTCATTTTTGTCCCTTAGTATAACTGTGATAAAATGTAGTCATGTTTGTCTTGTTTGATAAGGATGACTTAATGGAAATATTGTTTTCACTTCAGTGGTTTTCAGTATTTGGCTGGTGGGTAAAAGGCATTGCCTTGCCAGCACCTAGGACATCACATATATAGAACTCAGTAAAAATGATTGCAAACTAAGGGCCCAATCCTGCACCCTTTGATGTCACTGGGAATTTGATCATTGACTTCAAAAGGAGTGATGTTGGGAAAATGGATAAGGAAAAGTTATTTACTTATTCCCATAATACAAGAACTAGGGGTCACCAAATGAAATTAATAGGCAGCAGGTTTAAAACAAATAAAAGGAAGTTCTTCTTCACATAGCGCACAGTCAACTTGTGGAACTCCTTACCTGAGGAGGTTGTGAAGGCTAGGACTATAACAATGTTTAAAAGGGGACTGGATAAATTCATGGTGGCTAAGTCCATAAATGGCTATTAGCTAGGATGGGTAAGAATGGTGTCCCTAGCCTCTGTTCGTCAGAGGATGGAGATGGATGGCAGGAGAGAGATCACTTGATCATTGCCTGTTAGGTTCACTCCCTCTGGGGCACCTGGCATTGGCCACTGTTGGTAGACAGATACTGGGCTAGATGGACCTTTGGTCTGACCCAGGACGGCCGTTCTTATGTTCTTATGAGCACTTGCAGGCCCTATGTCCACTTGGTGGGAAAACTGAGAGATGCCAACTTTCAAGGTGGCAGATTAGAAGCCCAACTGCTCTGCTCTCTGCTCACATGCTTGCCTCCCAGCCAGTTGAATGGGAATCTGAGGATAAGTCTTTTTGTGGAGTATCCTTGAAAATTGTTCTTGCCTAGGTCATTGCTTATCACAAATATATTTGTATTGTAGAAATTCATGGCATTAAGCAACCTAATCGCAGGATCAAAGCATTCAATAATTTCCCAGGCCACAAATGTATTTTCTCCATCCATCTATTTACTGTCTTCAGTTCACATTATCACATTGTCAGTGTTCATTAAATAGCCTACTGAAATGGAATTGTCTCAGAGCCAGAGTCTGGGGATGCTGTACAGCTACTAATGATTGAATGGCCCAGCAAAACCACAGAAACCTATAACTATCCAGTGCTCAGAAAGCCTGTCAACAGACTGATGTTTTCTAATGCAAAAGCTGTGTCTAACATACAATGCAGATGCATTTCCCTAGCCCTCAGGATCTCTGTGAGAAATATAAAGACGTTATTTAGAAGCTTTCAGTTTTCCATAAGCTCTATCTGTATTATCTGAGGCTATGAAGGAATGCAGCAGAAAATATAAATGTTTTTTTCTTTCAATCGGTAGTCAGATTTCTTTTCTTCATTCTTTGCAAATCATTCCATTGAACATAGTCTGCACACTGTCCATTTGGGTCTCTGCCAAAAAGACAAAATCTGAACTGCAGGAAATGGATGGACTGAGGGTATAGTGAAGAAATGTTCAGCCATAATGTTTGAGTTTTGCAGAAGAAACTGTCTGTTGCCTCCAAAAAGTAAATGCCTTTTAAGGAGCTGTACTGCAGAGTACTTTCTCTGAGCACTGGATTGGGGTAGCTTTCATTTCCTGGGATGTTGCTCTTCTCATTCCGTGAGTGCTTTTACGCAGAAACACTGTACATTAACGGTGTAAGTGCACAATCAGTGTTTGGTGTATGCAAGAAAAAACTGGTATCCACATGACCCTGCCCTTCCTTACTCATGTCTGAGTAGCATCTGGCTACTTCTGTGGCCCCATGGAAATCACACATAGAGTAATCAAGACGAAAAAGGGTTGTGACAAATATTGCAGCCCCATGCAGTATCTTTGGGCAGCTTTGGATTAAATGTATTAATGGTTTCTGTTTGATTGTGTTCTATTGCAGGTGGGAGGCTTACCGCTGCTCCTCAAGGAACTAAAAACAGTTGGGGGTGATTAGCACAAGGATTGTAAACGACTTCAGAGAAGCACCTCCCTTGTGTGGTTTGCATGTATGCAAGTGCAAGCTGAGTTTTCCAGAGACTAGGGGGGAAAAACGGGGGGGGGGGGCCTTGGGTATAAAAGAATAAGCTTGAATTGTCAAAGGGCCTTCTTTCTTGACCAGTGAATGGACAAGACCTTTGTCCAAGGGAGACTCAGTTCTGAAGGATTGGGAGAACTTTGGCCTGCTAGGGCCCGATAAGACTCATGGGCATGGGCGGTGGGTAGGGGAGACTGGGGGAGGCTGTGTCTCCCCAAACAGTCAGGTGTGGCCCCACCCACACTCCGCCCCCAGGGCCCTGCTTCAGCGGTGCCGCTGGGCTCCAGGGGCTGGGGCCATGCCACCGTCCTTCCCGGGGCTGGGAGGACTGCAGTGGCCGCCTGCTCTCCCTCCTGGCGCTCCGGGGCTGTGTGGGGAGGCAGCAGCGGCATCACAGCGCACTCTCCCTTCTGGGACTGGGGGGGCTGCAGGCACTAGCCAGCCTGGGGCGGGGGCTGGTGGCCGCAGTGGGGGCTCACCTTCCCCAACTGCTGGTTTACGTACCGCCCATGCTGATGGGCGATTCCTGTCATGTGTAGCGTGAGTTTAAATCTGTTCATTGTTTTTTCTGTGTTTTCTGTGTAATGATTTTGCCCTATAAATAAATGTGCTTGCTTGGAAAGAGCTGTTTGGTCACTGGTTAAAAACACTGTCATTGTCTTGGGAGAGAAAGCAAAGCACAGGTGCTGGCTGTCAGGCATATTGGCTTGCTGGGGATTTTGCAGTGTATGGCAGTGGCAGGGGGCTGTGCAGACTTAAAACCCACAGTCAAAATGGAGTGGGACATGGGTCCCTGCCCAGAGACCGATGGTGGCTGAAAGCCTGAGGAAATACAAGTGCAGTTACCCTGAAACTCTGACCAGGGTATTGGAGTCTGGCCAGGTGAGAGTGGGAATAATCCTTCCTGTGCAATCCTAATGGTGGATGGAGAGAAATGGGCATGTGGCATCCTCATGTCCCATAGAATTCTCACTGTGTAGAAGGTGACTCTTAAAATGTCACGGTCACTATTGATCTTTGGTTGTGACAACTAGGATGTTAAACATGTTTTCTACTTTGACATAAAAGGTGAGATGTATTTTACTTATGGGCTGAACTGAAATGAAAGTGGCGACTAAGGGAGTGGAGGAAGCATCATTTCCCTCCCTAATGGAAAAGTGCTATAAAAACCTTTCTGGGAAAGAGCTATAGGATTTAATGGAGAATAATAATGTTTCTGTAGGTTTTTTGAACTATCCTTTAGAACTTAGGGCCACTGCAACTCTGTGCAGCTCCACTGAAGTCAAGGGTGCTTCATGAAGATGCTGCCAGTTGCAGAAATCAGACTGCAAGTTCCTTAAGACTGTGACCTTGTCTTCATATTTCTCCAGCAAGCACGATCTGGTGTTATTGTAACCTTTGGGTGGGCTAGATTTCACTTCATTTCCCTCTCCAGCAGTTGCACAGCCAGGTGGAGGGAACACGGGGAGCGATCAAAAAAAAAAAAAAAAAAGAAGGTGCCACCCGCTGCGGCGCTTTTACTCACCCGGTGGCGCTCCAGGTCTTCGGCGGCGGGCCCTTCACTCGCTTCGGGTGTCTTCGGCGGCACTGAAGGACCCGCTGCCGAAAAGCTGCCGGAGACCCACAGAGTGAGTGAAGGTCCCGCCGCCGAAGTGCTGCCGAAGACCCGGAGCGCTGCCGGGTGAGTAAAAGCACCGCAGCGGGTGGTGCCTTTTTTTTTAATCGCTCCCCCCGTTCCCTCCGAGTGAGTAAAAATTAAAAAGGCGCCAAGAAATTGACAAGGTGCCACTTGTGCTCAGTGGAGGAGCGGCCACTGCCCCGCTCTCCCCCAGCTACGCCTAAAAAAAACAAGACACCCCAACTTCCATAGAAAGTAGCTTGAGATCCAGAGTTCGGACTCGAAGGATTTTCAGAAAGGATTGCACAGGAACTAAAGAAATAAATTTAATTAAATAACTTTATAAAATCTTATGATAAAGAAACAAATAATCTATTTTTTAAAGCATGACATGGCTATTTTATAATCCACAGTTATACATAAACATAAATAAAGAAAACAAATTAAAATCTGAACAGTTCAGTCCTCACAGAAATACAGTGAGAAGAAACTGAAAGTTCCCAAAAACTTAGGTTTTATTCATCTAAGTCTCAGTTAGAGTCTTTGATCACCAAATCTACACAGTCTGCTGAATCTAAAACAGCATCTTTCCTCCACTTGTTTGTAGGAATCTTCAGTTGGAATCCATGCAGACTCTTCCTCTGCTGAAAAATTACTCTTTCCCCATTACTACATTTAAAGAAAAGTTGGTGACTCAGACTAGGTGAGACAATTTAACTAGAAAAGTTTGGCTAAAATCAAAACAACATTCAAAGTATACAATTAAAATAGAAGTTATTTTCCCTCCCAGTTTCCCCTGGCTATAATTAGCATTGTCCATGCTTTCCTGGTAGAGGGTTAACAATAGAGGTACGTCCAGACTACCCTCTATATCGATATCCCCGAATGCACTCCCGTCGACTTCGAAACTCCACCAGGGAGAGAGGCAGAAGCGGAGTCGACGGGAGAGCCACGGCCGTCGATCCCGCGCTGTGAGGACAGGAGGTAAGTCGAAATAAAATACGTCCACTTCAGCAACACTATTCCCGTAGCTGAAGTTGCATATCTTAGATCGGAACCCTCCCCCCCCTCCAAGTGTAGACCAGGCCTAGCACTAACCTGCTGCAAAATCCTTCAGAGTTAGGGACAACAGCCTGCTTCCTGCTCCTGGGCTCAGCTTCTCTCAACCCACCCAGGACACATGGTCTTCTGCAAAGCAGCTGCCCTGGCTGCTTGCCCTCATGGAGTCTGACCCCAGCAACAGGGAACCTATTGGAGCAGACCCAAAACTACCACACCCAATTCCAGGAGCTTCTGGATGTGGAGTGCTTAATCTGCCTAGCAACAATGATCCAGACACAACTCACTCCTACCTCCCCACAATGGGTCTTTTAAAGAGATATGTCCCTATTAAACTATACAAATAATAAACCCACTCTCTTGCTGCCTAAACACATCATATCACCAAGGGGAGCAGATAACATCTGCTGCAAGCAACCATTTTTGGTTGATGGAAATTGAAGTTCTATGAACAAACTTCTGATTTTCTATTAGATTCCCAGCCTCTGACAATTCCTTGTCTCTCTGTGACTCAGGTCCCTTACTCCTTTATATGATGTGATCATTTTGATCCTAAATGTATTAGCTTGACCATTATAATATTGTACATTTCTCCCCAAGGCATCTTATACAGATGTCCTGGCTTATTACCATATCACACAATCCATCCCTCAACCACATCGCCCAGGTGGTGTTCCCTGAATTTATATTCAATTGCTGTTGTCCAATCTGTGCTTTTTATCACCCCCCTTATATTCCTTAGAAGCTTCAGAATTTTGAGAGCACCTTTGCACCCATCTGACTATGCTTTGGCATGTTAACGGTCATATCCTTTAGGTATTAGCTTGAAATAAATTCACTTTCTGCCTCTTAAAGAGACAGGTGTTACATTTCTCTTTATAATTGCCTCTTACTAGTATTTTTACTCTATATGAAATACAAATAATTGACAGGTACAATCTATCTCGGTCCCTCATTCAGAGTCTTGTGTGAGTCTACAATGTGATCATGGCAAATTCTGAATTTCAATCACAGAGGATAGGTTCAAAGAGTCATAGATTCCAAGGCCAGAAGGAACCATTGTGATCATCTAGTCCGATTTTCTGTATAACACAGGCCATAGAACTTTCCCAAAATAATTCCTAGAGCAGATCTTTTAGAAAAACAGTCAATCATGATTTAAAAATTGTCAGCAAGGGAGTCCCCATTACTACCCTTGGTACATTGTTTCAGTGATTAATTACTCTCACTGTTAAAAATGTATGTCTTATTTCCACTCTGAATTTGTCTAGCATCAACTTCCAGCCACTGGATCATGTTCTACCTTTCTCTGCTAGATTGAAAAGCCCATATTTGTTTGCCATGTCAGTACTTATAGATTGTAATCAAGCCACCCCTTAACTTTCTCTTGGTTAAACTAAATATATTGAGCTCTCTGAGTCTACCACTCTAAGGCATGTTTTCTAATCCTTTCATCATTCTCTTGGCACTTTTCAGCACCCTTTCCAATTTGTCAACGTTTAGCTTGAATTGTGGGCACCAGAACTGGACACAGTATTTCAACAGTAGTTGCACCACCGCCAAATATAGAGGCAAAATAACCTTTCTACTCCTATTCTAAATTCCCCTGTTTATGCATCTAAGGCTCGTATTTGCTCTTTTGGCCACATCATCACACCGGCGGCTCATGTTAAGCTGATTATCCACCATGGTTCCCTATTTTTTTTCAGTCACTGCTTTCCAGAATAGAGTCCCCCATCATGTAACTATATGGCCTGTATTCTTTGTTCCTAGATGTATACATTTACATTTAGCAGTATTCAAATGCATATTATTTGCTTGCTCCTAGTTTACCAAACGATTGAGATTGTTCTGAATCAGTGATCTGTCCTCTTCCTTATTTACCACTTCCCCAATTTTTGTGCCACCTACAAACTTGATCAGAGATGATTTCACGTTTTCTTCCAGGTCATTGATAAAAATGATGTAGGGCCAAGAACCAGTCTCTGTGGGACTCTACTGGAAATACCATCCACTCCGCGATGATTCCCCATTTACAATTATGTTTTGAGACCTATCACCTAGCCAGTTTTTAATCAATGTAATGTGTGTCATGTTAATTTTATATCGTTCTAGCTTTTTTATCAAAACGTCATGTGGTACCAAGTCAAATGGCAGAATGAAGTCTAAGTATATTACATCAACACTACTACGTTTATCAGTCAAACTTATAATCTCATTAAAAATATAAAGTTAGTTTGGTGGGATCTATTTTACATAAACCTATATTGATTTGCATTAATTACATTACCCTCCTTTAATTCTTTATTAATTGAGTCCCATATTACCATCTCCATTATCTTGCCCAGATCAATGTCTATCTAAGAGGCCTATAATTACCTGGGTCATCTCATTTATCCTTATTAAAAATTGGCATAACACTAGCTTTCTTCCAGTCTTCTGGAACTTCCGCAGGACTCCAAGACTTATTGAAAACCAACATTACCAGTTTTGTGAGCTCTTCAGCCATCTCTTTTAAAACTCTTGGATGCAAGTTATCTGGACCTGCCGATTTAAAAATGCCTAACTTTAGTAGCTGCTGTTTAACATCCTTCAGAGATAATAGTGGAATGGAAAAAGTGTTCCCATCACCATATGTTGAGACTGTATCCTCCGTTTTTCCCACCATATACAGAATAGAAATATTTATTGAACACTTCTATATTTTCTGCCTTATTATTGATAATGCTACCATTTCCATCTAGTAATTGACCAATTCCATAGTCAACATGTGGATAGTGGTTGTCTGCAGTGGAGATATGATGTCATTCTGATACTCCTGTCCCAATGAAGTCATTGACCAAGAGCAAACATTACTCTTGCTGCATACTCAATATAGCTGGCAATTAAAGCTTGACCTTGCAAGATGCTGAGTACTGAGGAGAACTGGAACCAAGGTGATGTATATCAGCTTTCCATTCCCAGTCAAAAAGAGTTTAATAAACAAAGACTCTGTTAATGAGGAAAACGATCATGAACTAACATCAAGTTGTATGTGATTTACTCATCAGACATAAAAAAGTAAGAAACTTGCAGCCACAAATCTGTAAGAACTAATATAAAATTCTAGTGGCCGTCTTTCTTTGATATAATTTTATGCAGAATACACAGATAAGATCTAATGGCTGGAAGTTGAAGTCAGCAAAATTCATACAGGAAATAGAACACAAATGTTTAATAGTGATGGTAATTTACCATTAAAAGAGATTAGCAAACGATATGGTACATTCTCCATCACTGGAGTTTATAAACCACAATTGAATGTCTTTCAAAAACACATGTTCTAGTTCAATCACAATTTATTAAACTAGATGGAGGAATTACTGGTGAAATGGTTAATAGTCCCTTTAGCCTTAAAATCTATGAACAGGCTTGGAGGGTTATATTAATAAGTATTCTCCCAAAGGGGAGATGAAAATAGTTCCTGAGATTGTATATACTGAACGAACCTGAAGGCTCTGCTAGTGCACCACTTATGCCTAAAGCAGGCCCTGAGGTCAGGGCTGAGGAACATTTACCACTTATGTGCCTGTTCTCAGGGAATCAGAGGACATCGGTCTCCAGGGCTGTTGAGCCAATGCTTTCCATTAGCATGAAATTCAGTCAAAAAGAAAATCACTCAAACAAATATGACTTTATAGTTTGGATTGACATTTGGGAGAGTGCACTGATTATGACCAAAAATAATCCCCGTGTCTGTGGGCCAGGCAGAGGTGCAATTGCACAGGGACTGTCCTCTAACTATTAACTAGGACGCAGAGCGTCCAAATGGGGGTGGGGAGTGAGAAAGGCCTTGTCTTTGCCTTCTAAACACTGGCCTGTGGAGCAGAAGCAGTGCATTGTGGGGAGGGAAGGAGAATATGGTGCACCCCATAGAGGTGTATAGTGCAATCCTTCCTCTGGAGTGCTGTAGTTCTGTTTTGTGCTTTAAACTCACTTTGTTAGGAACCAAGAGCTAAATTCTGCAGCCCTTACTTAGTTAAAACTCCCTTGAAGCTAATTGATCTTAATTATAGTAGAGATTTTATAAATAGCAAAATTGAAAAACAAATAATTCTTTAGCTTGCTCACCAGACATCCTTATATAACAACAATGGTCTGCATTTTTATCAAGAGTATTACTTCAGATATCAAATATCCCTCATAAATAATCCGGTAATATCAGTCTTTCATCAGAAGATTGCTTGCTTAATCCCATGTAGGCAGTGACAAATCCCACATTGTGTCTGACTTGGCCATTTCTCTTGCTCTCTCTCATTATGTTCCTTTGGAATAAAAATGCAGTCTACCCTGCTGAGTAACCTTTACAATAGGTAGTGCTTCTGGGATGTGGTTCCAAAAAAGACAGAGCAATTCAGACTTCATATGAACAGAAACCATTTTCTTTTAACTGGATAGCATTTCCCTAGCAAATGTAATCATTAAGTACTGAAACATGAATCATTGCTAATTATTATTTTGAATACAATTTCTCAGCACCAAAAAGTGTGCCACATGCCCACCAGCACAAATTAATAGCACATTGCTCCTGGTCCAAAAAGCTTACAACCTAAGGTCCCAATCCTGCAAAGCGCATTGAAAGTCAAGAGGACTTAGGTTCCTAAAGGCTAGATCTGAAAGGGGACTTAAAATCAGCATTGCAAAGCCTAATGTTTAGTCACCCTGCTGCCTAGTGGAATCCATAGCCCCAGGTTAGGCAGCCTGTACAATGCATACGGAGAATGTAGCACCTAAGAATGAGATCCACAAAAGCCTGCAAGCTGAGCAGGGAGCTATCTAAAATAGCCCATAGGAAATGCCAAGGAAATGGGCGTGTCTTGAGCCCCACCCCTCAAAGAAAGTTAAGTGCCTAAATCTGGGTCTGAAGAAGGCCTATGTTCGGGAATTGCCGCTATAAACCTCTCATGGTGTTAGGCACTTAAGTCTCACGTTGCAAAAACAAATGAATAAAGAGGAGGAGCTGCTGCCATCTGTTTCTGGTTAGGGCACTCACCCAGAATGTAGGAAGACCTGGGTTCAAATTGCCCCTGTGCCTGATATAGAGCAGAGATTTGAAGTAGGTCTGCTACTTCTCAGGTAAGTACCCACCCCGTGGGCTGTGTCTCAAACTATCTGCTTTGTATAAGTCACCGTGTAATCAGTGGACCCATGTGTTGAATTTGGGGGTTTAACATCCCAGCTAACTGCCCTAATAACTGGGCAATACAGTTACCCACTTTTTCTCTGGCCAAATGACTATTAAGTATTTCAGGACTGAGGTGGCTGTGTATATGCCCACCAACAGAAATGTAGGTGTCAAGGGGACTTTACCAGTGGAATCTTATGTGCCTAGGGGCCTTAGGTACCTACAGTGTTAGATGGTAGCTGTAGAAGCAGCAAAGAATCCTGTGGCACCTTATAGACCTTATAGCTACCTTATTGTAGCTGAGCTGAGACTGAGGTTATAAGTTTTGGACATAGGCATCTAAAGTGGCAATTAGGTGTCACACTTTTTCCAAATGGTATTCCAAAATTGATTGGTGTTTTGGCTTTTTGAGGTCATTATATAAATATGCCATTCGCTTTGCCAAAAATCAAGGAGTGATGGTTCAACAGACAGGATGTCTTTGGATTTTAAGTATCAATTAATTTATATATCCTGTCTTGAAATCTGTTTGGCTGGAATGATTTAAATTAACATTTCCCGGCAATGGATTGGAACTCCAGTCTCAAGAGACAGCTGCCCATGGACATCTTACCCTATTTCCAACCATAGCTAATATTTCAGCAATCTAAAAGGGAAAACAAAAGTCCTTACTGAAAATTTCACTTGTCGAGTGGTATATTACCAATCTTCATTGAATAGGTTAACGTATGGACACAGGGATCATACTGATTAGCGACTCAGGCTTTTGCTTTATAAGGCTTCAAGATAATGGATGAACATAGTATTAAGCTACCCCCCCCCCCATGCATAATCTTTGCCTTTAATTGTGATCAGGGCTGGCAGCCTGAGGGGCAATTTGTCAGAGACTGATTGCAGTCCATTGTTTGCTAGAGCATGGTTAGAGTCACAAGGGTCCATCCTGCATCAACATGCTGTAATTTATGTGCTCATCTTTGTGGCCACTGATCAGTTGCATGAAAAAAGCAGTTTTCCTCCCTGGAGATAAAAACTGAAATAAATTCTCTCCCTTAAAAGCTCAATAAATTCTCAGGCCTGGTAAGCATTACTGATGTCCTTACAATCACTAGTGTTGCTTGGAAAGGAAGATATATTTGTTTTAGCAAGCATCATGATGCTGGCTCTGTGGAAGAGAAGACATGTATTTAGGAAAGCAGGTTTGAACTTGTATAAATGGTGAATTATCTGTAACTTGAAGTCTTTAAAACATGATTTGAGGACTTCAGTAACTCAGCTAGAGGTTATGGGTCTATTACAGGAGTAGGTGGGTGAGGTCCTGTGGCCTGCAATGTGCCAGATTAGATGATCATGATGGTCCTTTCTGGCCTTAAAGTCTATGACAAAGGTACATAGGATAGCTAAGCATGGAGTGCTCCTCCATTCATTATTTACAGATAACAATGATTGGATTCTTTCAAATATAATTTTTATAAAATGTATGCATTAATTGTTATGTAGCCCGTGTAATATACCTGAACACATTCTGCAAAAATTAAAATAATAGCAAACACTAATGGAGTCAGTATGTCCAGCAAAAACAATCTGCTCATCCTTTCCTAAATACTGTGCCACTTAGAAGGCCAGATTAAACAGGTGTGTCTTGCATTGCATCCTAACCTCTGGCTTTTGTGGATTGCAAGGAGAAAGTGAGAGTTCTAACAAGTGAGGGGTTTCCATCTGCTCAGAACAGCCTACTGCTTGTCCAACCTTGGGGGCAGTAAGTAACGGTGACCGAGCTGAATACAATCAATAGTATGGGGGTGGGCAGGGAGGAATATAATACAGTATGTTGTATGAACAAATGTCTTAAACAAGTATAATGATATTTAAATAGATCTAGAAAAGATATGAAAATGAGACAGGTGACTAAAAAATAAGCAAGTGAATAAACAGGACAGATGAGGGATTAAAAGGAAAGAGGACCTAGAGAGAAGGAAAGATAGGTAAGGGTTGGATATATACATAGCTTCCAAAATTTTAGATCTCATCCAAAAAAGTAATTGATGAGGGTGTTCAAGCAGTTTGCAGAGCAGCAGACTATTGGGTACATACATATGACCCCATTAACAAACAGAGCAGCAGACTATAGGGTACATACATATGACCAGTCCCCTTAACTTCATTCACAAGTGATATAATCACTTCAGCACTTGTAGACTTGGACATAGCCAGTCACTAAACTAGCACTGCAGATAATACTGTAGGTTGACTACAGCATGGTCTGTGAGCTCTACATGCTATTGGGAAACTCTGCTGCCTTTATTAAAACAGAGGAGGCCAACTGTCTCAAATAGCTTATTAAGCACTATGTTTGTTTACAGTTGCTAAGCCAGATCCAGCATTACATGCAGCCAGTAGAAACATCAGCTTAGCACCAAATAGAGCTGGGCAAAGTATTTATAGCAAATTTTAGAGAACAAATTTAGCCCTTTTTTCTTGTTTGCACATCACCTGCAAACAGACTTAGATCATTAAGAATTTGTTCTTTATCCAAATTTTTTGAAAAATACTTTACGATGGATGGTCTTGAAGTTTCTTTTTCTCTTTATACTGTTAGATAATCTGTTACTGGTGTGATAGGCATCCCCTATCCTTAAAACAGGGAACATGGACAGCACCATGAACATCTTGCCTAATAAGAAAAAGTTAAAAAGGAAACATTTTATTGGAGCCCACTCCACAAGAAAATATTTCAGCCATGGGGTTGTCTGCAAACTGCTCAGTTCAACTACATCTTTGACTATCTGCTCTGTGTAATTTGTGCATATGTCGAGTACATATCCATGCTTGTGGGGCATCCACTGTGTAAACAGCAATGGAGACAGTGAGGCACTGCTTAGGCAAGTAAAGACGTGCCAGAACCTTAGGCTATGTACCCTACATGCCCAAGCAGTGCCTCCCCCATAGCACTGTAGCATCCTACTGTCTCCCCACTGCTGGAGTCTCTCATTGGGGCAGGGAAAGGCTCTGGCAGCGCCAGAACCTTTTCCTTCCAAAGTGAAAGACTCCAGCTGTGGTGAAAGGCTCTGACAGGGGAGAGGCATCAGGGGAAGGCTCTGGCAGTGAAAAGCTGCCACAGCCTTTTCCTGCTGCCTCTCCCACTGCCAGAGCCTTTCACTGTGGTGTGTAGCTACACACGACCACAGTGTGGATAAAGCCTGCTTTGCACTGCTGCATGCAGTTACACATGCCCTGCATGCTGCTGCCAGTGATTGTGCTCTGTAGACATATCCTAAGTGTCTCCGTTAATTTTGAAAATGGAATTTAGGCTCCTAAGTCACTTAGGTGCTTTTGAAAATGCTACTATTCGAGACATCCATATATATAATTCAGATGGAACCTTTACAAGCATGCAGCCATATGCATGTTTGCTGGACTTGTGCATCCATTGAACAAAAGTCCCCACCCTCATACAAATATTCATGGGGAAAAAAATAAGGGCTGAATGTTTTGCCCGGCCAGGCAAAAATACAGGCCACCTACCAGATAGGCTTCTCCTCTTTCCTCAGAAAGGAAGGCAGCTGGAAGTTTGCCACTGGCAGTTAGGCTCAAATGGATCCAATACTGAGGCAGTTACTCCTGCATTAGTGTGGAGTGGAAAGAGGAGGGAGATGGTGAGCATCTGCCTGCCTCCCCTGTTACTGGGGAGTAGGAGGAGCATAGATGGTTGTCTGCACTTGGGGTGTGGTCTGAAACAGAGGAAGGAGGGTTGGCATGTACTGGGGAGGAAGTATGTGTTTGTATCATGGTATCCTGGCCTGTGTCTCAGCCTGCCTATCCCCGGCATCATTGGCTAATAAAGGCACCATTCAGGTTTTGATTAGAGACAGAAATTGTTCAGAAAACCTTTTAAAAATCAGAACAGTTTCCTAAAATATACAAGTGAACCATTAGTTCCTCACTTCGAATCAATATAATTTTATGGCTCTGTGGCACATTCCTGGTCATATGACAAGCTTGCTGTCAGCTCAGGAGTCCAGGGCAGCCAGCAGGAGAGCAGAACATGTCTGAGGCCTATTGCTGAGTACTGAGCAATTGCCTCAAATGGACCTGCCCCTCTGAGTCACCCTCAAGTCTTTGCTCTGGGAACTGGGGCTTCTTGATTCTTCCTTTCAATGTGTGTGCTATGGGCAGTTCCACATGTTAGCCAAAAGGGCTCGTTTCCCCCCGAAGCTTACTTAATTACACCAAGGAGGCACGGAGGACAGGAAGACGAGTACCACACCCTTTATTGATCGGTCAGCTGAGCGGGTGCTCTCATCGGCTAGTGCCAGAAGAGAGACACACCTTACAAGGCCTAACAGGCCCCTTTTATAACCAGTAACAAACAACTTAGCCTACATCCTTCTACGTCATTCTGCTGACCTATAGAACCTGTAAATGCATAATAGGGTACACAGGATACATATATCATTTTAAGGGGGAAACAAGATACATCTGTTGACCCTTTGTACTAAATGCTTTGGAGACATACATGGGAAAACAGCTGCATATACTTGGGGAGCCAAACAAGCTGATAAGCAAAATAGCTGACATAGGTAAATACACGTCCGTTGTTTTATTGAGTTCTTTAAGCTTTCCAACAGTTCTCCCCCCTTTGAGAATACTCAACAAACTTTTGGCTGAGTTTTCTCATACTTTGAGGACAAAAAGCAATTAAGCTCTAGGGAGCTGGGGTTATTAATGAGGGGGTATTTAGTTTTACATTCATCCTCCCCATGGACCCGGCAGGATTCGGTATGTGGGAGCCCACACCCACCCTAACCAGTTCATATGCTTGGAAGGAGCACTGTAAATGTACACACTTCCACCCAGAAAGTGTCCAAGTATGTTTTCATGACCACAGATCAGATGGTTTCTGATGTGTCTGTAAGGGCAGTGGGCCAAGTCTGGTGCTTAAGAGCACTCTGAATGGCCATCAGCTGGTTATTCAGGAAATCCTGAATTTCTAAACGTACGAGATCCCACTGCAATGCCTTCCCAGCCTCAGTGATATTTAATACCATCTCTGTCAGTAACTTCTGGGTCATAGAACTAAGGGTGGAAATGACATGTACCTCACCAACTCCAGCCTATACTTGGGTTAGCTGAACTTCAGAAATAAGGCTAGTGGCCTTTTCTAGTTGGTCCAATTTCTTATTATGTTTTCGGCTTTGAAAAATATTTCAAATGGCTGCTGCACTATTGGCCCTAGCCCGCAGGGATCTGGTTAATTCCCTCTTTTTCCAGAGGAAATAACCCAGGCTCTTTGTTGTGCTAATATAATGGCAGCCCCTTGTGAGCAATCTGGGTATGTAAAAGTGATCTGAAAACTGGATAAAGGCAATGTCATTTAAAATTCAATTAGGGAGGGCAATACATACTGAAGGATTTATCCAAAACACAGGGCGCAGCCTGTAGAATAAATCCCAAAATCCAATTAATACCACATTCCCAAGCATGGGTCCCACAAATTTTTTTCTGTTAGTGTATAATTCTTTGTTTCTTTACCAGGGTCAGTTCTTAATGTCCTTTTTAGTCAGGAATTCCTGGACTTTGGCAATGTCAGTGGAGTGAGTGTTTCTTCTTCTTTCCCGAAGCAGTCGTGGTTCAGCATCCTACAGGGGAGATTACCAGGACATCACCCTGTAATGGTTTTTGATTTTTCTAGAAAAGTTTGAAGGCACAGTAGATTTGTCAGTGGACAAGGGAGAGGTTACTAGCACGTCACCTTGTCCTTTTTTTTTCCTGCTGTCCAGAAGGCACAGTAGAACTAGAAGAAGGAATAGGCTAATCATCAGTAGGAAAATTCTCCTGATGTGGAGGGGTCTTTTTACAGTGAGAATCATGGGTCCAGGCAGGCAGTCTTTGGCACTTCACAGCGGTGTTGGTAGTCAACAGGACTTAATAAGGGCCTTTCCAGCATGGAGCCAAAGCAGTCTTTCGTTGGTGGACTTTTACATTGATCCAGTTTCCTGGTTCCAAGGAGTGGCAGGGCTGCTAGGGTCTTTGGGTAGTGCTTCTTTACCTGTGAGAAAAGAAACCTAACACATTTCATTAGTGCTTGTCAGTGATTTGCAGACTTTACAGCTGCTTGGGCACATTCAAGCCCCCCCTTTTCTTGGGTGTTAGCCAAGTCTTAGCTGTGAGCAGTGTCCTTGAATGGGGCCAGCGCCTTATCCTTAGACTGAGCATGTTAGCTAAATTTTTTGTTCTTAGTTAACTTGTTCTTTTTTCCCCCCCTTTTTTGGCTTTTTTTTAACCTACAAAGGAAACTTTTACTTTTTACTTATACACCTTTTGTTAACAATGAACACATACACATTGCCTTATACAGTACAGTAGTCTTATTATTAATGTATGCCACATATACCCTTTCACTAAAATAACCTTATTACAGAGCTTTGGAACAACAAACCAGGACAAGCACACCCACTTTGATGAGTCCATTCAATACAACCCCTAGTTCAATAGCTTTCCACCATCCCCAGTCCTCTGGCTAGAAGTCTGAGGTAGCCAGAAGGATCCCATGTGCAATATGGGGAGTGGGTTAACTTTTCATGTCCTTGCTTCCAAAGACTGTTAATATGCAAATTTTAATAACAATTTTCAATTAAAAAATTTGGCCAATGTAGTTTCTTTCTCTTACTTAAGAAAATGTATTAGATTTTAGTATATCACATTTTTCTGATATATCCAAACACTTTATATTTTAAGCGGAACAAAACAAGTATCTGCATTTCAATCCAACCTTTCCACTTGATTTCAAACCGGATCATCCCATGAAAATATTAAACAAAATGATTCTGGCCACGAGACAAACACCACAAGACAGAACATAGAACACAAAACATAATTTTTATTGTGCCAATAAATGCATGGTACGTTGAATGCTGTTCAGCTGGCATTAGTCTTCTTTGATTATCTGAAAGACAAAAACAAAGGTCTACCCCTTCTGGGCAGTCAATCATTACTTAAAATATACAAATACCCTTGTTGATTTTAGGCAAAACAGGGGAATTACCCCATATTTTCTTATATATGGTTTATAGGCAGCCCAGGTTTTAGTGGCTTCTACCTTATCAGTTAGATAATTTGTATTAATATAGATGCTTTCTGGCTTGCTTTTTACTTTTAACTCCTGCTTTTAAACACTGAAAGAAAACATCACCACTTACAATGCCTTAGAGCCTAATAAAATTTCAATTACATAGCACTATATACATTCTTTAAATAATTCAACTAAATGGTTTATAGCCAAATGATTGCAATCTAATAATTTCTTTGCCTGAATTTATTTACAAACATTTTAAAGACACCAAGAACTTTTCTCTTTAGCATTTTTACAAAGTTTAACTGCTGTTCCCTCCAGCAACTACAGAGTTAACTTTTCACTCTCCCTTAAATCACTTGCTTGTTTTTCAACAACCACTTTTATTAACTTAAATCACCATTTCAAGTATCCTCCTGGGTATTTGAAATCCCCATGCTTATACTTACTTACTCCTTTCTTTCACTACACCCTCAAGAGTTTCCAACCTGTTTTCCAATCTCTCTGTCTGTTGCCTGCCTGCCTGGCCCCGATCCTGCTTTTCTTGCTGAACCATCCCTTCCATGGGCACCAACTTGTTCCACTACCAGTTTAGCTAGGAGGGTGGGCTTCTCAGCTAGCCCCCACCCTTCTGGTCTTTTCCCTAAAACATTTTTACTTACAAGACTACCCGAATCCTCCCTTTTCTCCAACTACTCTATTGCCCAGTCCTGCTACAACTGCTTTTTCCTTTTCTTTGGTCCATGTCCAACGGAGCAGACCTTCTTTAGTAAGGGACTCATACAGTGGTCTGGCTTTCCCTCTGTAGTCAGGGATCCAAAGCCGGCAAAAGCCAGTCAGTCCCAGGAAGGCTCTTAATTCTCTGGGACTTCGGGGCTGAGGGCTATCGAGTATAACCTGGATTCTGTCTTTACCCAAGCTACGACTTCCCTGACAAAGATGATACCCAAGAAAAGTGACCTGCTGTTTAACCAATTGGGCTTTTTCCCTGGAAACCTTGTACTCCTGAGCCCCAAGGAAAGGGGGAGGGGGCATAGGATCAGGGGCAGAAGGAATCACAGCTGGCAGACAAGATTTCTTAACAGGGGGACCGGGTTTCTTGACAGGGGCATGGGCCAGCAAGGCTCTAATGGCTCGTGCTCTACATTCTCGCAGCCATGGGGCGGGGGGTTGGCTACAAGATCCTGCCAAATATCTATATAGGGATACTAGTCCCAGTGCCCATCCCGAGTTACAATGTTATGCACAGCTTGCACAGTTTCTAACTTAAGTGTCCCCCCAGTGGGCCATTCCACCCTTCCTCATGACCACAAAACATTCATCCACTTACGATACCTTCCCTTACATGAATCACCTAAAGGGTCCAACCCACACTTCGGGGGCGTTATCCCTCAAACCCAGGAGGTAAACGCACTTACCGCCCGGAGTGGCCGCGTCTGGCAGTTGGACTTCCCCCTCTTCTGGTACCGTCTTGCCTCCGTGTCGTTTGGAGTTCTCTATAGAGGGGGCGCAGCTGTCCCGGCCGATTGTGGCGACCCGGAGCTCGAGCAAACCAACAGCTTGAGGTGGCCACTCTCCTGAGTCGTCCTCGGCCGCCGGTCAGCGCCCCCTACAGGGAGAGAAGTCCCGGCGGAGTCGCCAATTGTTAGCCAAAAGGGCTCGTTTCCCCCCGGAGCTTACCTAATTACACCAAGGAGGCACGGAGGACAGGAAGACGAGTACCACACCCTTTATTGATCGGTCAGCTGAGCGGGTGCTCTCATCGGCTAGTGCCAGAAGAGAGACACACCTTACAAGGCCGAACAGGCCCCTTTTATAACCAGTAACAAACAACTTAGCCTACATCCTTCTATGTCATTCTGCTGACCTATAGAACCTGTAAATGCATAATAGGGTACACAGGATACATATATCATTTTAAGGGGGAAACAAGATACATCTGTTGACCCTTTGTACTAAATGCTTTGGAGACATACATGGGAAAACAGCTGCATATACTTGGGGAGCCAAACAAGCTGATAAGCAAAATAGCTGACATAGGTAAATATACGTCCGTTGTTTTATTGAGTTCTTTAAGCTTTCCAACACACAGACCCTCAATGGGGGAAATAGCTTGAACCATAGACGAGGATCATGTTCTTTCGCTCAGATCAAAAGTGGAAAAGGCTGAACACTTAGGGATGGCAGCTGTGGGAATGCACATGCCCCACCTTTCTTGCCCAGCCTGTGTATAGCATGGTGAGAGTGGTGGCAAATAAAAGATGTTTACAACAGAAAATGATGGCAGGCAGAGGCTCAAAGTAAAGCCTGCTGAGCCACAATAACTGTGCTTATCCTAGGTAGAGGCAAGAGATGAGACTGAGGAAAAGGAACTTGTCATAAGTAGAGATGCTCTTAAATGCAGACCACACATCCTGGCTGTTCAGAATCTGAACCCAGAGCTGAATTTTGAAAATGCAAGTGAATCTTTAAAATGGCTGTTACCAAACCTCCAGGTCTGAAAACACCCATACCTGGGGGCAGGACAGGAATGTTAAAAACCGCAATCTGAACCTTTCCAGAGAAGAGGTGGAACTAGAGATGGGTGCCAATCCCTAGCCTCTAGTGTGAGTGAGTGGGATGGGGTGGAAAGTGAGTGAAGCCTTACTTCTGCCCTTTAAACCCTGGCTGGCATAGGAATGCCAATAGGCTAGGGAGAGAATGCTGCACAAGGTATAGACATCTCAGAGGCACAGCTTGCCTTCCATTCTGGTTTAGGGACAGTTCAAACAGAACTCATGGCAAAACTATAGCTGAGCCCTTAATAATAGAGAAATCTGCCTACATTTACTCTTTCTTTCACTTGATACTGATTATTTCTTGAAGTTCTAGGCAGCACAGGTCTGTTGTCTAATATCATCAAAACATTAAGGGCATCTAATGTTCTCTAATGTCTTTATTGTAGCAGATTGCTCTTCGATAGGCCAGTTGTTAACAAGCTCTCTTGTAAAGGAATGTTTAACAACAAGAGTACAAGTGTAAACTCTACCTCATTCTCCCACCTCAGCCAAGTCCCACTGGAACAACCATAATTCTGTCAGGAGACAGCCTGACTGCCTGTGATGATGTTTGGCATGAGTCAAAGTGGGGGCAGGAAATTAAAATTTAATAGAGAAACACAATGTAAGGATCATCAATTTAAAAAAAAATCACACTGTCAGCTGAAAATTGTTTTACCAGCCATTGTAACAACCAAGATTACCATGACTGAAAGGGATCAGAGGCAAAATATTTCTCTTCACTTTATTTACACTGTGGGTTTGCAAGGAGACTGTATGCAATAAGTTTCACTGTAATCTGCTCCTCTTGTTTACATCATGTATTTTATACATAAGACACAGTGAAACAGAGTCTAAATGGTCTGAAGTAGTGCTATTAATTATTTGTATTGCAGCAGAGCCTAGACATTTTCACAATGGTCCCTTCTGGCCTTGGAATCTATTAATCTGAATCCGGAATCAGAGCTCCCATTGTGTAAAGTACCACACACACACACACACACACACACACACACACAGTATGGGTCCTGGCCAAGGAACTCACACTTTAAGTGTGCAAATAATTTCCCCACATTGTACATGTGGGTTTTTGGTCTTTTTACACAGCAATGGGCAAGAAAGCCTTTTAAACGATAGGAAAATATGGTTATAAACCCACAAAAATTGGTAGGGGATTTGAAGGCAGGTGTAAATACCTTAAACTGCTTATCTCAATTTTTTTAATTACTAGATTTAAATTGATACACTGAAGTAAATGATTCCTAATAATATAACATCATTAATGGTTATAAAGTCCTTTGAGATTCTCAGATGGATGATTCAATAGAAGTAAATAAACAAACCTAAATTAATTTGACAATTATTCTATACAGCAGAACTCATTAGTTGTGTGAAACACAAGGTATGTCTGTTACTGAACTGCAATTAAACTTAAAGTGAACCTGGATAACTCAATGGCCAAATTGTATGACTAGATATCTTATTATGCGGACCATTTCTTTTGTTTAATCTGACCTTTTCTTCTCTCTGTTCTTCATAATCTCCTTTTTAATTAGCCTGTTGATTGGGGAATTTCACACAGACCATGCTGAAGGGAAAAATCCCTTCCTTTTTTAAGGAGAGGTAGGGAAGGGAGGGATGTCTGGAATCTAACTCCCTGGGGGTCTCAGCTAAATGGGCACAGACTTAGGAGTTTTCTCCCATAAATGTATCACTGGCAGGATTGCAGTCAGAGACACCACTGAAAATGCCTTAGGACCTGAGTAGAGAACTAAAAGTGCATATTAAATTTATGACACAGAGTGCAGAAAACATCATGGTTATAGTGACAGAGGGCCTGGGGTCTGTCAGTAATTTATATTTCAAAGCAAGGGAAGGTGGGCAAGAGGGATTTATAATGAGGAAAATCCATTCTGCCTATTTGAGAGGGCACTGTACAAACTGAATCCAGCCAGAGTGAAGGCATGATCTAATACTTGTAGCCAAGAACATGAAAATGCAAATCAGAATTCATTGATCTTGACTGGTGAACATTGCTAAGCCATTGAATTACATATGTGAAATACTATAGTTGGAGCCAGGAAGATGGGTAGTGTGGCTGTTATCAGAATAATGAGGACAATCATCTCCATCCTCATGCAATTTTTGCATTTCCTCCTGCAACTGACCAAACACTGTGTTGTGGCCATGCTGATGTACCTTTGCTTCTCCCTGTAATAAATAAAGTGGGAGGGTAGCTCCCTTTGATGGACACCCAGCCAGCCAGTTAGCTGTAAAATCCCTCCTGGTAGCTGTTCTTTACCTGTAAAGGGTTAAAAAGTCCCCCAGGTAAAGAAAAAAAAGTGGGCACCTGACCAAAAGAGCCAATGGGAAGGTAGAACTTTTTAAAATTGGCAAAGAAACTTTCCCTTTGTCTGTTCTCTCTGGGCTGGATGGTCAGAGCAGCCATGCTATAAGCAGCTAAACCAGGTATGATTACAAGTCCTCAGATCATGCCTAGAATTACTTATCTGAACTCCAATGTGTAAGTACCTCAGAATATTAACTAGATCCTATTAGAGTTATTTCTTTTAGTTCTTATTGGCTTGCAGACTTCTCTGTGCTAACACCAGATGCTTTTGTTGCTTGTAACCTTTAAGCTGAACCCCTAAGAAAGCTATTGTGGGTGCTTGATTTTTGGAATTGCTCTTTAGCTCTCTAGCAAAAGCCTAAGTTCCAGATGTATTTTCTTTCTTTTTGTTTTTAATAAAATTTACCTTTTTTAAGAACAGGGTTGGATTTTTGGTGTCCTAGTATGGTTTGTGCATGTTGTTTGATTAGCTGGTAGCCACAACTAATTCCCTTTGTTTCCTGTTTCAGCTCTTCCCTGGGTGGGTGGGTGAAAGGGCTTGAGGGCACCACACAGGGAGGAATTCCCAAGTGCGCCTTCCTGGGTTCAAAGTGGGTTTTGTTGCATTTGAGTGGTGGCAGCATTTACCAAGCCAAGGTCAGAGAAAAGCTGTAACCTTGGGAGCTTAATAAAAGCCTGGAGTGGCCAGTATTAATATTTAAAATCCTTGCAGGCCTCACTTCTGCGCTCGGAATGACAGAACTGGAATTCAGCCTTGACACCCCCTCACTTGAGAGATGACTTGGATCAAGGAACTTGATAAGCAGGTCTGGAGGAGATGGGAAAGGATCTCTGGGACACAGAAGGGAAAGGCTGCATGAGCTTATCTGCAAATGGTCTGAAGGGACTGATTTAAAGAGATGTAAGATTTTTCTGTTCCCTACATATCTAATCTAAGGGAAGCATATCACTCAGGGCTTTGCAAAGTGTTTAGATGAGGAGTTTTTTTGTTAGCTTTTGTAAGCCATTTTGTTTTACTATCATCTTCTCTCTTCTTTTAATCTTTTTAAAAATTAAAAACTACTGTTGAATGGGGAACTTCATACACCTGGCCCCAAAGAGATGAGAATTCCTCAACCTCTAGGGAGTGGTGCTGAACAGTAAGGAGTTTCTGGAGCCTCAGTCCCAACCAGAGGTCTCAGGGTGAAATCCTGGCCTCATCAAAAACAGTGGCAAATTTCCCACTTACTTTAGTGGGCCTGGATTTCACTTGTCATCAACAGGCACTGACAAAGATGTGCTCTCCTATTGATGTGTGTCACCAAAGGGATATGAGTCTCATACAAGGGGAGAAGAACTATAGAGATGCAAGGTGACCATGGGGGTGAAGGTGACAGTGACAGTAATTCACTGAAGTGTCTTCACAGTCATTCACTATTTCACATATTGAAGCTTCACTTGCTAGTGCATGTAGCGGTTGTTAAGTGCGCACAGTTTGAAGCTCTCTCAAGTTTTTAGGACAGCTCCCCAGGCTGCGTGAAGCAGCGCTTCTCCATTGACTGAAGTGGAGTCCACCATTGAGGATCTGGTTCATGTAACAAGCTCACAAGTTTTATTGTGAGCAAATTGGACTTCACAGTATAAGGACTGGCCTTTTAAAACAAAAGAAATACTGTGGTCAGGCATGAAGAGTAGCACCTCCTGAAAACATATTCAGGTAAAACTTGTATGTGATTGCTGTTCATTTGGTAAGAAAAAATTAGATGTCAGAAATGCCAGCAAAAGCTTTTACCCAGAGTGATTTGATGGCATTTTGTATTGATGGAATGCTGCCCTCTGGGCCTGTAATCCTAAAATATAATATAGATACTCACTGAAGTAAGACATCTTTAGAAATCTGGTTGGAGAGCGACTGCAGAGCTACATAGATTAGAGCACAGTGTCTTCCCAAATAAATACAGCACAATTGATCTTGACGTGTACTATATTGTTTTTATCTGAAAGAAACTGAATACAGAAAGCTCTTGCAGCAATTGAAAATAAGTCTAGTGAAACACATAGGATTACACTCTCAGGGCACAGACTGTGGATTAAAGTTTTGAAGTGCAAATTCTTTTACATTGTTTTTGACAGAATTATGCTTTTAAACTGCACAAAGGTTCAGCTTTCACTTTGATCCTGATAAGCCTTATTAATTTATTTATTTCTAGGCACTTGTATGGCACTCATTACTGTACCTGAAGTGTCTTATTGCTTCACAAACATTAAAGAATTTACCCATGTGAGATAAGGAAGTATTACTACTTCATTTTAAAGACATGGAAACTGAGGCAAAAAGATGAAGGCCAAACTCCAGTGCCTAAAATAGGCACCAAAGTCTGAATTTAGGTACCAGATAAATGGTCTGATTTTCAGAGGTTCTGAGCCCCTGCAGCTCCCATTGACTCTGTTGAAGCTTATGCGTGCTCAGCACCTTTGAAAATCAGGCACTTACTCAGGAATTTAAATATAGATTCAGGTCCCCACTGTAAGATAATCAAGTTAAATGTCAGCCCAAAATCACACAGTAAGTCTGCATTCGAATAAGGAATAGAGCCCGGCTCTCTTGATTCCCAGTCCAGGGCCTTTAACCAGAAGTCCATCCACCCTCTGAGGGGAAAAGCTATTCTTTATTCAAAACTCTAGGGTATATCTACTCCTATGTCCCCAGAGGCAGCTTAGAGCTGTGAGTCAGGTCTGTCAGAGCCTCAGGCCTCTCCCCTGGTGGCATATCTAACTGCTGTGGCGCCACGCAGCAGCACTGTCAGTTGTCTTTGTCTTCTGAGTTTCTTTTCCCTTCATCGGTGACTGGGATGTGGGCAGTCATGCCTAGTGGTTAGTGTGGGAGTCATCGTCAGGAAACAGAGTCAGGGTCAGAGCTGAAGTGAGAAGTCAGGAATCAGAGCTGAGGATCAGGATTGGATTACCTGGAGTGAGCCAAGGCTAGGCACCAGGGCTATCACAGCCATGGACAAATGCTTTGAGCAACTAGTGAGCTGCTGCTGTGCTTAAGTGCTGGTCTGTTCATTCTTCCCCTCCATCAGGCAGTGTAGCCAATCACAGCCTATTACAGGCCAGCTGTGCTCATTAGGTTGCCTGGAGACTGACTCTGCTGCAAGCCCTGATTCCTTCATTCATTTTGAGGGCATAATTTAACTGTAGCTCTTCTTTGTGCGAACTGCGGTTGACCCCCCTCCCTCCCATTGTAAACTGCACTGGAAGGCCTGCACTGGAGATTTCTTGAGAGAACCAACAGCTTCTTCCCTGACTGGAGACTTGTTCCTCACTGTAGAACTATGCTTCATATGGCTGGAACAACTTCTGGTGCCAGAAACATGGAGCTCACAGGTAGGCCTTGAAGGGCAGAGTCCCTCTGCCCATCTCCCAACCGTCTTAGAAAGAAGCAACTTGAGAAGAGAATAGGTAACTCTCGCTGTTGAACTGTGTCTCAGAATGGCATATCTGTTCTCCCTCTAATCCCTGGCATTGTCCCACTACCCCTAAAGTCATCCATTCAGTGTTTATAGTCAGAGGAAGGAAGCAGGGACTTTCCTCCCACTCTGATGACATGGCAGCTCAAGCTACCTTTGCAGCTCCCCAACCTTGTTACGTTTTTATCTTGGATTTAACCCCAATTTTTTCCTTTTTGGAGTATGTACAATACATAGGACAAGACTGAAAACTCATCATCTACAGTTGCCTCATGTAATTAAGTTAAGGAAGAGGTGTGCTGACTCCCCACTATGGCAAGGAATGGAAGATACAGAGAATGCCAGTCATGAAACAAAACATAAGAAGAACATAAGACAAGACAGTGATCTGGAGAAAGGGGTAAACAGTGAGGTGGCAAAGTTTGCAGATGATACTAAACTACTCAAGATACTCACAAATTCTCTGATAAGACTGAGAATTGATATGACAATGAAAGTTTAGAGTAAGAAACTGTGCCTCTCTCCCTTCCACTCATTCTTTGAGAAGATTATCCAATTTGAGTGGGATGAGTTAGCCAAGGGTGAATGCTTTAGCAAGCATATGTCAAAGTAATGCCATCTCCTGAATGACAAACAAAGCCTCAAATAACTCCCAAAGTTTGCCTCAGCCATGGTATCTCTCACTAAAAACACAGCCAACCCCTCAGAGGAAAACTTCTTAAGAAAACATCAAGAGGATTGATGCATAGAGGGTTCCCTTTGAAAAATTATGGTCCACTGTGGTCCTTCAGACATCCCTCTCTTGTGTTTCTTTCAGCAAGCCCATCATCTTAAACTGTCTAACTCTATGATTTGACTGAGAGGAACAATTATAAACAGTCAGTGCTAGATAAAATCTCCCTCACAGCTTCTTACCTTGGAAGCCCTGAAATTGACAGCTAGAGCAAGGACCTCTAATGCAGTTAGCAGGAGGCACATTTGGTAGTAGTGCTTTGTAGTAGTGCAGCAGCAGAAGTTTTGGGATGCGATCCTTCAGCAATTTACCTACCCCAAACTGCCAGCAGATCGGATGCCATCCGGAGATGCCACTGGATGTTCCAATCTTGCCCTCTCCAAGAATAAGCCATAAAATGACCTTGAGGCATCTCTTACTACGTCTGAGTGAGTAGCAAGATTGGCTAGTTGGGAAAGACTAGCCTGGCCCATCTATCTGGCAGTCTGTATCACCAGGGAAGCCCGGGATGCTTGCCATGAACTCGGTGCTGAGGAGGCCAGGAGCTGCATTTCAGTGAAGGCTTCCCAAGATGGGTCATCAAGAGGAAATGGAAGAAATCTCTTGGTACTGCCCCTGGGCTGAGACTAAAATTTCCTCCACCTCCAGCAACTCCTTTTCACTCTCTCCATTTTATACCTGGCATCTAGGACCTGTAAGTTTAATGAGCCCCAGTTTCATCTGTTCTCCAGTCATTTACTCTAAGCCAGTCTGGATCCCCACTCTGTGTCATGAAGCATGGGTTATGGGCTCTAGCCCTATCCAGAGAAGCCCACCCAACCTGTCTGGAGGCTTCAGTGACCCAGATAGGTACTATACCCCCACTTTCACAGCGGCTCTGGGACTCCCTGTGAAATCCTGTTCTTCTCAGAAGTTTTACATTAATTTTCCATTCACTTTTTTCCATCATCCTCTTCTCCTTTGTGTTTCCCTTGTTAGCTGCTGTGTGGGTTACAGTTGCATAAACAGAATGATTTATCAGTGAAGAGGTAATGCAGGCATGCAGCCATTAAAAAGCATTACTGTGGTTAAAACAGAAACATGAAGATTATAACAATAGGATCCCTGTTATCTGGCACTGTATGCACAGAACAAGACAATGTATTTGCAGTGGATTATGGCTAATACACGTGGAAGGTCATTAGCTGGTATTGATGGATTGAACAAATTAACAGAAATGAAAGATGGCCAGGGGCGGCTCTACAAAGTAGGCTGCCCCAAGCAGCGCGGAGCGCTGCGCCGCCCTTCCCCAGTCCCGCGGCGGGTCCCCTCTTCCCGCGGCTCCGGCATCCTGGGGAGGGCGGCATTTGGCTCGTGGAGCTCCCGCGGCATGCCTGCGGCAGGTCCACCGGAGCCCGGGGCGAGCGGACCTGCCGCAGTCATGCCTGCGGGAGCTCAACCGGAGCCGCGGGAAGACGGGACCCGCCGCAGGCATGACTGCGGCAGGTCCGCTCGTCCCGGGCTCCGGTGGACCTGTCGCTGGCATGCCGGCGGGAGCTCCACCGGGGCCAAATGCCGCCCTCCCCAGGATGCCGCCCCAAGCGGGCGCTTGGCCCGCTGGTGCCTAGAGCCGCCCCTGAAGATGGCAATGCTATACATTAAAAACTGGTTTTTTTTGTTTCTTTAAGATACTTCTCTTTCTGAGCAAGAGATCAAGAAACTGGAAATAAAATGAGCAAATCTAGTGAATTTGAACATATATTCTTCATATTAATTCTTTCTCACAAAACACTAAGAACTAAAGTTATTAATAGTTTGGGCTACAGCCACAAAGAGATTTAGAGGCCTGACACTTTCGGAAGAAGGAAGAAGTGGGAATGCTAATAAACTTTCTCCTCTCTCAGCCTTTGAAGCCGTCTCCCAGAGAGATATGCATATATAAGTTCAAACTGGATTCTCCAGAGACCAACAGACAAAAAAAAAAAAAGACTTTTGGGTAAAACTCTTGGTTTTATATTGACTCAGGGCCTTCCTCTTGATCCAGCACATAAACAGGACCCCTAGTCCACAGAGGAGTGCAATCTTTAGGGGAGGTTTGGAAGGACTTGAGCTACTGAGGCCCCATAAGACTGTGTGCTTGTTCTTGGCAGAAGCTCTGATGAACTTATAACCAGAAAGAAACCTATAGGGTGGGGTGATGCCTGGTAAGCTTATCAGCATGTGCGTAGGTTCTTGTTAGTGTTTTTAATGTCTTTTTTTTTTTTTTTTTGGTAATGCTTTTTACCTTTAGAATAAAGCAGGCTTGCTTAGAAAAAACTGTGCGGTAATTTCTATCTGTAGCAATCTCTCTGTTCTCACTCTCTGAGGAGAAGGCAGGCAGGCCTGTTTAGGCAGACTGTCTTCGCTGGGAAATACACAGAGAAGCAGTAAATACAGAACAAATACCGAGGCACATGTGTATCTGGTGTTTACACCTCTATAGAAACATGAACGCCATGCAATTATGTTTAGAGTTTATGCAAGCAGTTTATATCTATCAGGCTCTGCTTGCTGCTTCACCTACTGTTTCAATGTCATACTTCATCTTTAAATTTCATTGCTGGATGTATATATTTCTGCTTAGTAACTGTAGCTTGAATAAAGAGAACTTCATCCTGTTATTCAATTACTGCAAAAATGACATTGTGGCATTTTTGAAATACATATTTTACAAATCAGTATTGTTCTGATTCCCTAATTGGTGCACGTACAAACAAAGCTGTGGATTTTGGATTAAACTGGGACTCGAAGCTTAATAATGATTTCCAGATTCAGATGACAGGCTTGCTCATCGCCAGAAAGTTCATCTGAAATTCACTCTCATCCCCATTGAGAGCCACTTCTATACTTGCTGATCAAAATGAAAACCATAGAGGAGGCTTTTTGTACATAAAAAAAACCTATCGGTGTCTGGCATGAAAATGATGACCTACTTTCAGTAGACCTAACGTAATTTTAATCCAGTGTCAAATGCTATCAAAAGCAAGAGGGACATTTTGTCCTTCTGTATGGTATGCATATGGGGCATGTTCTCTTCAAGCTCACACAACTTCCATGATTAATGAAAGTCATCCATGCACAGTGGCGGCTTCAGGCACCAGCGCTCCAAGCGTGTGCCTGGGGCGGCAAGCTGTGGTTGGCACCCTGCGAGGGCGGCAGTCAGGCAGCCTTCAGCGGCACGCCTGAGGGAGTCTGCTGGTCCCGCGGATTCGGCGGCAATTTGGTGGCGGGGACGCCGAATCCGTGTTACCAGCAGACCTACTGCAGGCAAGCCGCCGAATCCGCAGGACCGGGGACCTCCCGCAGGTGCACCACCGAAGGGAGCCTGACTGCTGTGCTTGGAGCGGCAAAAAAGCTAGAGCCGCCCCTGTCCATGCATGCTGCTAGGAGAAGAGGTTCTGTAACAGAGTGTACAAATTTGATATTCAACTCACAATTACAACTGCCAGGAGCAAAGTCAGAGGTAGAAGTGACAGCAGAACTGTAGTTGGCACACTGGGGCAAAGTCAGAAATGGAAATGGCATCTCCTCCCATTATGCAGTCAGCCCAGCTATTTGGGAAAAGTATCCTGGGCCCCGTGTCAGAGTTCACAATTAACACCATCTCCTGTAAATTAGCCTCCTCGGTGAACAATGTGTAAGCATGAATGGGTGGAATTGTTTGTTTGATTGGAGTGCCAACCTGTTTTAATGAGAAATATGTCAAAGTTACACTATTATTAGTAATCATTTGTATTGTAATACTGCCAATAGCCCCAGCTCAGATGAGGGCCTCTATTGTGGTAGATGTTTGGAAGCCTGTAGTACAGGGGTGGGCAAACTTTTTGGGCCGAGGGCCACATTTGGGTGGGGAAATTGTATGCAGAGCTGGGGCAGGGGGTTGGGGTGCGGGAGGGGGTGTGATGTGCAGGAAGGGGCTCAGGGCAAGGGATTGGGGCAGAGGAGGGGTGCGGATTGTATGAGAGGGCTCAGGGAAGGAGGCTGGGGTGCAGGAGGGGTGCAGAGTGTACGAGGGGGCTCAGGGCAGGGAGCTGGGGTGCAGGAGGGGTGCAAGGCAGGGGGCTTAGGGCAGGGAGTTGGGGGGCAGGGTGCAGGCGGGGTTCAGGCTCCTGGCAGTGGTGCGCACCGGGGCCAGGGCAGGCTCCCTGCACACCTGCCCTGTCCCCCGCCCCACGTTGCTCCAGGAAGCACTGCGGCCCCTGGGGGAGGGGCGATGGAGGGCCCCGCATGCTCTGCCCTTGCTGCACCTCCAGATACCTCCCCCGAAGCTCCCATTGGCCGCGGTTCCCTTTTCCTGGCCAATGGGAGCTGCGGGGGGCGGTGCCTGGAGGCAAGGGCATCGCACAGAGCCCTCTGCCCCCCCGCCTGGGGGCCGCAGGGAAGTGGTGCTGGCCGCTTCTGAGAGTGGCATGGGGGCCCACAGCACTATGGGGGGCAATCCCAAAGGCTGGATCCAAAGCCCTGAGGGGCCGGATCTGGCCTGTGGGCTGTAGTTTGCCCACCCCTGCTATAGTAAGAGAGCCCCTGCCCTGAAGAAATTACTCTAAACAGATAAGATAGACAACAGATGGGAGGGGAAACAGAGGCAAAGAGGTGAAGTGGTTTTTCCAAAGTTACACAATAAGTCCAGGTCAAAGCCAGGAATAGAATCCAGCTGTGCTTGAGTCCTAGTTGTCCAACCTATCCAGTGGGCTTTGCTGCCCCACTTTAAAACACTGTTATACCTTTAAGAATTGTTAATATTTCAGATATCAGACTAACTATGGACAGGTTGACTAACAGTTCCTCTGAAGTGTCTTTTGTGGAGTACATGTGGAGTCGCCTCCTTGTCATTTTGAGGGGATTGCTAGACCGGAGTAGAGAACGTCATACTGTGATCCCATTCATGGCATGGGTTTTCTCTCGGTAGCTTATGCAAAACACCTGCTACAATTTGGCTGTACGAGCTACACAAAGTAATTTGTATAAGGCATTCTAATTATATCTGTGAGATAGACTCTAGAATGTGCTCATTAACCTTTTCACACCTCTTTATAAAGTATACTCTCTGGAAATAAATCTTGGAGACACAGGTAATTTATAGTATTCAGAATAATCAGCCTTGTCTCCAATAGCAGCAGAGGTCTGTTCTCCAATTAATATGTATGCATTGAAGTTAGAATATATTCTCTAATTTCATATTTTCCCTGAAACAATTTCTTTGGCATGTTTAAACTCTACAATTCCCATTATTCTCTCTCTCCCATTCCCCCCAACCTTTGTTTAGTTTTTAATTTCCTGTCTCTTGACATTTGGAACTAAATTTAAACTTCTTAAGTAAAAAATATCACCCATTTTGAGGTGGTCAAGATGATGCACTTGCCACCTCTGGCCAGTGCTTTCCATTTCTCTGCAGATTTTGTGATAAACCATGCTGCAAAAGTTAAGATCAGGGATTTTTTTTGTAGCTATACACCTCTTCAGGAGATTAGACAGGAGAATATCTAAAGGCAAAAAATCCAGTGTCAATCACAGATGGAAAAACATGATTTCTATTCAGTTAATCCTCTTAATCTTTGGCAGGTTTATTCTTGAAAGTAGATTTTTACCCATTTCCAATTAGGATGCTGAAACAGAAGCTGACTTTATTTTAGCTCATAAAACCTAGTTGTATCTTTCCCATATCTAAGTTACAGTGTGTCTGCAATTTAAAATTTTTAAATATAAAAGAGAATAAATGGAATGTGGCAAGTTTATGCCATTACCACCAGCGTATGGACTGAACCAATGCCAGTTGGAGTCAATGTAAGTGTTCCCATTATCTCCACTGGAGTTTGAATCTGGCCCTGTGTTATTGCTTTTCCTGCAACCCCCAGCCCAAATTGTTCACATTAGCTAATGAGTGCAGTGAAAACACTGGGGTGTCAGTGTATGCGAGAAATTGCTCTTGACTCCCTGGCAAGAATGGACCCAAAGATTTGCTTTGCTGACCATGGGTTCAAAATGTACTCACTGCCATTTTCTTTTCTGCCAGGGAAATTCTGTTAAAATGTACTGTAATTAAAATAAATAAAACAGAGCGTTTCTTTGAAGGTACAAAGCCCAGAACATAATACTCAGAAGCAGAATTGGTGCCCAGCTCACCCAAAGTTCAGGGTGGTTTGGTTGAGGTGTTCTGATTTAGCCCATTACATAACAAAGATTAAGTAGTATGTGTGATTCCTGCTCTCGATCCAGATTTAAGGAATTTTGGAACTGGTATTCCAGTTCAAGCCCTTCTCTACTTAAAGGGGTTCATGTATAGTGTTCTCCTTCTGTCCCCCCCCCATTTCTATATTCCTTTTCTTTTGCTTCTTTCATTTCTCTTTTGTTCTCTTCATGCATTACTTTCATCCTCTTACTGTATCATTTATTTCCACTTTTTTCCCATGTATTCTTGTGCTCTCTCTCACAATTTACTATTTTGTTCCTCAGTACCTCACATCTCTTTCCTGCTGTCCTTTGCTTCCTAACTCCCTCCATCAATCTCTCTCCATTCCCTTCTTTGATTGTCCTGTCAACCTCTTCCCCAGCCTGTCTTTTTCCCCACCTCCTCTTCCCCACAGTGCTTCTACCCATAAAGTGTCCCTCTTGTAAAAACTAAGGGTACAATCCTGAAAACACTTAAAACTGCAGTTGGACCACTCTCATGCTTAAGTATCAGAGGGGTAGCCGTGTTAGTCTGGATCTGTAAAAGCAACAAAGAATCCTGTGGCACCTTATAGACTAACAGACGTTCTGCAGCATGAGCTTTCGTGGGTGAATACCCACTTCTTCAGATGCAAGTGCTTCTCATGCTTAAAGCAAGGGTGTGCATAAGCGTTTGCTATCAGAGGGATAGCTGTGTTAGTCTGTATCCACAAAAATAATGAGGAGTCCGATCCACAGAGGTCCAGGCTAGCATATCTGATAGCAAGAACCAGTACTGCAAACACTTAAACAACAAGGAGTCTGGTGGCACTATAAAAAGAGGGTGGCAAAGAACCCCGAGTTATCTTTCACCTAATAAGACAAAGGAACTGAGCACATTGGAGTTTGTGGGAGATCCTGACCAAGGGGGTGGTCAGCCATCTTAAAGGAAGAGATTCTTACCACTCTTCCTTCCTGCATTAATAAACTTGTTTACTTTTAATCAAAACCAATGCGGTGCTGTGTTTTGATTGCGGTGATTGTTAACTCCAGTTAATTTGGCAAGCTGCTGGATATTGATTCTTTAAGGGAGAAAACAAACCTTCTTATTCCACTGAATCATCCAGGAAAGAGCTGGACATTGCAGAGCACGCCATCTTGGGAAGATTGGGGACTGAGAGTGTGTTGGAGTCACTTGGCTAGTAGTAAACAAGGCTATTGGATACGAGGGTGGGGTATAACAGGCGGGCTGCTGAAATCAGTTACTGAACCAGAGCTGCTTAACACACAGACACTCCGTGCATGCTTGCTGCTGGCTGTTGGTGTCCGGCTGTGAGACATAGGAGCTGAGCATTTAAGGCAGGGTTTCTCAAACTGGGGTCGCCGCTTGTGTAGGGAAAGCCCCTGGCAGGCTGGGCCGGTTTGTTTACCTGCCCCGTCCGCAAGTCCGGCCGATCGCGGCTCCCACTGGCCGTGGATCGCTGCTCCAGGCCAATGGGAGATGCTGGAAGTGGCATGGGCTGAGGGACGTACTGGCCGCTACTTCCCGCAGCTCCCATTGGCCTGGAGCAGCGATCCACGGCCAGTGGGAGCCACGATTGGCTAGACCTGCAGATGGGGCAGGTAAACAAACCGGCCTGGCCCACCAGGGGATTTCCCTACACAAGCATGACCCCAGTTTGAGAAACCCTGATTTAAGGTATCCAGCATTACAGGGCAGGCAGTGACACAACATCTCACTGGTCTGGATTGCATCCCAAAATATGACACTACCATACTTAAAACTGACCTGTACTGTGCAGTTTGTAGACATACTTAACTTATATAAGTTATTTTCTTTCTATTGGATATAATTTAATCAGCTATCATCTACTTTTTTCAACCAGCAGACTAGTCTTCTTCTGGGGCACTTCAGGGGATGAAATAGTTAACAATGAATGTAATTAGGGGGTGCATTTAGGGAAGTATATATAGCAGAAAAATTTGCTATTATTATGTACTAAATGAAATCTGTAATACATTGTGCAGGTATCGTTCATTATGCTTTTTATATACATTCCTTTCATGGTCTCTCTTTGTCTGGAAAATACAGTGTGGTATTGTATACAACAAGATGCTACATAAGTATCTAAGCTTGTAGAAAAAATTGATGGTATGATATATTGCATTGTTGAGAAATTGTGGTCATGTGAGTAAGACCATCATACATGAAAGAGGACAGAGTTTAGGCTACTCTGAAAGTGTTTTTTGTATGAACTTTCCAAAGAAAGAGAAAAAGATAGTGAGCTTCACATTCCAGGGCTGTGAGTTCTGGAAATACTTAGCTGAAATACTTAGTCAGGCATTATGAGAACACACCTGTTGCATGCACTGTTGGAGAGCTGGATGAGGGAAACTATTTCCTGTGCATTTGTTAGAGAGGGCCATAGAGACACTGAGGAAGGTCCATTGCCATATTTGAAAATGGTTTTAAACATCATAAAAAGCAGTTTCAATTGATCTTTAGTGTCATTTGACCTACATTGTTCAGATAACCTCTGTCATCCTGCCTTGAAAAGGAACGGTAGAGGCTATGCAAGTGAATAGAGCACAACATTTTTTTAATAAACAGGGCAAATGTAATAAAACAATATTCAGAAAGTCATATCTCAGAGTCAACTCAGGGTTTCAACCTCTTGAAGCAAATTGAGTAACATGGAGTTTACTGTTTGGGGTTTTTTGGAATGGATGTCTTCTGAATGTCCTGAATGCATTTTAAAGATCCCATAGCATTTTGCTTGAGAGGAGGGTTTGTATTGTCCTTGGTCAGAAAAGACCTTTTCTATGTTGTTGTGCAGCATGCCTTGCACTGGTCCTTTGCTACCTATAGGGAGGTGTATTTCAGCAGTCCCCTATGCATGGTGTATGGTTTCTTTAAGTGCTTTAGGATCCTTGCCAATGGAAAACATTACGTGAATCTAGAATATTATCCTTATAACCTTGTCACTCAGCTTACTGTGTCTATTTCCTTTCTTTCTCTGCCATATCCATCTGACACCCTTTCCTCTGGTAAATGATTTTCTGAGTATAAGAATGGTTGGATATTTTTTGTTTTGTTTTCTTGAAGACAGCACCTCCTCACCTCAATTTACCTCCAGAACTCCCACATCTGGGCATTTCTCTTCCAACAGGTTTACTTTTTGTCTTAATTTAAAATGTTAAAAGCCAAATCTGAATATTTATAGTGATTTTGATTCAGATAGAATAGAAACTCAGAGCAAAGTTTGGGCCAGTATGTGGGTGGCTGTTTAAAGCTTGCTAATTTCCATTTTAGAGTGCTACCCACACAGAATATTCTAGTGGCACTTGCAGAAGAGCCCATCTTCCCTCTTAATTTCAGTTAAAACTTGGTAAAAAATGTAACATAAAACCCCTTTTCAAGAAGATCCTTGTATTTTTATTTCCTCAAAGACCCAGTGGCAGAGCAGCCCTCTGTCCAAGACACTAGATGGTTGGAGCATGCTTAGTAATATCCATTTGATTAGTCAGGGAAGGGATGGGATGGGATCACTAAAGCAGCTCCAGACACTCTCTCCTCCCAGGAACTGTTTGTGCTGCTTCCACAGTTCTTCCAGGTAATCACAAGTAAAGCAAATGAGAGACACTACAATAAACGATTGCACAACAAATCTAGTCAGCGTATGGATTTCGCCACTGCAGGACATCATAGTCATATTGTATGGCAACTTGATTTCATAGATTATAAAGCCAGAAGTGGACCACTGTGATCATCTAGTCTGACCTCATGTACAACACAGACCATAGAACTTCCCCAACATAATTCCTAGAGCAGATCCTTTTAAAAAAAAAAAAATCCAATTTTGATGTATAAAGTGCCAGTGATGGTGTATTGACCACAGTCCTTGGCAAGTTGTTCCAATAGTTAATTACCTTGATGGTTAAAATGTATGGCTTATTTACAGTCTGGATTTCTCTCTCTCCAATTTCCAGCTACTAGATATTGTTAAACATTCTTCTGCTAGATTGAAAAACCCTCTATTATCAAATTTCTGTTCCTCATATAGATACTCTCAGTTCGGTCGGGAGTCAATTTTTATCAATTTAAATGTTCATAGTTGCAGGAAATTTGGGGTGGGGCACACAACAGAGGATCAAGCAATAATTATTTAATGACCGACATTGAGAGTCAAAAAATTAAAGCTTTCTAACCATTAAAACACAAATTATTAACACCTCGTGAAAATATATGAAGTAAATATCTTTAAATCAAACTCAAAGGTGCTGATTGAGAATTTATTACTTATTTTGCCTATCTGCAATTTTCCATTGGGATATTCAGTTGCCAGTGTTTTATCCCAGGTCTCACTCTATAGCTGAGGATGCCAGTCTGCATACTCTGAAAGTAAGAAGAGGCCTTGCCTTCCACCTTTATAGGTAGGGTCCTACCAAATTCATGGTCCATTTTGGTCAATTTCTTGGTCATAGGATTTTAAAAATCATAATTTCACAGTTTCAGATATTTAAATCTGAAATTTTATGCTGTTGTAACCATGGAGGTCCTGACCCAAAAAGGGGCTGTAGGGGGCTCGCAAGGCTTTAGATTGGGGTTGCGGTATTGCCACTCTTACTTCTGTGCTGCCTTCAGAGCTGGACTCCCAACCAGCAGCCGTGGAGGTACTTCAAGTTCTTGGAGATGAGTCTGACCCGGCCGTGGGAGGGCCCCTGCAAAGAAAGAGGAAGTCCCGTCCCTTCCCAGTCTGGCCAGGAGTAGCATCTAGAGACTGATGCATGGTAAGAACCCCCAGGCCCTGCCCCTCCCCTACACTAGCCAAGATTTCATATGGGAGATCAGATTTCACGGTCCATGATTTATTTTTCATAGCCGTGAATTTGGTAGGGCCCTATTAAATCTTACAGGGCTTGTCATAGACTTTTTGTTCCTTTTGCAGAATGAAGGGATAACCTATTTCCACTGAAAGACAATTGAAATGGGTTTCGGGGTGCATCTTAGCTAGTTTTAAAGCTTCCTGAGTGCATCCCCCTACCGTGGTAACTGTAGATTACTCTGGTCCTTCATACACACATTTTCACGTCACTATGCTATTGTGCCTGCTTCCAGGGCAGATGCAGCATTCGGTGAGGCTGATCTCCAATCTGTCCTAGATCTGCCTCCTCAGCACCCTCCCCACTTTGAGGTACTGCTTGGAAAATCTCCTGACATGGAGCACCCATCTGGACAGTAACTCAGAGAAGAAGGAGAGGTTACTTACCTGTACAGTAACTGGTGGTGTTCTTTGAGATTTTTTTTCCCCTTGGGGTATTGCACTACCCCACCTCCTCCCCCTTTCCTTCAGAGTCTTGCCTTGAGACTTTGTGGTTGAGAAGGAACTGTTTTATAATGCTCCACTCCTCCCAGAGTACAGGGGTGTGTAGGGCATAGGTATAGACCCATGGACACTGGTCTCTGGTCAAGAGTGCATGGGGATGCACAGAACCTGATGTGACACACCCATAGGAAAAAAACATCTTGAACAACTCTAGTTACCATACCATTACCTTTTCTTTTGTAAGCAAAAAAGATTGAGCTCCTTGAGTCGATCACTCTAAGGCATATTTGGAATCCTTTAATCTTTCTTGTGGCTCTTCTTTGAACCCTCTGCAATTTATCCTCATCCTTCTTGAATTGTAGACACCAGAACTGAACACATTATTCCAATTGTGGTCACACCAGTGCCAAATGCAGAGATAAAATAATCTCCCTACTCTGACTTCAGATTCCCCTGACTATATATCCAAAGATCACATTAGCCCTTTTGACCACAGCATCAATCATCATGTGTAGGTGATCATCCACCAGGACCCCCAAATCTTTTTCAGAGTCACTGCTTCTCATGATAGAGTCCCCCATCCTGTGAGTATGGCCTGCATTCTTTTTTCCTAGATGTATGACTTTACATTTGCATGGAAATCCTAATAATTTTTTATTCTTTCTAAATTCTCTTTAAGACATTCAATCTCAAACCTGGAATGTAAAACTCTGTGTATAAATATCTACTGAATCTGCATGGATGCCCATCACTACAATCTGGGCACCTTTTTAAGCAAAATATTGAACTCTGAGCCAGCACCAGCCCTAAAATCAACTGTAAAGCATCACAGAGTGCCAGAATGCAGAAACTGGCAACGCTGCTTCTAACACTATCTCTCATTTCCCCTTTCTGCATCAGCTTAGATTCCGTCTATACTGTTTTTACCACGATAACAGAAAAGTGTCTAAACACAGATTAAAAAATGGTTCCTGCCATTGTGTTTTAAACATGGTTTGCTGGGTCGATGTATGCACAAGTATTTTAAAACAATTTACACACCCATATTCTGGACAGAATAACTAGTTTAGCTAGTGTTCTAAAGCAGCCACCGAGTCAAGACCATAGATTTCTAAAATGCTTATAGCATGGTTAAGTATGATCAGCCAGGCGACCCAGGTTTAACGTGTGTTTGCAGAAGCCATTTGAAACCACACTCACAAAACATTTCTGCTAAAATCTTTAAAGAATTAATTCAAACAGAATTTTGGATTAAGAGACCCACTTCAGCATATGCCAAGTTCAAAAGCTCTTTCAGCTTCAAAGCAAGAGCAGCTAACCCCAAACCTAAGCCTGTGCCTCCTGTCAAAACTATAATTCAGGGAGCTATCCCTGCCCTGTTAGTTGTAAGTGGGTACAAGAGTACAGCTGTGAAAGATGAGAAACATGAAGAAATGCTTGCCAGGTGCATCTTCTCTGTACACTGAAGCACTTCTGAGAACAGTCACGATGTTTCTGATATTCCAGGCTACTTTCAGATTTATCCAGAGAAATATTTCTTCTTTCCAATGCATTTCATTCTCTGCAGGTGCCACTGCAGGAGCTTGAGTGCAGTCAGTCACTTTCAGTGACATTGGGAAACCATCAATTACAACGTAAAAGCCTTTCTGTTTTTGCTGGCGTTGGATAAAGTGGCCAGAAACTCAATTAATGTCTGAATCCATTGTATCATAGAACCCAGGAAGTGAGCAAACCATCAGGACACAGAAAGATGAGCTTGTCTGCTTGCTTTGTGACATTGTGTAGATGGGTTGGACAGACCTCAGGCCAAATTCTCCTCTTAATAATGCCAGTGTAAATTCAGAGTAACTTCATTTACTTCCATGGGGTCACTTTAGATTTACATCAAAGGAACAGGGGAAGAAGTTGACTCATGCCCTAATAAGAGTCTAGAAAGTAGTTTTGTGTTGGGCAGGAAATGAACCTCTTTTGACTAGACTGGCTACCCACTTACTCACAAAACCTGTCTGTGTACTCCTCAGACTTTGAGGAGAGATTAATCTGATGAGGTTCAACAAGGAGAAGTGCAGAGTTCTGCACTTAGGACAGAAGAATCCCATGTACTGCTACAGACTAGGGACCAGACGGTTAGGCAGCAGTTCTGCAGAAAAGGACTTAGGGACAAGAAGCTGGATATGAGTTGACAGTGTGCCCTCATTGCCAAGAAGGGTATCAGCATTTTGGGCTGTAAAAGTAGGGGTATTGCCAGCAGATCGAGGGACGTGATCATTCCCCTCTATTTGACATTGATGAGGCCTCATCTGGAGTACTGTATCTAGTTTTGGGCCCCACACTACAAGAAGGATATGGAAAAATTGGAAGGAGTCCAGCGGAGGGCAACAAAAATGATTAGGGGGCTGAAGCACATGACTTATGAGGAGAGACTGAGGGAACTGGGATTGTTCAGTCTGCAGAAGAGAAGAATGAGGGAAGATTTGATAGCTGCTTTCAACTACCTGAAAGGGGGTTCCAAAGAGGATGGATCTAAACTGTTCTCAGTGGTAGCAGATGACAGAACAAGGAGTAATGGTCTCAAGTTGCAGTGGGGGAGGTTTAGGTTGGATATTAGGACAAACTTTTTCACTAGGAGGGTGGTGAAGCACTGGAATGGGTTACCTAGGGAGGTGGTGGAATCTCCTTCCTTAGAGATTTTTAAGGTCAGGCTTGACAAAGCCCTGGCTGGGATGATTTAGTTAGGGATTGGTTCTGCTTTGAGCGGGGGTTGGACTAGATGACCTCCTGAGGTCCCTTCCAACCCTGATATTCTATTATTAAAATCTGAACCCAGAGCCAGATATGAATTTTCCAAATGCATCTTATCTTTATGAGAAACTGAGCTGAGTTGCAGCATCTGACTATCTCTGAAATGTGGGGGTTGAAATCCAAAACCAAATGTTGTGATTTGAGCCCATGTCCATACATAAGAGAGATCTAAGATGGCTCAGTTAGCCAAATGGAAAAAAAATATATATAAAATACAAATCCACCAGGCGGTGGATAACTATTCCAAAGATGCTGATCAGAGATTTGCTTCACCAATCTATACTTCAGACAGCTATTAATCTGTCTGATATAATGCCTGTTTAAATACCACCCTCTAAATAGCTGGGCACAAGAATAGAAAACTAATGGAATTTTATGCATAATTTACATCAATGTACCTTTTTCATATTTGAATGTGTGAATAGAAATGAACTAGGCAACATTTTCAGAAATATACATCTGAGCTGAGTTTGCCAACTTTTCAATTATGTACACAATTATGTTTTCACAAGATGGTTTTCAGTAGTGCAGACAACTGTTTCCTTAGGCAAGAAAGCAAAACAAAACACATGTGAGGCATAGTGGAGGTTCAATATGAAGGCATGGGGCTGAATGTCTGTTACTGTGTGACCAGGACAAGTCCCTTCAACTCTCAGCGCTTCCGTTTCCCCATCTGTAAAATAAATGATGAGATCAGGAAGTGAGAAATGCTATATGAGGCATTGTGCCTAGTCAATGGCACACTGGACTGGGACACAGGAGACTTGGGCTCAATTCCCAGCTCTGACACTGGCCTGCTGGGTGACCATGGGCAAGTCCCTTCATCTCTGTTTCCCAGTTTTCCCACTTATAAAACAGAGATAATTTACCTCCTGTGTAAAGTGCCTTGAGCACAACAGGAGAAAAACACTGTATATGAGCTGGATATTGCTATAAGTGTTTATTAAGCAGAAGAGTATGTGGGCGTAACCACCTCTTTAAATGCCCATTGCAGTCTCAGCAGCATTAGGGAAGCACATGACATCCCTAAACTTGTCAGCTGATTGTCTCATTTAACAATTTTTGAATTATTCAAAAGCCCATTGTTTTAATGAGTGGCTGGTGCATGCAGCTGAGGACAATGGGGAACAGGGCACTACCTTAAGTATTCCAAACATGGTGCACAGCCCCTTCCCATAATTATAGCTTCTCTTGTACTTCTGAACAAATTCTATTTTAGACATGATTTTAACCATAATTGCTCCTAATTTCCCACTTGGGAGACTGAGATCCTGTACCATAGAAGTCAATGGCAGACTTGCCAGTTACTTTGTCAGAAAAAGGGTCAGACCATAGGCACTGACTCTGTGGGTTCTCCGGGGCTCAAGCACCCACAGAAAAAAATAGTGGGTGCTCAGCACCCAGGAGTCAGAGCTTGAGTGTGGAATGTGATGAGTTCTGTGCAGCTAAGAACTTCTACCCTAGAGGCAGGGAGTTTGTTTATAAACAGAGGCAGGGTGATTAAGATAACAAAATGCTTGTCATTAAATTAAATTAAGGATCGTTAGATGATCCTGAAAGCATTCCCAGGCACTCCAGTCAAATAAAAGATAGGAAAGGATAGGAATAAATGATACATTTTCAGAATGGAGAGAAGTAAATAGTGGTATCCGTGAGGGTCTTGCACTGGTCCCAGTGCTGTTCAACATATTCAAAAATGATCTGCAAAAAGGGGTAAACAGTGAGGTGGCAAAGTTTGCAGGTGATACAAAATTACTCAAGATAGTTAAGTCCAAAGCAGACTGCAAAGAGTTACAAAGGGAATCTTACAAAACTGGGTGACTGGGCAACAAAATGGCAGACGAAATTCAATGTTAAATGCAAACTCTCCTGTTTGTGGTCCTCTGTTTGCTAGCTCCCCTTGGTCCCTTAGCCTCTGGCTTTTAAGGCCTTCTCTCCTAGGTCAGCCCTACACCCTTGTTAATCACACAGGGGGAGGGTGATCACAAGGCTGATGGAAGCTGATCAAAGATCATCAAGGATGATCCAAGGAAAAAGGGTTTCAGAGTGGTAGCCGTGTTAATCTGTATCAGCAAAAAGAGCGAGGAGTACTTGTGGCACCTTAGGGCTTGGCTACACTTGCAAATTTGCAGCGCTGCAGCAGGGTGTGAAAACACACCCTCTGCAGCGCTGCAAATTGCGGCGCTACAAAGCGCCAGTGTAATCAAAGCCCCAGCGCTGGGAGCCGCGCTCCCAGCGCTGTCCGTTATTCCCCACAGGGAGCTGGAGTACGGACAGCGCTGGGAGAGTTTTCTCCCAGCGCTGGCGCTTTGACTACACTTAGCGCTTCAAAGCGCTGCCGCGGCCAGCGCTGCCGCGGCAGCGCTTTGAAGTTTAAGTGTAGCCATAGCCTTAGAGACTAACATTTATCTGGGCATAAGTTTTTGTGGGCTAAAACCCACTTCAGGGAAAAAAGGTTCAAATAGTCCCCAGACACACAATCCCAAATGACCCTGGAACTGAAATAACCTGAAAGAGAGAGAAAGAAAAACCACAAACAGCCAAACAAATTCACTCAACTCAAGATTAGTACTTGCATCTTGTTCGTTCAGCAGGGGGATCTCCTTCTGCCCCCTCAGACTCTGCTGTTTGTGGTCCCCTGTTCCCCCGATGATGGTGCCTAAATTAGCTGTTACCCATTAAGAAAGAGATCTTGGAATCATTTGCAGTACTTTGGAAGCACTGTGTTTCCAGAATACTGCAAATGTATAAGAATTCTTCTCACTATGCCTGCATCATCCTGAACTCATTCTCCAGCTTCAGAACACTTAAAAATTATCTCCAGTCTTCAATGGGACAGATACAATTGAATAATGTAGCTGTCCTTAATGTGCACCAAGACAATGCCAGGGAACTAGATGTGAATAAGATTGCTGAGAGTTTCATCCAGAAAGCTACAGTGAGAATATAATGTCTTTAAACTGGGACGTTAGTGAAGACATCTTGTGGGTGATTGAAATGATTTTAATATACTGTAATTCAAGATAACATAATTATGTAGTTCATAATTTAATCATTATTAAAATAGTAAAGATACCAATGATAGACACATTCAGTAACTAGAATATGAAAGAAGTGTATAAATAAGCTGAAAATACATTCCCCCCAAAACTGGCAGAGTGCCCCCTAACCCCTCCCTCCTCCCCAAACACACACACCTCTTCAAAAGCACCCACCGGCAAAACCAAAAGTCAGCGCCTATGGGTCAGACCATTAAAATGCACTCTGAAAATACTGCCCATTAATTGAGAACGTAAAATTTCCCTCACCTTCCTATTTATCCTGGTGCATGTCCATTTTTCATTCTCTAGGTTTACAGTAATGCTGAGAATGAAGTTAATTGGAGCTGTTTGTAGAATCTACTGGCAGCTCCTTAGTCTACTGATCCACCCACTTATGTAGAGATGAAAACAAAAGGCGTATTTTTGACTTAAGAAGGTTAACAGTCTTTAAATATTAAATGCTTTTTCATATGAACATACTGCCACTGTTTTCAAATAGTTGTTTTGAAAAAACCCTTTCAAACACTGTATATGCTATAAGAACTAGAAAATGCAAAACAATAATAGTAAGCTTATTTATTCCTGAAGATGCTTTAAATATGCTGCTGTCAAATGACCTTTGTGCAAGAGACAAGGATAAACCAGACAGTATGAGCAGCTGAAAGGAGGAATTGAAAAGACACGATTGCTTATTTGTTTAACTTGTTTGTTGCTGAAATGTTTAAAATAATTTGTTAATAATCAAATAACCTTTGATTTTTTTCAAGATAAACAGTTAAGTAAAATAATGCAAAGGTATTGGGTACAAAGGAACAGAGACTATCATTGGGCATAGGGTAAGAAAAAAGACCACAGCCTGCTGCTTTTCACTGGCTTTTCTTTTTTACATTATTTATTATTTGGAATAACCCTTTTAAAATCTTCAATAAGGCAGGTGCGTCAATCATGTCCAGATGTTTTTCATCAAAGGGCAGCTTCTCTAAATGCCAGCCAGCTCTTCTTTGTGTATTTAAGTTGCATTCCATTGAATTCAATGATTTCTCTGATATGTTTCCCAGTAGATCCATAGCAAGACAACCAACAAAAAGGGGAGATTGAGAGGAAGCCTAATAAATGGAGGAGGAGGCAGGAGAAGGATTGGGAATGGGGAGTCCTTCCTTGGAAGTTTTTTAAACTCTGGTGCAATTTCCTGAATGTTAAAAGATTTTTTTTAAATAATCGTTTAGGTATTTACTTAATTATTGTAGTATCTGAACACTTCACAATGTTTTAAATGTATTTTTTCCCCTCACAACTGCTCGGTGGGGTACGGCAGTACTATTATCTTCATTTCAGAGATAGGCATCTAAGACACAGGGGTTGTCTACACTACCGCGGGGTCAACCTAAGATACACAACTTCAGCTACGTGAATATTGTAGCTTCAGTCGACGTACTTAGATCTACTTACTGCAGTGTCTTTGCTGCGGTAAGTCAACAGCTGACGCTCTCCCATCAACTCCACTTGTGCTTCTTGTTCTGGTGGAATACTGGAGTTGACGGGAGAGTGCTCAGCAGTCCATTTATCATGTCTATACTAGACGTGATAAATCGACCCCTGCTGGATCGATTGCTGCCCACCGTTCTGGTGGGTAGTGTAGACAAGCCCACAGAGAGGAACTGACTGGCCTAAGTTCACATAGGAAGTCTGTGGCAGAGAACAGAGTTAAACACTGGCCTCCCATGTCACAGACTGGTACACTGGCCCTTGGATCATCCTTTCCCTGTAATTAAAATAAAAAATAAAAATAAAAAAAAGACAGCCTGCCTGCACCACTGTTTTCCAAGGAGACTAGTGATTTTTTGGGTGCCTAGTTTGAGATGCTCAAAAGGGATCTGCTTTTCAGAGAGGGTGGTGCTTGGCAGTGGTGAAACTTCACTCCAAGATTCCTTTATCAAACCAAGTGCCAGACTGAGGGTACAATTTTCAAAAGCATCTAAGTGACTTAATCTCCTAAATCATTTAGGTGCTTTTGAAAATTTGACCCTAACTGTATGAAGCAAGTGAATTGAGTCTAATAGCTCATTTCGCATAGATCACCAAGCAGACATTAGATGGTAAGGGCTTTCAATCACTGAGTCAAATTCCAATCAATAACCTAGAGCCAAAGGCTTTGTATCCCCTGAGCCATCCAGTCTCCTCATTTTGTTCTCTAAAGAGATGGTATTTTGGAAGATCAGGTAAATACGAGGATGGCTTTAATAATCTCTTGCCTTAGTGGAGTCATTTTCCCTTACTTCGTTATAAGAAAATATTTATAAATATGTTCCCATCCTCCTACTTATTCCTTTTATATGCAATTGAAGTTTATTGTTCTAATTCCTTCTGCCTTTCATCTTTCACAATCTATTTTCTTTATAGGTATCAGGATTTCTCCTTGGGGTGGTGGGAAAGAAAAAATTAGCTGGCTCATTTTCTCACAGTTCCCCCCCCCCCCCGTTTTTTTGTCTTCAATTACAAATATTTTCCTTGTGGCACCTTAGAGACTAACAAATTTCGTGGGCTAGAACCCACTTCATCAGATGTAAAAAGCTTATGCCCAAATAGATTTGTTGGTTTCTAGGATGCCACAGGGACTCCTCGTTTTTTTTTGCTGATACAGACTAACATGGCTACCACTGAAACCTTTCCCCCTACTGTTGCTCACACCTTCTTGTCAACTGTTTGAAATGGGCCATCCTGATAATCGCTACAAAAGGTTTTTTTCTTCTGCTGATAATATCCCACCTTAATCAATTAGTCTCATTAGAGTTGGTATGGCAACATCCATTTTTTCATGTTCTCTGTGTAATATATCTTCCTACTGTATTTTCCACTGCATGCATCTGATGAAGTGGATTTTAGCCACAAAAGCTTATGCTCAAATAAATTTATTAGTCTCTAAGGTGCCAAAAGGACTCCTTGTTCTTTTTGCTGATACAGACTAACATGGCTGCTACTCTGAAGTATTTTCCTTGTTTTTTTGGTTCTTATAATTGAACTGGAGGTTTTTAGTCCTCTTTTAAATGTTAATTAGTGAAATGTGTCCTGCTGGGTTACCTCTTTTTGATTTCCACCAAATGGATGAGTATGGAGCAGTTTTGTTCTTGGTCATAGTGTAAACAAGAGTTCTAATGGCTTGTAATCAACTCTAATGGGTGATACTGTATATTAAACTCTGTTTACGAAGAGCAAAGCATGGTATCTAGCTGAGATAAGCTTAGCATAGCTCCTACTGGCTTGGTAAAAGGAAAGCCCTTGTTTGACTCCTCCAATAGAATGCATAAACTTAGGAGGTCTGTTCTGAGCCTTGACTGAAGTGAAAAGCAGGATGCAGTCAGCCATTGGATGTAGGGTCTTCCCTAATTAGTTAAGTCCACTTTAGTTTCTGATCATGACAGAACTCTGCACTTCTGTTATCCCTGTAATCTTTTTGGATGGTTTCTAAGCCAGTTCAAGATGTGAACCTTTACCCTGGTTATTGAGAATAATCTGCATAGGTTTCCATGATTGATGTATTAAGATCAGAGCGACAATATGTGATACATTTTTTTTGGAATAAATGTTCATACTCTCTTAAATCTGGTATTCTCTTCTAAAATGAGTCTATCAAATGCATCCATTTAAGTGTGGAGTTTTTCTGTCTGCTTTGGTTTGAGGTGAAACTTTCAGATACAAGATTTATGGATTCAATCTAAACTTGAGCCCAACTCCCCAATGCATGTATTCCCAACTAACAATGAAATGTCATCTGAAACTCTCCCCAGGGATCCAACACTTGGGTGTCCTGATAAACATAACAGAGGAAAGAGCAACTCTCAGGAGACCCAAAAATGCAAATTAATCTGAAAAAATTTAATTTGACAGCTCAGTGACAACCAGAGTTCTGATGGAACTCCTGAGGGTGGGGCCAGGTCCCTCAGAAGCCATTACATATTTTCCTAATTTCCTACCATGCAGACATAATTCAGAATCTAAATGTAAAGGTCACAATTTCCAAAGAGGTAATCCACTTCTTTAATTGGAAAGTATGCACAATTCAGAGCTAATCCTGATATTGGAATTCAAATGGACAGTGCTGGCCGTGATGTGAACCTATATATTAACTAGATTTGACAAATAACAAAGACAGGCTGACCCGATGCTTGACTGTTGTGACCCCTTAGCACAGGGTCTTTGACTTTATTCATCGTGTGATCTGTATTCTAAAGCAGAGATTATCTCATGGACCATGTCCCCTCCTAACAGAGATTATGTGGCCCACCTCCTCCTATCTGGCATGGCATAACATTCCTGAGGCACCTCAAAGTATTTGTTTACATGGAAGAGCGATAATACAAACTTATTTGTGTCTTTTCAGCTGTTTTTAATGCAGTTTAGCAGCTGGAAATAAAGAGGAGACGCCATAACCAGGTGACTTGCTAGCTTTCCACAGACCACCAGCAAGTGCATCATGGGACAGTGCAGTAGGATGACTTGTCCCTCTAAAGGCCAGGAGACCTGGCTACTCAGCCCTGTTCATTCATCCCTGCCTGTGCCATAATTAGCTGCCTCCCGAGTCCCAGTATAAGGGGGGCAAGAAGACTAATGACAGCCTGATAAACCCCTGGGCCTGAAAAATGACCGAGGACTCAGTTAGGGGGAGGAACTCCAGGGAACAAGTGAGGCTCCTCTGGAAAGCCTTGAAATAGTGCCTAGAAAAAGAAGGGGACTCTAGGGAAGCCATCTAGGAGTCCAGGTTCTATCTTAGAGCTGAAAGGCAGCCCGTTGGGGCTGAGACTGTGAGGGGACTCCAGGGAAGTAGCCTGGGAATGAGGCTCCGTCCAAGAATGGAGAGATTTAAAGGGAGCCCAGAAGGAACTGAAGAGGAGCCCAAGCAGGGGAAAGAACTTTCTGATTTGTTTAGACTTTTGTTATCCTGGAAGGGGAGTGATCGCTGAAAGTGATCCAGCAGGCTCAGACAGAAAACTCTGAGGAGAAAATTGAGGTAGAGAGTGTCATGTGTGGCCACCAGGGGGTGCTACAGGGCAGACATGCCCTTTGACAGGCACAGCGGCCCACAGACTACAATTTGAGAACACCCTTAATAGATTTAAACTTCCTTCATGAAGGCTGCTGAAGATTCCTACACCACACAGTGAGTTACCACGTTCCAAAATCCTGATGCTAAAAAGACCCTGGTAAAAACAGGTGAACAGTGCAGCTAACTGGCTTAGAACAACCTATTTCAGGTTCCTCTGTCCAGTGTACCAGTTGACACTGTAAATTAGGCCTGGTCTACACTAGGACTTTAATTCGAATTTATCAGCGTTAATTCGAACTAACCGCTCAACCGTCCACACCAGGAAGCCATTTAATTCGAACTAGAGGGCTCTTTAGTTCGAATTTGGTACTCCACCCCGGCAGGTGGAGTAACGCTAAATTCGCACTTGCTAGCTCGAATTAGGCTTGGTGTGGATGCTAATCGAACTTAGCAGCTCCGGGAGCTATCCCACAGTGCACCACTCTGTTGACGCTCTGGACAGCAGTCCGAGCTTGGATTCTCTGGCCAGCCACACAGGAAATGACCCGCGAAAATTTGAATTCATTTTCCTGTCTGGGCGGTTTGAATCTGACGTTCTGGTTGCACATCGGGGTGAGCTCCGCAGCACCTGCAACGATGCAGAGCTCTCCAGCAGAGGAGTCCGGGCAATCCCAGAATAGAAAGAGGTCCCCAGCATGGACTGACCGGGAAGTCCAGGATCTGATCGCTGTGTGGGGCGAGGAGTCTGTGCTCTTGGAGCTGCGCTCCAACAAGCGGAACGCGAAGACCTTCGAGAAGGTCTCTAAAGCCATGAAAGAGAAAGGATACAGCCGGGATGCGATGCAGTGCCGCGTGAAAGTGAAGGACCTAAGACAAGGGTATCAAAAAGTCAGAGCGGCAAACGGATGCTCCGGAGCCCAGCCCCAGACATGCCGCTTCTACGAGGCACTGCATGCCATTCTAGGTGGGTCTGCCACCAGTGCCCCACCAGTGACGGTGGACTCCGAGGACGGAATAGTGTACCGGGACAGTTCCTCCTCCCTGTTCGCCGATGGGGAAGATGAGGAAGGGTCTTTTGAGGACGGCGCAGGCGACATCGAACCCACTCCCGCTTTCCCTGACAGCCAGGATCTCTTCATCACCCTCACAGAGATCCCCTACCAACCGTCCCCGCCCGTTAACCCGGACTCGGAATCAGGGGAAGGATCAGGCGGTAAGTGCTACAAACAGGGAAACATTTATTTTTTTAAGAAACAGGGATATATATAAAAAATAGAAATACTATATAAAAATTTTTAAATATGAAACTATACAAACAGCAGGTCTACACATATAGCAATGGAGCAATAGTCCTCTGGGGACAGTTCAAAAAAGCTCTCAGAGACCAGCTGGAAAAGCCTCAGCAGGAGGTTCCTTGGTAGAGGTGCCTTGTTGGGTGCTCCGTTGAAGCACACTCTTCTGCGCCAGGCCATCCTCAGGTAAAGGGGGACCATCGCCTCGACGAGCATGGCAGCGTATGGTCCTGGTCTGTGCAGGGCTTCTGTGAGCATCCGCTCTCTCTAAGTCCTCCTGACACGCCTCAGGGTGATGTCGTTGTTGAAGTGCTGCATCTAATTAGTGGAATTAGTGTACTGTTACTATTGTGAATGGTAGACTTTTACTTTGCATAAGAATGACCCTCGCTTAACAGAGTTTTACTTTGCATAAGAATGACCCTCGCTTAACAGACTTTTACTTTGCATAAGAATGACCCTCGCTTAACAGCCACGTGTTAGAGGCAACAGAGGAAAAGCATACAGTGATCTTTCCCGTTCACTGGCGGGAGGTGCCGCAAAACGGTCATCTTTTCTGCTTTGCACATTGCCTCCAGCAGGAGAGCACAGCTAAGCACTAACTGATAAGCACTCTGTACTGTAAGGCTTACCAGGACTTTGTGCAAGAGGGATGCAGCTGTCTCTCCTCGCTTGTGCGCTATCCAGTGCAATGGCGCCGCCAATGAGAGCGTATTCCGAAATCTTGGACTATTTCTGAGATCTCCTGAGACTTGGTTCCCTCTTTGGTCTTCTTAACTGAAACTGACTAGACTGTGTTTACTGTTGGCAAACATGTATTTGTTCAAGGAAATCACCTACTTTTTCGCATCACACAGCTTCGGCTCCTTCCCGGACTGCCCCGGCATCCCCCTCGCAGAGGCTGGCTCAGATTAGACGCCGAAAGAAAAAGACTAGGGACGACATGTTCCAGGAACTGATGGCCAGCTCCAGAGTGGAGGCGGCAGAGCAGAGACAGTCGAGGGAGAGCCTGTGTCAGCAGCATCGCACACACCTGGAACGGGAGGATAGGTGGCGGCAGGAAGACCAGCAGGCGACTCAAACGCTGCTTGGTCTAATGAGGGAGCAAACGGACACGCTCCGGCGCCTTGTAGATGTTCTGCAAGACCGCAGGCAGGAGGAGAGAGCCCCCCTGCAGTGCATCTGCAACTGCCCTCCAACGCCAAGAAGTCCTGTCCCCCCCTCACCCAAAGTTACAAGAAGGAGGGGCGGTAGGGGCCGTGAGAACTGTCCCTGCACCACAGCACACCGATAATGTTCGAGACAACTCTCGCGCTGTAAATTTGTACAAGCTCTTTCCTTACAGCATCAACCAGTCCCAACTCCAAGTTCAAACCCCCCACTGTGTACTACATTATTAAAAGCGGTTTGGTGTTACTGACTGTTTCCGTCACGTTTCTGGTGTCAGAAGACTTTCTGTTGTTCTGTGTGTGTGTGGGGGGGAATTGTAATTTCAGTGCATAGCCCACAGTGCCATGCTACAGACTTGGCTGCAGGGTCAACTGCAGGGCACACACAGACTGCAGTCACTAGGCACCAGGGACAGTCTGTGTGGTGTATGCTGCCCCGGGTCTTTCCTTGATGTGTATGCTTGTGCAGGGTCCTGGTGCCTGCCATCCCCGAATGTAAAGGCAGGCTTCCCTTCACATGCACTTGGACCGTAGTCACGATCCTCCCCGGTGCCCTGAGCCCCAAAAAGAGCCCTCATCCAGGGGCAGATACTCACCCTTCCCCCACACCCCTCACCCCTTCCAACGCCCAAACCCACCGCCGTCATGTTAACCCCTATCCAAAGACGGCACCCCTCGCCCCTTCCTGCAAACCCACCCATCAGTGCACACCTTACCCAGCACAGAATGCTTCCATGTTTCAACCAAGAAACAGAAATGCAAAGTCAACGAAAGATTTATTATTAATTACTAAAACATGTCCTTAGTTTTAAAACGTCCTTCGGAAGTGGGGGAAACTTGGTTTATGATCAGGCTCTCTTAAAATGAAGTGGACAGTCACAGGTTACCCTGCTCTGCGAGGAAACTCGCTTTCAAAGCCTCCCTGATGCATATCGCTTCCCGCTGGGATATTCTCTCAGCACGGGTGTCTGGCTGATCGTAAACAGCAGCCAGGCGATTTGCCTCAACCTCCCAAGCGGCCAAAAAGGTCTCGCCCTTGCTCTCACAGAGATTGTGGAGCACACAGCAAGCAGCAATAACTACGGGATATTCTTTCGCTGATGTCCGAGTCAGTAAGGTCCGCCATCTCCCTTGAGACGTCCGAAAGCACACTCCACCACCATTCTGCACTTGCTCAGCCGGTAGTTGAAGAGTTCCTTTTCACTGTCCAAGGCACCTGTATAGGGCTTCATGAGCCAGGGCATTAGCGGGTAGGCCGGGTCCCCGAGGATCACTGTAGGCATCTGCATATCCCCAACCGTTATTTTGTGGTCCGGGAAGAAAGTGCCTGCCTGGAGGCGTCTAAACAGACCAGAGTTCCTGAACACACGCGCGTCATGAACCTTGCCCGCCCACCCGACGTTGATGTTGGTAAAACGTCCCCTATGGTCCACCACAGCTTGCAGCACCATTGAAAAGTAGCCCTTTCGGTTAATGTACTCGCTGGCCTGGTGGGCTGGTGCCAGGATAGGGATGTGAGTCCCATCTATAGCCCCACCGCAGTTTGGGAATCCCATCGCGGCGAAGCCATCTATGATGACCTGGACATTTCCGAGAGTCACTACCTTTGAGAGCAGTTGCTCAACGATTGCGTGGGCTACTTGAATGACAGCAATCCCCACGGTAGATTTGCCCACGCCAAAGTGGTTCGCTACTGACCGGTAGCTGTCTGGCGTGGCAAGTTTCCAGAGGGCTATGGCCACTCGCTTCTGCACACTCAGGGCTGCTCACATCCTTGTGTCCTGGCGCTTCAGGGCAGGGGCCAGCAAGTCACAGAGTTCAAGGAAAGTGCCCTTACGCATCCTGAAGTTTCGCAGCCACTCTGTGTCATCCCAGACCTGCAGCACTATGCGGTCCCACCAGTCTGTGCTTGTTTCCCGGGCCCAGAATCGCCGTTCCACACCATGAACGTGACCCATTGCCACCATGATCTCCACTGCCCGGCGTACCCTGGTTTCTGAGAGGTCTGCGCCACTCTCCTCACCGCGCTGCCGGAGCCTCCTCGCCCGATTTCTCAGCAGCTGACTGTGGAAGAGGTGGACGATAAGGTGCGAGGAGTTGACAACGGCCATAAGTGCAGCAATGATCGCAGCGGGCTCCATGCTCGCAGTGCTGTGGTGTCCGCGCTGTAACCGACCAGACAAGGGCGCGAACAGATTTCCCGCCGGCGCTTTCAAGGAAGACAGGGAGGGCGTGATTGATGGTTCAATGACGACACATTTCCCCCCCCAGCATGCATTGGGGGGAAATCCCACAATTCCAATGGGCAGCGGGGAGTGCGGGAACTGTGGGATAGCTTCCCACAGTGCACCGCTTCCAAAGTCGAAGCTGGCCCCGTGAATGTGGACTCAGAAGTTCGAATTTGTGTATTTAGTATGGATACACAAATTCGACTTCATAAGGTCGAATCCACAAATTCGACTTAAGTAGATTCGAAATAGTCCTGTAGTGTAGACAAGCCCTTAGTTCTAAATGCTGATATTGATAATGTGGATTCCTAGAGGAGTCTGCTTTTACTTAACCAGGGTCTAGGAAACACTGCTGGGATGAGAGGGGGGAGGTTGTTATTACTATTATTTATGTATCTTTAGAATGGCCTTGGGACAAGAGCCCTTTCTCCTAGGAGTTGCAGGGGATTTAGAAGCAAAGGAGACTGACTGCTTATATTTAGTACATAATGGAGGCAGAGAAACAAACCCCAGAAATACATGAAACAGCAAACAACAGGCTTTAAAGAGACTATAACTGAGTTTCCAGTCACTTTATTAAAGTTCATTTATAAGTAGCTTATAAACAGTTAATAAATGCTTAATAGATGTTTTAAAAAGGGTATATTAATTGTTAAAGTCCAATAGGTTGTTTATAACCATGGCTTATAACCATCTATAACAGCTTCTACTGATGTGCTTATAGCCATCTATAACACATACTATTCATGTCTGTAACATGCTTATAATATCTATTGACTGTTGATTAGCCCCTTAAAGACTGTTTATGAATGGAACCTTAATATAAAGTGTGACCAAGTTTTCTATGAGGCATCAGTGTGTCCTTAGATGTGACTCTTCCAAGATGCTCACCAGGCCCCAGTTCTGCATCCTGACACTGTGCTAGGTGCAGAATCAGGGCCCAAAGCAATACAATTTATTTATTTAATTCCAGAGTAACTCTGGAAGAGATTACTAAAATCCCCAAGCTAAACTAGGAGCCTAGCAATTGATTTATCTCTCTTTTCTCCACGTTTGCACTTTGTGAGAGGCCCGGGAATGCTTAAGGTTAAATATTAACCAGTAAGGGGCTCAGTAGATGCGGAATGGCTTGGTAGTGGCATGTTAATCTTTTAATTTCTAGGTCAGTAGTTCATACCCAGTAACAGAAAGCCATTACCACCTGTGTAGTGGCCTATGAAAATTGATTTTGGTCACCTTGATCCACTTCCTAGGCACCAAGTCTTCCCATCAGAAATACTACCACAATAGTTAATGTTCACTGGCAAATGTAATGGTAGCCAAGGCTGAGGATGAAGTGGGCATAGAGTCTGATTTGTTCTTCTGACTCTAAGAGGTGTTCTTTCCAGGGCCCCAATCCATGCAGGCAGACTACTGCACCCACACATAGCCCCACTGAAGTCAATAGGCTCCACATGAGTGTAGGGGTTTGCCAATGCAGAGTTCATTGATGGATTGTGCTGCAAGACAGGACTGAGATAGTAGCTTGCACTGGCACTGCCTGTGCTGTGGAGAAAGGCAGAAGTTTATTTTTCAGGATTAACAATCTGGCAGTTTTCACAAGTGCTAAAGATTCATTTAAAGAAATAATGGGTAGAGAATAATTAATTGTTCCCACAAACCATCTGTTCTTCTCCTACGCTACCAAAAACCTGAAACAAATTCCTTTGTTTTGATTTAGCATTTCTTTGCAATTATTGGTTCTCTGATTTTGAGACACAGATGAGGAATCTGCAAAAACCTGGAATGTGCAGCTGAAGCAAACTGATTTGAAATAATGGCAAATGAGCAAAACTGGGTGAAATCTTGCACTGCCTTTCCACAGTGACAAAATTCTTAATCTCACAATCATCCCAATTTTTACTGAATACTTTCCATGAGGGTCTTATACATGTTTTCCCCCCAGTTTTGGAGCCCCCTTACTATGAGTATTGAACTCACTATAGTATGAACAGGGTTAATAGGCCCCACCCCTTTGAGCTCTTAGAAACTTCTTCCCTATATCACCTATCGAAGAGTGCCTTTTTGGTAGCCCTTACATTTGCTCAAAGAGATGGGGCGAGCCAGGACCTCATGGCAAGTCCCCCTTATACAGTGTTTCATAAGGACAGGGTCATTCTCAGATCTTGTCCCAAGTTCCTACCCGGAGTTCTGTCAAAGTTCCATGTGAACTAATTTCATTCATTTCCTACTTTTCTTCCACAAGCTTTGCTCAAGTCCAGTGGAAGCTAAACATCACACACTTGATATAGTAAGGGAATGTTCATGCTATCTTAATAGGACAAAATCATTCAGGAGCACATGTAGACCGTTGGTGGTTTTTGGTGATAGAGTTAAAGGTCAGGCAATATACATATAGATTATCAAAATGGGTTTCTGTCTGTGTCAGAGTATGTTAGGAGATAACCAAGTTAGATCCACTTAGTCACTTTAGAGCTCATTCCACTAGAGCTCAGGCAGTCCCTGCTTCCTGTTTGAAGAATGTTTCTATTTCTGAAATTTGTAGAGCGGCTATGTGGAGCTCGATCCACACATTTACAGCAGTGATTCTCAACCAGGGGTACATGTATCCCTGGGGGTACACAGAGATCTTGCAGAGGGTACATCAACTCATCTAGATATTTGCCTAGTTTTTCAACAGACTACGTTAAAAACACTAGTGAAGTCAGTACAAACTAAAATTTCATACAGACGATGACTTTATACTGCTCTATATACTATTCACCGAAATACAAGTACAATATTTGTATTCCAGTTGATTTATTTTATAATTATATGGTAAAAATGAGCAATTTTTCAGTAATAATGTGCTATGACACTTTTGTATTTTTGTGTCTGATTTTGTAAGCAAGTAGTTTTGAAGTGAGTTGAAACTTGGGGGTATGCAAGACAAACCAGACTCCTGAAAGGGGTACAGAAGATAACCAGATAAATTCCTGGAGGATAGGCAGGGATGATGTCCCTAGCCTCTGTTTGCCTGAAGCTGGTGTAACCCACACACCTTCTGGGTGTGGTGTTCTGTCCCATCTAGTGGCACCAAGACCACTTAGAGAGAGTTAAATGAATCTGCTCTACAGTCTTAGCTAACAGCAAGTTGGCTTTAGTTCATGAGCCTCTACCTCATAAGCTAAAACTCCAGAGGATCCCGGTTCAATCCTGCCCACCTATGACTGGGGTCTGTCAGCGTTACACTGGGAATGGGTGACAGGGGATGGATCACTTGATGATTACCTTTTCTGTTCATTCCCTCTGGGGCTCCTGGCATTGGCCACTATCGGAAGACAGGATACTGGGCTAGATGGACCTTTGGTCTGACCCAGTATAGCTGTTCTGATGTAGTAGTCTGGAAAGACTGAGAACCACTGATTTACAGGACATTGTTCTTTGATCGAGGCTTCCAGACTGGATGCCCATTTTGGCAGGGCTGTCTTACAATCACTGTTTAAGTAGGACTCCTAGTACCTATTCCCAAGCAAATAGAAAACTGCTTGTCACTAAGTGGAAAATCCATGTGCACAACCACTTGAAGGAAAAAGAATGGTTATTTACCTTACAGCAACGGTGGTTCATCGAGATGTGTTGTCACCAGGGATTCCAAAACCTGCCCTCTGGCCTTGCTACTACAAAGTCCTACTCCTCTTGGATTCTGAATTGGTGGAACTGGGGGATGGTTGGACCTTCTCCATACTTTATTGGGAGCATGAGGACATCTAGGACACAGGCATGACCTTAACAGACACTGCTGGCCAAAACAATCAAATCTCATATGCATGTTGCATGTGTGCACCAAGAGTGGAACCCACATGGACAACATACCCTGAAGAAGCACAGACACAGTAATATAGCCATTCTATTTCTCTCTATTGTAATAGCAAAGAGGCTGAAGTGTTCAAATACGACTAGATTTCCAAATAACTACATTTAATATATTAAGAGTTTTATTACAACACTAACATTTAAAATGTCACTTATATGTATACTTTAGATTACTCTTCCAAAGGTTACTAGTTGAAGAAACACAATTGCTCTCCAAAAATAATTCTAATACAGGTCCCTTGAGTTCCATGGTTTTTAAAACTGACAGTGCAAATTAAATTGAAAGATTAGAAAATATCTGCTTTTCTTGGAAAGTTAGTGATGTTCTTTCTGGCTTCCAAAAATATCCTGCTTGTTATGTTCTTTGCTGTCAATTGTCCAGTTTGTCTCCCAAGTGAAATGATAAAGATATTTCACATTTGTATGTTCTTCGTATATCATCTAGTGGGGTATGTGTGCTTAAAAAACAAACAACCCTTTCTGTCTTCCCAGTGCACTATTCTGGGCTCAGAGAGGTGTAAATTGGGAATAACTCCACTGAAGTCATTGGAATTATACTGCTATAAAACTGATATAAATTTCTTTGTGAAAGGCTGATACAAAATCTCCAGATCCAAACACACCCAGACATGGAAGGTATAGGTTATAGTTGGGCCAACTGATTGCTTACATTTAACTGTGAGAGTATAACTTAACTTGAGCAGCATGATAGCATGTGCTCCTCTTACCTGCCATAAAAAAATGCCAGAGGAAAGGCATAAGTAACATGCTATTCACCAGAGCCTATTTCAAAACATCAAAACAAAGTTAAATAATTCATCATAATTTAAGCAACCTGTGAAAGAAATCTCTCCATGGCCCACTTAGAAAAAGGAACTAGAGCTACAGTGCAAGGAATACTCTCCAGATTATATGAAGGACAGTACAGTAAATGCATTCATTTATTTATTTGATGTTACTCATTTATAAAGTGCCTAATGCCACAGCAGTTACGTACTAGTTACAAACATGTATAAACAGAAATTGCACCAAGCTGCTTGAAGTGAGAGATGTCAAGTGATGACTTTAACCATATTTCCCAAGTATAGGTGCATGGCGTGATCCGATTAGGGTAAGTTTGTGTTATCTAGTGGGAGAGCAGGAGACTGGGAACTGGGACCACCTGCATTTTATTTTTAATTCTCCCACTGACTTAGTAAGAAAATGTTCAGGTCTGTCTGCCTCAAAATAAATATAAACAGGGATACTGTGGAGTTTTATTAATTTGGATGTATACAGCACAAAAAGATCATCAGCTGAAAGGCTGTATCAATGAAAAATTGCTATTAGAATGATGGGTACAATTCAGAAGTGACATGTAAATTGGGGTAAGTTATACATCAGTGAGCAGGAAGGGAGACTAAAGGGCTAGATTCACTCCAGCAGGTTCAGATGGGAGTGCAAATTGTTGTGACTGCAGCTGAGCTTACTGAGGGGATTTACCACCTGGGGAGATTCTATCTGGGAAATTAAATTCTATCTGGGGAACCTACCAGGCGAGGCTGACGTGGAAGGGAGCTGCATTAGCATATCTCCTGGTTGGCCTGGCCCCAATCCCTTTTGATCCACATCTGTGTGGCACTAACTAGCTTAGGCCTCTCAGGCAGAGTGAGGATTGTGGATGCCATTGCACCATTATGTCCTGCTCCTGGCAGACTTTGTAGCATTGGGTGCCTGGAACCTAGACTCTGCTGGAGTCTGGAGACATACCTTAACACACTGAGGAGCCAGTAGAAGATGTAACAATTTAACGTACACATTCTTACGTGTCCATGATACATGTTCTTCCTGGTACAGTCTTTTCTTCCAGTCCCCCAGTTTAGACTCCCTTAGGCTTAGACACAGTAGGCCAAATTGAGAGACAGTGCTTGCAGGGGTGTTAGTTACATGTTAGTAACCAACAGCATAACAAGCATATGGTGTCTAGGCTTTGTTTTCACTGGTGTTTTTTACAGAGCAACAACAAATGTGCAATCCTGTAACTATCTTACAGCTAATCTTAAATGGAGACAAGGCATTTGTAGCATTTGCCATGAGGTAGCTAGGCGAGGTCAGCACTATACCACTACCCATGGCTGATCTCAACTACTTTACTTGTCACAGGGGGAGGCCCCCTATAAGGAGTGGCCCCAATCCATCTGTACTGGGGAGTGGGACAGAAACTCCCTGTGAAGATGGCTGGGGAGATGGAAGGGAAGTGGAGGGCAGCTGGCTTCAGGCTGAGAAGAGGCTTCTTAGTAGTTCATATAGTCTTTCCTATGGCAGTTCCTCAGTGGCTGGTGCCCAGTTCCTTATGGTCCTCCCACCTTGGCAGCTGGCACTCTTTGCGTGAATGCTCCCTGCCCAGGTTCCAGGGCTGTACCCTGTCCTGTCCCGCATCCCACCCTGGCAGCTGGCACATGTGCTCCTGCCCCTTCCCTAGACTGGGTGTCTCCAGTGAGATGCATGGTGGCTGGAAGTTGGGGCTGGGCTGGACTGCGGAGTCCTACCTCCTCCCCAGCAGCTGGCCCAATCTCGTGGACCATGGTAGCTGCTCCAGCCCCTCCTCTGGGTCCTGCCCTTTTCTCTGCCCTACTGTGTGTGTGTGTAGGAGCAGATATAGCCGTGTTCCCCGCTCTTGCCTCTGCAAGGTATTGTGGGGGTGAAAACAAAGGCCATGTCTACACTTACGGGGGATCGATGCTGCTGCGATCGATGAAGCTGGGGTCAATTTAGCGGGTCTAGTGAAGACCTGCTAATTCGACCGTAAAGTGCTCTCCAGTCGACTCCGGTACTCCACCGGAACGAGAAGAGTAAGGTAAGTGGACGGGGGAGTATCTCCCATCGACGCAGCATGGTGCAGACACCGCAGTAAGTCAACCTAAGCTATGTTGACTGCAGCTATGTTATTCATGTAGCTGGAGTAGCATAACATAGTAACCGGTAGTGTAGACAAGGCCATAGATCCAACCCCCTTGATATTTCCATTGTGTGGGCACCGCCCCGCCTGTGCCTGGTTAATTGCCTTTTCATTGGAATGGAGAGAAGACATCTGGTCTATATAAAGGGTCAGGCAGCAGCTGGGAAAGAGACAGGAAGGAAGGGGCAGCTGGGATCTGGTGGATCCTGCTGGAGTTTCCTCAGGGAGCAGTAATGGAGAACTCCTAAGGGAAGAGAGCGCTGGAAAAATCTTTGGGCCAGGAGAGCAGTGGAGGTAAGTTTGCCCATTGACCTCTTCAAGGCCAGGGAGAACGGAAGTCCAAGGGAATAACCCTGAGCTGGGCGAGAACCTAAGAGTGACTAAGAACCTAAGCCTGGGGGGGGGGGGATGAGCCCTTGGTTGCTTTACATTTTTGTTGCAGGGTGCGTGGACACTGTTTATTTGTACTTTTTCTTTGGCTTTGAGCTAGGCTAGGGGACACTGGGCAGAAATCTGGAAATGTACCGCTCTGATTGAAGAAGGAGGCTGAAGAAGAGCCTGGTTTTTGTATTATGGTGTTGGACTGTACTTTGTGACTTTGGGTGCAAATTTGGAGCATTTAGGGTAACAAATGACCCCACAGCAAGGTAATTATTGATTTATAAAGCAAAGAAGTTTACAAGGAACCTTCTGATGGGGAAAACTGAGGCTGGGGCACTTGCAGGGCCACCTCTAGCCATGAGGAGACCTCTCAGGAGGACATGCCTTGTTACATTATCTCACATACAAGTAAAGGGCCTTGCCTCCACTTTGATTTTACACTGGGATAGCTAACACGTGTTTATTATCCCATGGTAAAGACAACTCTTCATCAGTGACGGCATAGCCTAAAGACGTATAATGTATCCGCTCAGGGAAGGGGGAAAAGGTGCATGCTAGAGCAATTTAGACTCATCTCCTAATTTGGCATGATGCACTTTGTTTATTTTAAGGGGAAATATGAGTCAATTAAATTAGACTTTAATTATCCTGACAGTAGGTTGACAGTGGAATGCTTGCTAATTCATAAAGCAATAATATTTCTCAGTCTGAACAGTTCCTAAATATACATCAGTAATATATTCAGTCAAACAGTTTACCTTGTAAGCAATTTTAAATAGTGAAATGCACAATCCACTGTTAGAAACAGACAGTGATGAGTAAGCCTGACAGGTTCTTAATCTGCATACACACTGTGACAGATTTGGCAATTTCCTGCAATATTCTTGGAAGACTTTAGTGTATTAAGTTTTTGTATTACTGTGAGCTGGGATTGTATGTAACTTCTTTTAGGGGGAGATGTGACAGACAAGTATCGACTTTTGGGACAATAAGTGTAAAGTGGATTTTCTGGGAAATCCCTTGGGAGAGACTAATACAAATTCTTCAATTCCGGTTATGCAAAAACCCAATCTTTCAAAGCTATGCCCCGAGGAGAGGGTCATTGTCTCCTGATTAGCTGTTACAGAAGACCAAGATCAAAGGCCTAAACCATATAAAGAAATGGTTGATCTGCCCAATTGGGATTCTGGATCTAAGATGGATGAACTTGTGTAACCAGAGGGAAACTCAGATGTGGGTTCTGAAGGACTAAAATCTACCAGAGCACAAGGCTGGAGTTGGGAGCGACCTCTGGTAAGCTTCTTTGCATGTGTAGGTTCTTTTATTGTTTTAATATGTTTTCTCTGTAATGCTTTTACTTAAGAACAAAGGTGCCTTCTTAGAAGGAGCTGTGTGGTAACTTGTAACTGCAGGCAATACGGTAGTCATAGCCCTTGGAGAGAAAGCAAAGTGCAGGTGCTGGCCTTTCGGGCCATCTGGCTTGCTGGGGATATCACAGCGTAAGGCAGGGAGCTCTGCAGCCTTAAAATCCCTAGTCAAGAAAGAGTGAGACATAGGTTTCCGCCCAAGAGAGGTGACAGCTGGGAAGCTGGAAGCCTAAAGTGGATGCTCAATTGTGACATACCAGGGTGCAGTCCAGACCAGTGCGGGGCTATGTCACTCTTGCCTTGCATCCTGGGGTATCTTGCACTGCCTTACTGTTGTATCTCCCAACCTGGACTGCTCACAAACAGCTTGCTAGCATTCAGATCACTCCCAGGTGTGTTTGTGAAACTTCAGCCTGCCTGTCATATCCTGGCTTTCAGTAGCTTTGGTTATACTGCAATGTGAGCCCATCACACTTCCAGTCCCATATTCCCCCCAGAAATGTATGTCTGGTACTGCCCAACCCTCCCCTGGAGAGTCTAAATACCGGTATACTGCTTGTTATTCTTTTAAGGGAATAATATATAACAACTTGCTGCCTTAAATGGAGTTATCCAGACACTTCAATTTAAACACACTGGATTAGTTAAAACAATAAAACAAGTTTATCAACTACAAAGAGGAGATTTTAAGTGAGCATAAGCGGGGCGGCATAAAAGTCAGAAATGGCTCCAAGAAAAATAAAGATAAAATGCTTTCTAGTGCCAAACTTAACAATCTCTCTATTAGATTCAAGCAAAGTTTCTCACAACATATTTCCAGCAGTATTACTGACCAACCTCCTGGTCAGCACCCTTCCACCAGAACCCAACGGCTGCTTCTTTTGTTTTCTCAGGTGCAAAGAGTGAGATGGACAGTAAGAGAGAGAGGGGGTCCCTTGGGCTGTTTGCCACTCCTTTTTATAATTTCAGCCCCCCCCCCCCCTGAAAAACATTTCCAGATGAGAACTAGAAGGCAAAGAGTCTGTGTGGAAGGATGCTCCCTGCTGGGTTTTTTCACCTGTGTGAACTTCCTTTGTTTTCTCTCTTCTCCCTTTCTGCTTGATGATTGTTTAGTGTTTAAATGGAAATTAAGACAACCATACAGTCCTTTGTTCAAGATAGGCCTGTTCAACCAGTTTGGTGCTGAGTCTGAACATGTATTTTTAATATCAAAGGGGGAAATGTATAACATTACACATAATGCTGCTACACACATTTTGCCATCATATTTCTGATCAGCAAGTTGTTTTCAAATGATATTTCACAAGGCACACCTTATACAAAGATTATTTCTGTAGAATGTAGGGTATGAATACAAGGATGCTTTCCATCAGACCTTGGCGGACTTCAGAGGGGGGATAAAGGTACAGTTGCCATGGAACTATGACACACGCATAAGGATAAACAACTTTGACTACTTCAGTACTGAGCCCAAATTCACTTGCATGACATATGTGTGCGCCAGGGAAAAATTACAATTCAAATGGCAAATGGAATGTTCAAGGTGGCAGATTAATAGTGCCTCTTCTGGGCAACATTAAAGCAATAAAATGATGAAGAACCATGTTTAACTTCTGGAGGAGGCAAACAGCTAGTGGAGAAAGCAAAACCGCAAAACCATTTTAAGACAGCAGAACAAAGGAATCAGTTTATTTCCAAGTTCTGCTGACTGCAGCACATGACATTCTTGTTGAGAAAATCTTTCTAGTCTTACATTGTGAGCACAGGAAGTTTTTACCAACACATTTGTCAGAGGGTAAAATCTGCAGGTCTGAGTTGTTTCCTGTTGTGATAAATTGTAGTTCCTAACCATTAGGACAGGTAACCAAAATGATACTTAAACTCAGACTTTATGGTGAGAAAGGATCATCATGATCATCCAGTTTGACCTCCTGCACATAGCAGACCAATAGAATTTCACTCACCCACTCCTGTAATAGGCCTATAATCTCTGGCTGAGTTAGTGAAGTCCTTAAATCTTGATTTAAAGACTTCAAGTTACAGAGAATTCAACTATTTACTCTAGTTCAAATCAGCATGCAACCGATGCCCCATGCTCAGAGGAAGGCGAAACCTCCCCAGGGTCTCTGCAAAAGCTGATCTGGGGGAAAATTCCTTCCTGACCCCAAATTTGGTGATCAGTTAGAGATCTTGTGTGCTGCAATCTAGCCTTAGAGACTACAACTCCCATGGTACCTTGGGGAAAGAGGGAGCGACTTCCTCGTGCAGGGAGAACGGTTCAATTACAGTCTATAAAATACAAAATAAGAGCAAGAGAGACTAATTCACAACAACATAGAACAATTCATCCCTAGATCGCTAAGCACATTACAAAAGGGTTAGCAAGTATTAGTACCCCCGTTTTCAGATTGGGATGCCACAGCACTGCAAGGTTAAGTAAGTTGCCTGAAGTCTCATGGCAAGTCAACAGGAAAACTGTGACTAGAACTACTGTCTCAGGCCAACGGCCTATCTACTGCGCCAAGAGAAAAACAGCAGGTAAAGAGGTATATTTTCAGATGCAAGTTGAAACCAGATGGTAAGTCAGTAAAATGAAAGGCTCTTGCAGGTAGCAGGAGCTAGAGAGAAGGGGGCTCTTGCAACAAGATTGGTAAAGGATTCTCTGGTGCCAGAGGAGAAGAGAGTGGGGGAGAACAAAGAAAGAGCAAGAGAGACAGAATATGTTTAATAGATTGGAGCAAGTCTATGGGAATTTTAAAAACTAGGGTCTGACTCCAAGCCCACTGGAAGCAATGAGAGTCTTTCCACTGACTTCAGTGTGCTTTGAATCAAATGCTAAGGGTAAGTCTACACTGCAATTAAAAACTTGCTGACTTGGGCTTGCAGGACTCGGGCCTAGGGGCTGATTAATTGTGGTGTAGATGTTCAGGCACGGGCTGGAGCCCACGATCAAGGACCCTGTGAGGTGGGAGTGCTGGCTGAACCCCGAGCGTCTTCACCATAGTTAAACAGCCCTTTAGCCTGAGCCTGACTTAGCTGGCATGGGCCAGCCATAGGTGTTCGAATTGCAATGTAGACATACCCTAAGAAGGCAAGTTTGCTCTAGAGCTTGAAATGTACAGACAGCAAGTGGAGATGTTTGAAGATGTGGGTTCTGTGACACAGAGGCTACAATAAAAGAATTTGCTAAAGCAGGAGGCGATGAAGGCATGGGTGGGGATTTGAGCAAAAGGGGAGCCAAGGAGAATGGCAAGAATGAGCAATGCTGGAGCAAGGGTGGAAATACACACTTTGAAATGATGTCTGAAAGGTCTTACTCAAGACCACATCTCTTATGGACATCCTGAAATCTTTTTTTTTTTTTTAAATTGGGAGTTTGCCTTCCTTTCTTTCTCAGGATTTAAAAAAAAAAGCCTGAAGGTTTTTAATGGGGGGAAAAAAAAAGAGCAAGATTGTGTTTTCATAGGAGTATTGTGAATTTCAAGTTTGGTCTTCCCTGGTTTTGCTGGAGGACTTTTTGTGACAGCTCATGTTTTTTATTGTGAAATTTCACATCTGAATTAAAAGGCTGATGGTGCTGAATCTGTAATCAAGGCTTCTTGTGGTCTCGTATGCTCATTAGCCATTGCCATTAAATAGATGTTAACCAATCAGCCAAACAAAACCCAAAGTTTTAAACTGTCTGACTAAAAATTCCTCCCCCTCCCCATTGCATATCTTTTTCTCTTGACTGTAGTGATGTCATGATTTTGCTACCCTTCTAGGGTAGATGAGACCTGCGTTTCTAATGTCAAAACATTTTTTCCCCTGCTTCTTTTAGGTCTTTTTTCTTATACATCATAAAAAAGCAGCAGGAGCAGCAGAAAAAAACAACTAACTCTTGCAAGCACATTTAAAATCAATGGGATTATTTATGTGGATAAGGTAGGCAAGATTTGAGACTTAAAGACTGTGGGTGAGGAAGATAAATCAAGATGTGGTCAGATTTTAATTACCTTTATTTCCTCTTCTCTCTACTTTCAAATGTCAAAACTGCTGACATTTACACCAGCTAAAGTTTATTTCTCTTTTTGAGATAAATTTATAATTAACATTTTCTGAAGATGCAGTTTTTTGAAGTGGACTGTAATGTTTGTGAAAGGTGTTAAGTTAACAGCATTGGAAATGATCCTTCGTGATCGGGCTGGAGCTCGGGCTGTGGGCCTCAGAGCCCAAACGGAAATGTCCACCTCCATAGCCCAAGCCCCACAAGTCCAAGTCTGTAGACCTGGGCTCTGAGATGTCAAAACTGAGCCAGCGCTGATGGAGGTGGTTCCTGGGTTTGGCTTTGAATATCCTCATTCTGATTTTCTCCTGCCTCTTGATATGGAGCAACCGATGAAGACAATGAGAATTGAAAACATCAATATGCTGTTACTAGGCCTTTCTCAGCTCCCCCATTTCACTGCCATACAATGGAGTTTGTATAGCTGCGTTTCTGTGGATCTGCAGCTCCGCGGCACGCTTGATGTCTGCAGAAGGCTGCAGAAGGGCCTGAAACATGGCAGCAGCTGCTGCTATATGAGTGTCCACATCTTTCGAGCATCCTACAGTACTTTCTATGACACTGTCCAGATAATTGACAGTTGCCACCTGGACAGGTTAATACTGAGTTGGTTGTAATATGGAGATGGAGGCTGCTTGATGGTAATGGCTAGGGACTTCGTTTATCTAGATTATAATGAGACTAATGTGTGCTGCTTCTTGCCAGACCACATCAGCTGCAGCAATTCACTAAATGTATCCATCAACCAATCAATGCTGCTATTGAACGATGGTGATGAAATGCAGGCTTGCTGAACCTCCATGGAGATAGGAAACCATGCCATATATCTGCCATTGATTCGAACACAGCTTTCCATTCCATTATAGAACTCTTCTGTCAATGAAGCTATTTTCTGAGGAATGCTGAGTCACCTCCTCAGATTCAACAAACAATGGCCGCTACATGGTTAAAGTCATTGGTTGTCTGGAACCCCTATATTCAAGATCTCCTCCAGCACATGAAATCTGGGTTATCTGCTATGAGCTATTTTGATTTTAAAATGAGTAAAATGTGTCCAGATATCTTGCAATGATTGACATCAATTGACTATCAATTTAAGAAATAAAATATTTACATTTACTAGCTTCTTCTCTGCTGACCTCTCAGCCACATCTTTTACACGTATCTCTTTTTCATTTGAGTCAGCAGAAGTGACTGTGACCTCAATGGAGTTTTGCTTTGTATTCAGGAGTTCTGTCAAGTTCGATATCAAAATCCATGGCAGGATTTATGATTGTCAAGTTATTTTCTCAGTTTTGTCTTCCATTTAGATCACTTCACTATTATGCAATGTGACTGATGCAGCCTGGCATGATGTGTTGTTACAAGATGCATCAGTCTGGACTAAAATTTGATTTTTCAAAAAGATTCAGGAAATGCATCTTTCTGAGATGTTCCTCCTTTAAAGATTTCCTCCCCAAATAAATTAGGCCTGTTATATAATTGGAGATGAGCTTTTACATTTGAAAACAATTTTCCATAGGCTGAGAAACTGATGGTAACAATCATGTGCAGGATTTTTCAGCAGAAACAGGAATATTGGGAATTTTCATGAAAACTTTTCCAGTGGCAAATCTTGGTGATTTCAAATCAAAACTTTTTGCCATGAAAAAACAGGAAAATATTACATTTGTTTAACTGGGAAGCACACGTATGCAGATTTTGTCCATTTTCGCTAGGATTAGTGTTGGAATTTCAGCTCCATTTTATGTACTCATAGCTCTGGTTTCTATCTGGCAGAATATGGATATGTCTACACAGCAGCTGAGAGAATGTTTCCCACCACAGATAGACAGACACGCTAGCTCTTCTCAAGCTAGCACGCTAAAAATAGGAATGTGGCCATGGGAGCTTGGACTAGGTGTCCGAGCACATACCCAGGGGATCAGGCAGGATTGTACTTGGGTGGTTAGCCTGACTCACTGCCCATGCTACTGTGGCCATGGAGCTATTTTTAGCATGCTAGCTCGAGCCTTGGTACTGCCTCTATCCACTCTGGGAAGCAACCTCCCAGCTACTGTGTAGACATACCCTCTAAGACCCAGTCCTTGAAGCTGTTTCAGGGCTCTGAATGGGTGCTGGAGTTCATCCACATGGAATAGTTTACAGGATCAAGGCCTGAGGACCTTTGTATCTGCTTAGTCACATTCGTTCCTTTTTAAGGTTCTTGGCCATTTCAGTATTTCAACCTGCCACCCACTGTCAATGACAGCTCTTTTTGTTTCTCTTTCTAGGCAAGTCACTCGAATACACTATGCCTTCATTTCCACCTCTGTAAAATGGGAATAATGCTTACCTCTCAGAAATGCAGGAATCTTAGTTAATATTTGTAAAGAACTTTGAGATCCAGGGGGGAAGTAGATTGTAGGCAAGCAAAATATTATTAATTAACTGAAAGTAAACAAGCTTCACCAAAACAAATCCCCATAGCTAAGAGAGTATGGCATATGCAGACCACTTGCTGAAGACTGAGCCCTAATTATAAGATTATAAACTCTTCAGGGCAGGGAATGTCTCTGATGTGTTTGTACAGTGCCTAGCACTAATATCTACCTGGGTACTTGTATAGCCCTCATCACTGTGAGCACCTCTTGATCATTAAGGGAGTATATCCTTAAAACACCTCTGCGAGGTAAGGAAGTATTATACTCATTTTGCAAATGGAGAACTGAGACTCAGTGCACAGTGGCTTGCTCAGGGTCTCACAGGAAATCTATAGCTGAGCCAGGAATTAAACCCAGACATCCTGAGTTAGTCTGGTGCCCCCTTACACACTATACTGTCTTTCCTATCCTATAGTAGGAATCATATATTGTGGCAGACCCTGGAGGCCCCAGTCAATTGCAGTAGAAAATCAGAGTTACAAACACCTTGGGAATGGAGGTTGTCTGACGAATGGGTATTCACCCACGAAAGCTCATGCTCCAATACGTCTGTTAGTCTATAAGGTGCCACAGGACTCTTTGCTGCTTTTTTCTGAAATGTTCGTAACTCGGAACTCCTTTTCTTTTACTAGTTTACATTTAACACAGTACTGTACTGTACTTGCTTTTTTATTTTTGTCTGCTGCTGCCTGATTGTAAAATTCCAGTTCCAAATGAGGTATGTGGTTGACCGGTCAGTTCGTAACTTTGGTGTTCGTAACTCTGAGGTTCAACTGTAATACTTATTAGTTAGCTCAGTGACTAGGAGACTAATATAACCACATACAGTTCCTTCATTGTTTCTGTAGGCAAAGTAAATAAAAGTCTGTTTCCCATTTTTTTTTTTGTCTTGCCCTTGTATCATCATGTGTCCTCCTGGCTTGTAGGTTTTAGTTTGAATGTACCTGTAATTGTGCTGATCATTATAGTCAAAATTATTTTTTACCCAATGCAATTAAATACATTGTTCTAAGACTTAGACAAGCTGGTGCCACTGTATTCAGAGATAAGGATCCATAGCTTGAACCAAATACAATGAAACTTTCTGAATGACCTGTGCTTGACTGTTGCAGAGCCAGAGAACTTTCTGATCTTGAAAAGTAAAGCTATCCTACCCATTACCAGGCCCACTGACAGCAATTTTGGGCCCAGGGCAGAAGAGTCAATGGGCCCCCACGTATGCACAAGTCGCGCCTGCACAGACATGGTCCGCCTGACATTTGAGCGGTGCTGTGTCTGCACTGGCTGGTGCCCAGCGAGCTGCTGGCTGCACTGCTGGGCGCATTCTTCTGGCACAGCCTGGGTTTCCACATGCCTGCCTGGGAAGGTTGCCAACTGTCTAATCGCGCAAGCCCAAAGACACTTGCCCTGCCTTCTGCCCTGCCCCATCCAAACCACTCCCCAGTCCTGCCCCTTTTCCAGGCCCCGCCTCCTGCTCATTCCATCCCCCCACCCTCCGTCGCTCACTCTCCCCCACCCTCACTCACTTTCACCAGGCTGGGGCACAGGTGTGGGAGGGGGTGCAGGCTCCAGGAGGGAGTTTGGGTGAGGGAGGGGGTTGGGATGTGGGCTCTGGGAGGGAGTTTGGATACAGGGTGTAGGCTGTGGGAGGGGGTTGGGGTGCGGGCTTTGGGAGGGAATTTGGGTGTGGGAAGGGGTAGGGGTGCAGGCTCTGGGAGGGAGTTTGGGTGTGGGAAGGGGTAGGGGTGCAGGCTCTGGGAGGGAGTTTAGGTGAGGGAGGGGGTAGGGGTGCAGGCTCTGGGAGGGAGTTTAGGTGAGGGAGGGGGTAGGGGTGCAGGCTCTGGGAGGGCGTTTAGGTGAGGGAGGGGGTAGGGGTGCAGGCTCTGGGAGGGAGTTTGCGTGCGGGCTCTGGGAGGGAGTTTGGGTGTGGGAGGGGGTTGGGGTGCGGGCTCTGGGAGGGAGTTTGGGTGCAGGCTCTGGGAGGGAGTTTGGGTGCAGGGTGTGGGCTCTGGGCAGGGATTGGGGTGCAGGAGTAGGTCAGGGGATTGTTTACCTCAGGTGGCTCTCGAAAGCAACTGGCACATCCCTCTGGCAGTGGCTTCTAGGTGGGGGCCCAGGGGTCTCTGCGCACTGTTGCCCACAGGCACCACCCTCTCAGCTCCCATTGGTCGCAGTGCCTGGCCAATGGGATCTGCGGAGTCGGTGCTTGGGGTGGGGGCAGCGTGTGGAGACCCCCTCCCTAGGGGCCACAGGGAGGTGCCTGCCGCTTCCAGGAGCGGTGTGGAACAAGGGTGGGCAGGAAGCCTGCCTTAGCCCTGCTGTGCTGCCGGCGGCAGCAGCAGCTGGGGGCTCCTGGACTCTTTTAAATTGCCCAGGCCACTGGGCAATTGCCCCCTTTGTCCCCCCATCGGTGGCCCTTCCCATTACAGTCCATTTTTCCAAATTGTGGTATCTGTCTATATGCAAAATAGCTAGGATCAGGATGACCCCAACTTAAAGATTTAAAGAGATGTTTGAAAAAATCAGTCTGACCTGAAGGTAAGCACTACTAGAGTGATCATGATCAGAATTTTTGCCAGCTCTTCATCCAGTCATTGAACGCAAGTAGTATTTATTTTAAAATATCTTGCTCTCCAGATGCCACATCCCACCTTTGGTAACATTGGGTCAGATTTGGGGGCTGCTACTCTGCAGAAATTCTGTAATACTTGGCCTGTGCCTTGAAGTCTGGCAGGGCTTGACCTGAAATACATGATTTAAAAAAAAAATCTGACTGTATATTTATTTTGGAACTGAATGAAATTTGGATATAATGTGTTTTGTTGTTTAGGAAGAATTCATATGTTGCCTCTGCTGCATTTTTACCTTATGGAAAGAATGCTTTTTAATACATCCCTTTCAATTGTATGTGTTGAAACCTAGCAGTAACTTGTTTAGCAAGGAGACTTGTTTGGTTATTGCTGATGCAGTTGTTACAAGTTCAATTTCCTTCATCCATTTCCCCTATTTTACTGCATGTCAAATATAATGTGGCATTACTACCCCCACCACGTTCTTACAAGTAAAAGTGTTCAAAGATTGATTGGTATAGTACTTTCTCACTCATCCCTTCCTACCATAAAGCTGTCATGGCTCTCTAATATATTGGGCTAGTAGTTCTTAGTGTAGCTAGAGCTATCACTAGTACTGTGTGTAATTATCAGTTTGCTGTAAAAACACAAATTTTGTAAAAATAGCTAGATGGCTAGACAATGGCTTACAGTGTTGTCTTTTTCAGCTGCAGAAGAGCTCTGTGAAGCTCAAAAACTTGTACCTTCCACCATATATTTAAGTGTAAGAAGTCATCATAACAACATTTACTCTGTAGTGTACCCATAGTGTTTAGTCTGCATCACCTGGACTCTTCAGGGCTTTAGAAGAACAGCAGCCGCCCAGATCTTTCCCAAACATTTCAGAATCCTGTCAGCAAACACAGAGTCTGGGGATCTCCATGCCTAGCAGCATTCCAGCCCTTGGGTAACTAGCTGACTATACTCAGTTTCTGGTGAAACAAATCTGTAGCCTGTATTCAAAGTGGTACAGGGATTGGGATCAGCATATAAAAATACCCATTCCCCAGATCTGTATAAGGCTCTCATTCTATAGGGCACCATGTTCTGCCCACCTACGTTAGGTAAGAATGTACAAACCCTCACCTCACCCAGCTCTGCTCCTGTTCTCTCTTTAACAGAGACAGAATTCCAGATTAGAGCAATTAGCTGATAGCTAAATGCAAATTCCATAGGATCTGTTGCCCCTAGGGGTGACAAGGGCTCCACTCCCTGTCCATAAAACTCACCATGGTGGTCCAAACACTATCCTAATGGAGGGCTTCCCAAGTAGCCACACTGGTACGGGGATTGGGACCCAGCCTGCTCAGCAGACATCTCTGGTCCTATGTCAATCAGCCTCTGAGTCCATAGAGTTGTCTTTAAATCCTGTATTTGTAGCCTTCTCCCCCTACCTCAGGTCTGGCTGGCCCACCTATCAAATGGTGAATAACTGTAGGGACTACAAGACTCCTTGCCCACAATGAAACCTTCCTGTATAGCTTCCCAACATGTCTAGTAATTGCCACACCCTACTTCTGGGTGTTTCTAGGCTTTTCCAGCTGCATCCTACTGCCCTCTGCATAGATGTACAGACATAAAAGTATTCCAGCTAAAATCCATATTTTTTCCCCACTGCTTCTCGCTCTCTTTGTTCAGGGAAAAAAATAACAACAAATGCTGCAACATAGTGAGATGTTGCTAGTAGCATGGCTATGCAGAGGTGTTTGGGCCTCCATGGAACCTGAGAAATTAACTGGTTCACAGCTAAACCACATGCCTTTTCAATTACCCAGTAAGTGGATTTGCACAGGTATCACTGAGGACATCATCTGAAAACAATGTGGTTGCACAGGGGTAACAGCTGGCAAAACTTGGCCTGCAGAACCTTTATTACTGGGGATGATGAAGGTTGAGCTTTAGAGAGCGGATAGCTAGGAAATAAACACCTAGTAATTTTTTTAAAACTTGTAAAATGGAACATGTGTGATTTAGAAATCAGTCAGACACATGACTATAAAGCTACTTAAGGCTGAATTGCATTTTGATGCCCTGTAAGAGTCTGAAGACCAGTTCTGAATTATCACCCAGGCACAGTACTGTCATTTCACTCTGAATGCTGCTCCTGTCTCATTCCAACAAGGACTTCAGCTGGACAGGAGAGGCCATGCTGGCTTCTGTCCATAACCAAAGGAGACTCGGAATTGAGGTAATTATCCTTTGACTATTTATGTCTTTGCAGTCTACTGATGTGTCTTGCCAGTGTTCTTTTCTTTCTTTTTTTTTTAAGTTAGTTTACCTCTAGTATTAAAAGGCCCGTCTGTAATACCCAGATAATAGAAAAATACTAGTAGAAAGTTTTTCTAGGGGGGATTTTTTTTGGAAGGAGCAGATACAGATTTCACCCTGGATCTTCTTGCTAGTGGCTAGGAAACAGAGTGGAGAGTTCAGCAAGGGCCTGTTCTTTAAGTGGTGCTGAGCACCTGCAAGTGTTGTTGAAATCAAATGATCACTCCCTTACTGAGCTCATAATTTCTGTTCCATCATTACCAGGCACTGAGCTCCTAGGAAACCCCAATATTAATGCAGAAAGGGAATTGCGCTGCAGTGGCTGCAGGGAATATGTTTCCTCAGGAAGGAAGAGGTAAAAGGGAAGGTGGCTTGTCTGAGTTTAATGCCAGCTTGTGCCTATTGCATTTACATAATAATTCAAGAAGATTTCCAGCATGTGAAAGTACATTACATCTCTGTGTTGCTGCCACGTTTGGTAAAACCTACAGTGATTTATTGAATAAATGCTGGCCAAGCAAACAAATGCTGCAGAAGGGCTGTAGAACTTAAAATCTCAATTTATCTGTGATTTAAGAAGGGGAGGTGGAGGAGAGGGGAAGACTGTTGAGACTGGTTCTTCCCTTGTTGTGTTTATCACTTTTTGTTGTGGACAGATTGCACCCTTCAATCTTTTCCTCACCCGTTTACTATTTTGAGTAAAATCCTGAGCCCTGTACAAAGCCTGTAAATAAAAATTTTGTGCAGGGTGCCTATTTGGAGGTTGCATGAATGGAACTGTACACCCACCCAGCTACAAAGTGCAGGACACCTGTACAATTTTCTCATGACTGCTACTTCAGTGTCTGGAGCATAATAATAATGGTTGTTTCCTCTTGTAAAGTGACTGTGTCCTGGTTTTACTGACAATCTCGGCTTTCCATGTGGAGTCCCAGTGTCCTAATAATTTCTTTTGTCTCACCTGAAATACACTGGTTTTTCACTTCACAGGGTTTAAAAAAAAACAGAAAAAAATTGTTTAAGATAAATTATTGTATTGAATAGAATTTGCTCAATGTTTTCCAGAACAGAGTTCAATGGAACAAGAATTCAGTGTGATGAACAATGTTTGAAGAGAAGAGAGACAATGAGTGTAGATACTGTCAGTCGATCTTTTGTTGAACGATGCTTTGTTCAGTGTTTCCTGATAACAGCATCTGAATGAGTATTTCACTTTAAAAAGAAAATCATCCCCCCTGAGAAATAAGGATTTGTCTCAGCTAAGTCGGAAGCTGGTAGCAGTGATGCCAACACACACTAAAAGAAACTACTCTTCTCTTTCATGTGGCTACTTCACAATCCTAAGCATGTTGCCACAAAAGTGTCTCTGTTTATACAGTACTTTTAAAAACATGGTTGCCTTACCCTGTGCTTACACTTCCCAGGGGTGCTTTGGCCAGTGGATCTCTGAAACTTCAAATCCACCAGCTACAGTTTTGTCCCTCTCCCAGTCTCCTTTACGCTAATAGCAGAATCTCTCCCTTGCTGGTACTTTGCACTCTTGTTTTAGAGGTCTTCAGCGGCCGTTCTGTAGCATAGAAGACGACTTCTTCCTCAAAGTACCCGCTAAATTCTAGGGCTGAGTGGCTCCAGTTTCTGTTGAGTTTCTATTGAGTTTCAAATTACAGGACAACTTAATGGGCTAAATTTATTGCTGCCCTTAAGTACAAGCAAGTCTATTGAAATCAGTTGAGTTGCGCCAGTTCATACCAGAGGTGAATTCAGTCCAATAAACACAATGCTGAGTAGAGTCCTTGTGATGTGTTGGTCTTTTTCACTGAATCAGCAGTTTATTAATTTCCTGAATTAACTGCAATTATGAAATGTAGAGACACTTTTCATGACTCTAATCCTGAGCTTGAAGAAATAGTCATTTGGCACTGGCTGTGAATAAACAGATGTAAGCAGTGTAAAAGCAAACAACAAGCAAACTTTCTTAGCAACTGATTTACCGGTGAGGGTGTTTATATCTTTGCCTGCAAATCCAAGAAGGAATTGGAATAATGATCTGGCTCTTGGGTAGCTGCTGGTTTACAGGCTCTGCTCAGATTTAACTATTGTGGGGTTGTTGTTTTTTTTGTCACTGCATTTAAGCTACTTATGAAACAAATGGCTGAGGAAAAAATTCAGATACCACTGATTTTGGGAACCAAGAAGGTATTTATATGCTTATAGAGGTGATTTATTTTTCATCTAATTTAATGTAGGGTTCTTCTCTCTCAGGTTCACAGATAAAGTCACTTACCCTAGGGCTCATAGGGATCGTCTATATCCGCCCCCAAATGCCTGGGAGGAGGGAATGGGCGAGAGCTCTCAGACGGATTGGTGGGGACCGAATTCTGGATTTTTACCAGCCCTCTTACACCAGTCCAGCTGAAGTAAGGGCTGTCATGGTGTTTGACACCCAATGGCTTTGTGGCACGTAGTTTTACAAGCTTTATCCACAGTGCTCACACACTAAGAAAGTCTTGTCATGTGGTTTATTTTGGGAGGAACTGTTGCAAGCAGCAGAAGCGTTTCTCCCTAATTTAATCTCTCCTACTAGAGTCAATTCTTAAGTTAGGTTAGAGATGCTCCCTAAGAATCAGGTACTATCCTTTTAGCAGAGCTTGCTGACAGAGATGCTTGCCTTCATGTTGTGACCACCTCTGTTCAAGGAATGGTGTATACATTGTGGATGAAACAAGTTACACTAAGAAAATAGCCGTGCTCTGTCATTGATTTCTCTTCCAATGAAAAACCAGCCTGCAAGACTCTGAAATCTGTGATCACTGAGTAGTGGGGTGATTGGTGGCCTTTTCTGGCTGGGTTTAGTAATACCCTAGAACTTCTCAGGTTTGAGTCATGGACCATTCTGGTCCTAGGCCACCTTTTGGATCCTGGAGTTGAAAAGGTAGTACAGAACCACATTTGCAGCTCGCGCTCTCTCTCTCTCTCTACTTCAGTTCAGTCCCAGACTTAGCTTGTCTGAAACAGAGACTCAAGTTTAGGGGGATGGGATTCTCTTCCTTCTTTCAGGCAGGCTGTGGGAGAGAATTATTATCTTTTTACTCTCTGCTCACAAGAGACAATGTGTGTAGTGAGGCACCCTGGGTCCCAGCTGTGCCTGAGAGGGCCGAGCCTCAGACACCGCCAAAGTGGGCGGAGCCACCTCCGCCAGTTCCCGCCCCCGGAAGTCAAGGGGCCGGACAGGAAGTATAAAAGTCCAGCCCCGGCGCGCACTTGGGGGCCGGTCGCTGAAGAGAACAGACGTCGGTGGCCGAGCTCCCGCCCGACCTGTGCTTCCCCGTGCCCGGTATCCCGAGGAACTGCCTGCGCTTCCCCCTGCCCGGTATCCTGAGGAGCCCATGGTCTGGGACCCACTGGAGGACGCCGGCGAGAGACAGGTACCCAGAGAGGGGGAGATTGGAAGTGTCCTGGGGGTAGCCGACAGTAGTCTGGCTCCAGGGGACCCCGAACCAATGTCAGTGTGTTGCGGCCAGGATCCCCACTGACCCAGCTGCAGACTGCCTGCCACTGTTAGGGCCCTGGGCTGGGATGCAGTGGAATAGGAGGGCCTGTGTCCTCCCTGCCACCCTTCCACGGGTGGCAGACTCCCCCTCTCGCTGGCCTGAGGATGTTTTTCTTATAGACTATTTGTTTGCTCAACCCCTGCTGAAGGGTCTGAGCTCTAAACTGCTGATTGCCCGCCCTGACCCAGGGCCTGGGCTTGTAGACTATTTGTTCGCTCAATCCCTGCTGGAGGGTCTGGACCCTGACCTACTGGCTGTGTGTAGTGAGGCGCCCTGGGTCCCAGCTGCGCCTGAGAGGGCTGAGCCCCGACACCGGATGTCCACACAATGTCTTGGTGTTCTACTAACAGCTCAGGCCTGCAGCAATGCATGCTCACCTCCACCTGGCTCTTTCTCTTCTGGACCCAAAGTGAGCAGGGATTGTAGGGCAAGGCTGGAAGAAGACTCTGGCCCCTCCAGGGCACCCAGGATACTGAAGGAATCAACCTTAAAAATATCCTGCTGAGTCCAGGCCATGGCCAACTTTCTCCTCCGCTGTCCCCCGCCTCACACACACGCTACTGGCAGCTCTGAAGGGTTGCAGAACTGAACCCGAGATGATTGGATAATGCCATTTCTATACATCAAAGGAACATGTATTAATTGTAAAGTGTATATCTCATTAATATAGAGCTGCCAAGTTGGGGGATATTTTTCCCAAGGACAGTTCTTGAAATAAGTCAGAATCTAGGGCCCTAGATGCTGGTCCTGGAGGACCTAGCAGGTCCTTTAGGGTCTGAAGATCAGGGGAGAGATGCACATCTGTACCAGATCTTTGGATTGTGGTGTATTATTCCGAAGAGGAGAAACAGCAGGGGGATGGGCAAGCGTACCCATGACCTCTTCTTCAATACCCTGGAGCCAGGGGAAGAAACTCTCCTGTTGTGAGTGGAGGCAACTTGGGGAACTATTTGAGAAGCAGCACTTCTGGCTCTTCTTCTCCATGCTTACTGAAAGCGAGGACAGCCTTAGAAATAATGGGAGAAATGTGGGAAGGCGGGAGCCCAGTAAGCCAGGTCCAACCCTGGCTCTGAACACTGAGGTCCCCATTCCTCTCTGTCTGACTGAGAGCTTTCAGCTGCCCCACTGTATTCTGGTAGCTCTTTGCCCTGTTTCTCTGAGAGGAAGCAGGGTCTGTGAGGTTTCCCTACTGCTAGAGTCCTATGTGGATACAAAATTTGTATCCGTGTCTGATCTGCGATCTGCAAACATGGTCCGTGGATATTGGCATCCATATATATAAAGCAGATGTTTGCAGGGCTCTACCTATTCCCTCTCTCTGAGCTTTCCCTCCTCAATGGGAAGGAGAAGTACCCACTTGATATCAATAACATAATGTCATTTAATGTGGCCACCTCCTTCTCAGAGACAGTCTGCCCAACTAGATTGCCATGCAGGAATCAGGTGCTTGAGAATATTAGAGAAGCATGGAGCTCAGTGCATCCTCTGACATCCATATGCCTGGATGAATTCTTCATAGGCCAACTGAACACAAGCCAGCTGGTGAAGATATTTGGGCCACAGTCCCATAAAAATTCTCCTTGCCTTTCAGCTTCATTCCCATCACCCAGGGAATCACAGCAGCCAAACTATGAATTTGGGTTCCCTGCAGATGCTGTATGTCAAATATATTAATCTGTCTTTATTAATCTTGCCAGTGCTTTCATTTCTGGTTGTTTAGCTGAATATCTGAGAGGACTGCACCGGGCTTCCTCACCCTTTCAGCCATGTGAGACAGGTGACTTCCCACAACCATTTCCCAGGAACCTTTAAGAAGGCCTGCTACTTCGGAGAGGAGAACAGAACGGTACCAAAAGGTAGCAGTAGTTGTGACCCCAGCTGAGGATCAATGGAACTTAGGAGTCTAAATAGCTCTGTGGATCTGGGGCATTAAGGTTGAATGGCGAAGAGTTGGGCAGCCATGTAAAAACACACAGCCATCTACAGGAGGACACTCTTCTCCCTCAGGATATAAATTGGCCTCTTCAGCAGCAGAGCATAGTCATGTTGCAGAGTGCCTCTGACCTCAGCCCATTGGACAACAGTATGCCCAGCATTGGGCCCATATAAAACAGGAAACATTTGCTATCCTCCAGGAAGACTGATGGGCACCACTAACAAAGGAAGAATAGAGTAAGTTTAATGAAGACATAAATCCATAGGTCAGAAGAAGATATCTAAAGGCTATTCAGCCATGCAAAGTAATCTATGATGATCTTTGGCCAAAATGACCACATTGCAACTGAAAACTAATATCCACTGTGTTCTTTCAGCCAATATGTAGTAATAAATAGGGTGACCATATTTCTCAAACTGAAAACGTCCTCTTCCCCCCCCCCCGGGCTAGCCCGAGTCCCCCTGCCCCTTCCCATGGAGGGCTAGCATTGCTGCTCGCCCAAGCCCCCTCCCCCCCCCCAGCCCGCACGGGGCTGCCCGAGCTGCTTGGCATTGTTGCTCACCCGAGCCCCACTGTGCAGGGCTGACATTGCCACTTACCCTCCCTGAATGTTCCTCTGCACCCCACTGGGGGGGGCGTGCCCCACTCTTTTGGCAAAACTGGGCATTTGTCCCATTTGATTTTGGCAACTGATCATCAGATGGCAAGAGCAAATGGGACAAATGTTAGTTTTGCCAAAAGAGTTGGGCCATCTGGGATAGGGCTTAAAAAGGGGACTGTCCCAGCCAAAAAGGGGACTGTCCCAGGACATATGGTCACCCTAGTAATGAATGTGCAGTCAGCTTATTGATGCAGGGTGGGCGTTTCAAAAATGCCTATTGTTTTTCGAACACTTATACTGCTAAATTACTTAGGCGCTTTTGAATGCCCCACCTATAATGTGTTAAATACAGGCAATATTTATTGACTTCAGTTTGAAAAACAACTAAAAAACCCCTATCCCATGCTCTCGGCTGGCAAACACACCTTTAACAATAACAGTTAAATCGCAGCAGCGTTGAAACGATCAGTTCAGCAGGTGTTCAGCCAGACAGTTACAAAAATCCTTCTGGCCCCTTCATTGTTGTGGGACGCATACCTTCCTCTTTCTTCAAAAACTCTCCCAAACAGGGGTCTTTTGCTGTCACCAGATTCAGACTGCTTTGGGAGGCAATGTGTTCCAGGGTCGAGGGCCCTCATGGAGAACACCATGGCAGCTATGCCATCTCTTCTGTAATTCTGGATATCTGCATCAAGCGTCTCTGCTGACCACAGCTGTGGAGCGAGAGAGAATATTTAGTCCTTTCCTTTTCTTTGCATATGTTCCATTCCCATTTCTAAAATTCTATCTTTTTTTTTATTTTTTTATTTTTTTTAACTGGTGCTCTAGACAGAGGATGAGGCATTTGATCAGACTCAAGAGTCAGTGATGATGATGAATAATTGGCCTACTTAGTTTCAAAGCTGGAATCCCAAAATAAAGCTCATAAGCCCATTATGTTGTCTATGACTGAAATATCTCACTTTAGAAAGGGCTATTAATGTCTGATCCAAGTTTGTTTGAAAAACCGTTTTTAAATAAAATACCCTCTGCTCCAATGGATTTTCTTTAAAGCTGATGTGTTAAATCTTTTTTACTGGGTTTTTTCCTTTTTAGCTTTAGAAAACCAGAAATGGATATAAGAGCTAATACAAACAGCTCCTGGCTCTAACAAATGATCCTCATCTAATGGGTTAAGAGTATCACAAATTAACCATGGAAATTTCAGATTGGAAGTCAAATTAGTGAGCCAAAAAAGACTCTCCTGGAGGTTGTTCCAAGCAATAATGAAGCTTGTAGAATGCCTTTCATCCCAGGTTTACAGAACACTTTAAAAACATTAATTAGTTATGATCTCATTCACCTCCAACACCCGGGGAGCAGAACAAAAGAAGGGGAAAACCAGAAGCTGTTATTGAAAGAAGTTAGCAAAAAATATACTCCTTTCTCCCTTGAAGGAATAGGGAGGTGATCTTTACTTCTGCACATGGCTTTACTGAGACTAAGGGTAACACTACAACATGGGGACTATTTACACACTAAAATAATTTGCTTTAAAAAAATTTTTTAAAAAATGGTGTGAAAGGCATCACACTACACACACTAAACACATGCAGCCTATCTGTGGTCTGGGCGTCCATAGCTCATCCAGAGCCTGATGGGTAGCTATCCATTAGCTATCCTTCCTCTATCCTGTCCCCCCCCCTTCCCCCCCCCTCGCATTCGGGTTCTCCTGGTCCTCCACCCAGCTGGGTGGTTGCCAGCCTCCTTGCTGGGGTGCCAGCCACCCCCCTCCTCCAGACCCTGCCACCCTGCCACAGTGCACCTTGACCGTTCAGCGCGGCAGCGCTGCAGCTCGGATGCAGCCGCAGACACATGGCCATGGACCCTGCTCAGCTCCAGATCTAAGAACATCACAATATACACTGAAGTATATGGAGCAGTATGCTGAACCAGGACCTTGACCTGAGGGCATGTTACAGGCGAGCACCTGAGCGGGGCCGATGACGGTGGGGGAGATGGACACAGGATGCTGATGGGGGCGGGGCGGAGATTTTGATGATGATGGGAGCACTGACTGGTGGGAAACGCGATTTTTGGGGGGTGGAAGCAGAACTTGTGTGAGAATTCTTGGTTGTGTTGCATGTGGGGCGATTCCCAGTGTGCTTTAATGTGACTTGCTTTGAAGGGCACTTTCGTGGAACTTTGCACCTTGTGAGAGAAGCCACAGTAGAGAAGGAGTGGCCAGAACCCTGTGGAGACTTGCTGCTGGGGAGATGTCGGGGAAGCACATGATTGGAATGCAATGCCAGGGGGGAGCTGTGGGGGCCACTGTGGAAGCAGTGGATGGGCTGCTGCTACATGCAATCAATGCAAGGGCTACAGCTTGAAAGGGGCAGGAAGGGGCTTGCCTGGAGGATGCAAACTCAATGGGGGGCATGATGGGGGGGGGGGGTAAACCGCTGGAGGCTCAACGGGCCACCAGCACATGGGAACTGGCACCCAGTGCACGCAAGGGGCAGCAGGGGCAGAGTGGCAAGCAAGGGTCTGGTGCATTTTTGCTGCAAGCACAGGATGGTTGCACACGAGTCATGCAAGGGGCTCATCACTGCTGGTATTCGCAGGATCTGTTTAAACTGCAAGCAGGCTGATACTAACAGCTGGGGCCAGCAGTTGGGGCTGTTCAGACCAGGAAATAAATATTGGGGATGTTCCTGCCTATCCCTTTATCCCATGGCTCATGAAGCCCCTGGGTGGACACTGGCTGCAGTGGTCAGCACAGGCAGCCTGCATACAGGCTGAGCAAGTGCAGAATGGTGGTGGTGGCATTGGCAGGCTTGTTAAGGCTCGAATGGCTATTTTGACTCCTGCTGCCCTCAGCCAGACTCATTATACTATGTGGGCCTGCTGTATGTGCCACAATCTCTGGCTCTGTTATGAGCCAGGGAGGGGGAGGAGGCAGTGTGGTGAATCACCCCTGAGGTGTGAGGCTGAGGACCTGGAACGCAGGAAGCTAGAATGAGGAGGTGCAGAACCAGATGCAGAAAGAAGAGAAGCGAACAGGAAGGGTACTTGATTCACAGCAGCTTGTGTCAATGGCCCATTGACAGTGTGACCCCTGTTGATTGACCCAGCCCCAGCCCTGAACACCCAACCCCTGATCTTTATTGATCTTGTATAAAAACCAGAGTACAGCTAAATAAAAGCATGGGAAAATAAAATCAGATTATTTAAAGGATTTAAAAAAAATAAGGGAGTGGAAGGAGAGGAGAAGAAGGAGAAGAAAAGGAAAAAAAGGAGGGTGGGGAAGGAGGATGGGTTAAGGTGGGGAAGTGGGGGTGATGTCCACGGTGTGGGGGGCCCACGGTGGGAGGGGGGTGAGGAGTGCCCACGTCTGTGTGAGGAGCTGAGGGGGGAGGAGGAGGGGGGTGGTGAGGTACTGCTGCTGGCGCTGCTGTCTGCAGCTGTGCTGCAGGAGCATGCTCTGCCAGCGCACAGTTCCAGAGAGCATGTCGCCTTGATCTGATCCCAGCCCCAGCGCCTGATTTTCCTGCCGCCGCTCCTCCGCGCGCCGCCACCGCTCTCGGTCCCTCCCCCTCCTCTCTCTCATCTCTCCTGTCCTCCCTCTCTGTCCTCCCCTCCTGTCCTCCACGTTCCTTCCCCTTCCACTCATTCATGAGCTCTCTTTCTGCCATAATGTCCTTCCATATCATCGAGAACATCTCTTTCTCGCGTCTTCTTTCCTCTCTCGCCTATTCTCTTGCCTTCCCTCTTTCTTTTCCTCCTAGCCTAGGATGGAGGGATGGGGATGGGAAGAGGAAATTTAGAAAGCTGCATTTTTGAATAGAGGGAGATTAATTAGAAAGATGAATTTTTACACACAATCACACATTACACACATCTACATAGCACATTTGATTAGTGACCGTAGCAGATTTTTCATCTTAATTATCTCTGGCAATGCAGCTCAGGGGTCACAGATCTCACACAGACATCAGCATGCCATCATAGCCTCAGCTTGCATCCCTCCCCCAACCCATGGCGCATGGCTACCCTTCCCCTAGCTCCCTGCATGGCTCTACCACGCTCCCCTCCACCCACAAGCTAATCCCTCCCCACCCACCGTGACCAAACAGAAAAAATCCCACATCATCATTTCCTCCCTCCCCTCGCTACGCAGGCAAGTTTTTTTTGTGCTTTTTTTCCACTAACCCAGAAAAAAATGGCCAAATGGCCACCCCCTCCTTTTTTTTCCAGATTTTTAAGAAGGTTATCCTGAGCGATAACAGGATAGAGGATAATAGATAAAGATATGATGCTTGCTTCTTGACAGTCTGCGACCATACGCCCGCTGCATGCTATACCATGCATGATACCTGATTACTGCCCTACATGCATGGCATGGTAAAGTGTCCTACATGGGTGGGCCTGACAAGATGCCTCAGAAGAAACCTTCTGCCAAGGGCTTCTACCCTAGCTCTGGACTTTATCCGATGTCTGGGAGATCTCCTTCCCTCCCGGGAACTGTAACTTCTAAACGTTAAAGTCTATAACACTCTGGTATCATCTGCATCCCAAGTCTGCAAAATCATCATTAAAAAAACTTAAAAAAAAAAAAGCTTTTGCTATTTGCACTGTTTCACCACCACAGCTACTCACTCAGGGCCAGGCGGAATTCTCTGGGGATGATGGTTGGAGGGGAGGGGAGCAGCAGTGTTCCTGCTGAGCTCTGCTGTGGGCTGGGGTTCACTCTCTGCTGTGCTGTGCTCTCTTCTCTTTCTTCTCTTTCTTCATCTTCCCCTTCTCTCTAATCTCAGACATGGCAGCCCCACAACCCCCCCTCACCTCGGAATCCACGGGTGGGGTGGGCAGCCCGCCCAGCCTAAAAATCAGCATCTCAAATTGCATGAAGCGCATGTTTTTTTGACGACCCCGACCTCTCTTTTTTTCTTTGGTTTTTGTCTGGCTTGTCTGAGCTCCTTAACTGCACTCACTCTGCTGCCTGCTCTGCCTGTGTGGCCTTTAGCCTTAGAAATTCTTAAATTTTCTTTTTTTTTTTTTTTTTTTTTTCTTTTTCGCAGTTCTACTAGCACTGAATCATCTCCATATCAGATCAGATCCATTACCTCCTCGAGTCTGGTCCGCGGGGGCTCTTTTTGGGGCTCATTCATTGTTGCATGTGAGATGAGCGAAGCGTGCTGTGACCTGTGATGATGAGATGAGCTGTGCGCGCAGGAAAATGAAATGAAAAAAAAGTTTTTTTTTCTTTTCTTTTCCTGGCCACCAGTGCATGAGAATGTTGATGTTGTGGTCAGTGGTGGTGTGTGGGTGGTCAGATAGCTCCTGAGCCACCACCGATTGCCGGCCACACCACACTATTCCTATATGTTAATATTAATACCGAATTATGCGAGCTCTCTCTGGGCAGGCAGGAGTACAGAAAACCGATTTAAAGAGCCATTAAATCGGATATAAGGTAGTGTAGTGTGTTGTGTTGTTAAATCGGTTTTTTTTTTCAAAAAAACCGATTTAAACGCCTAGTGTAGACCAGGCCTGATAGTGGAATACGGTGCACCGTTTTGGTCTCCACATTTTGAATGCACATTGAAAAATTGGAGAGGGTGTGGAAAGAGCTACAAAAATGACTGGAGGCTGAAGAAAATGCCTTACAGTGAGAGGCTTTATAGCGCTCAATCTGTCCAGTGTATCAAAAAGAAAAAAAATGTTTGAGAGGTGACTTGGTTACTGTGGCTAAGTAACTTCCTGGGGAAGAGCTCTAGAGTACTGAGAGCTCTTTAAATCTAACAAAGAAAGGCATAACAAGAACCATAGGCTCAAAGTTAAAGCTAGACAAATTTAAGTGAGAAATAAGGCACACATTTTCAACTGTGATGTTTATTCCAATAGTTAATTCACCAACCAGGGAAAGGGGTGAATTCTCCATTTCTTGACGTCTTCAGATGAAGATTGGATGCCTATGTGGAACATATGCTTGAGCTGAACACAAGTTATTGGGCTCAATACAGGGGTAATGGATGAAATTTAAGGGCCTGTGATACATGAGGTCAGACAAGATGATCTAATGGTCCCTTCTCGCCTTGAACAGTATGAATACTTCAGTTTGTTTACTTTGTGCATTAGACAGTACTTTGTGTACAATTACTTTCACTGTGTCTTCTGCATAGTCAGTTCCTTCCTCCTTGAAAAGACTCTTACAAACATCAACAGGGGAGCAGAAAAACCTTCAGGAAACTGTTCTGAGTTTTCTTTGTAAATCACTTGCTTTAGAACATGCAGTATTATTTAAGGAGTGCTTCACCAGAAAATTAATCAGTTTTAAAATATCAAAACTGAATGTGTCCCTTAAACAAGCAGAAGTCAGTCAATGCTGACCTAGAGAATGGAATAGCTTTGACAAATAATGAGGTGCCTTGCCAATTAAACAAGCAAGCAAAAGTAGGTAAATATAATCTTGCAAAGAAAACATTCCTGGGGCTGCTATATTGAGCTGCAGAACGGCTAGGAGACAAATTGGTGTGTGACATGGTGACGAAGTGAAAGTCAAGAGGCTTGGTATGTGGACAGCCTGTTCCAGAGAGTCAAGAATACACTGGTTGAAAGACTTGGGCAGGGTCGGCTTTATGACCCGTGGGGCCTAATTAGAATACTCGGCGGTGGGGCGTCTGATCCAGGTTTTCCACGGCACCAAAGGACCCCCCACTGCCAAAATGCTGCCAAAGACCCCCGGAGCGGGGCCCCCTTAGGCGCGGGGCCTGATTCTGGGGAATCGGGTGAATCAGCGTAAAGCCGGCCCTGGACTTGGGAATATGGTCACCACATCATTTCCTGCTCTCTCCCTTCCGTATCTACAGAGGTACATCTGCTTGGGAAAAGGAAGGAGGGTGGCTGCTGCTGCGGCTCTTTCTCTTTTCATTGCACACTGGTAATACTTTGCAGCATTTGCACTAGTAGCGTTATGTCAGTGCCTCAAGAGTTTGACAGCTTGGAAATACAACAAGGAGGCAATGCCATTTTTTCTAACCATTCTTAAACTGAATGGAAACTGATTTTACCCAAATAGACAAATACACT